>NW_020454093.1:9766537-9826289 GCF_003342845.1 Nothoprocta perdicaria | reverse complement strand
CAGCCCGCAAGGCCGCGGCGCCCTGGCGGGGGCACGGGCCGCTCTCTGGCCCGCCGCGCCGTCCGCACGGAGCGGCTCCCTGGCGCTCCCTGCCCGGCAGCTGCTGCCCGGGCTCTGCCCTCTCGGGATGGGGCTGCGCTTGAGGAATGGCCTGATGCTCCTTGAGGAATGGCCTGATGCTCCTTGAGGAATGTCACCATATTCCTTGTCAGGCCCTTTCTGCAGCCTGTGCTGACCCCAGCATGGGGTTGCCACCCTCATGCCCATTGACTGCATCCCCAAATTGCCATTCTGCACCAACTACATGAGGGTTCGTTTCAGCCTCTCTGATGATTAATGACCATCAAGTGATGATGATGATGAACAACAGTAGTAAACAGGTCACAAGCCAGTACAGAGCCCTGCACTGGGAACCAGCCCCCAGGCAGAGTGCCAACCATGAGCCCGGCCCTTGAGCCCGACAATCTTGACAAGGAAAAGCCTGTGCTACCTTGGRTTGTAAGAGAGTGTGTCTTAATCTGCCATGTAGGTCTCTAGATATTTCACTAGTGCCYTTTATGCATAAGCCCTTCCTGCCTTCCTTTTCTCTGAAGGTGCCACATGACTCAGATCCTTACTTATAAAATTGATTTCCAGTGTTTTTTCTCTTTATCAAAAGAGTCTGAAGGATGGATTAATAAAGAAAACTGCACAATGTTTAAATACACTAGTAAGGGTGTTGTATCCCTGCCTGGAGGAGGCATATGAAATGCACATGTGATAGATAATATACCTGGTGCATGACAAGGCCATTTAAGAAAAAATCTCTGTAAAAAATTGGAAGTTTAAGAATTCTGGATATTTTACCATTGTGCAAATAGACTCATAATCTATAATTGCAATATGAAAAGTGTTTTTGTTATCAGCTTTCTTACTGAAGTCTTTCTTTGTCCTTAGTGCTGTAGCTAAATGCGTTGTTCCATTTTATAGACAAAATATATGACAGGTAGATAAAAGATGAGGAGCAAACAGTGAGATGATTATGGACTGTAGGGAATCTAAATAAGACAGCAAAGGTGGTGCATTTCAATCCTCATCAGTGGTGTCCTGTATTTGTAAGCACAAGGTTTCTSTTTTGAGAATCTTTGAAGAGCGCACTTGAACTACTTGTGTATAAGCCACTTATCATCCTTAATTCAAATATGCAGACATATCCTCAAAGTTGCATACATCATCTGTGCCAGGAACAGCCTTGGAGTCATAGTTTTTTTTTCTGATGTTATCAGCTGGCAGGATGCATTTAAATGTGTCTCAACAGGTCGGTTGCTTTTTTTTAACTTGTTACTCCCCTTACACATGCAACTGGAATTTGTGAACTGAAATCAGACACTAAATAAGCAGAATAAGTAACCTAGATAATATTCCAAAAGTGCAGAAATAAGAGAACTTGTGATGGAATGAATYTCTTTTCTGGGTCAGCCGTCTGGTTCTTCTCTTCCTTTGAGGTTTGTAGTCATCATTTAGTCTGGATTTTCCTTAGCAGCTTTTGGCAGACTTTACAGTTTTAGAACAGTGCACATGGATATGGGAGGAATTGGGGGGAACCATGTCTTGGAGGAAATGGTAGGGAGTGATCTTCACCCAACTATCTTTTAACAGTTTTATTAAAGATTTTAAAGGCAGAGGCCTAATGAACTTCATTCTCTTCATACTGGCACTCTAAGATTTGTGAAACCCTGGAGARGGAACTGTGGAAAGGCATCAAGAAGATCTAACTGGTGAACAGAAAAGGCAAAAAAAGATTTAACCAGACATAATGATCAGCAATGTGAGGGAGGCTAGAAAAGCAAATGTATGTGGCAGGGAAACTGTGCTGCTAAGAGCAGCCTTGGGAAAAAAACTGACTTTGTGCTGTCCTTATGTTGCACAGGTCTGACGTATCCCCAGTTAAGAATACGTGTCTTCCCTAGCTCTGTGCGGAGAATGTTGCCATGAGAGTCCCTGTATGTACCTCAAGTGGGACAGACCCACATACACTGTAGGCCTTGGGAAGTAATATTCAAAATTAATTAGAGAAAAGGACATGACAGGAAAGACAGTTACACGAAAAAAAGTCATACTGACAAAGACGTTTATATGAGAGGCAAAAAGTACATAAATGGGAGTAGTCCCTAATGCGGAAGCATTTGGGGGCTGAATGCTTGAAGGAAGGAACACAAAGGGAGTGTAAGAGCTGTGRCCTTGCATGCAACAGGCCACAAATGTCCCATAAACTGGGACATTGCCATATTGGACAGAATCACAGCAGGGGTGTCTGAACTGAGAGGAGAGTAAAACAAGTGAGCAACGCGCTTTTGGAGGTATCAAACATGGCACTTCTTTGTAAAAAAAAAAAAAAAAAAAAGACATTTTTAAAAATACTTTATGAATTGTCTCGTATGATGAAATTCTGGAATACGATACCTTTATTTTAGGGTATATGAAACTTAAAAGAACAAATCTATTCCATATTGGTTTTGTACTGATACAGTCACAAAAATATAATCAGTTAATTATTTGCTGTAACTCTAGTGAGTAGCTCAGCAATCACTGAACTAATATTTTTCTTAAACTAAATAATACTTTCCCATATGCTTATTTCAAATTCACTTCTCTTCCAAAGAAAATCAATCAGCTCTGACACCTGTGAAGAGGCTGACAGAGCAGGAACTGTACAGTCTTCAGGAGAGAAGGTTTGGGGGAAATCAAACTCTTCTCAGTGGTGCCCAGTGAATGGGCAAGAAGCAATGGGGCACAAGTGGGTACAAGACATCTCACTTAAATTTGGGAAAGCTTTTATTCTCTGAGGATGGTCAAACATTGGGACAAGTTGCCCATTGAGGCTGTAGAATCAACGTCTTTGAAGACAGTCCACRCCTGACTGGACATGTCCATGAACAGCTTGCTCTAGGTGACCCTGTTTGCAAGACAGTTTTGGACCAGCCAGTCTTCACGACCCYTGGCCAGCTTCAGTTCTGTGATTCTGAGACTCAGACAGAAATCTCCATAGTACAGCCTGAGGGATTCAATATAATAAATAGCCAAAGGCTTAAGAAAAGGGCCACATTTTGAGAAGGGCCAAAGTGACCACAGCTCTTAGACTTGATTCCATAAGTCATTCAGGAATTTCCCAACCTGAGTTCTACTCACTCTCAGTTAGACTTTTATTTCCTAAGAAATTTAAGTCAGACTTTGTTTCAAACCTGGTGTCTGCAGTTCCTGGGTTTCTTATCATCTTTGGCATTTTTTACTGAAGAATTTCTTATGTCTTGAATGCATGACAAGACTTGTTTGCTTAAGAAAAATCCTGGTCATGCGGTCAGACAGGCAGAAACCCAGAATGTAAAATGTTCTGTTTTCTGTTCTTTCTTCCTCATCTGTAGGCTTCTTTCCATCTGCCAGCTGAATTTGCAGCTGTCTTGCCTGCTATGATGAGCACTTCTGTGGAAGCCTGAAAAATGTCCAGTTAATTAACAGATTCTTACCTATTATTGATGAGAACTACTCATGTGAATCTGACTGCCTATTAGTTGTAGAATGCACGATATTACTGAGCATGAAATGCACTACAACTCACTGTGGGKTTTTTTTGATTTTGTTGAAAAAATATTTCTCTGATGAGAAATGAGTTTCTGAGTACCAGAAAACATTTTAAAGATTAATTTCTATGTCAATTTTCAATCACCAATTGAAATTTTGCAAATTGCTGCTGCAGTCAATAATTCTTAGGGTCCCTGTAGGCTTTCATTCAAGTTAAAAAACCCTAAATCTCCACATCTTGTGAAACAGCATATATCAAATTTCTTTGGTTTGGGTTAAATTGTGCTTAAATCTAAAGTGGTGGATATGAAACAAACAGTTTGATCTCTTGATAATTCTGATAGGAAGAACTTAATGCTGACTGGAAGTAGTCAGGAGACATCCTGGGCTTAKCATGCAAATATCTCCTCCTGTGCAGAATAGCCTTCATACAAAGCAGTAGTAACCCAACATGAATTTCATTGAAAGATATTTTTTCTTGTCTTAATTTTGATTAAATATTGTATCGGATGGCAAGTATTCAACTTGAGTTTTCTCTGTGGAATGGTGGACTATTTGTCCAAGGCTTCCTAATGTCTCAGAGACAAATTGACACACAATTTATTGATGTAAACTCCAGTTCTCATCAAAAACACAAACTGCAATGGTCCATATCCATCTCCAAAGAGCTTGACCTTAATGACACTAGAGGGAGTCCTGAGGCTGCAAGAAAATCTTTTGCCTATAACAATTTCCTAAGTAAATAGTGCCTTTTAAATGAAAATTTATCTGGAACTCCAGCTTCTGGAAAAAAAAAAAAAAACGATGGAGCCATTCAATTCAAGTGAGACCAAACAATATTCAAATTCTAAATTCCAAGTTTTCCATCACTTCATTTAGCAACCTAAGTGAATTGAGAAAGGGCATTTTTAATAAGGACTCCATTTTTTGCAGCTAAGAGCTATATAAAGTTCAAAATGCAGAATAAAACTCTTCATGCTATGGTTCTGGTACTTGAAAATRGAAGGGTTCTTTTTTGCAAAATCTGCAGATTCCCTGTGACTGTCATTGAAGATTTAYGATTCTGACTTTTCAGACTGGACAGCTGAATTCTTATTGAAGTCAACAGCAGCTGTSAGCACTCACAATTTTGAAAAGCAGGCTACATATTTGCCATAAAAAATGGGTTTTTCAAAAGTACACGAATGAGCTGGGAATACTACTTATTTGTGATACAAGTTCATGCTTGTTCCTAAACCATTTTAGTGGTCTGAAAATTCAGTTGTGGTTATCTAAAAGAAAATTCAGTTGTGGTTATCTAAAAGAAATTCATGTGCATCAAGGACTGTCAAGAATTTATCCCGTGTCAGTGGGACTGGGAAGACTGTTCATGCTGTAGGAGATACACTGTAGGAGAAGACCTGACTCAGGTCTTCACCGTCCAGCAAGAGCCGCTGTGTTTGGTCTGGAGGACACTATTCAGCATCTAAAAGGAAAATATGGGCACATCTGGTGCCTTTCTGGAAAAACAGATACTATATGTGGTAAAACATCTTTAGATCATCACAGCTGATCCTTCGTGYTGGTTTCCAAATTGGAAACTTAAAAAATCTAATAACGTTATAAAGTGGTGTTCCATGGTAGCAGCCAATTTTTGAGTATCAGCCCAAACTGATTACACTTGAGACTCTACCTGTCCAGAATTGTTTATAGGCTGCTCTTCTTTTGCTTTGATTACRTCTCTCRTAATTTCTTTACAAGGCCCTAAAAKCAAGATGTGTTAKTCTGCCAAAGTCTATTTATAGAATATACTGTTGAATGCATTAGTTTGCACAGTAAGGAGTATTACTGAAATCAAAATATGCTGTTAAGACAAATGTAGGAGGTTCACTAAATGATTTCGCATTCTTAGTTTGTACTTTTGAAAAATTTTTGTTGTTTATATATTTAAATTTTTCATTGCTTATATATGTGCAGCTGTGTTTCTTTTTCCCAGGTATTTACTAGTGTACATATGGCAAGGGTTTGAATTGTTACACTGGCCTTAATAGAAATAGTCTTTGCTTCAAGTTCAATGTTTAATGTTATGATTTAGAATCCTGTCTTCCACAGATTGATATGCAAACCTCAAGCCACRTCTTTCAAAGGAACCTATTTAAAGCTCCCACTTCCCGAAGCTTCCCCAGAGATAATGTCAGAAGTAGGAGTCTTGAGCTCGAGCTTCAACTCCATCTGCCAAAGCAAAAGCCAAGAATACAGCAAAACGAAAACAAATACCGCTATGGCAAAACTATGCGAGTTATCTTAGCACAGGGACGAGACTGGAATTTAGCCTCTGTGTAGGCTGAAGGAGGCTGAGGAACTCTAAGGGATGGTGGTGAGGAAAAAGCTTGGTGAAGAGCATACCTGGCTTCAGCATGCTGAGGGAAAGAAGCAACAGCCAAGGGAGAGCTTCAGTTCCAGGACACTTGTCTCCCTCAAGACATCTGCATAAATCAAGTTCCTATGATTTTGTGAAAAATGTCTTCTCATTTCACAACATGGCTGGGGACTACCTGGGAATCAGAGACTGCAGCAGCATATTTTCAAATATATGTGAAGAATGATGAATAAAAGTAATGAAAAGAACTTTTATCCAGTTATGAGTTTTACAATACACTTTGCTTCCCTGACTTAAGTAGTTTTACAAGTGCTTTATGTCTTCAGCAATTTTTTATGCCATTCCAGTTGATTGGTAGTTTTATGATTGTTGTTTGYAACTCTCAGGACTCCTTTGGTTAGATCTTTGCTGTCTAAGAAAATCATTTATATTCATCCATTCTCATCTGTTTTTGCCYGTGCAAACAATCCATATTCTTCCAATATTAGTTACACATCTTTTACCTTCTGGATGATTGGATTGGTGGATTGGCAAAAACTCTCCTCAATGTCATGGTTTTTATTCCTGCTTAACATCTGGAGCTTTTGCATGTGCTGCTTCGAACATCATTAGAAATGAGTGGCTGTAGAGCACAGCCATCCTGCTGAAGTCATAGCTCTCGTTTCTATTGCCTGTGTTAGAAGAYGTATTTGCAAATGCTTTTTATACTGCTTTGCCTTTGAGAGTACTCATCATATTGCAGTTGTAGTAAGTTCACACCATAACTAAGCAGAAAGAAGTCTTTTCTTGTAAATCAATACCCTGTGCTGCTAGCAGCTTTAACATCTGCCCTGGATTCCTTGCCTCAATCTTATGCAGATGCTGCTGGGTTTGCTATGTTCTCTATAGCTCAGWCTAGCTATTTTTATTGTTTTTATGATTTGACCATTTTGCACTTAATAAAGCACGTGTGTTAGAAACAATTCACTTCTCTGTTTGTTGGCCATAGGTACAGAATAAAGTTGGCTGTGGATACATAATAACACGGCAYGGAAGGGACCACCTGAATCATTAAATCCCACTCCCAGCTACTGCAGACATTACATCATGTAATAATTGCTGTTATTCCTTTGTTGAGCTCTGGGTTAAAACCTTTCAGTCGGGTTGCTCTCACCCCTGCCCCTGAACCTGGTTACTCTTAACGGTTTGGAATCTTCTAATTATCAACTGAAGCTATTTATGGCCACTTTGTCTCTCACTTGTGCCAACATTGYTTTTTAGCCTAAACAGTTACCAACCCCTTGGTGTTTTGCCCTTTCCCTAGAGTAGTTATAGATATTTTTTTCCCTCAGYCTTGGCTGAACAAGGCATGTGCTTCCAGTTTCCTCTCATAAAACAGACTCTYCATACCCTAAGTGGTCCTGTCAGCCTTCTGTGCACCTCTTCTGGTTTGAAAACATCTGTCTTAAATACAGGTGACCAGAATTGCACACAGCACGTCTAGATCTAGTCTTATCAATGCCTTGTCTAACATCTTCCTCTCRTACCTTCAGAAGATATATCTCTGCGTTACTCCATGGACCAGATCTAGATGGATCTCTAGAGGAGATCCRTTTACCACAGAACCTGTCAAAGGAGGGGACAACTACAACAGCTGTCACACGCAGTGGCCATCATCATTCCTCTACACAGGGCCTCCAGCTTTCCCCTTTGTGCTGACTGAAAGGGACTCCCTAATGCTGGTTTATACTGACAGGGATTGTCAGACTAGTGCCTATACTACAGCATACTATAGGTACAGTCCCCTACGCTGTGTGTGTGAAGAAYAGCTGGGCTTGTTGTTGGCCTCCTGCCACAGCAGCATTTACCACACTTCGTAAGGCAAACCTCATTACAGATTTGTGTTCAGAACCCTCTGCCAGTTCTCCTGTRTCACTTCATCATTACCATTGACTTGCCTTGAGTAATGGATGTCCTGGGCTTCTCTCTGTTAGTTTAAAATAACCACAGCCCGAGGGGATAGGAAATAGGTCTGATGAGAGATAATGAAGAAATAGCACAAAGGGTAGACTGAAATGAGGTGTGCTGGGCTACATTGCAGAACAGATGTTATATAAAAGTCCTTCTAAATTTTGTATATATTGAAGTATGCTTCTACAATGGTTAATATGGCTAGTAGTATTTTATGTACAATGGTTATGGCTAGTATCTCACATGTTTTGTTTTGCTGTGGAAGTGAGTTTAGAAGACTAATTTGAAGACTGTGATGCTGACTTGTCATTCAGGTGCTGGGGAGCCTTGCGTCAGGTAAAAGGACCTGAGAAAACACAGGAGGGATTTTGAGTGAAGAGGAGATAAAAAGGATATCAAAATAGGCTGTTTTGAATTAGATAGGAGTGAGACTTAATCTAGAAAACTTAAGTTTAGTAAGCACTGAAACATAGAAATGTGGGAGGTCTTGCAGTGAAATAGCCCCTGGTAAAGGTTGATTTCTAGCAGATATAATTTTAAAAAACTGGAGGGCCAAGTCATTACACAGTTTCAGTTTTAGTCACTCTGTGGCTAGTTCGTCATCCTCTGTAGTTCGATGTTTCTCCCAGACAGGATAGTTACTTGAGCAAGATTGTTTTTGTTTTAAACCCATTCTTTTTCAGAAGAGGAACGGAATCAGCTTTAAGAGATACCGTTTAACACTTCTGGCATAAGTTTGACTCATCCTATCTGGCAGGTCCCTCAGTGCTCTCACACAGCCAGTGTGAACACTTGGTCCTGGTGTGTGGTATTTCAACCCTGAGATTGCATTTGGAAGCAGCCTGGTTATTGTATCTCATTCCACTGTCCAGACCAACTGAATTGGAGCCAGTTCACTCTGAGCTGTTACTACTGAGGAATGTTTCAGTGGTTTGGTGGCCCCTGAGAGCTGGGAGAGAGAAAGTCCTGATCTGAAACTGACCCAAACTAGGATTTTGGACAAGCCAAGATTTTCCCATGTGTAAAATGGCAGCAATGATATCTAGCCCATTGTGTGAGGTATCAACTACTTTGGATGAAGGCTGTGAGATACTAGACTCCTACCTGCCTGCTGTTAGCAAGAAATAAACCTAGCAATTTCCAACCCTTTAGCAGCACACACGGTCCTGCATCACACCACATGGCTGCTTCAAGGTTAATATGTGTTACTCTGTAATTTTCCAGTTGTATGTAGTTGCATGCTATTCCTCTGTACCTTTTTTCAGTCTGATCACTGATGGAAGATTGCCCGCTTGCTGCTATTTTAGCTAAGAAAATTCAGTGCAAAAAGCAATGATAGCAACAAGATCAACTGAGAGACATGAACCGTGTCTCACTTGACATTTGGAATAGCCAGGTTACTCAGCTGAATTCCTGAAGGACTCGACTGCTTCTCACAAAAGAACTCAGGTTCAGGTTCAGACTGTTCACAAAGGATAGCAGCAACCAACTAATGACTTCTAATGCAAAATATATATCAAAATATTATGAGAGAAAATTTTCTCCACAAATTGCCATGCAAGAAGCCCAGCATCAGCTATCCTAGCATTGCTAAAACCTAGGCACTTGTTCTAGAGAAGTCCCTAAACTTACAGTGACACTGAGCATTCAGTGTGGGACTGGTGTCCAGAGCAGGCTGTTGATACAGTAGKGGCAAACAGTAGCTGCAGCTGGGGACCCACCTGCCCTCTGAACTGCAGCAGAATAAAAACGGACCTGAGTTTGTATTAAGAAAGAGCAGAAATAAAACCAGATAGGCTGAGTGCCAGTATCAATTCCTGAACTGTATCCGGGCTGTTTGGAATATATGTTCACTTTTGAAGCAGTTTCAAAAGTAGAAAATTCTTCACAGCAGCACCACTGGAGCCAAAAGCAAGGCAGAGACAAATTGTTCCAAAACAGAAAGAACCTGAATGCCAATATTTGGTCTGTCTTTGCAAGGAACAACAAGGATCTACAAATATTTTGAGGGATGGATATGAGAATAAGAAGAAAGGGCTGTTGATGGAGAAAGAAAAGAAAAAAAAAGTATCAGGGAAAAAAGAGCAAAATAGAGAAGGCAAAGAGTTGATTCCTGCTTATGTYTGCATTCTTCTTTGGCTTTCAGATGGATATCTATATAGGTATGGTTGKAATATAGATACCAAAAAGAGGGGGATCCACTGAATTGGATAAGGGAGTCATTGATAATTTATTTTTACTATCATCATTTTCACTAAAGCCAGAGTAGTTCAGAGAGCTTATACATATTATTCTCATTTAGACAAACCTGCGAACTCCAGTCAATCCTGTTCATAGAATCATAGAATCATAGAATGCCGAAGGTTGGAAGGGACCTCAGAGGTCATCGAGTCCAACCCCCCTGCTCAYGCAGGGTCACCTAGAGCACGTGGCACAGGGCTGCATCCAAGCGGGTTTTAAAGATCTCCAAAGAAGGAGACTCCACAACCTCTCTGGGCAGCCCGTTCCAGTGCTCTGTCACCCTCACAGTGAAGAAATGCTTCCTTAAGTTCCTGTGGAACTTCCGATGCTTCAGTTTGAAGCCATTTCCTCTAGTCCTGTCGCTGYCCACCACTGAAAAGAGGCCGCCCCCTCCTCCTCACTGCCTCCCTTGAGGTATTTATACACGCTGATCAGGTCCCCCCTCAGCCTCCTCTTCTCCAGGCTGAACAGGCCCAGCTCTCTCAGCCTTTGCTCATAGGGCAGATGTTCCAGGCCTCTGATCATCCTGGTAGCCCTGCGCTGGACTCTCTCCAGCAGCTCCACAGTTCCCCTTCAACACAGACTCTCTTCCCTCTTTTTTACGCTTGCAACAAAGTGTGATTTTCCGGAGGTCTTGGATTTGTTTTCTGTGCATAGAAGAACAATCCTCTCTATTCCATCATACTCCAGCCATGTTTCCTCTGCAAACACTATAACTACTAAGCACAGCATGTCTGGTTTACTTTGGCTTTGTTACTCTCTTCATCCAGAAGATGAGGGAAATAGGCATGCGTGTCCACTGCGCCTTGCCCAATTCTGTATTCACAGCTCTCTGACCTGTTCAACTGGCTTCTGGGGACACCAGAGCTTCTCCTGCTTGTGCTGCCCAGTGAGAATTGTCTGAGGTGACACTGACCACAACCAGAAGAAGGTTCATTTTCCATGTGATATCCCAGTTTTCTCATTAACCATGGCAGAGGTCAACCAAATCTAATATGATTCCTCTGAGGAGATCTCATGCCTAACTACTTGTGTGGGTGTTTCCTGAGGAATCGTCTGCCCACAGAGAGCCTGGCTCTTTTCTTGCTCATACTCATGTGACACCATTGAATTCAGTTGAATTACAGTGCTCGAAAACTGTTGATAAAGAGAGCAGAATCAAGACCCACCCAGTGATGTGCATTTTACAGGTCTGGGTAATTTTTTCCAGCCCACTCCTGGCTCCGCTTAAGGACTATAAAATTGATGCGCATAAAATATAGTGCTTGATAGATCAAGCGAGATATTTCTGTAATACTTAAAGAGTGTAGAGTTTTGAAAGAAAGCAATTGGTTGCTTTCCTTTGCGTGAATGTGGTTTTTCATATGGAAAAAAAGAGAATTAGTCACTTGATAGCTGACATTTGAGTAGGGTTGTGTTGCAGATAGTCATTTTTCCCTTAAATATGGAAAGGAGGCACTTTTTTTTTTCCTTTTTTAATAAGCCACAGCTTTCAGCCATGTGATCCAATAAAAATAATTAGAATTAAGAAATGGGCTCCCTATGGATGTTAGAGGTCCAAGACTCTTTGACTTCAGAAGTACCTGCTGTTTTGCACATTAGAATCCATCTATTGTTAAAATGCTCCTAACACTTGATTTTGTTTGGGTTGATAGTTCTAATCTTTCACCTGATTTTTACCAAAAAACACAGGGATTTTGTCAGTATGGACAACACTGGAGTTTTATTACTGATCAGATCTCTGAATACAGTGTTACTTCAAAAACAGACATATTGAGAGCATTTATTTCCTTGACATATAGTCCTCTTTATAGGATATTGCCACATCTGTGTCACAGTCCTCAAGAGGAAAGTAAAACCAAAGGGGAAAAATACTTGTTCTGTTATTCTCCTCTGGATGATATCACCATGCAGGRTATGCATGGCTGCGCTCTCCAACTTCCAGCTTCGGAAAGAATTTCCTTAAGTGCTTCAGCTCTTTCCTTGCAAGTGTTGAGCATCCAGCATCGCCTTCCAACTTCAAAACAAACTGCTGTGGAGCTAGTTGTTTTCAAAACACAGGCATACTCTTTACCTGAATAGAAGATGGACTTAGGAGTTGCATACATCTTAACCAGTCTTGTCTTTGTCTCAAAACTTGCAAGCTGTCAGTATTTTGAATGACAAGGTTAAGCAGTTATGGTATTTCTACTATTTTACACCTCTCTCATGTTAATTTTCAGTGGAAATAGTAACAGTAAAAGGTTAGCATTTGCCAAAAAAACACCAAGTCACCAGTTATTTTGCTAATAAAATCAGGGATGATGTTGCAAGCTGCTGGCAAGTAATGATCGACACACGCCAGCCCTGATGTGACAACTCYTTTTTTATTTTTTTAACAAGAAGTCAATATTAGACAAACAAAACTTCTGAAGGGGGATTCTGGAGTCTATCTAGACTTATCAATAAACAGTTCCTAATTAATCACTGGAATATGAATTCTACAGCAAATTGTTTTTTCATAGCTAACTTCTGAAAATTGCATCTGACTAATAAGGAACTCAGTGCAGTTGAGAATTGCCTCGGCTCTGCTAACCCAGTGCAGTCATGCTGATTGACACAGCCCGAGCATCTGAGCTGGAGTTTCTTCACATTACTGTAGTGTGAAAGGTATGTTCCTGTGAGCTAACTGAACAACATAGCATGCTGGGRTTTAATTCTTATTTTCTCAATTAGATCATATTGTAGAGCCTTCCTGTAGGAAAGAATTGCTCCCTTGCTCTTCATCTTGTTAATAAGATAAACAATAGCAAGAGTAACCTGAGAAACAGAAATACTGATACAACTTTTATGACTTTTACCAACTTGCACTTGTTGCAATGAGCACACTGCAACTTGATATGTGTAGTCACATTTGTCTGCAAATATTTCATTACGTTCCAGGAAATATTGCTTACTGTTCTTGGCGAAAGTTCAAAATCGTGGGATATTATACCATTCATTTACCAAGATATATGTGATTCATTCCTAATTCTTCTGACTCATTCCTTCTTCCTCTCATCTTGGCTTCTCCAAATGTAAATTGGAAAAATATATTCAATTCTCSTCTAATTCTCATTTTTACATCCAAGTAAAGTCTCCAGGTGTTTTAAGAAATTCTTAGGAAATGTGTAAGTTAGTAGCATTGTTCTTGCAACAATGGAGAATAATGCTTGGTTTAAAGTGATTTTTTAACTTTGTGTGTTCATGATTTTCTGAAAACATTAAAATCAATTAAAGAAGCAGTTAGCTCTAATGTATTTGCTTCTTAGACATCTACTTTTATAACAGTGTGAATGATTTAACTTTTCAGTTAGGGGGCTAAACCAAAAAGAATGGGGGAWGGCTTTTGGCTCCATTTTGGGGAAAAAAAAAATTGGTTAAATGAAATATTTTGTTTGAGTCATAATCCAAATATTTATTTCATTTTCAGCAGTGAACTGRGGAATGAGCACAGTGAAGCAGTTTGCCTGCTTATAATTTAGGCTTGAGGGTATTGAAGCCCCTCTCTTAAATGCCAACCAAATGTGTTTTGCTTATCACAATAGCACTAACAACTTCTTTCTCAAGTGAGCAGAAGAGTTATCTTTAAAAACTTTCTGAATACATTTAGCTGAGCTTGATCTTAATCAGGTCTTTTCACCTTGGTTTTTAATYATGAGAAATAATCAATCACAAGAATATTTTTAAGAACTCACGGCATAAGCCAAAAATAACAACTTTGTTACGGACACCACGTCTCTTTCCCATCCAGCTATGGAAAGTACTTCCATTCCTTTCTTTCTGCTCCTATTCAGCCATGTCCTCCAACAAGACCAGAGGCCAGGACCCAAAAGTCTACAGGAAGGCAGCTGAGGAGAGAGGAGGGAAAAGCACAAGCAAGAGGACAGAGATGTTTCTCTTGTTCCTTGTACACTTTCTAAGCATCCTACCTGCCTTCGGGAGAAGATACACCTGGTCTGCCAAGCGGTTTTTATTTCTCTTAAACTGATAGCCTTTTCCTAGTGCACTTTGTAAAACCGGAATGTCAGTTGTCAGTCTTAAAGTATTTTATTTTGATTTTTTTTTAAGTGAAACATTTTGAATTTCTAAAAATAAAGAAATTGTCTCCTTTTTTTAACTAAAGAATTAATTACAAATTTAATGTAAAATGTACAAATGACTCTACTTGGCCCCAGCAGGGCTTTTTTTTAACAAACTGAATGCCTGCAGCCTKAGTTGCAGAGTGTCAGCTGCAATCTGCCAGCCGCTGCCTTTTATCTCGATAAACAATGTTTTTCATTCCATGCGAACTGGGTTTTGTTCTTGTTTATACCCAGTGGTATAAAACAGCTCCTATTGTGCATTGTTCCCTCATGTACTTTTAGAAAACCTGTTTGTTTCTGGCAGCCTTCTCTTTGAGGAATGTGATGCAGAGCCCAGATAAAAGCACGAGCATCTGTTAAGATGATTGGCATTATTCTGACAACAGTGTAAAAAATCATCTGCTTAGGATGGCAGGGAGGCACAGCCAAAAGAACTTAACAGCAGCTTCCATTTGCAGTGACTATAGTAAAAAATACTCTTTATTTCAAGAAGACAGGGCAAAGTTTGTGTTCTTTCTACACATGGCAGCCAGGCACCAAGTGATTCATTCAAGGGGAGCCAGGCACTTACATAGGTGCTAAGCATCAAAATACTTCTGAGCAAAACAAGGCGAGAGGAAAGAAAGTTTTTCAATACTTGTTCATTTTTGGGAGGTTTAGGGAATGTTTGTAAGTCGCAGAATCTGGTACTTGACCAGTTTTAAGGGTTGCCGCTCTCTTTCAGTCCTCCAGAAGAAGGTCTCTCCATTCAGTGCTTTATTTCAGGCAGCACCTGAAGCCTCTGACCTAACCTGACCCCAATCAACTTTAAAATCTGAGAAGCATGGCTGAAATTATTTTTCTTTAGGTAACAATTTAAAGAATACTTAAACCCTTAAGCCTTTTTTGCAGCTTTTGCAGAATTGATTTTAATTTGGTATCCCTAAAAAAGTATTTCTGTAAAGGAAAAATTGCTGTGAACTGACATCCTATGTGTGTTTTATGTATCTTAGTAAAACATAGCTTTAATGAGGAACTAAGAGGTTTCCCTATTATCTGTAAGAATTGCATCTACATTTCTGAAAGGAGATTAGCTATTTATTTATTTATTTTATTCCTGATTTGCTGGCTGTTTTCAACAACATCATCTTCCTGAAGGAGACCAGCTGTTACTACTCCTTCACTTCTCTCTTTCGCCTGTGTTTTATTTTCAGTTTTATGATATGAAATGCAAGAAGCCCTTTCAGATGCTTTCAACAAATAAAGGCATCAAATTCACTAAAACATCAGCAAAACACTTATGAAGAGTCTTCTGCAAGAATTCAGTTCCCTGTACTTCCATAAAATGATCAAAGTGAGATCACTAGYATTCAAAACAGGGAAGGATTCTCTCCCATCACTGATGTTTCCCCATGGGCTGCATGGAGATATCAAGTTGATACTTTGATAGATTGCAATCTGTTTTCAGCAGCTGACCCAGACATAACATCATCATTTCCTGATTATATTGATATGTGTTTCTATTATTTGCTTATTTTGCGCCTTGAGAAACAATTCCTTTTTGTTGTTAAACTGTAAACAGCATTGCAAGGCCTCATATTAAATCATAATTATTTACCATGCTGTTCACGCACCTTTGTCCCTGGGGAATGTGGTGACGTGAATTTACAGGAAGATCAGGGTATTTCTCACCAACAGTTTCCTGTTATTGATATGCTTTTGTTTAGTTGTGATCTTTTTTTTACTCTTTCAGGTTCTCAGGGGAAAAATAAACAGGCACACGACATTAATCACAGTGCTCGGGTATCGTATTGGAAGCCTTGCAAATGCTTTCGGGGTGGAATTGTGAACTAGCTTTGGATCTTTCAAAAACATCAGTGACAGGTTATTCTTTATTATTAGTTAGTCTCCTATTATGATAAATGATTCCAATAATTCTTTACAATTCCTTCGTGATAATGTTCATTTTTGGAAGCTGGGAGGGTTCAAAAGTTTATGAAGTCAACCTTGAACGTGTGTGCTTGTGTAAATTCACATAACAGGACTGAGTTTCCTTTTAAGAGAAAGCATGGACCACGTAGAGATATGGAGGTAACACACAAAACCCAGAGGATTCTCTTTGAGTCCTTCCACCAAGCACTGACAAGCACGGCCAAAAATGACTATTTCAAGACGATCTGCCAAATACTTTTCTTCACAAATAAGTGAAGAGTCAACTTGCAAAGAGCCTATATTCTTTCTGCAGCAAGGTGGTATATAAATAATATTCTGTAGTGTGCAAGGAGCCACCAACAAAACTACCAGGGTAGTGCCACGCATCTAACACATACCTCATGTTTTTAGCTAACCTACTTTTACTTCCGTCTCTGCAGTATTTGATATACTCCTAAGCAGTGTCTTTTGAATAAAACTTTGATTTTGCAATAGGTTTGCAGCAAAGCAATTGAGAAATTTTGTACCAAATCAGAAATTGAGGGAGTTTGCTTTTGTTTTCCTACAAAGTCATTGTAGATAGAATGAGATAAAATGTACAGGTCCTGAGTAAGACTACTCAGAAATAGAAGTAAAACAACCCATTAAATTAGACTGACAAGTAATGTAGTAGCTATTCAGTTTTACTACTAAATTTTTAGCTTCTACTATTTTAATTTCACGTGTCGTGTTTTATTTAAGTAGCGTCTTTCTAAGAAAATGTGTCATAATATGATATTCAGAGCTTAAATCTCAGAGAAAAGCTTTATATCCATATCCTGTTAGTGGTTAAAAATTTATGTTTGGTGTTTATTGTTCTACTTCTAATGTGTGGCAGCTTTAATTTCCTTCATTTCTGCTGCTAGCAATAAGAATTACAAAGAATAGGCCAACAAAAGTTATACGTAACAGTGACAAAGTCCATGAATGACTGTCCATGACGTATGACTTTATGTGTTCATAAATGTTTTTATGAACATATCTGTTATCCTTTTAGAATGTTATTTTCTGGATAATCTGTAGACCTTTTTTCGATTCTTAAAATAACCATTTGTTCTATTCCTGACACTCTCTGCAATCTAAAAACTATTGCAGCTTTCTCTATGGCTACGTATACCAAGAGCACAGTCACGTCCCCACTGGATTCCTGTTTATTTGTCCTCACACATAAGCTCAGCCAGGTGAGATATGGCCAGGATTAAGGACTTATAAGAAATCTCAAGTTATTAGGTTATTCTAGCCATAGTGCTTAGGTGTATGCCTTCTCAACTCCCAGATTTTTAAAGTAATTTGTTGGTTCCAGAAGTGAATCAGATATAGTCCTTCTAAACAGCATCAGTTTAAGATTTCACAACTTGAACAAAATAACCTTTTCTTTCTGGAAATCCCACTGGAAAAAGGAAAAAAAGGGGCGAGGGGAAAACACAGATGTTTTATTTAACCATAAAAAACCTTCCAGTGTTCCCTAAGCACATTTATTCCTCAAACCATAAAATCATGCATTCTCCCAAATCTAGTTCTTTCCATTCTAAATAAATGTCAAAACTAACAAATGAACTCCTCTGCACACCAGCTACTTGCCTCGTACTCTCCGCAAAGACTTTGTGTGCTGGGAGAGAAGCCCATGGGCCTCCAGATTGGATCTCCTGTTTTCCAAGACTTTTTCCAAGAGCAGTTAGCACCTATTTGGGGTTACACTTAAGAGTTTTATCCCTATGGGCTACATTCCATTCTAAATAAAACTGTGACTTAATATTTGATTCATACATCAGACATCCTTTTAAACCTGCCATCAGAGCCAATTGGTAAAGATGGATTCATATAAACGTTTTAGAAATGAAAGAGAATCTGAATTCAATTGTCATATCCGCAGTTACTCACCATTTGAATGTGCAGAATTCCAATAGAGCTCTTCCTTCCTCACCGTGGATCTAAGATAGGAATCTGGATCTTCTATTTGGGACAGGACGTCCTGGACAGGACGAAAGGAAGTCAGAATTTCATTTTCTCCAAGAAGTTTCAGGCTTTTCGATCTCTTCTGGGCTAAATCTCTGTTTAGTATTTGAGATCAGTGATCAGGGTAGAGGAAACAAGAGGTTCTATAGTTTCTCTGAGTCATGAAATATTTTTTTGTTGTTTTTCCCTATATGATTCTTATTCTTTGTCAAGAACATCAGGAGCAATTTCCAGAGTAAACCTGATCCAAGGTTTCCATTTCCAAGTAAACCTGACTGATTTGGAGGTTAATATAGGTTGAACTGTTCATACCACCATATTGGACCTAAAAGTAAAGTGTAAATCACAAAGTTAGAGGTTTTTTTGGATGAGGCTCTCCAGGCTATTGGCAAAAGTTTCATAGAATCATAGAGGTTGGAAAAGACCTTTAAGATCAGCGGTCCAACCATAAACCCTTCAACACCATTCCTGCTAAACCATGTCCATAAGTGCCTCATCCAAATGTTTCTTGAACACCACCAGAGGCAATGCCCCCTGGGCAGCCTGCTCCAATGCTTCACCACTCTTTCTGTGTAGAAATTCTTCCTGATGTCTAACCAGAACCACCCCCCCGGCACAACTTAAGGCCACTTCCACTTATCCTATCTGGAGTTAGTTTGGAGAAAAAACTGCCACTCCCACCTCACTACAACCTCCTTACAGGTAGTTGTAAAGAGCAATAAGGCTTCCCTGAACCTATCCTCTCCAGACTAAATAACCCCAACTCTCTCAGCTGTTCCTCATAAAGTCTGTGCTCCAGCCCGTTCACCAGCTTTGTTGCCTTTCTTTGAACATGCTCCAGCACCTTGATGTCCCTCTTGTAGTGAGGAGCCCCTAATCGAATGCAATATTCAAGGTGCACAAGTGGTTTCCCTTCAGAAGCTTGTCAGTGAGTTTAGACAACTTCTCACACACTACTTCCAGGTCTCYTCAACCCAACACAGAAAAAAGGAAAGTGAATACAAAATCACTCCACTCCTCCGCTCTGTTTAAGAAGATTGTAGGATTCAAAAGAGAATTGCCTATTTTGAATCCAGTTAGCATTTCCAAACAGTTTCATTTTGAGCTGAAAAAGGATAACCCAGGTCTATTTCAGTCCAAGTCCTGAAGACCTTTCAGCTGTCACGATGTCCTCTGCTGATGCATTTAGCTAATGAGAGCTGAGTCACAGCAATCAGCAGACTGACATAGAAATGACAGTGTTGGAGTGAAAATACTCTCTCCATTTATTCCAGGGATGTTTACAGCAACTCAAGCCTAGGAGATGCAGAGCTCTCTCAGGTTATCCAGCCAAATTCCTAAAYGCTTTTAAACATTTGAGCAAAGCTTGCAATATTACTTATGTGCTTAAATTAAAAYACACTACATGTTGTAAGTGCTTCACTGGGCCCTCTCACAGGGATGATCCCACTGAGAACGGAGCTCCTGGTCATTTAGGCCCACTGCATAAAGTACATTATAAAATGTAAAAACACACTATCTTTTCTCTTCCAAAATATTTATTCTTGCTTTTCCTAAGCTTTGTTTTTCTCCAAAATTTTTCAGATACTGGTGCCAATGCCATCATACAACAATTTTGGCTCAGATTACAATATATCCAACTTTTCCACAGACACGCACAAAAAAACAAATAAGAAGAGAATCATAAAATTCTTTATTTGTTTTCTTTTTTTTTAAAGTGAATAGTCACCCCTTGTTATGATTACTACAAATCACTCATGAATGTTGCCAGCAATATTCTGGGAAAAATGAAGAACAACACAGAACCTACTAAATAGCTCTTAGTCAGAAAATACTAATATGTTATCACAGTATCACAGATTTTACATTTAGAACACTTTAAAGCATAAAATACCTAGTTACACTTCTAGCGAATTATAGTGCGATACAGAGATGTGGATTTTCCATTATACTTTATTTGGATTTCACTAAAATGCATCAAGAATTCATAGGAAAAAAAGCATTCCGCAGAATCCAAGCTTTCAGGCCTCCCAGAGCACTCTGATTTTAACAAAAACTAACCCCGCAACTATTTTAAAAATTTCACATTACATCACATGTTAATTCCTTGTATGATGCCATCTGACTTCCTCTACTTCGTACTCCTGTGATTCCATCCAGTAACTGTGCCTTGGTAGGAATTTTAAATCATGAACTAGAAAATACATTTCAGCCCAGACAGAGAAATGTTGTACAGTCCCCAAAGAGTKTACACCAGGAGAGAAAGGATTTCATTCCCAAGGATGGGAGCAGAGCACTTGTTTCCTTGCCTTGCAAAAAGGGCTTTCTTGGCATTAGGATTTGCATGCATCACTGTGACACGGTGTGTTAGTGCATCATGGTAATGTTGGCCAAGAAATTTGTTGTAATGTTGGAAGAAAATTGCCAAAAAAGTCTTACCATTCACACATCCTTGGAAATTGCTTACTACATATATAACTTACACTCCTAACTTGCAAGACCCAGTGAAAGCTCTTTTTGTAAAATGATTTTAATAAACCATGTAATAAATAAAGATCTGTTCAAGGTGTTTAAACAAGACTGCTAGGGTTTTTTTATGTACTTTTAGTGTACTTCATCAGCAATAGATCTTTTCTCAAATACAGCTCTTGACTGAATCATTTGTTTCAAACAGGGGAAGAGCCTCATATGGCTGATGAAAATATTTGGAAGTGCTAAGTGTACAAATCAGAACGAAAAATATTTGCCTTTCATGAAGGCCTGGTGGCAGGGAAAATATTCTGGAGACCTTTTCAGCTACTCCTTGGAAACTTGGTGCCATGGCCAAGGGACTCCTTCTTGCAATCTTTACTCTGATACCAAACTCCACTTTCATCGTTAAGTACTTACTGGGTAAGAACTGCAGAAACACAAGCTTGTCCTCAAGGGAAAAAATGACAACAAAAATGCTTAAGTTTAATAGAAAAATATATTTTCAACATTTCAAGGAAGAAAACTGAGTCTATTTCCAGCTTCTCCCC
The DNA here is from genome assembly GCF_003342845.1 of Nothoprocta perdicaria. Classification (NCBI taxonomy): domain Eukaryota; kingdom Metazoa; phylum Chordata; class Aves; order Tinamiformes; family Tinamidae; genus Nothoprocta; species Nothoprocta perdicaria. Next base: position 9,805,152 of record NW_020454093.1, on the reverse strand, counting down.
ATCTGATGGTAAACCTGACCATATTACACCACTACTTTGGGTCTCACTTTCTTCCTTTTTAAACAGGAAAGGGAAATGTGCTTTAGAGATGAAGATGCAATCATTAAACAAAAAATAAATATTGATATTATTTTATTACAAGTGTAGGAGTTACAGTCATTTTACTGTCATGTTAAAAGCTTCTCAGTTTCAAACTCTGCTTCATTTTTTTCTGCCTTCTTTATTACACGTTCCAGAACACAGAAGGAAACTTGCTCTTACGAGCAAGAATTGGACAGAAATAGTATAAAGAAGTAAACATTTTAAATTTAATTAAAGAAAATAATTTAAACTTCTGTGGTGTGGTAGAGGGAAAGGATAATGATATGAGTTAAAATGAGATATTCTGTCGTACAGAATTTGAGGTGATAGAGACAGGATTTGTCTGCTGAAATAACTTTAGCTGCACCTTGGAAAAACATCTGTGGTGAGAGGAGAAAAAAAAAAGATCTTTTCATAATAAGAATTAGGAAAAACATGAAGCAGGAAGAAACAAATCAGCATACCAGGGAAGATGATTTCATTTTAAAAAAGCAAGAGGCAAGGAGAAAACGCTAGGTAGGATCCTGAAGAGCTATTGTTAATGCAGACAACTGTAATATAGAATGTCATCTGCTTGAGGATAGCCTGGAGATTAGCCTGGTTCTCCTTGAGTGTAACTCATGCAAATGGGTCCTACAGAGAATATCAGGAATATTGACTAATAATTACAAATCACAGATGTGGTGCATCAATATACATGGAAATTACAGCCAACCTTCCAAGTTTCCATATCTGCAAACACTTGCCTGCTTAGCTGCCAAGGCTTAAATGTCCATTTGAACCATGCCATGCAGCACTGGGACTTGTGCACCCTTGGGTGTCTGCAAGCTCACAGGAAGACATGGGCTTGTCCCAAAGCAACGGAGTGTCTGCTAGAAACAATGGCCTAGAAGAAGAGGAGGGAAGCAGAGAAGGAAAGGGACAATGAGGTCTCGGGTTACGTGAGCTACTTCCATGGACAATGAAATGGGCCTGAATCATCTGAAAGGCTTCTCGGGTAAATAGCTCTTGCTGTCCCGCTATGTGTCCGGACAGCTGGTGCTTTTCCACAGCTTTAATGATCAGTCCATTCAGTTTTTGTTTTGATGTGGAGGATGTTGTTTGCATTGTGAGGCAAAGTGGGCCTGGTTTTGAGGAGGGAAGCAGGACTTCCAGCTTTCCATGCCACTGCARTATAAAACCTAGGAAATACCGCTTTTTAAAAACATGTCTAAGGAAGACAACAGGAACTGCTATTGGTGTTATTACCTGGCTTTCTGGGCTTTTCCACGCCTAAAATCCCAGATTTTGGGCTGMGACTATGGAAAGGATCCTCCTGTGGTTTAGTTTGTACTTGCTGAGATATCACTAAAATTTAATTGCAGCTATTGACAATCAATCAACCAAACCTACCTGCACCCCAAAGTCTTACATACAAACATGCCTGGGAGAAAAAACGCTGTTCCCAAAATATCTGTGTGAACCAAAATATTTTCACATAAATCTTGCTGCAGAATGGAGGTGCATGAAGATGCACAAATGTTCCGGAAGCGAACATCTATCCATGGCTGGAGGAAGCACTCGTGGCTGATGTGCAAACTGCTGCTGGGCTGTGATAAACCACCTGCAGCAGCAGCAGCAGCCACCTCTTGCTCTGAGCTCTGAGCTCGTAATATTATGGGTCTGTAAGAGGATACAGGGCGGACGTGCATCTGCCACTGTAATCCAGTCCCCCGTGTTAATATCAAATCACAGGCATGAAAGTTAAAGTAACGTGTACCTTAGTTCTTGTTAAACCATGGGATGCCTGGAGGCAGGAGTGGACCTTGCAAATATTTTAAAGCAGTTTGGAGAAGAAAGGATGAATATGCAGGTCACTAGCCTATTACCCACACTTGTGAGTCCAAATCCAGGCTTCGTGACCGAGCAAGTGCTGGTGTAGTCAGGGCTGAGACACTGGGGCTCCTCTTTCCTCCGTTTGCTGCCTATAATCTACACTGCCCTTCTGCCTATGAGGGCATCAGTGAGAAACACAYTGAAGACTCTGAGATGCTCATGAAATAACAAAGGAAGCGCCCTACAACAGTGATAAACTTTTATAATATATAAGGTTCCCTGTTGTTTTTTCAAATGAGAAATGCTTTATCTGGTCAGCACAGCCTGAGCTGTGTTTCTAGAGAAAACACATCTGTGTTTCTGAGAGCACCAGAGTTACAGGTAACTCCTCTTCTGTTTCTCCATCTGCGACTGTTGCCAGTTGAACTCTAAATGCTTCTGTCTCCTTCCTTATTAAGGATGCTATTTATAGAACCCTTGGCTGCATTCCACCTGAAGGTCAGATTGTTTACACAAAGTGAGGATATATTGTGCTTTTTTTCTTCTAAATAAAGAACACATTTTTGATTCATAAAAAAAAATCTTTTCTCTGCACAACAGAATGGACAGCTCTTGTTCCTCACTCACAACAAAGGCCTGGCTGCAATTCCAAGGAATTCCAGAGAAAGGAGATGGCGGAAAAACTGGGTAATAAGGATATACAAATGTATGCAAGAAAGTAAAGAGCATCCAAAGAGTAAACACAAATAAATGCAAATAAAGGGCATTTATCTCAACTAAACAATTTATGTTCAAAGTCCTGCTCTGCTACTAAACATCACATGGCATCTTGCACAATTTCATATTCCATGGGCAATGCTACTGTTGCCATTATTACTTTTTTTCAGTCACAGGAATTTTCCTATTTCMTTTCTTGGAGTCAGGATTGGGTCAAAGATTTCAGGGACATATAAGCCCAAATACAAAAGGAAAATGGGGAGCATTGGATAAATAAAATGTCTATTTCTATGAATATGTTATTTACTCTCACTTTTTTTACTATTTCTATTTTTTTACTGTTGTTTTCTTCCACTGAATTCCCCATATATTATTGAAGTACTTCATCTTCAGGTGGAACAAACAAGTTCTCTGAATACGGTATGACATGGCTCTCTCTTTACTCCATTACTCTTCAGTTCTTCAGTATTAATATAATATGAGGAAAATGTCACCAAGGCAAAAATTATTCCCTCCGTATCTACATTTACAAACAAAAATAAAGAAAAGGAGACATTTTGGTACTTCAATACTACAGTAGTTTTCAAGGAMGAATTACATGGACTGGACAGAAACTTGTACAAGTTGAACCATGTAGTTCATATTATCAGCAAAGAGAGCCGTTTTTGGCCTATGATTTTGATCCTTAGGAGTTAAATGACCTGAGAAAAAGATTTGATTCAGCATACCATGAGAGAGGCCACAATGTGGCCAGAGAGGTGACTGTAGACTCAGATTTGAGTTGTTCACCTCTCCCTCCCCTTAACTCCTATCGTTGGTGCACCCGGGGTTAGGGAGGCTCTACTCTGTGCTCAGTGGAAAAGGTGACAGATCCTGAAGAGGTTCTGGAGAACAATGGCCATTTTAGGGTGCTATAGATCATTATAAAGAAGATGCTGGGCTACAAAGATATTCAGTACAACCTAATAAGACCGTTCTGACCTTCTCTTCCTGTTATGCCCTTCCCTGAGGAAGCAGCAGCACAGAAAGACCTGCCTTATCTGATGTCAGGGCTGGGGCCATCTACCTTGTTCTTCTTGTGCAGTCATCACACTTCTAGAGTCCCAGTAYTTGCCTCTATGAATGGGCCAAGACTGATCTCACCTTTCATTCTTTCTGCTTCTGYCCCCCCACCATCCATCTAAAGAAGAGAGCCCCACACCACCAACACCTTAACTCCCTATCTGAGGTAGCACAAGCCAAGCTAGTTAGAGACGTGAATATCCTTGAGACAAAGCCTAGATCCAGGTACAGTCTGTGTTGTCCTGGAAACCATTTAATTTTGTGCCTCAAGCAGTTGTGCACAGTTTCCATTTTGGAGGGTTTTGGGGATGTCAAGCTCCCGTGGAGAGGGCCACGTGCGGAGCTCAGCAGCGTTTGGTAGGAGCCCGCAGCAGCCAGCAGCCACCAGCCTTGGTCGTTCAGGGCAGGAGCAGCTCCAGGAGCCCTTCCTGAGCTGGCAGATGAGAGATTACATCTGGTTTTATATTTGCCATTGGATGGCATCACTATCGCTAGCCCCAAGCTCTCCATTTCAGAGCCAAGGCCTAAAAATCATGGTGCTACTTTMAAAACTTCCAAGGTTTCATTTATCTTTTTTAACAACACGTTTTGGACTGTACATGTGTCTCTTGATTTCTGAATCCTTGGGTTGCCCTTGCAGGTCTTTCTGCCTAGGGAAATACCAAAAAGTTCTTTTTTAAAATACTAAATGAGGTTTTTAAGTAGTTCAGTGGATATAGATCACAGACCACTAAGAAAACACTCAGTAGTGCGAAATTTCTGATATAGCTTTAAGAGGTGATAACACTTCCTTTTCTGTAAATTAGCTATATGTCCATGTAAGATCTCAAGTACTTCAATATACAAATAAGAAAAAACCAATCCCATCTCAAAGCAACACAGTATTTTACTAGAGAGCATATGTTAAATGTCCTGACTTGGTGACTTTATTTATTTATTTATTTTCTAATGGCATTCTGAACTATTAACGAAAAACTGGATAGCGATGGTTTCCCGGGCGCAAGGAAGCCTGGGCCAGGCCGAAAAGCAGACTTGCATTCTCCATGTGTGCTGCTATTTTCTCGTGCTTATAAAGCCTTATCATGTTCAAAGCTCAAAACTACCAATGTAAATTTCCTAAATGCCTTTAGAAAACCAAGAACTCAAGCACTGCCAAGAGAAACAYGAGTTCCTGAAGCTGGCCAGCATTGCTTGGGTTTCCTTTGAAAAAAAAGTAGAGAAAAAAAAAAAAAAAGAAAGAAAGGAAAAAAAAAAAAGCCAAATGCCTGCTGCAATATGTAAGAAAGAGCTATACAGGAGTTGAAGGGAAGCTGCATAGGAAGCAAAGCAAAGCCCAAAATAAAAAGCGGGAACAGAAAACTAAAAATAACAAACAGGAAAGGGTGACACAGCTGCAAGGGCTCTCATGCATTCTCGCTCAGCATTGTACCTATTTTTTTTTCAGGAACATACTAATATTGTGTTTGGATTTCAATGGCATTCCAATCCATTATTTGTTCTTCAAAAATAGATGTTTCTCCTGTGAGGAAGAAAGACATTTTCAAGTAATGTTCGTATGACTCCCGTTGTCCTAGTTTACCAAAGAACATTCCTAGCTTTGGTGTTTGCAGGCAGCAGAACGACTTCCTGATGTAAATTGTTTCAAGAAAAATTAAACTAGGTTTCAATTGACTGGTGAAGATCTGCTCTTGCATCATGATTGCTACATTTAATTTCAGTCTAATATTTGCATTAAAGCTTTCAGAAATAATAGGGGAGCCAGCACATATGTTGGAGTTGCAGCTACTTCAAAAATGCAGTGGTTGGGAAGGGAGAGGGGGGAGCAGAGTGGAACTGATACATTTAAAGGAAATCTCTGTCTTTTTCTCCACCCAGACTGGCAGTTTCAGAGAGGCAGCAGGGAATGCTTTAGCATGCAGAGACCAGGTCCTGCTTTGTARTTGCTGTATTCCCCTGTGTGAGCTATCCCTATGTACTCAGCATGCCCACCCCGTGCGCAAGCGTTGAGCCAGGCAGGTTGTGTGCGGTCTGTGGCCACCCAGGACCAGCTACACACTGGGCTGGGCCTCTGTGGGGAGAGCAAGAAAGGCAGAAGGAGCCTCTGGGCAGCCCTGGGTCCCAGCACGGTCACAAGAGCCGGTGGAAACCACACTCCGACCTGCCAAGMGGGAGAGCGTCACGGTGCCTGTCACACTGTCAGCTCCCACTTGTAAAATCCCTATTTTCAGCAGACACAACAAAAACAGGAAATATTTACCAACTTTGCAGGTGTCAGGAAGTACTTTCAAAGCACTGCTGTGACCTGACAGTCCGTTTAAATAGGTATCAAGCATGCACAGAGGTGATAATAAACATATTTTGGAACAGGCTGCCCAGGGAGGTTGTGGAGTCTCCTTCTCTGGAGGTCTTCACAACCCGCCTGGATGCCGCCCTGTGCCACATGCTCCAGGTGTGCCTGCTTCCTGGAGCAGGAAGGTTGGACCTGATGATCTCTAGAGGTCCCTTCCAACCTTAAACATTCTGTGATTCTGTGATTCTATATTTTCATTTTAAGTGTAGTTTGGTGTGTTTGCACTAATATGTAAGTCTCAGCAGACCATGGAGACAACTTTATGCCATTAACCATGTTAAGGTGGTTATGCTGCGCTGTGTCTCAAAATACTTGTGTGAATGTGCTAATACAAGGAACTTACACTTTAAAGTACATTAAAGCTGTTTTGCACTGTTGAAGCTGATAAAGCTGTTTGTTATGTAATGTTAGTCTATATCTGTTGCATAACATTTGAATCATGGATATGGAATATATATATCATGGAATATATTTGAATGTATTTTAGGCTTTTCTATTCCTCTGTGTATTTCAGACACGTGATGACATATTGCTTGTACTGAAATGCACCTGCAATATCCTGTAATATAGGGTATAATAGAAACAATTAAATTGTATTACAATATACTTGCCCGTATATTTACATATTAAATATATAATAAGAGTGCATATAATCTGAAATATAATCTTACTATTTTACTCTGTACTAATTGAGAAAATCAAGACTACTAGAAATGAGACCTATTTGCCACTTATGAGCATAGTCTCATCGGAATAAATGAATGAAAATAAATATTAAACAAAGTGGCAGGAGCACTCGGAACTTTTCTTCTAGGAGATAAGAGCATCTGTGGCTGATTTYTGGCTTGCTGGGATGAGGAAGTGACACCTGAAACACACAGAATTAACTGCAGAAAGGAAAAAAGTGTAAAAGAGAGTCTAGTTGCACAAAACAAGGGAAATGAGCTGGAATGTGCAGGGGAACTGAGAACAGATGTGAAGGGGGAGGTAGAAAGAAGAAAGGAAGGACCATAGAGAAGGCAGATTGGCGGCCCTTGGTTCCATGCACATCATTTCATGCAACTTGCTTCCTCCCTAACCTAGTGTCAGAATCTATTTCGTGTGGAGTGATCTGTCATCGGGACATTCTGTTTTTAATCAAAACACACAATAGACAGTGATGCTTTCAGKTTTTTTTTATTATTGAACAATAATAATCATATACTTTTTAAAACCCATCAGCTTATTAGATTTGCCTTCAAAAATCATAATGTCCTTTATGACACTGTTGCAAAATAACAATAAAGTATGCAAATATTTTTTACAATCTTTAAATAATTCTCTTCAGTCTGCTGAAGGAACATGGGTTTAATCCTGCTCTCACTAAAATCAAGAAAGAAGTTACTTTTGGTATCAGTAGTTGAAAATCAATATCTTTGTAAATATCCAAATATATAATATCCCTTTCCCTCAGACCTCAACATCAATGCAGTTTAAAATATGGTATGTGTTAGCTTGGGATTTCTGATCATTTTTCTTTGATTATTGTAGCCAGAAAACCCACAGTGCCAGACTTACATGACTCCTGTCATTTTCTTTTTATTCTAACAGTGCGTTCCAAGTACCAGTACGTCCTCCATGGGTGAAAATAATCTAAAGCCACTAACTTGGCTTTGGATCGGGATTTGGACTTTTGAAAGSTTTTGGAGTTTCTCATGTTCCCTGCATCGCTGTCAACCTTCACACKGATTTCAGAGGAAATAGGGCTGCGTGTCCAATGAGGCTGCTCTGCACCATGAGGAGGTTCCCAGTCACATGCAGTCCAGGCTTACTCCAGTGCCACTACATTAACTTCCAGTATCTGAGGATCTGATTGTTCCCAAGCATATTAATAAACCCAYCAGAGGGAGGATTTTTAGGTTTCAAATGAAAACTGAAAGAGGGACTGCTGATTCCTATAACTCCCTAGCGCAGCAGGTCATGCTGGTGGCTGGAACAGGACTGCTTGTTCCTTCTACTAAGAAATGATGGAAGGGGCACCCGGCTCCTCTCAGCCCTGGCTGCTCTACCTGCCCTCTAACTGTGAGTCTGTGTCTCATCTACACATGGTCAGATAAACTCCATCATAAACCTGCAGCCAGCAGGCAAGACGGAAGGGCCATTCGCTGCCCTCTGGCYTCAGACCCACTTCTCCTCATGAAATGCAAACACCACCATAAGGGCACCAATATATCTATTTTATAGAGACATATACATTTAAATAATACTAAGCAACTTCTGCGGCTTCAGGCGCTCCTCTACAAATCTGCATAATTTACCAAAAATCTGTTTCTCTATACAGAATTTAACATTAGATATCTACCTAATACAATATATTTTTACAATGTCTCAGTTGAGTTATTCACAACATATAAACTTAAACGATAGGTGTTTTCTCCCTGAAAAAGGCATAGTTTTCTCCTATGAACTGTAACCAAACCTTCACAACCCAGAAAATGACTAAGAACTAGTGCTGCTTTATTTAATTCACACCGCTGTGCTCCCACAATATTATTATTCTTGTCGGTGTGACTCAGGGGCATTGCTTTCTATCCTGGGGCTTGTTGACRTGCATTTCTTTCACTTTGGCTCCATACCAATAGCTTTGGACTCACCCAAAATGTCCACTGAATTCAGTGAGAGCTTTCCTGGCCTGAGGCTGCAAGAGTTGGCCTTCAACTTTATTTGAATGAGGAGGGTTGAACTGTGGTGTTGTTTTCTTCTTTTTAATATTACTATACATTCAGCAATCCACAATACATTTCTATGTTCAAATACTTATCAAAAAATATCAAAAATCATATACACTGTACAGTCTATTTTTAAGTAAACGTTTTTCTCATGAAAAACAGAATCACAATTGGCTTCAGAGGTTACATTTTCATATGCTATAGACCTACTTAGTTCTTAAAGTGTGTTGTTGCATATTCAATAATCTGTGAGAAATGCAGTCACTTGAAAGTCTTATTAGTRTGAGTAAATATCAGCGAGGATTTAGCCATTTCATTACCGGAGAACGAATTGCCTTCCCCTTGACAAATTCTTCTTTTACTGAATTGCCATCCCCCGATGCCATGTCGTTCTCTGAAAATTAAAAAGAGAAGGTAGATTTTGTGAAAAATCAGAGAACTAAAATGTTTTCCCACAACGGCTTCCCTGAGTTTGGGAACATTTCAGTAAATTATTAGTTAATGACTCGTTTTACATAAATCTACCTGAACATCTCTGGTTATACAGTTGCAAAGTATCTGTGAAATCATGGCATAGAGCAGATGTGTTTTCTAGTAGTTTAAGTATAAGGCAGGTGACCTGAATTCATCTTCCAGCTCTCAGACTCCCAGAGTGACGTGGGACCAGAGAGCACATCCTCACCAGGACCTCTGCAGCAGTGGATCCTACAGCAGTAAATTAAACAACCTGGATGCTGGCACGGAATAACCTGATGCATGCTCTTAAGTTCCATCACCCTCCAGGAGAAGGTAAGAGATATCCAGTTGGTCTGCTGGAAATGGTCCCTGGCTCATGCTAATTCCTGAACTTTGGCTGCAATTATTGGGAAGAAAGTCCAGYTGGCCTGGGACCATCAATGCCAACATGCCAGGCACTGTCCAGGGGATGGACAGTAAAGGGCAATACACAGAAACACTCTCTGGCACTGCTTAATTTACTAGGATATTTGCAGCCATAGTGTCTTTCTAAAACATATGGGCCATGAACTGACCTCATTAAAATATGGAAGCATTCACAGTTGCTATATATAATCAGCCAAGGTTCTATTCCAAATTGCATGGCTACCACGGAAGACCACTATTAAAAGCAGTTGTTTGTGAGCATCCCATGACATACTATACAAAATATTCCTGGTCTGCTATCAGTGATGACCTCCCAGGGATAGAAATCTCTGTGTAATCTTTACACTGGCAATAGCAAAAGTTCCACTTGCTTCTCTAGGATGAAGAGCTCCCCTGGTTGGGTTCATACAACTACCTAAATACTGAGTCTGCACAAGCTTTGATTCAAGAGTGGGACTGTCGGGGAGAAGATGGAGGAGGAACTAATCAACAGGCTACCTTGCAACCTATAGAACCCAGTAAAGCCGTAAAAAGCAGTAAAAAGAAAATTTTTAGAAAGCAGTAAAGAAGCAGTAAAAAAAATGAAGACAATATTTTTTCAAGTTATTTCAKCACCCTTAGTACTACACAAACATAGAAAGGGAAAAGAATATAAGCACAGAGAAAGATCAGAAAGGAACAAGACTGATTTTTTTTTCCCAAAGATGATTTTTAATGTGATATGAGCAGCTTGCTCCTTTCCGTTCTTCTCTATACAGAGAATGGGAGCAAGATAACCCCTGCATTAAGGCAACTGGCATTAGATAGTATAATAGGAAAAGATCAGAACAGGGCAAACAAATTGCAGCTGGAGGAGAAGTACAATTCTAGGATTTGGGTTAAATTAATAATAAAAAAAGTATACTAGGATGAAATCACTGGTATTTATTTAAAATGTTTAAAATTTCTTTTAATTGGTGTTAAAGTTCAGAGTCAGCATTACTCAGTTAAACGTACTTCGCTATTACCAAGCAGAAAATCATAGAGGAAAAACTTTCAATCTTAGCTTTAAATAAAATCTGTAATCTCTTCCTTCTGCCTCCAAATATTCAATTGTTTCCACAYACTTTCATGTTTTAGAAAATTTGTGAAGAAACTTTTGCAAACTTAAGACATAATCTTAAATGTAAGTACATATTCCAGAAGAGATACTGTGGTAAATAACTAAATGAAATCACCCCATAAAACAGCTCACTGACATCTGAAAATGTATAAGCACTGACTTCAATGTTAAAAGATGTAATTTTTTTGCCTGGGTAACACTGGTAAGTGTCATGAGGTGAAATCCTATTGTAGACAAAGTAGCTCCATGCACCTACACGGGCTGATACGAGTCTCAGCATATCCTCGCGTTGCACAGCTGACCTCATATTGCTAGTGCATGCAACAGCTCCAGATCGTTCCGCTTGGCTACGTTTTCCACACGGTATTTACCATGGGCTGTAGCTCACCTAATTCCCTGCCATAAGTTAAGGGAGTTGCCAATGAGAAAAATAGCTATTTGCACAGCCCCACCAAAGCACACAGCGCTCGGGCACAGTCCTGACCACGCGCTCACAGCTCACGTACAAGGTGGTTCTGCCGAAAGCAGCWTGCCCACAAAGAAGTCTTACCTGGGTGTGAAACTGCTTTTCGTCGATTTGAAGCAGAGAGCTGAAAAAATGGAAACTTCAAACACTTCCCAGTGACTCTGTCGCAGATGCCAGATGGACAATTGCAAGTTTTCCTGCACTCCATTCCATAGGTGCCATAGGGACATTCTGAAAGATGACACATTGGRAGGCAATATAGCAGAGCTGTCCTCGGTGATCCAGGTCACCTAYCCGCTCCCTCAATAGCTGCTCTGCATATACACTTAACAGTGAAATGAAAGGATTTGGRGATGCCAACTTTTGTTATAAGCATTTTCCAGTTTTAACAAGTCTAAGTTTTCTTTACCTCACACTTCATACATCTTTCTTTTTCTACAGCATAGGCTGCATGTGATGTTATTTACCAYGTGCAATCGATAATCTTTCTCTGAAATGCTTGTGGTGTTAAAAGGCAAATTAAAGACAACATGAATGTCCAAATACATAATCACAGAGTGAGTGGTTAAAATCACAGATTGTGCCTGGTGAAGCCTTGGGTTTTAGTTTAAGTGACCAGCACTGATGTTCRATCAAGGGACAACCGTTCTGCGCTCAGCGCTCAGGAGTGCTCGTGTGAGGCTTGTTCAGACACCGCCGGGCTCTTTACAGGAACGACACTTCCTATAGGCGCCCCGTGCCTGCCGGCTCCAGCCCTGAGGAGCTATCCAGGGTGGCAAACGGCCATCCGGCCTCGGGAAGCCAGGGCCGAGCGAGGCAGAAATCTGCCRCTGGATCTCGGGGAACGTGGCTGGCTTCTCCCACAGCAAAGTGTCACCTTGCCATGGCAGACAGCGAAGGTCTCACCTTCAGAGGTGAGAATTCCTTCTAAAGAGGGCACAAAAAGCTTTGGAAAATCCTCCTGGACTTTCCTGGGGACACAGAGGGACATCTCCTGCAGCCTGGAGGACCTTGCTGAGCTTCACTATGTTCCCTGTCTCAAACAAGGGCACTCTTTGATCTGCTGTTCACCCAGGTAAAACAGACACAGAATGCTGCCAAAACAGAGCAGTTTGTGGTGCAGCCTCCTCCCCTCGGGCTGGCACACGGGGCCACGTCGCCTCAGCGAGAGCTCGGGGCGCTCAGCAAGGGGCCCTGCAGAGCCTGGGGGAAACCAGCCCGACTCCAGCGGCGCTTGGTTCCCCATCGGAATCACCCCGGGCTCGGCAGGGCTCCGCAGACCTGCTAAAACCGAGGGATGAGAGCCGGCTCTGCTGCCAGCAAGAGATGTGCAGCAGGAAACCCATCTCAGGTAACTCCCTGTGATGTGAGGGACTCGAGAGCAGGTTCTTGCTGCGGCAGAAATACCTGAAGAGGGAATTTCCCAATAAAAGTGTAGAGCATCAGTTTGCCCAAGTCTGTTCTGGACAATAACAACATAGCTCCTGATTATAACAACTACAATATAATAATCTGATCCACTCCTTTAAAACTGTTGAGATAAAAATATCAAGAATGTGAAGTAAGTAATGCTCAGCAAAGTGCTCTGAAATAAATAAAATAAAATACTGTGCATATTTTACCCATTTCAGTAGTAAGAAATAGAGTAACAAGAGTTCAATCATTTGTCTGCAACTTTAAAGCAGGTTAGTCATACACAGTTCAAGACAGTCTAGCCATCCTTGCTTCACGATTTAGCACAAATTTGTAAGTTATTAAAACAAATGAGTGACCCAGCATCATATCTATATATGGCTAGATAAATAACTATATTGGCTCCAAATTTTGCCTGAAAAATTCAAATATGTACATAAGATTATACTCAGAGCTGAGATAGAAAAAGAAAAAAAAGATATAAAAATGATCTATAAGATTAGTTCAAATAAATCTGTGGAAAATAGAAGATATATCAATTTATCAATTCAATCTAATATCAATTTAGAATTCAAAGTCAAAATATRGCTTTACTGAAATTAATGAGCTTGTCCATTGACTCATTGGGAAAAAGATTTTACTTGGTATTTCCTTAATATTTTCTGCAGAGCTTCTAGGAGAGATTGAGATTTTATGTCCCTCAGTGTATCTGTCTTCCCATTTTAAGCTTGCCGTTGCAAAGAAATTTCTATGAGAATAGTGAAAATATATATTTGTCTAAGGAAATAATAAAGGAATTATAACTGATACTCCACACTGCAATACTTTCAATAAATTGATGGCCATTCAGCTTACTCAGTAACAGAGTTTTTGCTGATGGCATGAATTTTAAAGGTATGAATTTGAGGCATAAATTCTGGACTTTGAAAAAAAAACGGGATATTTTGTGTTTCACCTTCAAATACGCACATGAATTTATGTGATTTATATTGCAATGTAACTAAATTTGTCTTCTATGTGAGTCAACCGGAATGCTTTCTGCTGCATCTATCTCTAAGCCATTCCCTTAATGAAAGTTATTAATAATTCTAAAAATTAACTGTTGAGATTTCTGCATTTCTAAGGAAGTTATGCAGAGGCAGAGGTACCTACTTACTGAAGTGGTACCCAGGAAAACTCACTGCAATCACGAATTTTGAAAACTTTCCTCCTACCTCCGTGTCTTTTTATTCCTTCTCTACGAGAAGTGCCTTCCTAACCAGGCGAGAACTGCTCCCACCCGAAACCTGCCCTTAAGGGCTGTGAGTAAAGGGGCACGCAGCAAAGCCGGTGTGATGTGAGAGCAGTGGCTCCCCGCTCCCCTCCCTGTCAGCTCCGGGACTTTTACTCTGTTCTGCACACAGGAGAGCCCTGCCTTGCCTGCCCGACCACATGCCGACCGCCGCTGAGCATCGCACGGTCAGGAATGAACCAAACAGGACTGTGTCCCCAGGAGGTCCGGCAGCTCTCTTATCTCGCCCACCAAATCGGTGGAAGGATCAACACTAGTGCCTGTGTCTCCAAAGTCTCAGTCAAAAATCTTAGCTTCTATTCATTCATTCATTTCTTTAATGAATGGTTAAACAATATTCTCACATTAATTACCACGGTCCCACCTACATGGAACATCTTTTAACATCAGCAGGTATTATTTGCTTTCTCCCAGGCTAAGGGCTGAGCTAGAAAAACCCCATTTCAGCCCCTTCAAGCAGGAGGCAAGCTCTCTACGCAGGCTGCTGTCAAACTGCCGCAGTGGGTGCATGCAAAGCGAATATTGTTACCTTTGCAGATACCAAATTCATCACCAAAGTCATCCTCCTCAGTGTAAAACTGGCACTTCAGCCCAGGACCACACTTGACACCATCCATACCCGAGACCGTACGATAGCAAGTCTCCCCCAGAGCAGCCGCACACACCCTGCAGCAGCCACAGTCATCCAGCACCGTTCGCTTACAGCGCAAGGTACTTTTGCACGCGTTGCTGTCACAGGGCTCGGGACAATCCACCGCGTATTTGGCACTCCAAGCAGTTCCAGCGTGCACAGGCAGCAGCAGGAGGGTGAGCACCAGGAAGCCCTTCATGTCGTGCGGGGATAAGCGCTCCGTCCCCACGCGCGGGTTTCGGCGCTCGGCRCGGCGCCTGCGGCGGCGGGAGGCAGCGGTACGCAAGCCAAGGTGGGAGCCGTGCACATCAGCCTACAGGTTTATGAGCTTTATACGGTGTGTTGCCCACAGGCTGCTCCGTCGTCAGCTTCCTCAATCCGGCAGCGCTGCTCCTGCCAGCCTCCCTCGCTTCAGTTCGTGAAATCCAGGATGAAGGTTGGATTAGCACTCTGCTGCCATCCAGGAATTGAAAAGCCCGAGCTGATGTAATCTGTTATGTTTAGTTGGTTGTTTTGCATGAACACTAAAAACTCTCTCACATCCGTCTCAAATGCTCAAGGACGTCTGCCAAAAGGAAAAAAAGAAAACAAAAAAGAAAGGAAAAAAAAAAACCCACGCAACCAAAAAGAACCCAGTAGGTTACATACCTCCCGTCAGGACAGGGCTTGCTCTGACATTGGGCACACTGCTGACAGAACAGCTCTACTTGTAAAACGCAGCTCCTACAGCTGGGAAGAAAATCACATTGAATCATATCACTGCTAAAAGATTTCTATTTTTTAGGAAATCTTTGCATAGCCCTCAGAGGGGAAGCAGACAGTCACGCTGAAGAACAAAGATCGCGCCATTTAACGAGCATGAGAGCTCAGATGTTTTAGCAGAGTCTTTTCTTGCATGCATTGAAAGGGTACTTTTTAATCAGTGTTTAGGTGGAGGTGAGTTAAACATTTCACTCAAAGATTATTGCCAGGACTAGAAGCAGGTCAGACAGAAAACAGCATCTTCCGCAGGAAGTTGAGGAAAATGATCCATGAGATACCCCTGACCTCACAACCAAAGGGGGAAACCCCATCCGTCACCGGCACTGTCAGCACAGGCCAAACAGGCATCTAGAGGAACCCATTCTCCTCCTGTTTACACCACTTCTTTACTCATCAAAGCCTGTGGGCTGCACTTAGGCTACTCTTGAATGAAACCAGAGTAAATAAACAAAAAATAAGGCTCTGTTTTCCTTTCCGCTCAACTAAGGCTTTATTCACCCTGACAGAGCCCTGACAAGAAACACCAAACAACGTAAGAGTTCAGCAAAACAGATGAGCCCCAACAGAGATCGAAATTTCTACTCTAAAGAAAAATCTCCAAGAAAGGGAAGAAAGAATAAAGATAACACGAATATGTTTCTGAATGCAAAAAGTTTCTTTCAGCAAAGATAATGAGAACAATCAAGATCTAAATCTGTGGCCACCTTGCCATTTGGGAAGCCTTTGTCCCAGCAGGCCGAGGACACTGCCAGGAGGCTGGCAAATAAAATGAAGGGCTGTGCTGCTGATGCAAGAGACCAGGAAAGCCTCTTCTTCATGAGTCTAAACATGAGGATAGATCCCAGGCAATATATTTAGCTCATCTCTTTTGGGAAGAGCATAAGAAAACCAATACATTGCATGTTGCATTTCAAGATGTTCATTTACTTCTAGAAATGTGAATATCGGAACCTAAGCAGGACAGGAGAGCACAGGATAGGAAACCTCTTTAACATATGCCAAAGGGAGACCCACACCATGGCAAGTATTTGCAGGCAATGCATTTAAATGCAATGCACTTAAAATAGTACATAGTTACACCAAAAACATTTCTTTTAATCACAGTTGGCAACTGGCAGTTGCTTAACCTACTTGGTTTTAYGTGTAATTCCAAACTGTAGTCAGGGAATATAAAGGGGAAAAATTACAGCACTAGAGTTGAAATCTCCACTGGTATAAGCTGGCATGGCTCTACTGACAGGCATGAAATGCGAGCAACTAACAGCCATAGACAACCTCACCTCCTGCAGCAGCGCAGCCATCCTCCGGGACGGGAAAGGAGTAGGTCAAGTGTGGTATTGAAGATCTCAACTGAAAAACAAAGAAGAACAAAAGTGCAAGGTTCTACTGAGCAGATAAATTGGAAATGGATGTGCTATCGCTGATCCATCACAGTCACAACGTGGCAAAGGCCTGTTTTCCAAAAAACCCAACCCAATGTCTGCAAGAACAGCCTCAGAGTTCACAGCTCAGCAGACAGATATAAACTACTGTTCATTTCATTTGGCATTGACACCATCTAAAATTGCCGTTGGTTTACACTAAGAGGTCAGACTGCAACCTGCGCTGGCTGAGGAGCCTCTGCAAAGTCCAAGGCTCAGTCCCTCCATAGGGGAGAAATGCTAAATGCCCAGGAGCACAGCTAAGGGCAGGAATCCTTCAGTCCCCCGGCTAAATCTGCTTCCAAGGATGAAATAACCCAAAGAAGCAGGTTACTTAATGCAGCAGGTTGGTTCAGAGTAATGAGGAGTGAGAAGATCCCACTTTACTCGCTCAGTTCATTCATACCAGCTTACTCAGGCAGAGGAGATAAGAGAAAAGGGCACAGATCCATCCCAATATGCTCATAGACATTTACACCTGGCAGTAAAACCACACTCATGAAGTCCTTGTGTATAAATATAACTAGGAAATGCTCCTTGTTTAAAACACCAAGCAAGATTTGAAAGGACTGTATTTCACACTTCAGCTTCTCACAGGGAAAATGTGCTAGGGAGATGATAAATAAAAAATTACATGCAGATGTGGTGAGGAAAAGAAATCGTAAAAGAAATCAGCACACTCCCCTAGCAACAAGCCAATATTATTTGGAATAAAATGGAAACTGCATTCTGTGCTTGGAGCTAGAAGCCAAAGTAAATTATTACAATGGATCAAGAAATACATGGAATGGAAGAAAACATCATGAACAGATAGAGGTCTGGCTTATCCATGAGTATCACTGGAGGAAATAATGAAAATATGGCCTTCCACACTGTCCACTGATTGAGTAATGAAATAAATCCAGCGTTCATTCCCTCTGGTTTTAATATTTCTTTGTTGTTTTACCTGTTGAATCCATTACGTTTTTCTTTCCAGTGAACAGCTWGGTCCTGTAAAGCCATGAACTGAACTGTCCCTTGAAAATTGGTGCAATGGGAGTTAATGAAGCTTCTCCAGCTATCAACAGCAGAAAACCTGGCACCATTATTTAGCTTACAGTAAATACACTTTAAATGTGGAAGATTTTCTGGAGCAGATCAGATCAGATCAGTGCTACAATAACTTTTTTCTTTTTAATTTACAGTATAAATTGCCATGGTGCTAGTTTACCTCATAATTACATCACCATATATAATGTCTGGTATTCTTTCTGGAAGCAGAAAAGGTTTCAACTCTCATGTTAGCACTTCACAATGAATTGAGCAATCATTGCTTTGGAAGTGAYCAACTGTGCACCCAGCTGGATACACCGGAGCACAATTTTCCTAAGTTCTTCTGCAAATAACCCTCTTCTCAARCAGAAAGCAGTTTACGTGAGGTCTCCAGCTTGCATATAACTCATCTGAAAGGTTTGCCCCATCTTTTAAAGCTCACCATGAAATGAGATGCCTCCTGGTACATAATTAATCTGTGGCTGATACATAGGAGGAGTAGGCTATTCATTAGGCCAAGATTCCCAGCCTTGCTTATTTCATTCTTCAGGTGGACAGAATATCATTCAGTTTGATTTTTCTGTACTAAACATTTGAACCACTGTAGTTTTCCAGTCTTTTGAACATTTCAGTATAAGCAGAAAACATTAATATCTCTTCAAGCATTGGAAAAGGTTTAAATCATGACCCTTGCTGTTAATTTCCAAAAGGCAGTCCCTAAACTAAAAATACGTTGCCATACATTCCTGAACCATCCAACCTTTCCACAGGCTTCCTTTACAWAAAGCTGTAAGCACAATGCTGTTTGAGAAGCAAGGATTCAAAGGGAAGCACCGAAAGGAAACTGAGCTGCAAAGTCCAAAATGAAAAGCCAGAAATAGGAAGTAAAAGAATCAGGAAAGCAAGATAGCAGCAAGGACTCCCCTTTGTATGATTTCTTTTCTTGTATCTTTTCAATGAGTTGCTAACTACTCTTTGTTTCGACTGTACCGCAACAAGTCAACATTTTCTTGGTAAAAATAGATGCTTTCGGGCATTTCCTACTGCTGAGGGTAAGATGTATTTACATCCTTTCTGCAGGCAGACAAGGTGACCTGCACAGAATAGGGCAGGTCTGTACCTACCTGCACACCTCTGCAGCGGCCATAGAAATGAGGGGATATTATGGGGTTATCTGCAGAAAGTTTCAGTACTTTGTCTGAAACATGTAAAAAAAAGTTTCTTAAAAGTACAAGAAAGTCACATATATTCTCCCTTCTTTGGAAAACTTACTTCTCTAAGCTCAGAAAATTTACCTTCTAAAGCTCAGCTTGTCCAAAGACTCAAAGATCAAGTTCTATGACTCTGTGATCAAAGACTTGGACTAGATGATGTCTAGAGGTCCCTTCTAACCTCAATGGTTCTGTGATTCTGTGACTCACAACCCAAACCAACACTTCTCTGTCACTTCCCACCACCTCATCAATAGCTCTGCCAGTAGCTGTTTCTTTGGTGAGACCTCTTGCTCCCAGTAATTTAAAACAAGCCAGTCAAGATAGAAGACACTTCAGGTTCACCCAGGAAAAAGCCTTTCCCATACAGAAAAAAAAAATCTACACTATTTTACACAGGCAATGATTTTCAGGCACCTGCTAAAAATGTCTTTCTGCTATGACTGTCTAATATTCAGCTTCTTTATCAATAAAGGCAAATATTATGTGAATGATGGCTCTTTACATGAAACAATATGTGAATGATGG
Source organism: Nothoprocta perdicaria (assembly GCF_003342845.1). Taxonomy (NCBI): domain Eukaryota; kingdom Metazoa; phylum Chordata; class Aves; order Tinamiformes; family Tinamidae; genus Nothoprocta; species Nothoprocta perdicaria. Next base: position 9,785,680 of record NW_020454093.1, on the reverse strand, counting down.
CTCTTTACATGCTCTTAAATGCTCTGGTGCAAATATTCTGACCAAAGGATATTCAGTGTTAATGATAACACAACCTGAAAGATATTTTGCATCTCTCCATTTGATACAATTAACTGATGTAGGAATACACCTTAATTTCTTTATTGTTGAAGTCTATGCTGTCAATTGGAATTAAAAAAAAAAAAGGAATAAAATATTTTTATGTTTTATTGAARAGAGTATCACTGGAAGGGTCCTTTTGCTCAGAACCCAATCAGATTTTGATCTGCATGGGACATAGGGGAAAAATATGTCTTTACTACAGACACTTTTTGGAGTGCAGCTACACTTCAAACACTACTATGATTTCTAGTCTTCTCCACCAAAGCATGTTTTAGAAAATGTGGAGGTAAGTAAAATTTGTTATGCTCTTACAAAATTTGAGAAATGTTTTAGCTGTGTTTTATGTATACTTTAGACTTCACTAAGAAGCTATTTCCTGTAATGAATGACAAAGATATTAAAGTTGAGCTCTTACCACACTCCATAGGATGCTAACCAGAAATTCTGTGATCATATGTGTGAAATATTATTATTTGTCTGCATCAGGGATAGGTGTCATCAAAAGATAATATTTCCCTGTGTTCTTTGTGATGTTATCAGGATAAGAACCTTTCCATTGGCAAAGAAAAACAATCTGAACTAAATCATTTAGGTATACAAAATGTTCAAATTCTTATCAATCGCTGTATTTATTTAAGAAGAAATCAATCTTTCTTTCCTTAAGTACCCTTTACTCTTTGAAATCTAAACAATTCCCAGAATAATTACATGATACCGGCAAGGTCCTAGGAGGACTTCAGCATCTCCTTGGTAATAAAACTCCAGGGAAGAGTCAGCCAAAGGCTGAAAGCAGAAGGGCACTGAGGGGAGCAGACAAGCATTATCTGCRGTGCTACATGCATTTTCTTTACTTGGAACAAGAGGCTGTTTTCATCCCTTCCTCTCTTTGCCACACAGTCTCTTCACCTCAGCCTTAATCTCCATTATCCTGTTTTTCTTCAACCCTGACATTTTTGTCTTTTTGGTTTAACTGTGTTCTCTCTCTGCTTTCATTTTCATGCATCTCACTTCTCACAGTATACTTATGCCCACAAAAAATACCCCAAAAAGCAGCCTGGTGCATGAAGAATTGCACCCAGCCCATCCGCACTGCTTTCTCTTGCTCACTATCCTCCCACTCCATCCATCATGTCTTATCTGGATCGAAGCCTCTTGGAGACTTTGCACCAGCTGCTGCAGAGCCTTCTTCAGGAAGGAGATTTTTGCAGTTGGTCTATGGGCATTTCCATGCTGGACACAACTGATATGCAGTTCAGTGAGCAGGTTTGGATGTGAGCTGAGCGAACACCTCAGTTTCCATGCACAAGGCATCCCAGCTGCTAGGATATCCTTGGCATTGCCCACAAAGCAGTCAAGGTCTCCCAGAAAAATGTGCTCAGCGGGATCAAGCACCATGCTGTGCAAGAGGTCCATTTGTTTGGAATTAACAGGACTTTCACATGTGCACACGCTTCCTTTGTCCTTTGCTTCATTAGACATATGTCTGTATATTCAAATACTTGAATATATTTTTCATTAGCTTTCTTTGAGGGGAAGCGCACACATTGTGGATGAACACAGACTCCACTGAATAAATAGCTGGTTTGTCACTTATTTCAGTGGGGCACGATTTCACACGATGTTTGCAATGTGTTATGATCTCTTCTGCTGCAAAGAAACCAAAGCCAGTTCAAAGCTTTTGTGTGTGTGTGTGTTTCATTCAAAGTAAGGGAAAGAATGCTTGCAAACAAGATCTAATTAGACAGCAGTGAGGGGTAACAGCTGCGTGTTGCCTGTGCTAAGTTTGTTTTTCATTAAACAACAAAACTGCAAGACAGCTTAGCATTAAGGCATGATTCTAAAAAAAGAAAAATAAAGAAAAAAGGAAAAGCCAAATCACTTCAAAGTCTTTTTAAAACTCTTTTTTTAGCGTATATCTCAGTATTTTCTACATTCTTCTTACATAGCTAGAAGTAAAGCACTCTTATAATCTGAGCAATGTTACTAATGCAGAACACAATCTTGTGTCCTTATTCAGAAAAAAAAATGCCTTGTGCCTTGCTTTAGAGAGACCTGAGCACACTGGGGATTAACTAAAACTTGTTATATTTGTGCATAAAGTTRGATTTAAGCAATGGAGGATTGTTTTTTAACCTCGTTGATTATATGCAACAAATTTTGAATCCAAAGCTGCAAGTAATTTTTTCTAATTGAAATGGAAATTTTCTTCCCTCRTTAAAAATAGTAAATACACACACATTGACCTATTGCAACTAATATTCAACAGTATGTAAATTATGTGAGAATAGATGAATGCCACTTTAAGTGGCACTTCTCAAAAATTAGATAATTCATATGCAATTATATCAGTTCARCACATCTGAGAGAATTAAATAAAATATGGTGAGTTCTACTGCTTGTCTTTGTTATTCAAAGATCAACCTCAGGTGCTTGATTAAAAGCTTGATGTTAGTTTTCAGTCATTTAATCAAATGCCCAGAAATCTAATCCTTTAAGAGAAATATCTGAAATAAAAGTTAATTTGATGAAATGATACAAGGCTGGAGCTTTATTTGCCAAAAGATGGATCTGASAGACCGATTATGTGAGTTCTCCATATCGATATTTTTCCTTCTCTTTCTCTGTGTTTGATCCCACGACCTTGCTTGATTTTAGATGCTTCCTGTCCCTCACAGAACAGACCCTTTAGGAAGCAGAGTCTTTAAGATGCAATAGTTCACAGCAAGACAGACTTTCTGAGACGATTTAACTAAAATCAAATAGTTAGTGCTTAACATTGAGTGTTCTSTACAGATTGCTCCCACGCTAGATGAGAAATCCTCTCAGCTTGGCAGGGGTTGCCCTACAGGGCAATGGGCAGGGAGTATYCATGGTTAAATGCAGGTTGACACATCCTGCCTATCGAGTAGCTGAAAAGGCGACTCAGGGGAAGGTCAGCCAAGAAGAGATTGTTTATGGTAGAAAACAGCTGTTGAAGCTGTGGCACACAAATTATTCCCTGATACAGATCCCAAAATGCTACTTTACCCCAAATCGGGCAATAGGATCTCAAGTCATTGTTGTAGTGACTTGTTCTATTTTACAAAATGAAAAATATATATTTTTTTTTATTTTATAGAGCATCAGTAGTAAACAAGTAAGTCTATCCTCCACAACCAAAATTTGCCCGTATCTCCCCAGTGCAGCATGTTTAGAGGTCTCCAGTGTGCTCCAACCACATGTCCTAATGCCAGGGCTTGGCATGGTCACCTACCACTTGTGCTCTGCTAAGACCAGCACTAGGGCAGGACTGCAGCCTTTGACATGGGAGCACCGGCCCTAGACTTCGATGAGTGAAGCCATACTATTGGAGCTAATATTTTATTCATATTTTATCTGGTACCAAGGGGGGCCAAGGGGATGTGGCTTAAACTATGACGGTAGTCATAGCTCTGTCAGTGTCAACTATGACAATGTCAACTATGACAATGCCAACTAGTTGACTCTGTTGACTACGCGCATGAGATGCAGATGTTCCAGGAAAGCTGGGCACGACATCTTGATWAGCAATGTTCTCTATGGGGTTTAAAGACAACCAAAGAACCCAAGCTAACAACTATATGCCATTCAGTCATTTAAATTGAAATGGTTAATTATCAACTCATGACTAATATTGCTTTTTTCATGAAAGTAGCTGTTGAATGATTAAAGAAATGTTTTTTTTTTTCATTTACTGATCTTGTCATTGTTTTAATTATTGCTTATTTTTAAATATCATGTGGCTGCAAAAAGCTTAATAATTTATTGCAACAAGGGCTTTGTGAGTGTGTGTTAATAGCACAAAGGTTCTTAGCTTTTACAAGCAACGGCACATAAAAGTCAACCTTGTGAAACTCCATGAGCTATGTAGTGAACCACATCTGAGCCTTTGGAAACGGCCAGTTGTTGCAAGCTTCTGGTTTACCTTTCTTTAAAATATGGGCTTTTTTTGCTCACCTTTCTAACGTGATTTGTTCTTTGTTGTGATGAAGATGTGGGCATTSGTACAGCCTTTAGACACAATCATATGAAGTAAAACTGGTGGCTGATTGAATTCACATTTCACAGCTGATTTCACAGGCTTCGAAGCAAGCTATGCCCTGTTTGATTTAATTACAACTAAATGTAACCTACTYGAAGTCTGCTAAGGATCAATTACTAATCAATCCAATTAATCCAATAAATAAACTAATTATTGAGAAGTTAGTGGAATGGATCTAAGAATGGCATCTAAGTCATCTGCCAGATAAAATGAGATTAAGTGATAATCACGATAAATGAATCATGAAGAATGATAAAATTAAACTAAATGATTAATATGATTAAAAGATAAACTTTTGAAAGTGGTGAATCAGAATTAAAAAACATGTTTCAGACGTGTTCAAAACACTTACTGTAATTTCTCAGCTGACGGTGAATTGACCTACTCAGCCTTTGAAAAAGTCCTCTGAGTCTATCTTTAATTCTCCTTGGTAAGCATCCAAGAAAATTATCTTGACAATCTAATGGCTGTGTTTGTTTTTAAATGCTGTTCTCTAAATGTTTCCTCCTGATGCCAGACTGAGTTGCCCAAAAGGAAGGTTTCTGTTACCAATTACTAGGCAAGCGAGCGGTGCTGCAGCCAGGGGATAAAAGAAAGGCTTTGACTTTGGGGAGCTGTGGCTGCAATCCTCACTCCAAATTAATCGCTGTTCTTGCAAGAAAAAAGACATCACAACACAATTTGTTGACTCTAGACAATACCACTCTCTGTACCAAGAACTAGATGTTGAGTTGGTATGTTTATATATATATATATATATATATATATATATATATATATATATTTTCCTATCAGCCCAAACAAGTACAAAACACCAGTCACAAGGGCATGGTGGCGAGGTTGCAGGACCTGCTCTGAGGCACAGAGCTAAGCTGAGGCTGCGACATGCCAGCCCCCTCAGTGCCTAGACTCCCCAGCACTTCCCATCTTCTGTAGGAAACATCTCTTCTGTGGAAGATGTCAGCAAAATGAGAGATAGTCACAAGCCTTGGAGGAAGGAGAACACTCAGCAGAGTCCAGGCTGCAAAGTGGAGGTGTTGGTGAGAGCCTGGCCCTRGTGAAAGTCTCCTGGGGCAGGATTTCTTTAAGCCACAAAGAAGTCTTAAGCGAAGGGAAAGATGAATGGGAAAGGAAACTGGTCTGATATGAGARGCCAGTATTTGGAAACTGGGAAGAAACATGAAAGGGGATCCCTCACAGACCTCTTGAGGGCTGGCCTGGTGTGTGGTTTCAACGGTGAGTGACATTGGTGGTCACCTCRTTTAGTCAACACTAATCCTTTCCCGGCACTTGGCTTACCCTCTACTGCATAGATAGTTGGATAGTCATCCATCCATATGCACTTTTGTGGTTGTTAAGAAAATACAGAATTGCAGGGAATTTTCCAGTCCTGATCAGCAAGGAGATCAGATTAATCAGACTATTCTTCAGTGAAACTATCACTCCTCTAGATGAAACGCTGTCCAAATGTGGTAGACTGCTCCAGGGGTGCAGTGAGAACTGGTATCTCTGCAGAGCAGGTCCCCTGAAAGACGAAAAGTCCACATGTTGTGGGAAAGAAATTCCCCTCTCATTTCCCTTGGGTAGGTGGCCAGAAGCTGCAGAACAGCCCTCCCTGCGATGTCAACATCCATCCCCTCCAAAAAGCTGGCCTTTGGACACCTTCTCATGCATCACTCACTGCTTGTGCTTTTACCTGGTCTTACCYGTGGTTGTGCTGTATTTGCTCAAAGGTGCTCATGGAAGTTCAGAGACGCAGTGCATGCTGAAGAGCACTTGTATGAGCCTAGAAGGTGCAAGACGAGAAAGCAGTTGGAACAGCTCTGACATTTTGCTGGAATAAAAGCTGTAGCCAAAATGAAACCTGTTATATTGCTCTCGGTTAGTTGGAATAGCTGGAATTTGAGAGGTCCTCAGAGACATTTTATATGTGGCTTTTAAGTAAGCCAGGACTTCTGAAGACGAAGGATTACTAGAAATTGAGCGTATAAACAGATCAAATCTCCAAAAGGCTACAGCTGTGAATTACACAACAGGAAATATGTGATGTGATGCTTTTAAGAACTGCATTGCTGTATTCCAAGTATAACGTGAAGTTTAAATATTCAGAGCTTATTATACAAAGAGCAATTACAGAACCATAACATTTTTGTGGAAGTGGAAATGGTAAGTGCTCTGACAAAAGCTTTACAGAATCACAGAATAATTTAAGTTGGAAGGGACCTCTGGCAGTCATCCAGTCCAACCACCTGCTCAAAACCACTAACTTCGAAGTCAGATCAGGCTGTTCAAAGCTTCTCCAGTTAAGTTTTGAGTATCTCCAAGAATGGAGRTTCCACACAACATGCTATCATACATGATTGTAAAGTCCCATCCTCACCGTGAAAAACATCTACCTTTTCTCTACATGGAATTTCCCTTGTTGCCACTTTYGACCAAATCCCTTTTCAGTAAATTGTTTTCTGAGTATCTAAATTCCTCTTGCAGGCTCCAACACATCAGATTCAAGAAAGGATATGAAGAATTGAGATGGTACAAATCCAAAGGGTACACTAAAAAACCCTGTTGAGCTGTTGCCTCAGTGACCCACATGCCATACACAACTTCCTTTCTCTTGTAATTTCTTTCTCCTACTGATTATCATATTCTTTGACACAAAACGACACAGCATTAAGCAGAAATCCCTGACTAGACTAGACTATCTGCTCATTCTTCATGCTGTCTCACCATAGATTTGGAGCCGAGTCCCTCAGAGACTTTTGAGAGGCAAAAAATAAACTGCATTTTTTTTATCCAAGAAATTCTTGTGCTTTAAATACACCCAATGATACAGTGGGGATTTTTATCTGGTCCAACACAAGGGATTCCTTTGGGATATATCTGTGACCTAGACTCCATTGCATACATCACTTGGAGAAAGGTCCAAGAAGAAGGACCAAAGGGGTTTGGGATTTTCAGAGAGGTTGCCACAATGAGAGGGTTAAAAGGAGTTATAGAGCACAGAATACACRTGAAATGTCATCCCTGCTTAGAGTGTCAGTGACCCTTTAACCTCATCTAGATTAGCACTACCAAGAGCAGAGCATTCTGTGACACTGTTAAGCTATCAAAACAATGTACTCTTTGGTATCARAGAACATTCAAAATGATCATCAGCAAAATTCGTTTTGTAATAATATAACAGCAGCTAACACAATACCTTGAGGAGCACTGTATCATTTTCCTTGGAAGATTTGCTAAATTGGGGATTAGGAAAGCAGCATATAACCTTAAAYGTTCTTTTTCAGCTATGGATGCTCGATGAACTCCAAGAACAACTCCAATTTCTGATTTTCTTAATCTGCAATTGGAAGAAAGTCCAGGAAGAAAAGGTCACTACTGGAACTGAGCAACACCTCCAAAAATAATCAAAAATCATGTAACATAAAACTCAAAAAAATCATTTTATGGCAATGTTATTTTAAAATAGGAAAAATATTGTTCATTTTGATGTTTTCAAATGAACTCATAATTTCCTGTACAAAATAACAATTTTTTAATGTAAATCTCATTTGGTGAAATAATACTGTGATAGAGGACCATCAGGTGACTACATGTCCTGAATTACTTTTAAGAAAAAGTTGACTACTGACTTTATAGGGAGAGTTCCTTGCACAAAGATTGTGGGTACTAATGTCTTTACATGATCTTTTTGTGGACTTTAGTGGATATATGACCTAACCCTGAGAAAGACCCACACATGCCTGACTAACAGCATACAGGTTGTCCTACCAACATCAATGGGATGTTAACACACACATCAATACTCATGCTCAACATTATGCATATAAGAAGCGCCCTGCTGAAGTGGACATCATGAATAATAAGATTTTGTCCTTAATTAAATCAGAATAAAGCACATCAAGGAAGAAGAATAGACATTATCTAGCTTAAGACACTCCTACAGTGAATATTAGGAAGGGAGACTATCAAATTCAAAGGTCCAAATCGTTTGGCTACAAGTCCAAATCCTGACGATAGATGGGAAGAGCTAACTCATTAAACTTCCCTTTCCCCCAAGCTCTCTGAATATCAGAATTCATTACAGCTTGCCTTTCTTCATTTTGTCATGCTAAAYGTAATGCAGTCCAATAAGAGGACACTGCCAGAAAACATATATTGATGGCTTCCTGATCCTTAGACTCTCAGACTCATTGTATGAAGGCCACCTTATTAAATTCAAAATGTACACTTTATAATTTCCCTCCCTCACATCCCCCGCCCAACAAAAAAGAGTTGTTTTCTTCGTTTCAGTTYACTAAAAGACACAAACTTGCAGAAAACCCAAGTAATCAGCCACCGTGGCAAAACAAAAAGGAGACAGGCTGGCTGCAGCCTGCGTGGAGGCTAACACCACTGGATTCATGCTATTTTGTGTGAAATAAAAATGGCTTCAAAAGTGGCTATGGACAGTCAAGACAGGTTACATGTGCTGCAATCGAACCTCCTAGAAGAGTTCAGACATAGCACAGGGGTGGGCAGAGAAGCACACTGACAGGAGCAGGCTCACAAAGCTGAAGATGACCAGATGGATACTGCTTTGGTTGCTGCTCGAGGCCAGCCCATATGAATAAAGCCACACCTGTTTCAGCAGCAGAGGAGTTGCAATTAGTTCCACCTAAAATAAGACAAAAAGAGACAAGTTCTCCTCCTCTTCAGGGTGGAGGAAGGCTGGCCCAGCTGCCCACACTGTGTTTGAACATATCAGGCTTGCACAGGCATCTTGCTATTGATTTTGGTCTGTTCTTTTCTTTAGTTTACTCAAAATACATAAAAATAATTGCAAACTAAAATAATGATTTTAGCCAAGAGGCAGGAATTTTATTTCCTGACATGAACAGTAGATGTCCCTCTTACCCTGAGCCAGCTCTTCAGCATCCTGTTGGGGGATTTCTCGCCTGAAGAAGTGCTTGGTGCTCAAATTTGACACRCCAAGCAGATGAGGAATTAGTCTTAGTCCCATTCAATTTTTAACAGCCCAGACTGGTCACTTTTATCAGCATCTTCTGTATCCTGTAAGACTGGCAGGATCTGACTGTGCACAGTGCAGAGCAGTAGTTTACAAAACAGCTTAAAGCAGAAAGACAAGTTCTTAGATCAGTTAGTGAAAAAAATCTTGATTTCATAAATCCTTTTTAAAAAACAATACCCAGCTTGCTTTACTTGACAGCTTGCACATTGTGCCCCATTTCAGTGAAGAGTTAAAGCTGACATAGCATAAAATACTTCACAAATACTTACTTACAGGGTACTGATGTCAAAACCCATTTCTTTGAGAAAAGAGCTCCTCCACACACAGTTAAATGGTCTTTTCAGGTAACAGCTGTGAGAGGCCAGGAATGTGAAAGCACAGGGTGCCCCACAGTAATGGCAGTGCAGCCATACGAAATGCAACAGAAGTTATGTTATTTACATATTAGGCAGGAAAATCAGCAATTGGGAAAGTCTTGTCCCACAAGGGCTACTTACTTCTTCAGGGCAGGATTACTGTGGTGAGAGTGAATGGAAGAGCAAGCAGGTGGCTTGTTATAGCTGCTGTTTTCTAGTGATGAGGCTGTAAACTACGATACAAGTTTTTCTGTGTCTATGTCTCCCACAAGGAGTGGTGGTGGGCTGTTTTGATGAATAGCACCTTCCTTTGAATTTTCCATCATTATATTGTAAAACTTCAGCTGCAGCTCATTTTCTTTAAAACCAGCCTATCTCTTGAGTCCCCAATATGTGTCAGTATATGTACAACATTAAATCTATCAGGAACTTCAGCACTCCTTCATTCAATTCTTGTATTAGAAGACAAGTACCTAAGAAAATTTCTAAGCATTACATTTTCTTAGCAATAATTTTGGGGGGGGGGGGGGTGCAGGGACCTCCCCCCGCTCCATCCACATAAGTTTCAAATGCAAATAAAATATCTAGTTATTGGCCACAAATAAAAAAGACACAGCAATGGGAGATAAATTTCTGTATTGCTAACCTCTGTGTTGCTCACCTTCTGTTTGCTTTGCTGGTAAACCACTACAAAAAAACAGCTTGACTTTTGTGTGAAATTAGAAAGCCTGCTAATCATAAATATCTTTAGAAAGAATCAGAACTGTTACCCTCCCAATATACCCAGCTTTCATTTTTATTAAAGAATTAGAGAACAGCARCTCTCCAGATTGTTGAAGGATATTATAGCACTGAAATGCTTATTTGTATGGCGCAGAATCTTATTAACTATAATCTAGTTAGCAACATGTGAAACCTTCACATTTCATCTCTCAGAAAGCTCCTGCAAAGTTCTTTTAGAAGAAAACACTTCTCTTTTAGGATAAATGAGCCAAGATAACTTACCACCAAGTTACTCTCCATCCTCCAACTAACAACTTCCTCCACACATTGGAGTTTATCTTTCAGAGGTTATGAATACTTTGCACCACGCAATCAAGTTTTCCATAGCTGTTGCTTCTGTTAAGTGCCTGGCTTACAAAGTTGTGTGAAATCAAGTYCTAATAAAAGACAAGATTAATGACAAATTCCTGCTCCGAACAGRCTGAATGTGGCCTGTGTTTCTGGAGCATCCTGCCTAATACTGTATTTTTTCTATCAAAAGCATGCAGCCTTGTAGAAGTGACACAAATTCACTGAAATGCTTTGAGGACTCTCAAAACAACAACTCAACTCTCATTAGAGTGAGCTAAATCTATTTGCATTTCTATGCTAATGTATTTTTCTGTGATATCACACAGTGAATTTGCTGTTAATTGCAAGAAAATAGATGTAAAATTAAATGTTTGGATGACCTGGGGTGCATGGACCTGTTACCACATTGAAGATGACAATGTCTCTGATGGGTCAAAGCAGTCACAAAGGGCTCTGTTATCCGTAAATATAGCTCCACATTTATTTTCTTCTTCCAATTTCAACCAGCGCAGATCCAACTAAGAGGGTCAGCAGAGTCCTGAGCGGGATTCAGGTCCCCTAGATAGATCCCGAGCAGCTGATGATCTAAATCCCTCTGCAGAATCCCTTGACTACATTGGCCAGGCAGATGTCAGTGGTTATATGTAAGCGTAAACTACAGACACCGGGGCCTGTGAGCCAGGGCTGGTGATCTGTCACTGGGCTGATGAGAGACTTGTACACTCCAGGAGCTGGAGACCATRCAGATTATCCTAGAGTTCCAAAACCGGAATCTCTATGTGGACARCCCCAACAAGACCAAAATTACATGGGCTGAGAGCTCCTGTGTAATTGGAGGTGCAGTGACTCGCAAGGTTGGGTGGCTGACGCCAGGGCTCACTGGAGCAACACTGCATGGAGGACCTGGTGGGGCTGGAGGAGAGGTGACAGATCCTATCTTCACACCACAAAAACACAACTGCTCAATAACACCTCTGCTGCGAGCTATGTCGTAGAAGAGGTTTTGTTCTTTCAGAATTAGAAATGTCAAATGTCCTTAAGAGGAAAGGCAAAAACCCACATCCTTTACATTTAGATATATATTAAACAGTGAACAGGGGAGAAGTCAGGCAGAAACCATGGGGCCTTTCTTTGCTTTGTCCACCTCTTTTGCTGTCATTCTCCTGATAAYTCCTGGAGGTAAGTGCCCCTTTTGATCCTTTTGCTGGCAAATGGTGATGTGCAGAGTCAGAGTTAGGCAGAAAAGCATTAGCATAAAGAAGGCACACACTATTATTTTTGGAGTTCTTGTTATTAGTTCTTTGCATTGACTGTATGTGTATGTGAATGTATGGCCTTTCCATACAGATAAAAAGAAATCCATCTCTACAGAGACATTCACATGTACTACTCTTTCTCCCTTTTCTCTCTTTCTCTTCTCTTTCTTCATTGCCTCAAAGACATGTTCATTTAATATGACTTATTCTAAATAGCCCCATTTGCAGGCATGCACACAGGACACACATTGCCCAGTGCTTATCTGATGGCAGATCAGGTGTTTCTTAGTCACAATGAAAACTGAGAAATTAACTATGACAGCGAAGGTCAGGAAAAGAAATCTGTGCAAGAGCAATAACACACTGGTGTTTTCTTTTGTCAGAAGTTAAAACCACTAATGTAATTTTTGTCTTCCTGAAGAATACAGAAGTAATGCTGAGCAGTATTAAGTCAGTATTAAGCCTAGTATTGTGTTGTATGTACATACTTTGGTATCTATATGCTTTATAATTATATTATTTTTWAAGAGACTTAAGTTTCTTACAGTATTCATGCTGTGTGTATTGTGACTTATTTTTATTTTCAGGTTTGTGTGTGGATATTATTGGAGGTAAAGAAGTGATACCTCATTCAAAACCATTTATGGCTCTAATTAAAGAAAAAAATGGACAAAATCTTTGTGGAGGAGCTTTGATCAAAGAAAACTGGGTGTTAACAGCTGCTCACTGCAAAATGTAAGTTCTGAATTAGATTCATGGATGCCCTTAGTGGGTATCTGGCATCTCTCTGCAAGAAGGAGAGTTAATATTCCTGGTGGTTTTGTGCATTTAACATGGGCATGATTATGTTCTGATTAGTGTGTTTCAAGATCATATTGGCAACTTTGATTTGCTGATTAGGAAATACTTTAACACGGTCTTTCTCTGCAGTGTCTCTGAAGAGACTTGAAAGCTGCTATCTGCATGCAAGTACAGACTAGCAACACCAAATGAGTCAGTTGAGGGTTTATGCCCATTTCCTCAGTCAGTACACTTGACCAAACAGACGTCAGGATAATCTAGCTGCTCAGAAAACAGAACCAAATCCATGGTATTTTATTACATAAAAACATGGCTTTCATTGCAGAATGAGACAGCATGCAGATATAAGGGAGGAAAGATCCTCTAGATAGCAGTTTCTAAACATCTATCATCTACTAGCAATAATAATAATGTAAAAAAGGATTATGTTAGCTTGCCAGTCAGCCTTTCTTCTTCCTGTCTGACTCCAGATGCAAACAGCTGCTTGGCCCTGGACCCGTTTCTCCAGCAAGGCCAGATGGGAGGGTTGCATCACACAACTCACCCGTTGTCTTGTAGGGCCTGGAGCTGCTGCTGAGCCCGACCTCACACCGGCACCGTCAACGGCCCTTTGGACCCAGTCAGTCACTGGACTCCACAGATGTCAGAGTAATGTAGCAGTTCCTCCCGTCACCATCCAAACAGGGCACATACCAGGCCTGCTACAGAGAGGGCACAGGACTCAAAAGCTGCAATATTAACACAAGGCGAAGAATGATGCTATATGAGACCTCAGTTAGGAGAGAAAAAACAAAAAGCAAAAAAAAATTCAAAAACTCCCACAATTTAATGATGCTCATTCAATAGTTAGAGCTTAATAGCTGAACGAAAAAAAATGAATCCTCCAGGTTTTGGCTTGTTGCAGTAAGAGACAATTTTTTAAAGTACCATCCTAGACACCTGCTCAAAGAATATCCTCCCATCCAGTCTCATTCATTTTTCCCACATCTSTTGTCTGATATAAAGAGGCATCTTACTTGACCAAAGAAGGCAGACTCTTGGTTTCTATACTAGAAAGCCCCAGAAGCATAACTCTTACCACCATTTAGGGAGGAAAGGTCTAGGGAATATATGAAGCAGAACATCAGAGAGGAAGAGAGGTGCATCTCATGTGGCCTCAGAAAATAGTGTTGAAAACTCTATCAGGTGTTAGTGCAAAGCAATGGCACAATTTGGTGCAGATGCAATGACTTCTGACTGAGTGGTCCTGTCAGCTATTCTGGGGTTTTTCAGCTATCCTGGGCTTCCAGGATAAATGGCAGAGGGACATCCCTTCTGAGATCACCACCACCAGCAAAGAGGGGGCAGCTGCTTTCCACTCGGTTCCCAAAGGGGTCAGTTCAGAGCCAAGCGCTTGAGCCTTGTCTGTGCTCCTGGAAAGGTGAAAACAGAACACCACGAATCTTCACTCAGTGACTCAATTTGTTGAACTATTTGTGAAACTGTGGCAATTTTTTACATTTTTCTCACTTACTTTTGCTTTTCAGGCATAAGGCAGGAGGTCCTGTAGCRTCTGGTTCTTATAGTACCATATTCAACAGCAAGGAATTACAAACTTGCAGCAAGTGACTCCTRTTAACCATATTGTCTTTCTTCTTAGGAAAAGAAGCGAAGTTATTCTTGGAGCTCATTCAATACAAGGAAGAGAGAAAGAAAAACAAGTTTTTCAGATTGCAAAATATATTCCCTACCCACCCTACTCTTGTAATAAAGAAGAAAATGATATAATGCTCCTGCAGGTATAAATTTACTTAGACCTCACTTAAGGAATATGCATCTTCTGTGATAAAACACCTTCTTTCTCCTTATGAGGAAAGAAGATGAGTCAAGGGAATTTCTGGAGGCTCTTTCCTGCGTGAGACAGTCTGGTCTGCAAATCTAGCCCAGTGTGACTTGAGGACGAAGGCATTCAAATTATAATGCCTGTAATGCATATGAATGTTAGAAATACAAAAATTTTGTTCTAGCTAAAAGCTCAAATTCACCCTTATTAGAGCTGGAGAAGATAAACAGGTGGGCTTTTAGAGCTAACATTTCAGCAGAGACTGAATGGGTTTTCATAGAATCATTATGGTTGGAAAAGATCTTTAAGATCATCGGGTCCAACTGTAAACCCTTGATCATTATGCCTGCTAAACCGTGTCCCCAAGTGCCTCGTCTACACATTTCTTGAACATTGCCCCACTGCTTCCCTGGGTAGCCTGATCCAATGCTTGAMTACAATTTCTGTGTAGAAATTCTTCCTAATGTCTAACTTGAACCTCCCCTCGGGCAACTTGAGGCCATTTCCTCCTGTTCTATCTGTAGTTATTTTGGAGAAGGGACCGACCTCTGCCTCACTACAACCTCCTTTCAGGTAGCTGTAGGGAGCAGTAAGATCTGCCCTGGGCCTCCTCTTCTCCAGACTAAATAACCCCATAGACAAAGGACAGAACATTTCATGGGACAAAGGACACAGATTTCTCTACTTCCATCATGATCACATTGATTAGACAAATCTTGCTACAAACAATTGAAGTATTTCTTAAAAAAAAAAAAAAAAAAAAAAAAAAAAAAAAAAAAACGGGTGGTGTGGGGCAGGGGATGAGGAGGGGGAATGTAACAATCTTCCACTGTCTTGATGGAAAAGATCCAGTGATTAATATTGCAGGAATTTCTATTAATCTTATCTCTATAATAACTATTTTCTGTATCTTCTACAGCTTAAAAAAAGAGCAAAAATTACTAAAGCTGTGAAACTCATTCCATTGCCAAACTCAGAGGATGACCCCAAAGAAGGAACAGTTTGTACAGTAGCAGGATGGGGGAAAACTCGTAATTATGGGAACAAATCCTCTAGTACACTAAGGGAAGTCAATGTCACCGTCATCAACAGAAGAATATGCAACGACTCGAAGCATTACAAAGGCAAACCGGTCATAACAGAGAATATGATATGTGCTGGCGATAGGAAAGGAGGAAAGGACACGTGTTCTGTAAGTATATTCACTGGCTGCTAGAGAATTCACCTAGAGAATACTAAGAATATAAAACACTAGCTTTTAGTCTTCTAGCTTCGGCCTATCTTCTGTTCAACGTAGAACTTACTGAAAATGAGTGAATTTAGCAAAGGTTTATCAAAGCCATGAAATTAAAGCTTCAAACTGCTAAGTTCAGCTTCACAGACTAGATTTTGTGCTTTTCTCCAAGCATGGCAGATAGCTACTCCCTTCCTCCACAAAAATGATGCTAATAGAAAAATTTCTACAAAATAACTTATAATTGGTCAATTCTCAAGGAACAGAACTGAAGAACTTCTCCAATGTCAGAAGGCTTTGAAACATTCTTTTCTTTTCTCTGATAAAWAGCGTTTTAACTGCATACCAAGCAAGCCAAATAACTGTGTAAGAATGTCAGCACTTTTACAAGATTTAAATACTGATTTAACTGAGTTATATAGGAGGTTCACATCTCCAAAAACTTCTTGTCTTTTATGAGGAAAGTTACCATCTTGTTCCTGTTCAGAAACACTATGTAACTATTCCTCAGCAGTGATCCAGATTTAGTCCACATAATACACACGTCAAAAATCAGACTTAAGTCTTTCTTTTGGCTAGTAGTAGAAAAACTTACCTTCTAAGGAGTAAAACAAAACAAGTTACTGTCTACATTTCTGCTTCTTCCTTTCTCTTCTGGAACAAGATTTAAGAGAAGAATTTTTAAGCTTTAGCAAATTTCAATGTCTTTTTTTGTTTTTTTCCCAGGGAGATTCAGGTGGACCGTTAATATGCAAAGGTGTGATGAGAGGCATCACTGCTTTTGGAAAAGTCAACAAGTGTGGCAGTGTTGACGGCCCTGGTATCTACATTCGACTCACAAAGCAAAAGCTTAAATGGATAAGAAATACCATAGGGGGAGATTTACAGACTGCATTTTGATCAGCCGATTTCCTACTCCGTGCTTGTGTGTTAAAATCCTGTGTTGCAATATACATTATAAGATAGCTTCATGTAAAAAAGTATTCCCGTGCTGAGCTTTAGCAGCTTTATTTCTTTAGAAATGAAACCGCAAGTCTGCTTTTAGATAACAGGGACAGAATAGAGCATCTTCATAGTTTATAGGCTCGGGCATTGAGTCATTAAGAGTACCTGTGACTCAGGCTTCTGCCATTCTTGAGCTCCACACTGAAAAATCAAGCTCTACCTGGATTAATAATTCTGACCAAAAAAGCCTAGTCCAGCTGCTTAGTCCCCAGCAGTGCACACTGAATCTGCATCTAGATTTCTGCAAAGAACCCTGSAAGTAAATGAGGTGTCAGATACCATTCTTGATACCCTAAAAACTCAGTATTTTCTCTTCAGCAGAGCTCCTGATTTTAAAGGTGGTAAGACTTRGGAAATGAGGTGTTAGCAACTGGACTGTTTGAATAGCTTGACTGAGAGACAAAAAAATGTGTATTTTCCAACTTCCATGCATTTGAAGCCTCTGTCTTTCACCTTTTACTATATTTTGCATTTAATAAAAATAAAATTAAATCTTAAAAAAAAAAGGGCAATAAATTCTACTGCTTGAATGTGTCAATTTACATGAAACATCCTGCCTCTTGCAATACAGGTATTCTGTATACCATTATCTACAGCAATATTTTGGATGTACAAATATTTTGGACATACTTTGGATGTACAAATTTACAGATTGCAAAGTTAGCAAATCATATTAAAAGCAAAACAGCTGAAAAACATTCGTCCAGAGAAATAACAGAAAGTGACTCAGCAAACAAAAAAAGTGGTTCAGCAACCACTTCAAAGAGATCTATCATGAGAAATATTTCTCTACATRCCCATATTAGCCATCTTAAATATCTTTAATGCCATTAATATCTCAAAATGGATTTGGTTTTACTGTATGTTGCTTTGAGCTTCTTTTCTTTTCTTTCCTTTTTTTTTTTTCTTTTTTTTTTGGGGGGGGCGGACATAATTTAGAAGTTAGCTAAGAGAAAGAAGGTAAAGAAATGAGGTACATGACCAATTCAGAAGTCACTGTTCACTTCATAATGAGGATTAAATATCATTTACAAACACAACATAAAAAAGTAAAGATTAAAACTTATTTATACATCTGTCTCCACACCTGACAAAATAAGACAAAACAGAAACTATATAAGAAAAGGAACATTGAGGGGCRAGGAGGGAGAGGGTCTAAGCTACAGCAATCTTCCCTAGAAGTTTTGAAGCTGAAGGTCTTTTATGTTTTCTATTGCAAACATTGCACCAGCAGAACTTGCTACATTCCTCCTCCTTACTCACGAGGTGTAGCTTGCACCTTTGCTCTGTGACTGATGGGCTGTAAAAAGTGATACAGAAGCAAAGAAACAGAAAAGAAACAGAAAGAAGGTATCTTAGCCAAGTGAGACTGAGTTCACATTCTTGTAAAAGCTTGCCATGATACTAATGGGCGTTTGGCTAGTTCCTCTGAAATCAGTGACTTCTTCCACTTTGAGTATTATGTTATATTTCTTTTGGGGCCAATACAGCTTGACCATTCAAAAGTGAATGAGCTTAAATCAGGTGAAAGTAGTCAGCACTCCTCAGTTTGAAAAAAAAGTCTTTTCCCATTTTGACAGCTTGTAGCAAGCAAAATTGTCTTAGCTGACTAGCTCTTTCCCCACATCATTCTCCTATYCTACTMATTATTAAATATCTGTTCCTTTATKTGGTRTACMGAGCAYTTAGATAACTTCTGTGGAAAGAGGGAATTAGAGGGAGAAGCACAGAAATCTGTATGAGATGAATTTCATTACTATTTTCCCCTTGAAAAAACATTAAAGCTTTAAAAACACTATTTTGAATCTTTAAATCACACTGTAGATGTCTGATAAAACCAGGTACATCAAAGATGCTATTATTAGAGTGCAGGTACTATAACTAGTTGTGTCTATCTTCTCTATTGGRTTTAACACAAGACCGCAAGGGATGACCACAGAAAGCAGCAGCTTAGTGGTGTAAATTTACTGTAAATTAACAACTTGCTGGGCACCTGGGACATCTGAAAGAACATGAGTGGTCTCAGGCTTCCAGACTTAAAGTTTGTGATCATGTGACTTCTGAACAGCAGAAGATGAGGTTTCAAAAATTATGAGAACCAAAGACATGACAGTTTCACAGTCATTTCCAGAGATGGGGCTCGTGCCCCTAACACTTGCCTAACACTTTCCAGGCATTCAATCATAACAATTTTCCAGCAGCTGATACAGATCCAGTACAGATCCTCTAATTCCCCATACTTCCTCAGATCAGTTCAGGAAACAGTCTAAACATATTTCAAGAAAAATAAAAATAAAAAAAATAAAATAAAAAAAATAAAATAAAATAAAATAAAAAAATAAAATAAAATAAAAAAAATAAAATAAAAAAAATAAAATAAAAAAATAAAATAAAAAAATAAAATAAAAAAATAAAATAAAAA
>NW_020454093.1:9738659-9766522 GCF_003342845.1 Nothoprocta perdicaria | reverse complement strand
ATAAAATAAAATAAAATAAAATAAAATAAAATAAAATAAAATAAAATAAAATAAAATAAAATAAAATAAAATAAAATAAAATAAAATAAAATAAAGTAATCCAAGCAACATGAGTTTGAGCTCAAAGGACTTTTAATATACAAATGCAGTGAATAAATCTTTCCTAGGTCCTCCTCTCCAACAGTGAAAGCAAAGCTCCCAAAGATGTCTCAGCACCACTGAGATTCATCCCAATTGCACGTGAAGATGACTCCCAACAGCCATACTTAGCTGCTGGCAGCACACGGGTCTTACTCAGACAAACTCTCATGAAAGTCCAAGGGGGCTGGCCCTTAGGAACAGTTCCTACATAAAATTCCTAGAGAGTGCCAGCTGCCAAATTTGCTGACATCTGGATTGGAACTGGTACCCRTATGAGGTAAGTGACCAAACTGTTGTGTTTCACCCACACACAACACCTCTGACTCTGGTTACTGCACTTATTAACTAGTTGATTGCATAAAATTATGCAGTAACAGAATTATTACATACGTATTTATATTTTCAAATATCTATCATGCACAAGAGGTGAGCTTAAGGAAACAACTCAAAATCCAGTGAAAGCCAGTTTTCTAATACACCTAGTTCTCACTGCTGCTACAAAGACAATAAGTAATTCCAAAGAAAATATTTRTCTTTCATGTGAGTTATGTATTTAGTTATGTATTTATCATCTATGTGATGTTCAGAATGATTCAGTTCCCTGGGCTGGTCTCTGTTGGTCCTAACCCTTGAATGATTCAAGGTTACTTACCTGACAGGAATATATGTCCCAATGGAAATACTACAATAACATAAAACTACTTAAAAGAATCACAGCTAAAAGGAGGACCTAAGACTTCATGTTGACACTTGACATAGGTTGTACTCCACACATGCATGTTAACTTAATGAAAATATATTATTCTTCAGAGTTATGATATTTTTCTTCTACCATGGAACAGACAAGCTACTAGCATTCTACAAGACTGCAGACTGATATGGAAAGTTACTTTCTCATGAAAACTTGATGCTGTTTTTTGCCATGTTTCATTTAGAAGGAGTATATATACTCCTAAATAGGCCAAATACACTTCTTTTCTTGCTTTCAAGGAAAAGAAGTCACAAGAATGAGCTCACATAACCATTAGAAAGAGCCCTGCTGTGTGGCAGGGTGAGGGTGTGGCTGCCCTCTCCAGACTAGTGGCATTTCCACACACAAGCTGTCCCATCAGCTGCCACAGAAAAAAGCCTGCTCTCATCTGGGCTCAGGGCGACATGCAGCACTCTCCCTTTGTGACCTGCAAAATAAAACACACAAACAAAATACTCAAAGATGTGTCACAATTTTACACTGAGAACGCGGTGCACTTTCACGATCACCCACCCATGGTTGGCTGGTTCTATTTCCCCTGCAGTAGCCAAGTGTGCTGGATAAGACCATTTTTTTCACTGCATCCTGCCTTATTTAGAGTATTTTCACATTATGAAGGAATTGAAGCATTTTATTTTTCATATTAGAGGCCAGGCTTTAACTGCAAGGCATAATGTATAATCTACATGACCTCTTTCTTCCATCTTAGTATTAAGTCTTCTATGCTTTCCCCTTATAGGCTAGGGTTAAAGCCAATTCCTAGCTTACCAGAACAGCATCCCAGTATGTATTAAACATATGCATATATTAACAGCATATATTAAAAATGTAATCAGTGCCTTCAAATGTCTCAGTGGAATGCAAAAAAAGTATTTGTAAATATCATTTTTTTAGGGGCAAAATCAAAATCTTCTTTGGGTATAATCTTGTCCATGAGTCACATCCAGGTTGTGCCATCTAGGAGGCAATCTATCTAGAATGTATGGAAGCAACTTGACATGAGCACACTCAGGCCAGCTCTAGCAAGCCTTAGGGAAAGGAAGAACTCCACATCTGGCACCTGGTATGGCCTTAGAAATAACAGGAGAGAATTCTGTAATTAAAACACAAGGCATTTTACAAAGACTGTTTATAAAATACTTAAAAAGTTGACATTTCCAATCCTGTGCATCACGGCTAGAGAGAGGATGTCTGGGTGGTGCTTTTTTAACTTCATTTTACTTAAATGCATAATGTATGTACTTGCAAAATCATACTGATTAGGGAGAAAGTTAACTGAAATAACTAATACTTAAGTGAAATACTTGCCATAGAGCTGTGATGAATTGATAAGCATAGGATACTTCCATATTATCATCTGATTTCCAGGAAGGCCTTGTCCAGTCATCAGTTCCTCAGTTTTGGGTAACCAGAGCAAGGAACAAATCTATTGCAATTTAAAAATCTGCTTTAGATCTCAAAAAGTCTACAAACACCACTCAGTTGATTTGAAATCTGCAATGATATGTGCAATGCTTAAACCAGATACTGATAAATAGCCCCAGCATAAAATTTATTCATCTAGAAGGCTCATCTCATTTCTGACAACACTTCATAGCTGCATCACTGTCCTCGTTAAACACAACTGCAGCCTACCAGTATAAAACTGGAGCTCCACAGACAGATCCTCAGCTGAGTAAGTCAGCATAGATCCAAAAGAATCAACAATAGTTATGCTGCTTTGCTTCAGCTGAGATTCTTATCCTCTGGCTCCAAACTCCACAGACTGAGGCTTGCCCTCTGACGTGCACCTCTCCCCACCCCAGCACTCTGGGAATTTTGCCTCTTCCACAACAATCTCTCCTTGTTTGAGATTTGGCCAAAACCATGACTGCCAATAGGGAAAAGATGATGAAAAGTGTCTGGCTGTGAGACCACCTTCTCTTCAACCACTTGAGACAGAGGGGTCAATGAGAAACAACAGACTGCTTCCGAGTCCAGTCACAAATCACACACTGCAGTGCTGAAATGTAGCACAGATGTTTCTCCAGAGAAAATCCTGCTGTTCCTTTCTCTACAGGGCTGCCCTCAAAGTCAGTGGGAGTTTGCCAAAGTAACATGCTAWACAAGAGGACCATAGTCTAAATATGCAGACATTTCATCATTTCACCTGAGAATCTGTAGCTGCACTTTGGATGATTTTCTCATGATTTAGGTCCCAGACACGCAAGATACCATCTTTCATTCCACCTCCTGTAGCAAGGATTTTGGACTGCCAAGGACACCAGTTCATAGCCTAAAGAAAACAGATGCCAGAAAGATCAGGACATTAGCTGGAAAAGACAGAAACAAATCTTACTTAATAGCCACGTTGAAGAAATGGACTACAACAAGCACCCAGAATGTACCTTTTTCCTTTAATCACGACATATCATTCTCTTCACACTGACACACACAGATGTAGGATTGAAACTCCAAATACCATTTCAGCTTTCCTTTGTCATTGCGTCACAGTAGCCTATACCATCTTCACRTAAGCCTGAAAAACTCCAGCTTCCCTTCTTATACATCATGGGTCACAGATTCAAATTTCCATGCCAGAAGAGACCATTAGGTGACAGGCCGACTTACTGCCTAAACCAAGCCATGGGGAAGCCCCACAATGTGGCTTACAGGACTTTACTAGAGGCCTGGTTTCTTCTGAGATACATGTAGGATACGCCTGGGGCCCAGACTCTACCTAAAGGAAAGCTAATAAGAACTGAATTCCACTTATACCAACAACTTTCACTCTAATATCATAGTTTCTATCTGGTTTCAGGCTTTTCTGGGAGGATAAGCAAGCTTATAAATGATAGACTCCCAAGCCTTTCATTGCTGGTATCTCTCCTATCTCCTGTACAGAGTGGGACCTTATGAAGATGAAGAAGCTGAGCTGTTCCATTTCCAATTTCTTAATTTAGATGCCTTGCTACCAGGTATTATATCATAATATACAAGTATGGACAGGAGGGCAAAAGACATTTTTAATTTAAAATTATTTAAACAGAGAGAATTTCTCAACAGTAAACTTCAGTGTTTTTTTCTCTCTCCAAGACAGAAAGCAAGAAGGAAGATGTAAAGAACACTGTTTTGTGCTTGGTGGTATATTTAAAAAGGCCTCCTAATCCAGGAAAAGCTCCTAAAACACTCAGCATTAGCAAACTTATCTGTGACAGAGAACATTGCATGAGGAGAAAGTGGCTTAAAATTAATTGCCTCATGACAAGGGGRGAAGAAACAAACAGGAATCACTGAGTCCATCTGAAGTTTCACAGTTGTCTACATCAGCATCATGATTTCATGAGAACAGATACAGAAGAGGAGTCTTTCCTTCTCCACACACCTTGACAGCTGAGGAATGAGGTACGGTTTTCAGTGGCTGTGACTGCACTTTCACACCAGGRTCACTATGCCAGATATTCAATATTCCACCACTAGAGCCACTTGCCAGCAACTGGTCGGTCACCGACCATTTCAGGCTGCAAATGCTTTGCTTGTTTTGGCAAAGAGTCCCAACATGGTGCTGAGCAACACGAACATCATGGTGATGAATAGATCCTAATCTTGAACCACTGTAGATGAGAAAAGACAGCATGGATTTGACACCAAAGATGACAAACTGCATTGTGACATTGGTGCTTCCTCACTGGTTTCAGAAGCAAACCACAGAGGGGACATATGGCCAGCACAACACTGAAGCAGCAAGACAAACTGCAGCACCAGAAGCGCACTCAGACTGCAGAGGTGGCTGACAGAAAGGARCCAAGCACCTGCTCAGTACAGGTCAGGCAGAAAAGTCCTTCTCTATCACAGTTTTCATTTCTCCAAAGATATATTTCAACATATAATGCTGATTTGCACCTTGTTTAAATGTTAGACATATAACATACTTTTTTTTTTTCTATTCTTTAATAAAAGTACTGTTTTGGCAACAGAATTTTTGCCAAGGCCAACTGTGACTCTGCTCACAAATATGAGGCAGGATATAATAACACTGCTCAGGAAGGGCTCAGTGAGTCACATCTCCCCTGGTTCTGTCCTTCCTCCTTTTCCCTTTTTACCTTCCACTTCCAGGCTGAAGGAGAATTTGCACCAATCCCCTACACTTGCCACAGTTTGAATTAGCCACACTAATTGCCTGTTAGGAAATAGATTCCTGGCTGAGCCTCTCCGGGGGACAATTTCTTCTTCATGCACTATAGGGAGCACGAGCTGTGTCTGAGAGGCTGCACTCTCCATTTACGCATGGTTACCACAGCCAGAACATCAGTCTACCCAAGGAAGGAAGAAACGTCCTGCTTGGAGGCACAGTTACTGTTACAGCTTAGTCCTAGGTTTTACACATCAATAGCAGGGCTGAATAAAAGATACTGAAAGCATCTTAAAGCACATGAATCCTTTCCTGACTTTCTAAGGTTAATACCTACATTAAGTCTACAGCAAAAACAAAACAGCTTCCCAATGGCAATTCACACTTCCATCCATCCATGTTTGTGACACTGAGAAACTTAAGACKATTGTCAACTTTCTGGACATGTGAAAACCATGTATCTCATATTTAAAGCAATAATGACTAGAGATTTTCCTATACTAGCTCTTAAAAATCTTCAGATACAAGCCAAGCAATTTAGAAGCTCCAAAGACACACACACAGAACTGATCAAATAGTCTCCATCTACTGTGCTTGTACAGACCAGTCAAGGTCTTGGGACCAATGAAGTCCATAAATGCATGAAAGATTCCAAACAACTTCTCTGATAGTGAATATTAAGGTCATCTTCATTGAAAATATATACACTGGAAAATTCTAAGTTGTCATCATTTGCCTCTGGGGAATTCATATAGACTTGTCCTATTACATGATAAACAGAGAAATCTGACAGAAACAGATTTTAATTACTAGTGCTGATCATATTGAGATCTTTGSTCACTCTAGCAGTGAGAGTGGGAATGAACTGAGCTCTTCATAATTCTAGCTCTTAATGTGAAATCAAAACAACACTACCTYTCAGGCAGTGTGTGTGCCCGATGACATTAGTTTCATTTTGAGTTTAACAGTGAAGTTCAAATCATTCAAACCTTGCTATTATTACCGAGTTTAAACAGAACATAAGACCATCACATGACTTTAAAATAGTAGCAGTCTCCCCTGAGTCCTTCAAGGCAGAAAAAAAGATATGAACCAGCAAAGGCCAGAAAACAGAACAAAACAAAAACAGAAAGTATGTTAAATCATTCTAATCTGAGGTTCCGTATTGAGGTGATACCTAAATACAAAACGTTTCAATGACCTGGCCTTTCTCATAGCTACAGAGCTGGGCTCTAGGTGCAGCTCTATAGCAGCCGAGTCTCCCTGGGCTCAGAAAGGGGAGATGCTGCCTTCCTACCCCCGGAGGGACAGCCCGAGCTCCACACCACCAGCCACCTGGTTGGAGTGCAGACCCGCTGGAGGCAACAGCATTTCAGCACAAAACTGGAGTCAAGTGYCCACTTTCCAGTGGAATTCTGCAGGCGGTGACAGCTTGTTGGTAAGAGGGACTAAGGAGGAGATCCAACTCTCTTTGTCTGCTTCCCTGCCATGCAATAAACCTATATAAGATTTCTGAAAAGACAGGTAAGTAGACAGAATAAAGCACCTTCAAGCAAAGAAAGAGAAAATCACTAAAATTATGAAGACTTTTGTCCAAATAAAACCAGCAAGATTTTCTCTTAGTATCTTGTACCACTCACCTGCTTAGAATATAATGATTCCAGCTCAGAGCTCCAACTACAGAYAGGTGACCAAACATATTTCTCAACCTTTTTTTCGTTTCAATGTCCCACAGCTGCCAAACCAACCAACCAAACAACAAATATAACAAAGAGGAAAAAAGATTTTTTGTTAAATTGTTTAAAGGTAAGCCCCCATTCTACTTTGATTTGATATACAGATGGCCTCAAGATCACTCACTTCACAATTCAGACATGAAGGAAAAATCAAATTTTTAGTCCCTGTATCACTAATGCTGAAGCCCATACGAATTAAAAGCAATGTATATACCCAAATGTTATCTGTTGAACTGCCAGTGTTTGGAAATCCACGCTTGGCCTGAGTACCTTCAGACTTCTGACTCAAGACTGCATGAGGTCACCCCCCATATTTTCTAGCATCCCAGGCAACATCCCAGGAAAATCTCTGGATAACGAGACTGTCCTATTACAGCTGTCTGAGAGGTAATTGTATCATCTGATTGAAGTCAAATYCTGGTGGACAACATAATGTTACTATGGAGGCCCTCTTACCACTGGAAAAAGATATTACAGGTTGAATCACTAATTCAGTCATTGCCTCTCTGGTGGTTGCAGAGGCAACCTTATCCACAAGTAATACTTCAGAGCACTAAGACATTTTGGTGAGATATAACATGATATAGGGAGATGCTGTCTGTCTCCAGCACAGTTTTTTTGGTTTTTTTGTTTTGTTTTGGTTTTTTTTTTTTGTGCATTTTACCCAATCTTTTTGAGTTATTTCCTCAATATACATATACAAGCATTGTCTTGTGGCCACTTTAGATAAAACTGGAAAAAAGACTAAAAAAATAAACTGCCTAGTACTTGCACTTCTCCGTCACTGGTACCAATTGCAAGGCAGGTTCCTTCTTTTATCCAAGCCAGAGAAGAAATGTATTTGAAACTGGAATTTAAATCAATGCTTTCAAGGCCTTGGAGGGTACTGCCATTCCAGACATGTGCTGCAGGTCCTAGTGCAAGGGCAAGGAGATTTTCATGGTTCCAGTCCAATATGTTTAGATCTACAACAAAGTTATTAAAAATTATGGCAGAAAAGTTGTAGAAAATGGAATAAGGGAAAAGATGCTTATTTTGCTGTGAAATAGAAGGGACTTTTTTTTTTTTTTTTTTTTTTACATCTATGGGACAACTTAAAGAGACTGCTACGAGATTGCTACTAGCTGTTATTCAGTGAGGATATCAAATGAGAAAAGCTAACTGAAGGAGAACCTCTGACACACCAAGGTGTCCACCAAGGCAACCTAAGCTGTTAAGTTTGTATAACASAATGAGACTTGCAGTTTCCACTCCTTGGAATTTTTTAACCTGTCACTCTTCACTTTGGATGGCCACGTGACTCTTACCAATTTCTGCTACCAGGAATGAGGATCATCCAGCAGTAGCTACAGTTCCAGAAACACCCCTGTTGTGYGGTAACTCATGTTATTAACACACAAATACAGTTACACACAGGAATGATTCGATATGCGAGAGGTTCTCCTACATCCTCAAGCTAGCAGTAACATTTACGCTGCAAGATAATACAAGAGAAAAAGCAGGAAAGAATTAAATTAGGGAAAACCTGCTTCTTATTAGTATAGAAGTGTGCAAGTAAAGTGTGCTGAAAACACTGTTTCCACTGCTTTGGGTGTGAGGTGCGCGGCACTGACACATCACCACACACCCTGGTCAGCCTTGAGCAGCCTGCTACACGAGACAGGCCTGCAGGAGCTGGAATGCAACCTTCCATTCMCACCATGGATGCTTTCCTGTGGGAAGAGAAATCCTCAGCTGTTCACTGAGGCACCTTAGCATTACTCTGCAGCACTCCGGAAGCACAGAAGATGATACCACAGGTCTGACATCATGCTTTGGTAGCTAGTCATTCTGAAGAACAATTGAGTGTCAGCTGTTTAGTTAGGGCCCCACTGGTTGTAACTAGGAATAAATATTCCAAAAAGCATTGCCATAGACTTCTGTTAATGCTGTTATTTTTGGGGCACACCTGCACAACCAGGTAGGAGTCCAAACTCAACCTGAGCATAAACAAACATGTATCATTTTCATAGGTATACATCTAACGAACATCTGCAATAACATTTTGCATAAAAATACACAAGGGCAATTTCTAACACTTGTATATAGAGACCTTAAATATGTATATATGTATATGTACCTATATACATAATATATATGTGTATATGTGCATATACTTGCACATATAGAACTGCAAAACATAACCCTGTGTGTGTTCATGCTTAACTTGTGCATTTTTAATTTTTGCCAGCTATTCCAAAGAAGTAAGTGAGAAATCAATTCAGAAGTTATCTCCTGAATTGCAGTCACCAATGTGCCCCAAAACAACAGATTTTAAACTSTGCTCCATGAAGATGCCACTATGTTGACAAGTGCTAAGTCAGTGAGGGTAGTAGGCGATGGAAATAAGCAGGGGTGAGCATACTGGCTTGATTTGAAAGTTATATTGAGATCCATAGACAGAACAAAACTACATGAGGGTTAAGTATTGCAGATCACTGGCTTTGAGGAATCATCCTTACATCCTGGGATGGACAATTTTCAAAGATGCATATTTATAAGAAATGACACCACGTGCAAGTGCTGCACAC
The DNA here is from genome assembly GCF_003342845.1 of Nothoprocta perdicaria. NCBI lineage: Eukaryota > Metazoa > Chordata > Aves > Tinamiformes > Tinamidae > Nothoprocta > Nothoprocta perdicaria. The sequence continues at coordinate 9,757,213 of NW_020454093.1, read as the reverse complement.
AGGACCTATCGTGGCCATCTTTCTTGAAAGACACATGAAAATTCCCAACCCCTGCAATAAACCCTGCAGAGAAGTAAAAAGAACTTACAGTAATCATTGTGCAAGCCAGTCACATGAAGCCTCACTTCTGGCTCCAATGGTGTGAAAAGCTTCGTGGTGGTAACAGCTCTAAACTCATCCTGGGCCCCTTTTCGGCAGCCTGCGTTTGAAGATTCAAAGCACACATTTCAGGAACACAAATCACCACAGGCCTAGGTCCTTCATACTCTTATCTGTCCATGAGAAGAGGCCAGAAGAGTCTAATTTATTTAAAGAACCCCAAACACAAGGCACACTAAAGTAAATAAAAGTTGCCTTTTTTCAACTCTTTCATAGCTCCATGAATTCAGTCAAATAAAACACCGAATAAGTGCGTCCAATAACATACCAGCAAGTGTATTTAAATTATAAACGCAGCCCATCGCATGACTGATTTCATTTCACCTAACAAAAATTCTACGAAAAAGAAGTCCTTAACAGCAAACATTCTACACGCTGTCCCACCTCAAAACCCCACAGAACAGTTATATTTTTTTTTAGCTGTTTTAATTTCCCATCAAAATGCCTCCCCCACTAATACCTAACCACAGGAAAAGGTTTTCAAAGCACAGCCACTTTGATCACAGCATGATAAGTTTGTGACAGGGAGTATGTGAGAAAGAAAAGCAAACAGCAGTAAAATACCAGTAATAACAAGCTTAAGCTTGCTAAGCCCAGGAATCAGCCTTTGTGGTCATGTCTACGTAATGCTGCAAAGACCACTAAATACTGCAGAAAAAGAGCTAGACCGTCAGCGACAAGAATTTTATAATGTTCACGTTTTTAAAAGTTATCTTGCTGTAATGTGCAGAGCAGATGCATATTTCTGCACTTTCCTTTGTGTTTTGACTTTCTCCAGAAAATGTCTCCAGTGAGGAGCATTTAAAACAAATAGCAAATGCTCTGGGGGCAGAAATATTATTTAACATAATAACTAACTTTCTGTATTTAAAGACAAACTAACACCGAATCAAAACAGAATAATGGAAGAACAAAGCAACTCACAAAAACCACGACTAACTACTTTAGTGCCTGCAGGTATCTGTGTCTTCATCAAAACACTTGCTTAGAGGCCTAAAACACTGTCTCCATACACACTAAATACATCTACCTCTGAAGTCCACCTAAATTTCAAACCGTGCAGCCCTTGCAAAAGGCCTGAAAATAGCATGTTCTAGAAGATTACATTTCATATCATCAACACAATCACATCAAGCACACTTCTCATCTTCAGTATGAGAAATCTTACTTTAAGGTCCTTTTCATCTGCAACCTAATGGCCAGAAGAAAGCCCTCATCACCAGCCCATCTTGGCCTAGGTAAGCACAAGAGGACAGTGTTTGCCATGACTACTGCAACCTGGATCCTTACAAAGCTCAGGTTCAGGAATCCTGTCATTGAAGAYAGAATACAGAACAGAAAACCTCTGTCTAGTTTAACAGAAGGACACTTCCCTGATGCACTCGAGTGCTGGTCCTTATTCCAAATTTTGCTGATGAATTTTACCCAACTAACYCTCACTGTCTAAAATATGAACTGCTCTTCTCACATACAAGAATCAAGACTTCATTCTGGTTGGTCTCAGGCTCCATCAATTTTAAATTACTTGGAGAAGAGCRAGCCAGCTCTCTCTGCAGTATTTCCTATTGACTTAAGAGTGACCCTCCTCATCATGCTCCCCACTGTCAAGCACTTTCGAATGTACTTTTTTAGCCCTATTTACTGTTTAAGAAACTTGCACCTCTTGTTCTAGTTTGTGAATTTTGCTTGCAGAGCTGGACACCTAGCGCTTAACAGCAGCAAGACTTAGGCAAGTAAGTCACATTGCAAACCACAAGGTCCACRAAGGTGAAGATGTTCATTTCTTTTGCACTATGACCAAACATGGGTCTGTATGTGAAAGGGTGGAGGGAGGAAGTTTCTCACTGTTTTTACACAATCAGTTTTAAGGGCACCACACGGAGTTAMACCCAGACAGAAATTGCCCAGGCCTGCATAACAAACTGTGCCACAAAGTTCTGTCTTCCTTACATTTCCAGAAGGTTCCATATTTATAGGTGAGAAACAAAAGTCAGATCTTTAAAACTATGGCTCTAAATTAATAGTCCTAGAGGGACATCTTACCATCAGCTACCTGAATCTAGAGAGGGTTTCCTGATGTGCAGGTGACATGTCTGCAAGCACAGCACTCCAAAAGCAGGCTTGCTGATCAGCCAGATGACACAGACCTGCTTCATCAGGCATGTATTAAACTAACCCCCACTTATGCACATAGACAAACTCTCACTGAGCACAGGARCCTGAATCAGCCCTCACTGGCAAGAGTCCAAGGTAGGCAGAAATAACCTGGCCACCAAGACTAATCATCTGTCCAAAGAGAACACACAACAAGGGCTGTTCTGGTATTTAATGAACTATCTCATGCCCAAGTAATGCTAGGAACAGTTTCGCTCCCAAGTCCTACCTGGTTCCTGATCCACTGATCATTCACCTTCCCTGCATACTAGTTCATTCCCAGAATTGCTCTTCTGGAGCAAATCAACTAACTCTGCCAGATTAAGCTACAAGAAACAGCAGTACTAGAAACAGTTGCTTCAGCAGTCTTTCTCCACAAGTAACCGAGATCAGCTTTGCTCCCTTCACTCATTCAGCACTATTCCTGTCTTGTATTCTCAGGTACCCAACAGTACTGGTCACATATCCTGTGTCCAGTCTGCAGCACAAGCCTGCATGATTTTTAGCATTTGAAACTCAGAAAATGACAGGATATTAATATTGATGTTTTAGGGYCGCTAAGGTGTCCCATGGAGCCCAAGGGAGAGTCATGTAAAATGCTGAGAGCTACCTACACTGGTAGAGATGCAGTACTGTATGTTAGAGGTAGCTGCAATTCTAGAAGTAGCCTCAAGCAGTGTGGCTCCAGGCCACTTTGAATTGTTCAGCACTGCTTGCTGGAACAGGTTTCTTTTCCAGTGCTGATGCATCCTGCTATAGCTTCTTGTTCAGTGTGCATGGGGGTGTTTCCAGTACTGCAACCTACCTTTCCACATGCAGTTAATATTTTCACAGATCTTCATGCTACCACTTTCTGAAATGCTATATCCAACCTTCTGGTCTGTCAAAAGCTGAGAAGGACATTTCTGCCAATAAATCAAAGCAAACACCAGAGTGAGTAAAGAAATATCTTACAAAGCATACTTTATAGATGCACACACACATACATATGTGTGTATCTATATACATACACCAAAATCTCAGAAATAAGATTTTTTTTACCGGAYTATCCTTTCTTTGTGAATCAAAGAAGCAGATGAAACAGGAAAGAGAAAACTTCTTACTGTTTTTTTCCTCCTCCCTCRTATTCAAAAGAAAAAAGTAGCCTTTGGCCATGATTTTCCATCAGCTGTATGCTTTACGAATCTCTTTATCCATCCCCAATATTAACGCATTTCTTCATCATGTTTATTCACCAAGTTGAATGCTCTGATGACAGTYTTTCTGTGTACTTGTCAAGAGGTCAAAAACAGTCTGGTCTGTAATTCTTTATTCCATCAGGTGGAAATGTAGTTGATGTTTTCAACAGCCACTCAAGATCAACAGTATGTTCCTTCTCCAATGTCTGCAAAATGTCTTTCCAAGCAAACCCAATGTTGCTCTTCCTCAAAACCCTGTTGTAATAACAAGCACTGTCTCACAGAAAAACATAACTAAAAGAAGTGTTTCTCCTTTACATATCTCAGCTGGTCTACAGCTCCAAAAGGCTCTTTCTCCATGATATATATTGACAACTTGGCAGAAAGCTAATCAGGATTGTTTGGATCTGTATCCCTCTAAAGTAAGTGCAGACATTTCTGTGGAAAATTATTGTGTACATAGGGAAGTAATCTTTTGGCCCACAAAAGACCACACAAGTTCACTGGAATGTGAGGAGGCTTTATTTTCAATGCACCCCACCCCTTTATGCTACCAGGCAGGACAAACTAATTACTAACTCTGAAAAGATTAACAGATTTCCTTACCGTTTTAGGCAGGACTGACCATTCCAAATAGTTTTAGGCAGAACTTTGGTTTTGGTCATCCCATGATATCATCTCAAAGACACCAAGATCACACTTAGAGAAGYTGTGTGGTCCTTGGTGTAGGACTCTGAGTACCTTACTCGAATTCAACTTCTGCATGTCAATCACAGGGTGATTCTATGCAAGTATTTCATGCATTAAAGAAAATAGTGCATGTTGCTGTCTTTACAAAAGACCGATTTAAGTAGGGAAAAATGCTTTACAACTATTGAATCTTCTCAGTAATACTAATGAATATTATAACCCAAGCCACAAAATATGCAACTGTGAAGCATCCCTGCTCAGCAGTCATAACCAGAGAAGTAACCACATGGAAATGGCTAGCAGTACTTCTGTAGTGACCTTGCTGCCATCAAGGAGAGGACAGCACAAGCTGGGATAAAGAGTGGACACTGACTAAAAGTTTACAGCTTAATATATGACCAGTCGCAGAGAGCACTGGAAGAGGGAGGTGTTTTTTTTTTTTTTATTTTCAGAGTGCAGCAGTAACATTTATTAGCACAGACAAGTATTACTACTTCACAAAATAAGCCGATTTCAAAAAATTAGTGAACAGAAACAGATGAGTGGTTGGTGTGTAAGATGAGTAAAAAGGAAAAGGTAAAGCCTGGAGAGGCGAAAAAAGAATTTTAAGTTCAGCGTCTATCAGCAAAACATATACAAAAAAACTAAAAGGGAATAACTGATTTCAAACCATTAATTTCATCTAGAAAGCCGTTAAAATTCAAAAGATGCATTAGTCCACAAAATGCACCAATCAGTATAACATTATGGGATCCACTGGTAAGCAAAGCCAGCATGCCTGCCTAGTTGATCAGCACCAAATGCTTCTTTCCTTCCATTTACCAAGATTTGTCTCTCCTTAATTGCAGTCTCACTTTTTAGCACCTCAAGCTCTGAAGTTTGTTTCATATTGCAAGCAGATTCCACATCTTCCACCACTGCCATGAATCCTWAAGAATCACCACATGACCCTTCCCTTGCATTGTCATGATTAAGATTTTATTCACAGATAGACATTGTCACATTAAGATTTTATTTCTAGAAAATTGTTCCTAGCATCTCATTCTGCCTAYGTGACAAAATGAATGGCTATACCCTGCACAACTGCAGAAGTGATCTTCACACAGTGGTATTAAGGCAAGTAGAAAACTGAGTCACTCCTGTTTTTCATGCGTATTTTTCATAATACACGTTTTCCCTCAGAGGTAACAAACTGATCTTGAGGGCTTCATTAGCTTGGTTTCAATTTTAACTTGCAATAGTTTGTAGGAAGTGGACAGAAGTTGAACCAAATAGTGGCAAAGCAATTGTTCCTTATAATTCTCTAGCAGATGCTTCTTCCTCTTGTTACTGTTCTCTGTGTTAATAATGTAACACATACATAGGGGATTCCAGGTCAAAAACATGTAAGAACACATAATGAAGGCAAATTTCCTACCTGTGCACCTCAATGTTGCTTTACTCACCTGTCTCATTTCAGCTCTGCTGGTATTTCTCCACTTTAAGCCTGCTAGAGTCACACCAGTCTTCTTGACAGAAAGTTTGTTAGTCACCTGAGACGACACTGCAAAACCAATGTTAATGAAATAGTTCATTTAAAAATATACAGGGATGTTTGTCAAGTACTTTTCAGAACAGCATTCATTTCACAGAAACGCTAGTTGTCATAGGAAAAGGAGATATGACACACTCAAAGTGGGACAACTGTGATATTTGAGCTAGACACATTGGTTTCCCTCTATTGTCAGTACAGAAAAGTTGGCAATTCTAGCACTACTCACCTCATTCTAAAAGGAAGGTCTGAAAAGGGTCAGATCAGCCACGCCCTTTATAATTGAATGAATACATACACTGCTGAACAGCTGGGACATTCTGATTTAAAACAGTATTGCACTTTGAGTACGACCAGAAGCCATGGCCTGGTAAGAACATATCCTGAACACTAAAGAGCATCTTTTATTTGCTGCCTAAGTTTCCCATATTAATGGAGAAATTGGAGCCTTACTTAATCCCACAGCTCCTCCAGAAAACTCCTTCTTGTATATGCATGCATATGTGTAAATCCTTATTCATTTTCCCTCAGCACTGGTGAAATTAAATCAGTAAATTCAAAAGCTCACTTTAATCTTTCCTCAGCTCCCTCTGTTGTTCATGGAGAGAAACAGCCTCCTCCAGAGCCAGCTCTGCAACGGGAAGCTTGGGCCTGGCTTTCCTCTCACAGGAGCAACATAATTCCATGGAAATGCAGGTGGCCCTGAGCTCCCTCTGTGAATGTCCATGCAGACTGAGTGCACTGCATGGCACATGACAGCCGGAGCTTCACGAGCACAGGGGACAACACCACACCAGAGCCTCCCCGGTGCCAGCAGCACCGCGGGAGCCCACCCTCCATCACCACCGTGCCCATTGCAGGAGCCCACCCTCCATCACCACCGTGCCCGTTGTGGGAGCGCACCCTCCCTCACCACCACCCTGCCCATGCCCTCTCACTGACCTGGTGCCCTCCCAGGTGGGTGCAGGGGCCCAGGGGTCCCCGAGGCTCCTGGGTCAAGCTCCTGCTGCCAGGCTGCCCCTCTGGGCAGCCCTTCCGTGCTGYTTCTCGCGGGCAGCTGCTGCCATCTGGTGACCACAGGGCTGCTTRCCACTGGGGCCCTGGCTGTCAGCTTCTTCCTGATGGAGCTCTTAAACCTGGAGTACGAGGTGCTCCCGRAGCTGGGGCTCTGCAGCAGGGAAGAGATCCAAACCACCGAAATCAGCCATGACTCTATATTGTCCTGTCCCTCTACACTGCCCGTTAGAGGGCTTGGCTGTGCCCCTCTGCATCGCAGTGGCACATCACAAAAATGCTCCTCAAGCAGAGGAAAGCTCCAAGAGCTGCTGGGGAAACCAACCCCCTGCCCAGGGCAGCCCCTAGGAAGCAGGGACAGCCCCAGTRGGGTCTTGGTCTCCATCCCACACACAAGGGATGGCAACTGCCGTGCCCAGAGCCGGGCGACTTCTCCTCACAGATCCTACAGCATCAGGACGCAGGAGCACACCCTGAAAAACGCATTTCTCTTAGCCCACAACTACCACCAAAAGCAGAGTAGAATCTGAACTGAGGTAAATGCAAGTTCAGAAAATAAACAGACATACTCCTGAGGGGAATGACAAGTATGCGATGCTCAAATAAGGAGCTCAGATAGGGAACCTTTTGCATCAAAAAGGTGTAAATATGGGTGAATTCACTTACTTTTATGCAAACTGCCTCATCTCAGGACACRCTAAAGGACATGGTTTCCTGACATGGTGAACAACTGGATTTACCTGTCCCATAACACTGAAGAGATACAGTTTCTCTCTTTGTTATACAAAGTAACACACACACACACACAAATAAAATAAATTTTTAAAAATCCACAAAGCTAAAATTGTATCCGAGTCAGTTAAGTATCGCTGAATMTATGGGCAACGACCTTGGGTGAATAAAAGAGATAGAAGAAAAGCAGGGAAGGTAACATCTTATTTTTGATGGTACCTTACACTTTTCCTCCTAACCCCTTTGTGAATCCCTGCTACTATTCCTGATTGCCTTATTCTTCACACGCACATATAAAGGCATATTATATTAAAATCAAATGCTATTCACATTTCTTACTTTTAAATCCATTCATACAGCAATCCCTAAGCAAACAGATGTCAAAAAAAAAAAACCAAACAAAAACCCTCTAAACATGAAAATGTATCAAAATTCGAACTGRGAGAGTCTGAATAATATCAAGCAATTACCTTAAATGCAACATTATGACTTATGCTCTGGATTCCTGCACTGATTTGCTTAACACTCATTCAAATACCAAAAGTCAAGAGCACTCACAGAGAGAGTGAGGGGGAAAAACAAATGGTCAGGGAGAAAAAGGGAAGATRAGAAAAGGGAAGACACGATGAACAACAGAAAAAAAAAAATCTGTTCCTTCAGTGCTGTCATCTCTATATATTAATATCCGAAATGTCTCTTCAGATACCAAAGAGCAACAAGTGAAGACAGCAAGTGCTCTAGCAGGGGGGGAAAATCCTTATATATAAAGAAACAGATCTTCAGATCTCTAGAAGACATTAAGAGGTAGGCAGAGAAGATGCATAACAGAGGGTTTCAAAGTTCAGAACTCCTTTCACATTTTCCTCAGCAAAATAGCACTGCAAGGGGACATCTAGCTTGGGCTGAGAACCTCAGGCCATAACCTCTTCTCTGGAGCTAACTCTTCACCTCTCAGCAGACCTGGTCAGCAGTGTTAAATATATATATATATATACACACACACACACACACACACACACACATACATAGACTTTCTATCATATATTCTGCAGTCCTTTTTCCCTATTAAAAAAAATCATTTGATCTTCTTCCCTCACACTAGCCTGCAAACAAGGCCATTATTTTGGCCAGTGCTTCAACCAAAAAGCCCCTACAAATGTGTGGACACTGCCTGTAGCCACAGGGCTGCCAATGAGGGCAGAAAAAAATGCAGCCCCCAGGCAGGCTCTGCCATCCTGCCCTCCTCTTACCCGAAACGCTGGCCTCAAGCTGCTCGTCCTGCCTGGTAACATGGGTGCCAACGATGTGCTGGAGAWGCATTTACACATCCACAAGGGAGGCCCGAGCCAGTTCTCAAGATGACTTAAATACTGAAGTGATTGCATGTTAAGTCAGTCAAATAAGGCAATCTGTATCTTTTATGTGATGGGATATGCACTTCTCATTTGTTTCTTTTCCCCCTGGTGAGGGACATTTCGTGAGGAGCTGAGGGCCCCGAGGTCCAGCAGAGGCATCACGAAGGGAAACGATCCCTTCTGCGGCAGGCACAAAACGAGCAGCTGGATCATTTCAGCCCGGGCAGCGKCGAGTTTCACGTTTCAGCTCCTCCTTCGCATTCCGGGCCTGCGCAGGCTCCTCTCCAACGCACCGGAAAATGGAGCCTCTCACAACTACTTATCCTTTAAAGCATTCCATGCCCAAAGCCAGGGTCTTGGCTGTTTTTCTGTCGATGGTTTTGTGCACTGCAGTGCTCTGCCTACTGCAGCTCAAATTTTTTAAGGCTAAAAGCAAAGATTTTTATTCTTTTCAAGTCAAAGATTCACGAGGAAGGATTGTTTCCTTGGAAAAGTACAGAGGGAAAGTAAGTTACAATTTCCTTATACCTTTGTCTTGAATCTTTACTGAAAGCTATATCCACTTGTAGGCAGCAGGAAAGTTTATGGGAATTTATAATGTAAACTATAAGCTAGATGGAAATGTATTTTAGGCTTGCCTCAAGAATTAAGGATAAACTATAGTAAAGAATGTTAAATAAAAGAACAAGAACATTAAGTATCTGGTATATACTATATAATATAAATACTATATAATACAAATTCCAAAATAAATAATATTAACCAACAATGAAGAACTGTATTTTTTTAAATCCATAGGGTTAACGGTGGAATTTGTGCATCTTATCAATGCTAGTCAAGAAGGGCAGTACGTTGTGTTGAACTTCTGTAGCCGAATAAATATAAGATGACTTTAGTGTCAGTCTTGCATATGCTTTTTGCATGCTTATTTTTAAGCAAAGCTATAATTAGAAGCAATTAATCCATTTATAAGACTTCTAAACAGGAGGTTTCATTAAAAAAAGTATTTTYAGCTGCTTACTGTTTTCTGAACCCCTGAGACACTGAATATACTAYACGAAGATTGGATTGAAATCCCTGTGCCATCTTTAGTTCCTTTCTAAGCAGTCCACCTTTCTTTCTCTGAAGGCGACSTTGGTTGTAAACGTGGCGAGTTACTGCCAACACACAGACAAAAACTACATCGCGCTGCAAGAGCTGCACAGAGAGTTCGGTCCCTCCCACTTCTCCGTGCTGGCTTTTCCCTGCAACCAGTTCGGGGAATCCGAGCCCAGCTCCAGCCAGGAAATAGAATCTTTCGCCAGAGGAAACTACGGAGTCACCTTCCCCGTTTTCCACAAAATCAAGATTCTAGGATCGGAAGCAGAGCCAGCCTTCAGGTTTCTAATAGGTAACTGTTTTCTTCTCTATATTGTGCTGCCTGTAACTGTGGTATCTCCCCAACCTCCAGTCTGGRTTTAATCCAGCCTAATCTGAACCACCATTGCAGTCTTCCTTGTCTACAGAGAGAAGTAGGCTCTCTGAACATAGTTCCTCTCATTTTAAAGTAGATACCATAAGTAAATAAAATAAAAAGACTTAGAGTTGTGGCCTGAAAGCACCTGTTTCTCCCTACTGATGATAAGAAATCTACTGTGACTAGCCCAGCTAGAAATCTCTTTTGTGGACATACAAGTCTGAGTGCAAAGAATGCAAATTTTCCAGACTCCTGTTATATCAGGCAGTTACTGACTTAAAAGCCTCATGCTCTCATAAGAGAAATGAGACTGTATRTATTCACTTGACCAAAATAATTCAGATTCAATAATTCAAAATTCACAGATTCAAAGTCAAACAAACAAACAAAAAACTTCTGAATTTTCCTTAGCTTTGGTCTTCATAAACCACAACCCTTCTCCATCATTTTTTTTTAAACTAGCAAATAAGGTGTGAGAAGACCCCCTAATTCTATTCCATMTCCCTGCCCCACTCAGGATCATAACCCAGTACAAAAAGGTGCTTTTCTAGAATAGTAAGCCTCYGAAACTTCCCAGTCTATTCCTGTTCTTCAAAACTCTTTGTTTGAGAGCTATTTGCTCACCTAAACAATGATTTCTTTCACCACTTAGACTCACTGCTTCTTGCCACATCCTTAAAGACACGTGTTAGGTACTTGCATATTATCACTGGGAGCACAAACACGGTGCCAGGGCCTTCACATGGCTCTACATCCTACCGCCTTCAGAGCTGTAAGATGCTCTGCTGGTCCAGAGAAAGGCTTGTTTCCTTACCTTTCCTAGAACAATCTCCAGCTCCTACGTATATATGCACTTAGGGGTACTCGTAAACACYAAGGMACAMTGTGAGAACACTCAGACATGGKGATAGTTGGTAAGAACCTCTTTACTGTGAGAGTGACAGAGCCCTSGAACAGGCTGCCCAGGGAGGTTGTGGAGTTTCCCTACAGAGAAGGCTCTGTAAACCTTCCAAACCTGCCTGGACGCCACCCTGTGCTCTATGTGTCCCTGCTGGAGCAGGGGGATTGGACTAGATGATCTCTASAGGTCCCTTCCAATCTCAACCATTCTGGGATTCTGMGATTCTATGGGATTACATTACCTCAAGACTGACCCTACATGTAACAGTTCAGCAAAGCTGTAATTACTAGTTGGGTCAGAGCCTCCATGATGAGAGTTTTACCACTCCCAATACTTACAGCCATGATATTACGAATTTTGTAATTGTGAAAATTGAGCACACTGCTTCTCAATCGAAAATCAGTGTAGGCCTCAGCACTGCTCCCTACCGCATGCCTCTCCCCTCATCAAGACCTCCTGCAGTTTTCTCCTACTTCTTCCCAGAGTGCAAGACTTGCTCTGCCTGCCTGGGACCACTAAAACACTCCAGGATAAAGGCAGAATCAGGAAAATGCTTCAGTTTCCTTGGGAACCATCTAGCTTCTTGATGCTATTTCTGGACAAACTGCCAGGAGGTCATTACAGCAACACCACCATACATTCTGCATCATGGGCGGGAAGGAGATCAAGGAGGCTGCCGCAGCCAYCAGCGCCTCCTGCTCCCACTTTTCCACCTAAACCCACCTAGCACTGGGGATTCCCTGATTTCCCCCCACATGCTCCTTCACAGAAAGCAGAACTGAGTAAAAGTAGAAACTTTTCAGCACCTTCAGCAGAATACAAGAGCATCATGCAGAGGGTAGCACTTTTCAGATCATTAATGCCAACCAGGAAGCTCAGGTCCAGAGTGTTAGCAGAGAGCAAAGTGGGATTAAAAGAAATAGAATTGGCCAGAGAAAGGGACCTTAAGGATGTATTAAGCTTAAGGCAGTATTAAAGTGATCTGATGCCACTTTTACAGATTCTTCAAAGAAAGAGCCTAGATGGAATTTCTGGAAATATCTTGTCAACCCAGAAGGCAAAGTTGTGAAATTCTGGAGACCTGAAGAACCCATAGGAACTATCAAGCCAGAAGTAGCATCCTTGATCAGACAGATTATCATGAAAAAGAGGGAAGATCTCTGAAAAAGACATTCAGTCTGTGAATCTGTTTGAGAGCAGATGTGCACAACTTCAGTACATTCCTGGGAATGCTGCTAGAAGCTAAATCATCAAGTGATTTTGTTCTCTTCGGTGGCAGTATTTTCAGCTCCACTATATCAATAAATGTTGGATTTGCTCCTGTAAAACGTTCAGCAGCAGAGAGGTCACCAAGAATGGCAAGGCACTCAGGACAGGACTGGGCCTACAATTGGCATAAAGTCTCTGWTTTTTTTTTTYTYTTTTTTTTTACATTGCTGACCCTACCTAGTCACAGTTGTCACCAGCAGGAATATAGTTCAGCTTAAAACAAGAGGAACTGTGCAAATATTCAATAACTTATTGACCAAAGAGTATCCCACCTACCAAGAAAAAGTAAATTTGGTCTTAAAATAAACTGTACATAGAAAACGAAATTATTATTAAAAGAGTTAAAAAAAGTGTCAAAAATGTTTCCTTCCCTGATTTATGTGTATTTTGATTCATTTGGGATTTCACCTTTACAGCCAAACCTGTGACCTCATAAGACTTCTCTATACGTTTGCCCTGCAGTACTTGCCTTGGCTGCAAGCTCATCTCCTGCTGGATTCCTCAGTCCTCTCATGTGGATGAAACCAGGGCCTGGGTGAGCCTACCTGGTTGCCTAGAGCAAGATTCAAGAGGAAAAAGTAATAAAAATAATACTAAAAATAATACTAAAAATAATACTAAAAATAATACTAAAAATAATACTAAAAATAATACTAAAAATAATACTAAAAATAATANTACTAAAAATAATACTAAAAATAATACTAAAAATAATACTAAAAATAATACTAAAAATAATACTAAAAATAATACTAAAAATAATACTAAAAATATAGCCTGGCACACTGGCATGCTAACAGACAACCTCTAGCACATCTTTCTGAAATGATTCAGAATGATGCTCCCCAGGTATCTATCCCCTGGTAAAGAAACAAGTTTTCAAACAGAGGAAGCAAAAGGTGGGGATGAAGGGCCAGCAGTGCAAGTCCTGCTCTTCTCACCTTGAAATCTCTCTAGTCCAGCACACAAGTGCAAACGCATTTACACTCAGTTTAAACAAATGCGGGTGAGAGAATTGYTCTATTTCAAACTGCGTCATGTTTTCATAGAACTGTTTGACCAAGATAGAGAAAAAATGGAATATAGAGCCTTATTAAAGCTGTCAGAGAAAAGAGAGAAATCAACAGCTCAGAAGAGTTTTCCACATGAAAGAGGTCTGGTAACATTAGCACTGTTCTCCTACAAGATTAACAATGACTGAAAATAACTAAAGTGCTTCATAAAGTTCTCCAAGATAGCCACTTAACACTAGTTTACTAACACTAAAAACAGAAAAATTCGAGAGCAGTTAAAAAGGAAATATTTTTCCATGCAGCCACAGAATTCATTGAGAATATCACCAACAACACCCACAGCAGAAGGACATGAAGATTTTAAAAGACTGAATAGTGATACTCATATGGGGGAATAAAATTAATCTCTAAGACAGACACCATTTCAGCAGGGAATTCAAGCCTCATGCGTGGCAGCTACAGCCACTGTCAGAGATCAGCTGAGACCAACGCCGGGACGCAGCTCATGCGCGGACCACGGAGGTTTGAGGTCAGCTCTGCACTGCCTGCCACTTGCCACCAAGTGTTTCAGGTTTGATCCACTAAGGAGTTCCTGTTCTTCCCTTGAGGTTCTGCAGGACTGTTGTTTGTTTGCTTTTGAGATCTCTCTCCTCCAACCGTGAGCAGTCTCATCTCCAGAGAACCAGAGGACACAAGGACTTTTCCACCAGTGTCTCACTTGGGATGGAGGGCTCAGCAGCAGTGCAGACCCAAATACAGAAACATCACCTTTGGATTATCTTACTGCACTACCTCACTCTAATTCAACAGCACCACAAATGTTTCACACCACATCTTATCTCCTGCTCTCACAACACCTCTTGCCCTCATTCCTCTCCCTGTTCCCACTTCTGACTGGATTTCTGCCCAGATTTTGGCCTCTTATCTTCACAGTTTGGAGATCTGCTTCTTGATCCAGTTTTGTGACTTGTTCATGCTTCTCTCCCCAGCTCTGCTTGTTCTGCTCTCCCTTTACTTTGGTCCTCAGTCCCTTAGAGCAGGCAGAACTGCTTCGAGACACAAACCCCAGCAGCTGTGGCCACTACTGGAAACTGGTTTCCAATCACCAGTGCAGTGGTTGATTCTAAGGCTCTATTATTCTAAATGCTGCTAGGAAAAACACAATTGCACTGTGGAGCTGAAAACTGCAGAAAACCTCTGGTACATGAGAAGTTCCTTTCTCTCCTATCTTAGGCTTATTTCTGATCACTTCTTTGATGTAAGAACTTCCCAGTGAATTATCAACCCTTCTTTCCCACCAATTCTCATATCACTCAGTTTAGTCTGAGATGAAACCTTGGACTTCTCCTTACACAGGATGACCTGCAGCAGTAGAGATAAAGCAGAGAGTGGTCTCACATCTGTGGTCTGTGAGACCACAACCACATCTGTGGTCTCATTATTCTCCTTCAGATATCATCCATGAATGTTCCAAAGGTTAGGAAGATGCTATTTAGTGGTGTAAAAAAGAGACATAAATTCACATGGGGCCCAAACTTTTTCTTTAAGTAGACAACACATAAATTAGCAGCTCTTTAGAAAACAGTAGGCTTATCTGCCTAGTTGTGTCAAACATTATTAAGTTTATTTTTACACCTTGCACTCACTTGGTTTGCATAAACTACCAGAACTCCTTTCATCCAGGGGAGCGAGGCTGGCATCGTTCCCCACGCCAGCTAAAGAGCAGATGAGATATTTAGCCACGTTCTTTATATCCTTGTCTCAACAGCGAGGCAGTGATGTGCTAATGCGGTAGTGTAGCTAGTTGCTGGTGTATAAAGAGCAGCTAACTAACGACACTGCCTCATCGTCACACACAACATCAAGATCAGCCTAATTCTGCAGACCTTCACAAATAACAAAGGTTTATTCCCTTCCAAAGGAGCCCTTTTCTGAAGGGTATGCAAGAATGGAATGTGCTACTTCCTTTGCTTGGSTTCTCCTATAAAAGGTTTACTCTGCATTCTCCAAATACCAAGATGAGAATAAAGGTATCACTATGCTACCTGTGGCAGGGTTTGATAGAAGCTCCCAGGGCAATATGATCAAAGGGATCAACATACTTCCAACTTTATCCTTCCAAGGTATCCCTCCAAATTATGTCCTATTAAAATTGAGGCTCCCAGTAGGAGTGCATGCAGTTTTTAACCACAAAGGTGTTCCCAAATCAAGTTATTCTGAGAAAGAAAGGGAGGAAAAAAAAAAAAAGAAATCTAAAATTGATGTCTTTTATAAAATGGTAATATAATTATTCTTCAGATACAGTATTCAAGCAGGCAGTGAAATGTGTCATTTTAACCCACATCCCATTTGATCGGTTAAAAACAAATTTTACTTTTGCCAAATACCATTATATAAATTAAAACAAAATTATAGTTATAAAAATGTAAATATTTTTAAACTTTGCTTCTTTAAAAAAGGTTTTAGAGAGCTTAAAATTGTTTGCGAACAGTTTAAATTATTTGTCTATTTCAAATATTTATAAGCTCTGTGTAACTACAGGCAGATGAAAAACTGTCCAGATATCTAAACAATTGAAAGAAAGCTTTTAGTTAGCAGGAATATGAGATTCAATATTGAACATGAGCCTGACAGAAGGAAATAAATCATAATATTTCTCAAAGGAAAGAGTTYGTTGATGGAGGTTCGTGGAGCAGGCCAGCAGCGGCGTGTTAGCTGATGTCCAAATGTCAACCAGCTAACACACACTGCCACCCCATCACACACACATGCACCACCCATCCTCCTGGAAGGGAGATCCCTGACATTTTCCAGGGTAACTGCCCCTGAACAGTGATGAGCTGGCCCTGCAGCAGGTGACAGTGCATTAGTGACTGCTACACTCGGATAAAGCAGCCAGCTAAAAGTGCACTGCCTACCAGACACAGAGTTCACACACAACAAGATCGCCCATGAAACATCAGCCTGAATTTGAGGAGTTTCTTCTACTTCCAGCCTGAATTCTACTTACAGCCTGAATTCACTCCTACTCACCTCTTTTGAAGTTTGGGGTGCATAGGTATTCCCCTAAACAGTGTAAACATTTTGATGAAATAAATGGCACCAAAAAGTTTCCAATTCGGTAAAGACTTGACCTAAAGTCATAGTATAAAGTKCGCACGAAACATGATCAGAATGAGATCCCAGACTGACTTTATAGTTCCCTTCTGAATTGCAGCCAGTTTCTCACCTTAGCTGTATCAGCATCAACACTCAATGTTTCTCCACCAAGTTAATTAATATCATATGCATTTTATTTTATTCCTTTTTTTCCTTGAGCAATGATTTATAGTCATTGCTGGAATCGGCATCTTGGGCTAGATGAACCCTGAACTTAATACAGTATGGTCTTTAAAAAGCATAAAAATAAAAGAAGTTTTACTTGGTTAGTCTGTAGTGGAGTAACTTCTGTCAGGGTGCTCAATTGTGCAAACAAAACAGGACACGAACAGGCCCTGGTGCTGCCGTTGGCCGGGAGGCGCCGGCTGTCGGAGCGGTGCTGGTGACCAGGAGCACAGGCCGCTCTGGAGCCTGGCGGTCCGGGATGCTCCGGAGGGATCGCCTGGAGCGCACGCAGCAGCTGCTCACACAGCAGCAGCGCAGCCAGCTACGTGCACTGCCRGGCGACACATCCGCACGCCTCAGCCACCTCTTCCCTCTCCAGCCCCATCCCCACCGGAGTCCCTCTCCCACAGCCCAGTCTCACCTTAACAGCACAGCCTTTCCCCACAGGGTGACTCACATCAAATATTCACACTGCAGTGACATTCTCAGCACGCTCCTGACTCCGTTTCCGTACCGTGGTGGCATTTGACAGTGCACTGCTCATCTTCTGCTTCAACATTTTCACTGTGGTCACTTCCTTTTACATTTTTACCTCCCACTCCATCTGTCAGCATATTCCAATCTCACCAGCACGTGTGATTCTTGTCAACTCCTTAATGCAAGAGTTGCCTCTATTTTGCATCTTGCAAATACATCAAGCATATTGTGGCTAAGTCATAATCTATATATCTACTATATATGCACATTCATTATTATTTCTTTTGCTGTTATCACCCTCTAAATGTGGAAAAGTCAAATTGCACTGTCAACAAACATATACAGTTTCCTATACCCAGTCACTTCTATTAAATTGGTAACTTCTGCTTTTAAATTGCAAGCAGCCCCTCTAGAGCCAAGAGGGGAGAATGCCCCAGGGCAGCTGCCACTTGGCCATCACTTTCATATGCTTTTCTAAGATTTTACRGCCTGTGGTTAAGCAAGTGTGATAAGAGTTGAAAGAAAAAGTATGATTTGCCTGTCTATGCATACTTAGATATTCCCAAATTTCCTCCTTCCCCTCTCAAAGCACAAGAAGGGGAGCTCTAAGTGCAACACAGAGGAGCACGCACGCCTGTGCACACACTTACCTCAGCTGCTTTCCATGCGGTTTGCTTCCCGCCGCGTTGGAGCTCCTTGCCRAGCACTCTCATGCCTTCTTCCTTTGGAGAAGACACACTCTGGACAGACGCATGACTCCCACGGGAGCACCAGCTTCCCAGCCCTGCCGCCCAAACCCCGCTCCTGCCCAGACCCCAGTGCTCTGCCCGGGCTGCGGCAGAAGGTGGTGGCCAGGGCCATGCCGGAGGCTCTGGCTGAAGGCAGAGCCCAGCATGGCACCCTGTCTGCACTAACCCCCTGTCCCCAGCTCCTCCTCGAGGCTCATCTTCCCCCATCCCACTCCATTTCCACCAGGGAGCAACTGACCCCTCTGCCCAAACCCGGGGCGGGGGGACGGGACCTCACCCACACACTAAGCCCTGAGCAGGACAACCTGCAAGGAAAGCAACCTACAAGCACGGTGACCTATGAGGAAGGCGACCTACAGGGAACGCAACAGCCCCAGACGGCAACTTATAGGCGAGGTGGCGCGCGGCGAAGGGGACGGAGYGGCGGCCCCTCCCGCCACTCCCGCCGCGCGCCGGCGCCCGGCACGCGCGCCCGCTGTGGCGGGAAACTCGCGGCGCGGGCGCTGATTGGCTGCGCAGCGCTGCGGGGAGGGCCTTCGCTGCTCGCTAGGG
>NW_020454093.1:9731702-9737470 GCF_003342845.1 Nothoprocta perdicaria | reverse complement strand
AAAAAAAAAACTTCAGCCTTAGTAGTGTAGTAATGTCAGGATTTTGGAGTTACTCCACTTGCCTCTTCAACAGACAAAAGCTGAGAAAACCAGTACATAAGAGATCCCATTTATCTCTGTTACAGCTCTTGTCACTTTAATCAGTGTTAGAGTGTTATTTTCAGTGAGTAAGAAGCATGTCACTTGTGGGAACGTGCATGGTTCCCAACACTGCCTTTGCTTTCTTATAATTTTTTTCTTCTCAAGAAGGAAAGATATTTTTCTAAATATCTTGTTGGAAAAGTRTTATTTGACAACATAAAATGTCTCCTGCAAAAAATCTGCTCATATGGAGTCCCACTTTCCTAATCCTGTTTCTCAAGTTGCATTGATGACATCTGGAAAAGGACACCATGGAAGTGAGGAATAGAGGGAAAGACAAGAGGTCTAGACAAAGCTCATTATGACTATTTCACTGATTTAAAATAAAGCTTTATTTCAAAAAGAATAGTTTTATTTTCTTATTATGTATTCGTAAGGACAAAAAGCCAAGGAATAAGAAGTGCTGAAGTCATGCAGGATCTTTTTAATACTTGCTGTAAAGCAAACATCGCACTGGAAGAGTTCCATCACATGGGATTGTTTGCAGCGTTTCAGATGTTCGTTTAACTGAATATGAATTCCTTATACAACAATCACGTTCAGCAAACACTGTCARCTGGTGTTACTCTGCAGAAGAGCTGCCTAGCAGCAGATGCTGGCAAACCCTGCAAAACCACCTCRATTTAGTGCTCCATGAACTGGCAACATACATTTAACCACTACCTATCAGACTGGTGTTTGGGCCTCTACTGATGGTTTTSCTCACACTGAAAAGTACCTTTTAGAAGAACAAAACTGTACAAATGCATTTTTACCTGAGACGGGTATGTCTGATGGCAGGARAAAAGGGTTTCAAGTCAGAACATGGTGATGATAAGCTAGAATAAAAGCCAGAAGCCTTTCAAAGTCATGTCTGTCTCAGTGCACACTCATGTTAGGCTCAGCTTTGAGAACCTATACAGCCAGTTCTTTCACCTACATACTATAAACCTGGACGTCCTTCCACTGTTCACCCTAGTGTATTTGTGAACCTCGCTGTAAAAATATTTCCCCCAGAAGTTAGGATGTGGAAACTGTGCAGTTTGTGCCTGCTGGCACCAGATGGTGCTGTATGGTCTCTATTGCTGTCCAACGTCCAACTGATGCTCCCCAGAGAAAAAATGATCAGGGATTAACACATCTATCCACTTWTAGCAATTCATTTAAAAGTATGGGGTGTGCAACAGTCCCTCTAAAACAGCAACAACCTTCATACAGTTATTATCCCTACTTATTATAATGCAAACACAATCTGCTGCTGTTTGCCCTCCCCTTTTCCCAAACTTCTGCCTTCATCTCATTTGCCTTGGCTGTAAATGCTACTGCTATCATTCTTGCTTATTGTGCRTCATCTCTCTTTGCTGCTTTTTCCTTGTTCTGTGATTTTACTGTTTTCTGATTGAACAAAACTTGAATATGAATGTTAAAAAACAGTGCAAAAACCCTCAGATCCCTCAGTACTTTTTTCCAGACTTYGATTCAATCTTTGTTTTTACTGAAGATTTTTGCTTGCTGTCTTAATCCCTTCTAAATCTAGCCCATGTGTATTTGCTGATATGTAAACATAGTTGGCAAATATTCATTATCTTCAAGCTATGACTCACTTGCTGATTTGCACTGTATTGAATACTAGTAAAATGCACCCTTGGTTACATGAGTATGTTTGCTTTTCAGTAAAGGATAGCTGAATGTGTTTTATTTAAACAACTGGTTCTATGATTAGGTTATGAGACAGTTTTCAAAAGCACCTRACAGCCCTAAGGTTAGTGTCAGAAGCTGCAATTTAAACTTTATCACTTTGACTGTCTCCTTCCTCTGTTGAACACTCGTTCAAACTCATTCATAAGCTCACAGAATCTGGTGTAACTGTTGACTGAAAACAGCATAACAATATACTGAGGGTTGTCTTTGGTGCAATAAACAAGTTAATCTGGCTAATGTGGCTAAATCTTTCATTATCATGGAAGCAGAGTATGTTCAATTCTGGGTCTTTAAAAAWTAATCAGTTTCAGCCACTTCTTTTTTTTTCTGATGGTCTATATTGTGTAAGAGTTCATACAAAAGTAATAGCATAATATTTACAAATACTTTCTGCAGGTTCACAGCTCTTCATGTAGGTGTTGACTTTGGCCTTGACCCAGTATCCCAAAATGAGATGTAAAAAGAGCTGATTTTGAAGATATTGAATCCATTGCTGTGAGGGAGTTCTACTTATGACAGATATTTAATGTAAAATGAATACTTGGCTACARGTCTTGTTTTTACCTGCTCTAAGATTTATTAAAATTTAAAAGGGATTTTTCTTTGTTATGTGAAGAATTGCAAATTGTTCTATTTAATCATTTCAAAAGGCAGTAATGTACTTAAAGGACTAAAACTAATATTATAATTGTACATTGATCGCACTTTAATGCTGCATAATAAAAACAAAACCAAAACCTGTATGGTTCACAACTATTTCCTTCATTTTTTTTTTTCAGTAATTGACTCTTCTATGATGATAGGGTTGCAAGATTTGGGGCAGAACGAGAGCTGAATGGGTATTTATAGAGTCTAGTGAGACAGTTTTGATGTCTATTTGAAGAAAGAGAGAAAGAGAGGAGGAAGGAAGGAAGGAAGGAAGGAAGGAAGGAAGGAAGGAAGGAAGGAAGGAAGGAAGGAAGAGAGAGAGAGAGAGAGAAAAGGGGAGTTGGGGAAAGGGAGTGAAAAAAAAACACATTGTGCCAACGGAATAATCACAGCACTGCCCTCACGTGCCAGCAAAGTACACTAACCTCTTCCCCCCTCAAAAAACCTCGTAACAGTCTATATGAAGATGCTCAGGGAGGCTGATACAAAGGCTAATGCTGGATGAAACTGTGAAATATCTATTGGCAGGGGCTTTAGCCAACTATAAATATGAAATTCAGTACAGGGGTACTATAAAGATCTTCCTTATGCTCAGTGTCTGTCAGTGTGTGATAGAGTGCAGCATCGAATGGCTGATACGTCCTCTGGCAGCACAGAAGTACAAACCATTGTAGTAACTGTTTACTGGGTGAAAAACAGAATAAACCTCACAATTTCTAGCTACTCCATCTTTACAAGTAAGTTCTCTATACAACTGTATTGCTCACATCACTCCTGAATAAGCAACCCCTATACTTTGCCAAAGACATCACTCCTTGTGAATAAATTCAAAGACATTTATTAATTTTGATTTTTCTTTGTGTTTTTTTTTAAGAATAAAAGGTAAATATGGAAAATAAACAGTCATTTGCCATCAGAGTTTAAACAGGTGTTAACTGCAAGGCAGACTTGGAGGCTGTTCCTTGTATACCTCTGGAAAAGTTGTGCCAAAGCAAACTACGGCCTTTTTTGACTCACTCACTTTGGTTGTCAATTAAGATTTTATAAGGCAAAACACAAATAATGGCCACTGACCAGAAGTAAGTCAATGTTTAAAAAARGATGAAGAGGGCTACTGTTGTCATTTAAAACTGTCTGTAAAATATTTGTCTTTCYCCTGAAGTTAGGCATAGGTGTAACTCTCCTTATAAAATTATTCAGGACAACAATAGAAGAAAACTCAGGAAAATTCCATTTCTCTGCAAGCCTGGAATAGAAGAGCCAAAACCAAGAGTAGCGCTTTGCTGCTGCTGCCACTCCGGTGTTGCTGGCATCCTGGCCACCACAGGGCCACTCGGAGCCACCACAAGGCCACTGTGGGGCCACCACTGCCCTTCCAGCGGGAGCAGCAGCTTCTGCAGCACGTAGTTTTGTACGCATGAAAGCTGGAGGAACTTGTGCATGTCAGAAATGATGGCCCGTCTCAACTAAAGACAAAAACCTGTATGTCTTTGCTTACCTACAAGTTCATATGACCATGAAAGAAACGCATTTTTATTATAAACATGTGAAAAGTAGATGAGCTTCATGAACAGAAAATGTTTTCCCTTTCTAATGTATTGAATGACCTACTATCCCTCCAGGAAAAAGCCATGCCTAAAGCTGTTTTTGGACATGGCCTTTACACCGGGAAACAGTATATATTTCTGGAAAAGGTTGATCCAGGTCCTTTTTTCTCTTGCCTTCTTAAGGAAACCTAAAAATTATGGCCCCCACACACCTACCCTAAAAGTAAATGCACCTTTTCCCTCTTGTATTTCTGCTGAAGCAAACTGCATCTTGCCATGCAGCACCTGCCCGCTCTGGGGCGAGGGAAGCCAGAGGCAGCTTTCTCACTCCAAGCAGTCTCGAAGACAGGACCGGGCATATACAAGTGGTATTACACTATAAACATACAGTGTTACATACCAAGCATCTTTTCCTTTTGACACATACATGTCCATGGGTCTTAAGAGTCTCAGTGAGAAGCAGCCTGGCCTGATTAGACAGTTATCAACCTGTTGAATTCATAAGGAAGATTAAAAATAAATAAGACAGCTATGATTTTTTTCTATTACTTTTAAATCACAACTGAAAACTAACCAAAACCAACCACCATATGAAGCAACAGTAAAACCACTGGTGATAATTCAACCAGGATTATTTATTGTTGCACTCTACCAGAATTTTACAGATCACTTTATTTCTGAGGAAATAAGATAAGAATTACAAAGTTATGCACACTGTGCATTTTGCATTCAACTTCACAAAATGTGTGAGGAATTGCAGATATTTATACAAATTGACTTAGCTATCGGCACAGAAAAGTAGAAAAATGATACTTTGGTGGATATAAAATCTTAGCTAAGCCATCCTAGGTAGAGGATGGTGTCTTCATTCACCCAGGAGCCACAAAAAAAGAGGAAGCCTCAGGTGATGTTTCAAGTACGGTGTCAGTGGTTCAGYTTTCAAGTTAGCAAGTGAAACGCAGCCATTCAGAACATTTTGTGGTGTCCTTCAACTTCTCTTTGCTTGAAATAATATCACTGAATGTTAATAGCAGCATGTTTTATTCTGTAGTTTTCTGCTTGAGCACATCAAGCACGGTAAACTGTAGGAGCTCGGCTTTTGTTATTTTTTGCACCAAAAAAAGCAAATAATGCATACCTGATGCAAAACACTGTTTACATTAAATCAGTACAAATAAATGACAATGTTAAGCAACCTAATCGCCGCACACGTGCCGAAAGGCACCTACAGGGGCACACACGTGTGACAGTAAGTGCAGTTGGATAGACCTGCCGGGTTTGGTCACATTCCTTGGCTGAGAAGGTGCACGATGTTTCACCTGCTTTGGGCCCTGCGCTCCTTTTGACACAGACCGGCCCTCATCGCTGTCCCACCAGTTACACCTCCCTGTCCAGCTGAGCAAAACCTTGCGTAGAGCCTGGCAGCTTTCCCTTCGGGGTGCCGCGGAAGCCATCACGTCTCTCCCAAGGGCTGGAAGGGGAGCCGTGGCCTCCAGGAGCTCCACAGGAGCAGCCTGCAGCGCCCGCGGTCTCCCCAGCGCCGGGRGCTCCCGTGAAGCCAACAGGACTCCGGGGCGCGGGCCGGACACGCGGGGCAGTGGGGGCAGCCGCGAGGCACGCGCTCAGCGCGGCACCCAGCGGAAGYGGTAGCCGCCGCCGGCCGTGCGCAGGCTGAAGGCGCTGCCCTGCGGGAAGGCCAGCGTGCGGATGCGGCCGGCGCGGCCCAGCGCGGCCCGCAGGCAGCCGCCCGCC
>NW_020454093.1:9728981-9731491 GCF_003342845.1 Nothoprocta perdicaria | reverse complement strand
CGCGGCATGGTGTCCACCGTGGCCTCCTCGCCGCGCGGCATGGTGTCCACTGCGGCTGCCTCGCCGCTCGCTGTTGGGGCTGTCCACGCCATGGGAGGAGGAGGAGGAGAGGGAGGAAGGGCTGTCCCATCAGGGCTCTGCGGCTGCAGCAGCTTCTGGTGGTGACAGCATCCGTGGGCTGTGCCGCTGTTCCGTGACATGCTGGCCTGGCCTGCCCTGCACTGCCCTAACCCACACAGCCTGCCCTGCCCTGCACCATCCCGTTCCACACAGTCCCATCCCACATCATCCCGTCCCGCATCATCCTGACCTGCACACCGCTGCCCCATCCCGCACCGTCCCATCCCRCATCATCCCATCCCACACCATCCTGATCTGTGCTGCCCTGCCTCATTCCGCACTGTCCCATCCCACATCATCCCATCCCGTCCTAACCTGTGCAGCACTGCCCCATCCCACACCATTCCATCCTGTATCCTCCCATCCTGTTCCTCACCATCTTGACCCATGTGTCCTGAACCCCCGCATCCCACATCACACCACCCTGTCCCACCTGCCCTGTCCTCTTCCATCCCACACAGCCCAAATCCATCCCGTCCATCCTGCCCCACACTGCAGCACCCTGTCCCGTCCTGCCATGCACCCCTTGCACAGCCACCCACGGGAGCTGTGGGTCAGCGAGGCTGTGGGGCAGCACTCACGTCCAGCACGGCCGCCAGCTGCCTGGCCTGGCTCGCCAGCTCCTTCAGCTGCACGTTGCTCTCCTGCAGCGATGACAGCTCCTCCTGCCGCCGCGTGAGGGTCTCCTGGAGCTGTGAAAGACCAGCAGGACAGGGAAGTCCAGGACAGCGCCACCACCCCAGGCACAGAGGACAGAGCCCCCCAGGGCCATGCAGGACCCTACCCTGGGGAGAGGGCTCCTGGGGCAGTCCATACCTGGCTGTTTTGCTCCAGGGCATCTTCCAGTGCCCTCTCGTGCTGGTCGGCCACATCCTTCCAGCAGAGCCAGGGAGCGGGCAGGCCCTGCGGGGACAGGGGCAGCACGGCGCCGCTCGCMGGCTGCGGGGCACAGGGGCTGAAGGCCACGGCCTCGCCAAGAGGGAAATCAAAGTTGGCAGAGCCCAGCGGTGCTGGCATCAAGGCGGATGTGTCTGGAAGGGAAATGCACAGGCATTAGGGTAGAAAAGGTGCCCGTGTGCTCTCTTTGCCACCTTCTCTCCACCAAGCATCTCCCCCAGGTGCTATGAACAGCAGTTCAGTTTGCATCGCTTCAGTTTCTTGTGGAGGGGAGGAATATAAAGAGCGAGGTGTCACCTCAGGTGTCTCTATTGGAGGACTGAAGAAGTGCCTGCCTTATAGACCATCCCCAGATCAGAGTGGCTACCCAAAAACCCCCAACTAAACACAGGGAACACAGGAGAGGACCGAACATGGCACCTGGACAAAGTAGCACTTGGTATGAGCAGGCGCAGGCACACTGGGCTCACGTAAGGAAAAACATACTTGCCAGATATAAAATCATCCACAGCATCCTTGAACTGCTGAAAATCGAAGTCCAGTTCATTCTGTGAGCAGTAAACCTGGGAGAGGAGAACGGAACGGGCAGGGCTCAGAGCTGCAGGGCCTGCACGCTGCAGCTGGGACCGTGCTGGATGTGGCTGGACACTGTGTTAGTGCCAGGGCGGTGTGTGCTGCACCGCGACACCGCGGCAGTGTGTGCTGCACCGCAGCGATGTGTGCTGCAGTGCGACGCTACAGCAGTGTGTGTTGCACCATGACCCCATGGCAGCGGGTGCTACACCGCGGCGATGTGGCGGTGGGTGCTGCACCATGACCACACGGCGGTGGGTGCTGCACCGCGGCAATGTGGCGGTGGGTGCTGCACCATGACCCCACAGCGGTGGGTGCTGCACCGCGGCAATGTGTGCTGCACCGTGGTGATGTGGCGGTGGGTGCTGCACCATGACCCCACGGTGGTGGGTGCTGCACCGCGGCAATGTGTGCTGCACCGCGGTGATGTGGCGGTGGGTGCTGCACCGCGGTGATGTGGCGGTGGGTGCTGCACCGCGGCAATGTGGCGGTGGGTGCTGCACCATGACCCCACGGCGGTGGGTGCTGCACTGCGACCCTTGCTGCCCTGGGCTCGGGGCAGCGTGTGTCACCGAGCCGCGTGCAGCCCCTGCAGCCGAGACGCCTCCTGCCCGGCGGCTCGGGGCAGCGCTGCCCCTGGCCCGGGTGTTTAGGGTGCAGCCCACGGGGGACATGGCAGCTGCCCCCAGCTCTTCCCCACCAGCGCGGGCTGCCTTGGTGGCGTCTCCAAAGAGCCCCGTGCGCGGGTCAGAACCGCCCGTCGCGGACAGCGCTGCGCGCCTCCCGCGGGGCGAGGGCAGCCCGAGCCCGCGGCCGTTACCTGCTGCGCGGGCGCGGGGAGGACGGCGCCGCTCGCCGCCAAGCGCTGCCAGTCGCCGGGGGCGGGCGCCGCGGTGCGGGGCACAAGGACGGG
Source organism: Nothoprocta perdicaria (assembly GCF_003342845.1). NCBI lineage: Eukaryota > Metazoa > Chordata > Aves > Tinamiformes > Tinamidae > Nothoprocta > Nothoprocta perdicaria. Next base: position 9,728,988 of record NW_020454093.1, on the reverse strand, counting down.
CTGAGGG
>NW_020454093.1:9703209-9728412 GCF_003342845.1 Nothoprocta perdicaria | reverse complement strand
GCAGCGCCAAGGCCGCCCGCGCCCGCGCGGCCCTTCCCGCTGTTCCGCGGCCCCGGGAAAAGCCCCTCGGGGCGGGAGACCCGCTCCCTCCCGCGGGAAGCCCTCAGCAACCCAGCCTGTGCATCCTGGAATAGCCGCGGGCAGCGCCCAGCCTTGACCTGCCCAAGCCTCCTTATACCTTATGTAAGTGCGTTTATTATAGGGAACTACATATATTAAAAGCTATGCTGAGGGGGGCACAACAAGCATATGGTGGGGGTCAGAAAAAGAGGATTTGTCCATGGCTTTCGCTCAGGATCAGTCCGTGGCTTCTTGGCTTAGCTGCACACTGGGCAGGATCCTTCCCCGCCGACATCAGCCAGTGCTGCAGGAAGCCTGAAGGGAGCAATCATGGCTAGTGCTGGGCTCGTGGGCACTTTCTGACTGAGCAGTTCCAACACAAAGTAGATATTCTGACGTTCATTTGAGTGCTTAAGCCTGGATACTGAATTGACACCAGTTTGGGAGGGACTTCACCCACGTTTTGCTGCCTAGAAACATTCACAGCTTGGAGGGCAGCTTAGAAATTGTACAGGATTTATCTACATCTATGCTGCTTTAACATCATCTCTGTGCAGAGATAAAAAGGTAGTAAAAATGAAGAGCAAAATATATTGCTMTGTGAAGAGTGATGCCTTTTTATGTCATGCTGTGCTGTCTTTGCAGTTGTTTAACATTTTCTTCTCTTTCATAGTGGTAACTATTTTTGCTTTTTCAGAGCCACTACCAGGGCAGTGCATGCCAGTTCTAAGTGCGGAATGAAACCATTACATGTAATGTTTGGTAGAGGCTGGAATTAACTGCTGAGGTCAAATCACTGTGCGCCAGTGCCTTTCCTCTCACAGATAGACACGCAGCCCGCAGGCAGATGAACAAGTAGAGGTGACAAGTGAGAAAGTGTTTATTGAACATTCCTCTCGTTCTCGCACCTGCTGCAGTGCCCTTYGCTTTACGAAACATCTTCCAAATAAATAAATAATACAGTACTTGAGTACATGGGACTGTGTACGTTTTACACACCACATGTAAACAGCAGTCTGTGAAGGCARCTGCTGTAGAACAGCACTGCGATAAACGCCATGTAACTTGTACAACTCGGGTGATGCTTGTGCTGTGTTGGTTGGACATAAAGTCTCCTCGAGGGAGTACAGACAGCACAGACAAGATGTGGAGACCACGTGGGGCCAGCTGGGCCAAGGCCTGGGGTCAGCATTGTCATTCCCGYGGGGTCGGTGCCGCCAGCTCAGGTGCTGCTGCGCGGCTGCGGACACCTCTCAGAGAGGCCGTGGGGCAGCACGTGGGCCAGGCAGTGCCCGTTGAGCGCCACGAGGAGCTGCAGCTGGGCCATGCAGGCGCGCAGGCGGCACCGCGGGTAGCCGCTGAGGCGCAGGTCGAGGGGCGCGCGGTGCTGCAGCAGCTGGTCGGCCAGCCCCAGCGCGGCAGCCGCCAGCAGCGAGGGCGCGTAGCGCCTGAACGTGTAGTCGGCCAGGCTGAGCTCGGCCACGGCGCGGGCCAGGCCGCGGGCGGCGCGGGCCTCGGTGGCGGCACGTTCCTCGGGGGTGGCACTGCCGGCTGCGRCCAGGCGCACGCACGTGAAGTGCTCCAGGAAGAAGCTGACGGTGGGCGCCGCAAGGCTGAAGCGCAGCTTGTGCAGCACGATGCACTCCAGGTTGAGGAGCTGCTGGCGCGTGAAGGCGTCGCAGCAGAGCGCGAGCAGCTCCTTCACACGCGGCGGGTGCACCTCCACCTGCGGGACACGAGCCGCCTGCCTGCCCTGCCATGGCTCCTCTCCGTGTGAGGGGAGTACTGCAGGGGACACGCACCCCGTCCCCGGTGCGGGGAGCAGAGGGAGGCCGGGACCGTACCTGCTTGCAGGCRATGAGCAGAGCTGTCACCCCCAGCAGCTGGAAGCAGTCGGCGGCCACGGGGGTGGTGGCGAGGAAGCGGTCGAGGGTGTTGACGGCGAGGCAGAGGCTCTCGAAGGAGAGGCGCAGGTGCCGGTACACGGGGATGAGCCAGCTGACGAGCCTGCAGCGCGCCTCCGCCGTCACCTATACCCGCGCGGACACATGCCGGGGCTCAGGGGCTCCGCGTGCCGGCCGTCCCATCCCCGTCCTCATCCCTGCCTCACCTGCGGCTGCCGGGCGAGCGGCTCCCGCGGCTGGAAGCGTCTCTCCAGCCCCTTGCGGGAGCGGTACCAGCTCTCGCCGTAGTCGCGGAAGTCGCGCAGCTCCAGCGGGCTCTCCGCCTCGCAGCCGCTCTCGCTGCCGCCCACCGCCGGCCGCCGCCGCTTGGTCGGGGGCCGCGGGCAGGGGCCGGGGCCCGCGGAGGCGCCCGCCGCCGCCACCGCCGTGACCATGGAGGCCGCRTGGGGCCTGGCGGCGGCGGCGCCTATTTGAGGGCGGCTGCTGCGGCAGGGAAGGGCCCGCCCGGGCCGGGGGAGGGAGCAACGCGTTGCCCTGAGCCACCGCACACGTAAAACAGGACGGTGACCGAGGTAACTAGAGGGCTCCCAAGAAGGCTGCAACTCCCTTYGACTCCGTATCCAGGCTCTAGAAACACTAGAGCGAGAAACACTCTCAAACAAGTGGATGCACGCATCAGCTGCCACAGGCTACTTTCAAAAGAATATGCAGCCCAAAGCTGGCTTGGTGTGGCCAGAGGTGTGGCTATGGCGAGCAAGACTGGCTGCTATCAGTCCCCTGTTTGGCAAGTGCTTTGAGGAAAAATAATGCTTGAAGAGGGCTAATACAAACTTTAACTGCTAAGGGTGAAACACAATGCTAAACGGTTCAGGGTATTTGAGATGGCTTGTGGGACAGTGCAAAGACATATTCTAGGAGAGAAGCTGTATACAGGACTGCAAAACTTCTTACACACATCCAGCGGAAGGGCCAAGAGTAATGAGAGGGAAGGAGCAGGGCAGGTTTGCAGGATCACTCATGGGAAAACAGTGTGGAAAGGGGATAAAAGCCAGTTGTATGCAAGCGAATTCCTAGTCAGGATGCTTGTCTGAGCCCTGTTCCTCATCACAGCCATGCAAACCCTCTTAAAAACGTCTGAGTATTGTCACTCTCTATGCAAGGCTCAAGCACTATAAGGTCTCAGTTTCCATCTGCAGCCAAACCTGTGAAYCTGAGACACTGAAGCCTCCTGGGTTTTAAGAGGGCACTTGGCATCAGAAAGGAAGAAGCCCCAAGTCTCAGAATTCACTGGCATGGCAGCTCTCATGACACCCTTACACTATACAGAAGGCTACAGACATATGTAAGATATATTGCTTTAATTATGCAAATTCATAGCTCAAGAATTAGTGCTTAGGAAATCAAAGTTTAAAAAAAAAGTTTGTCTTCTCTTTGCAGATAACCAATGAAATGCTATCCCACAGATTTGGAGTCCAATCTTGATAAACTGCACCATGAGTAATGGCATAATTAYCACATTAGATGCAAACAAAACTAGAATGAGACAGTCATTTTTATATTGAAAATACAAACTGTTTTGTCTGCATTATTTGTATGCTCAAACAAATGGCACAAAGTGTACTGTAAGGACTAAATAGTCAATGTGCACCCTTAAAAGATACCCAGAAAGGTAAGTTTTACACAAAACCATGCATTCTTCCCAAGTCATGACTGGTATCAACAACAAGTATTTTCAGTAAAAGCTGGAGTGTCTATTTCCCCTGCCATTACTGCAGCTGTGGTTTGTTACTGATTCTCAGTTTCAGTTCCCATTCTCTGTTTTTATCAGTTCTTTGATGATGTGTAAAACCTTGTCATCTAGGAAACAAAAACACAAACACCACAGTGAGCAGAAAAGAGTGAGTTTTAAATCTATTCAGAAAATAAAAACAAAAATCATCCTCAAATGAAGACTGCTCTAAAACGTTAAAAAAAAATCCCTGTGCAGCAATTAAGTAAACAATATATCCATAATACATGACCGAATACTCTTATAAGCTTGCTAATGAATTGATTTTGTCTRTTAGACGAGATGAAGAAAATGAAAAGTTGCCATAGATGGATGTGTGTACAACACACATTCCTCCTCCTCATCTATGATATTCTTCAAAACTTCCAGTACYAAGAACCCAGATTACTCTTCTGTATTCCTTAATTTTGGGGGCCAAGTTGCAATCTCCCATCATTACTCTACACTGTGAGACAATTCATGCAACACAACTTCTTAAGCACAGATGAATTTCATCACATACCCAATGTTATTTCTGTTTTAAGAAATGCACCTCACCAAGACCATTCACTACCATGAAAGCTGTTACCAGGGATATCTTTAAATCACCACTTGTGTTGATCCTCACAAATTCTTACAGAATTTACACAGGATCAGTATGACAACAGAGCTAAGTTATGCTAACCCCTTTGGGGCAAGGATGCAATGTACTAATACTTTCTCAGGTTTACCACAAGGACTACAGTGCAAATTTTTATGACAGTAGCCTAAAAGATTACCTTCGAGGGACATTTTAGGATTTTCAAGCTTCTTCTTTAGCACAGATTCAATGAGAACTCTCAGTTGTTTGAAAATTACTGCAATTTTCACAGGAGCCTGTAAAGAACAGAGAGGACAAACATTTGCATTATTCTCAGACATTTTGTACCAAAATATACATTAACATATTAACTCACATAAAAAAATGTTCTTGCATATGTGTATTTAAAGCACAGAGAGCATACTCATGACATTACTGAGTTTAAATTACACCTCTTTATCTTTAAGCATCTTTTCTTTGTAGCATCACAGTCTAAAAGAACAGCAGCTCTGAAAAGTAATTAAAAACACACGGAGATCCTAACCAACCAGGATATCRTGGAATTATTATAGCTAACTGATACCCTACTTAAAAGTGTTTTGGTATAAAGAAAAAGAGAAAGCACAAACCCATTTGCATTTAAGGACTGCTTAGATAAACACACAGGAAAGCTGATTTTTAAAACTCTGAATGCACACGGTAACTGGTGAATTCAATTAAGTGACGCTCTGCTGGCATCTGCATTTGGGTTTTTATTTTTTTCTTTACAGAGTGAAGAAAAAAATTAAACTGACTTGCATTTTATACCTTTTGTGAAGTGTAACATAGTGCCCACAGAAGAAGAAAAAAACCCACCAAGTCATATGCAGATCAGCAAAACCAAGTTCTCACATTTTATGGACTCTACATGAGATTTCGACATATTTTGGCATTTTAATTTTGACTGTGAAAATACACTAAGAAAAAACTCTCAGTTTTCCCATTTGCAAAGAAATATTTTCATTAAAAAAGACCCCGCATATCCTCCTCCCCCATCCCTAAACTAATGTACAGAAACCCAAACAGAAGAATTTCCATTCAGATTACCCTCTGAGTAACTCCATTTGGGCAATATGGGAAAAAAAAAAAAAAGCAATTAAAATAGGTGTCTACATGTTTGTAAGATGGTAACAGTAACATAAATTAGTGCACTCAGCTGCTTCAGRTACCAGCACTCCAAAAAGCAAACTAAACAAACCCACCCCAAACACTTTACTGTTTGGTTTGAATCTATTTCCAGTAATTGTTTTTCTGAAGTGACACRGAGTTCTCTCATGAAGATGAAACTGATTTAAGCCAGATATTACTAAACTACTATTTCAAGTGTAATTGTCTAAAATCTCATTGCATGCTTGCTGAGTTTTCCACCATTTCCATTAATTTTCTCCCACCTTCATCCCCGATATATAACGATCTGAAACAAACTTACGCATCAACTGTGTTGCAAAGAAGTCAGGGAAACCACAGGAGGTACCTCCCACCCCAACGCACCTGAAAGTGGATCCAGCCATCCACAGACAGGAGACGCTCTCGATGCTGGACTTCTATATCCCCACCAAAAAGCAAAATGGGAAATGGGGAAATTAAAGTAGTCTCTCTCAAGTACACCTTAGTGTACCTCACCTGCATATAAACAAACACAAACATTAGACAGAGAAACTGCAGCGCTGAGTTTGAACGTTCATTTACAAAGCAAGAGCTATACCATCTTCTTCTCCCCCCTCCCCTTTTAATAGCTGCTCCACACAAATCGTTGCTCAAAGAAGACCTGGTGGACAACTTCGTGCCCTTTACCTAGGCCAAGACATGAAGCACCTAGGAAATGATCCAAGGCCACAACTTTGCTCCAGTTTAAATTCAAACAGAAAGACTGTGTCAGCCCAGTGCTTCGAGCAATAAGTGCAGAAGGGATCAGCATTAGTTTCCTCCTACACACTTGTGCTACTTACAGGGATAGGGGCTTCTCACCGACCTTCAGGGCAAGCATAAGGGAAAGGAAACAAACATTCTTGCTCTCTCCCAGCAACAAATTCACCTGTAGATCTGTATCCGTGTACAAGGGGGATGTATTTAACTTTACCTTGTATCTTTATATAAAAAAGCAAGCTTCGTTCCATGACTTAGGGGATAACTGATTTACCCTACTGCTGTCTTGCCTTTGGACCAAGGTTCTTGGGAGTCCGAAATATTTTCAAATCTTTGAACTAAAACTTCATATGCCTGAAGAAATGAACCACTATATAATCTCCTGCTCTTTTATGGTAGGCTGCTAAGCAACTCTGTCATGCTTTTGCTGGACCAGAAGTTTCTCTAAAATGAAGTGTTGGGTTTAGCAAGGAGTCAGTGAAGTTTGGAGTAGGGAGGGGGAGAAAACTGACAAAAACGAAATTCAGTTATGAAGTTAAGTAGTCAGTTACAGCATTGAGTATTTATGCATCTTAAGTCATTATTATGCGGTTATGAAAGGGTCTAAGTTTCAAAACTTTAGAACCTACTTCAAAAAGGTAGGCAAAAAATGTTCAAAGTGTTACTAATTACAGAAGTAACTGTGTATCATCGAGTAGCACTATATCAAATCAACAGCACTATATAAAACAAAAAAAGGAAAGGCAACACAAAGTGCCTTTCTCTGTCACAATTTTATGATGAAACAGGTAGCTCTAAGTTAACTTAGACACTTGTCAACCTTAACTTCTAGACAACATTTCTCTTCAGCAATAAAATGACCAACTCTTATAGACTTTAGTGACATAAGATACTATGAACTCTTCGGATGTTTTTACATAGCAATTTAACACTAGAGGCACAACATCATGATCAACTACATTCTGAATTTTCACTTCGTTCTCTCTGTGACACAGAGACTTACCTTCTCCTGGTAAAGCAGCCATCCATACACCTGTAAGTCTCGATTTACAGAGGAGGGATGTACTTGTGCTTTGCCCTGAGCCGTTTCTACCATGCACGCCAGTTTCTCTGTGATATCCACAGACTTGGTGTATAATATTTTTCCTACATTGTCATAGAGCCCTGCTGTCAACACAGCTTTCAGAAGAGCTATTTCCTCAAGAGAGGGGGAGTGTGTAGCTCCATTTCCACGTTGAGATGTTGATGCTGTGAAGCCTGCTGCTCTGACCACCCTTATGAGCTCTTGCTTCACATCCTGAATAGAAAGAAATYAGTAAAACTCTTAAAGGTGCAAACTTTAGTCCATCTAGCACATACTCTAATGCAATAGCATCCCATCCCAAATATTCATGCTCTCCAAAGGAAAACTCTCTTATTTCAGAGCACTTGTCCTTYGTACGATTATCTTGGCATATTGGCTGTGTCTGAGCAAAATATGGTATATAGGATTAGATATATACTAAACAGGCTGCAAATTCTAGATYTCCCAGTTGTAGTTATAAAAAAAAGTCATATTAAAAAAAAGCCAAACAACCAAAAMACATAATCAGGAATGAACCGAACAACCAAAAATACCTTTCATACATAATATACTCCCCCAAAAAGTTAGTGTGTATCTGCTCCTACCAAGGACTCAAGTCAATTAAACTTAACTAGAAAGAACTAATTAGGGCACTTTCCTCTCCAGAAAGTAAGATTGTCCATTTAAGTAAGATTCTGGGTCATCTTTCAAACTGAAAGACACCTACTTTGGGATATAAAGAATGGCACAATTTAACTATGCATTTTAATTGGTGACTTTTGATTCTCTGGTAGAAATAAGGACTACCTTCTCCAATGCAAGTGGGTGCAAAAATATATACACCAACTAAGCATGCTTACCAAAGAACAAAAGCGGAGACGAAGCTATTTGAACTGAGAGCTTATCTTTCACCAGTCCCTAACACTGCACCCCTTTCTGTCTTGTCTAAATATTATCTATGATGCAGCACCATTATGAGAGGCTCAGATATCTACAGAGGAAAGTTTTAATAGATGTGCTTTGACTGTAAAATACGCTTTACCTCCAGAGTTAATAGAGACGTCCTGTTAAGGAAATTTCTTCTGCAGTAAGTCATTTCAGCTCGATATCCTCCTTCCTGGCGAGCCTTTTTCCATCTAAGGTGCGGGGGGGAAAAATTGTCTTATTACTGCTTCAGTATTATTATGCTATTGATATGATTCTTTTGGCTGTAATAAGTTAAAATTCTGTCTTCTGTTCAGCATTTTCCACCCAAAACCAGAACTAGTTTTAATGAAGAACACCACTATTGCTCCACTTGCAACAAATTTGTCAGCTGCTAACAAAACCAAAGGTTATTTCTAGCAGTTACCTATACTTTTATCTTGAGAATTGAACTGAAAAAATCAGTTGTGATTTTTGAGTCTTAGAGATACCATCGTAATGAAACAAGTTATGTACATCTTAGATTTTGTTATATTTGTTCTCTATAAAATAGARAACGTTCATGTCAGCATAGCATAGATAACAAGAGAAATATTTTAAGCACTAAGATAAACAAGCAACACACTTTTGCACTTGGCCTTACACACATACAGAGGGAGCCATGCTTTTGAACTACAGTATCTTTAAATCTGATTTTATTCTGAAAGAAAAAAACAAAGAACTTCAGATACAATTAAATATCTTTTCTTGAATTACTAAGGATGCTAAGAAACAACATTACTTATACAATGTTAATTTAAAGATTCTATCTGTATTAAATTATCAGGGCAAGAGAATATTATTTACCCAAGATACGCATTGTAGATTGTTATATGATCTGAAACTGCCACTGCTAGAGATGATTTTGCAAGATCTGCCTCATCTTTTCGACCAATTGGGGTAGTAAACGGGGATTTTTCTGTCATAACAGCAGCCAGAGTTGCCTGCAATTAACAAAGAATTAAGAAGATTAACTTAAGAGAATTAACAAAATTAAGAGTATTTTATTAGAAGTCCACTTAAATTTCTTTTTTTTTTATAAAAATAGCTTTATATTTTCTTTTACAGCAATATGCATGATCCTTCAGACTTAATGAAGGACAAAATAAAGACCGATTATCTTAAAAACTTACTATGCAAAATTCCAAACTTACAACATGCTATTTGCTTACATACCGCCCCAATACATTGGAGTACCTTCCAGCAATTTACTGAATCTCAAAATYGCATAAAAAAGTTAAACAAATGACACAGAAATACGCACTATGATACTTTATCTTTTGACTTGATACTGTAATTGCTTCAGATCACAACCAACTAGCAAGAGAGACTGAGAATGAACTATATTGTTTTTTTTTAGTTTCTATCTGCAGAATTATCTATGTCTCTTCCTAATATGCATGAACTTAGGAAGAGGTAAAAAATGTTAGAYAAGTTACAGTCTTCACATAACTACTAGATCAATTCATTTCCAAACCTTCCCAGTTTGTGTCCTTYGCGCACACCATGAGCAAGGTAACCCAGACTGGCCTAACCCTCATGTAAGAGGGTTCTTTCTACAAATACCATCCTCCATGGGCTAACAGAATTAGACACCAAAGTGTGACCATTCTCTTGTGAGAGGTATCTRTAAGTCTGAGAACCGTTACTCCATTCTCTCTTCCATAATATCCACCTTAAAATTTATGTGTTTTATCTTCTTGCCACATGATGTTTTGAATGATGCAACAGATCAGAGTTGACTGTTTCTATATTATTATTCTTTCAAGCAAAAGATGGTAATATTTGTCYACTTACCACAGGATCCAAGCAGCCAAATATAGCACCAAATATAAGCATTTTGCCAATTTTAACATTGACAGGAAGGGCTGCAAGGTGCTGGCCCAGTGGAGTCAGTTTGGGCTCGTTTAATTGACATGCCCCAATCTTCCTTAACAAGTTCATTGCATTACTAATTACTTGCAGCTGTGGTGGGTCTAATGCTTTGGAAAGGAAATCTTCGGGAGAGCCAAGATTGCATTTCTGTAGATTGAATGAACATATATTTCAATATATATAGCCTACCAAAAATCGCCATAAATAAATATAATAATTTAACAATAATTTACAGTAGCTACAAAGGAAACTTGAAAGCACTATTCTTGCATCAAAAAAAGCATGTGCCTGTCCCTCTAAATCACGTCCCCAGAATGAAGAGGCCTCCCACATTTAGTGGACATAACTTAAAAGTTCACAAGGGCTTTCACATGGCAGGACACTGACCAGAGAAGTGTGTCACCAGTGGGCACACATGAGCAAGAACCTCTGTGGCAGGTCTGCTAAGATGGAGTTAACTTACAAAGAGCTTATGATCACCTTGCAATCCCTGAATGATGCAGAAAAGTGCATCAATCCTGCAATAGCTTGCCTATATACCCACGTGTTTCCTACTCAGAATTAAGCAGAAAGAAGTTCGACAAACATTTAAGCAGGAGCTGGAATTACCATTCTGAGTTGAACTAGAACAGTAAACTACTGCTGCATTTTCCAAGGCACATTGGGACTGGATTCCTCACTAGGGGGAGAGACCCCACAAGCTGCTCTGGGTTAGGGAAGACTTAGCACATCTTTTCAGATAACAGGTTCAGGATAACTCTTAAAAAAAAAAAAAAAAAAAAAAAGACACACACACATACCATAATGTGAAGGCATAACTCTTCCAAAGGCACACGTAGTATTTCTGGAACAGAATATTCCATGAAACTTTCAAACCTGTAATAGAAAAAAATAGCAGCATTATGGATAGCCAAACTGAAGTTTGCAGTTACATCAGATTTCCCCTGCTTGTTTCTTGCAGCAGATGCATGTGTTTTGCTGCACAGGTAAAATGCTTATCCATTAAGATGTACGTGGCAGTTTGGAAGGCAGGGTTTTATTGAAAAGAAAGGTTAGAGGGCTTTTATTTTCAAAACAAACATTAATGATGCATAGCTCTGGAACCAGAAGTATTACATGGCAACGAAATGATAATTTTCCACTGATAATTTTAAACCATTTACTCTGAGATAAKGTCAACATCAGAGTAGCTTCAGTTAGAAGCACAAAAACCCCGTTCTTCAATTTTTAGTACAGCATTACACTGCTATAACAAAAAATGAGTGTGCAGTGATGTATATACTTAATCTTTTCTCATCCCTAATTCAGAGCTACCACRTCAGAAAAGTATAAATCTGCGCATTAAGATGAAAACTTCCAAGCTGTGGAGGTAACATTTGCATATATTATGCCAGGGCTTCAGATGTTGTTGAGAACAAATCTTCTACAACACTACCTTCAACAAAATATATTTTTTTTCCTCTTGTAGAGTGAAAACTGGATATTTAACTGATTTATAAAAACTTAAGTTCACAGTACCTGTCCCTCGTGTACATTCGGAAGCAGAATCCATCCCTAACACGGCCAGCTCTTCCTTGCCGCTGCAGAGCACTAGCTTTACTAACAAAGGTCTCCTCCAGGGAGCTCATTTGACTGCTTTCATGATACCTTAAAAGTTGTAAAACAAGTATATTTTGAGATTTCAAAACTAAACTTGTATGCATAGTTAACATCTATTGATCGAAGATATCTGTATATCTAAAATAATCAAAAATGATTTGTTTGAAAATATTATGTTTAAGCTTTGAAGAAGTAAGCATTTCTGGTAGAAGCTGCACATTGTAAAAACTTTGCAAAATATAAATTGATTTCATGTGTAAAAAAATTGGAAAGGAATACAACTATTGTATTAGTTCAAGTCCATCTGTCTACGCAAAATTGTCTATCATTTCATAGCACTTCACATATTAAAAATAGACAAAAAAATAAGTTTTTAAATAGAGATGATCTACTTTACTTTCAAATGAGTAATTACGATACTCCATATATACACACACACACACATATATGCATACGCACATATATGAGCAGCACCCCTTGTGTTCCTTACATAATTTGAAAAAAGATTCCTGCCAAACCTTGTAACTAAAATGTAAACCATTTGAAGAATTCAGTGGTTTTTTTTTTTTTTTTTTTTGGTCCAGGAATGCAGGTTAAGAAAAATGCTACAGAAGTCTTGCAGTGCCAACCTTTGCATACACACAGTGGTCACACCACAATTTATGGAAAAAAAGTCAAGTTCTTACCTATTTTCTTTTGTTCTCCCAGTATCAATTACAAATACAACGTCAGGTATTGTAATGCCTGTCTCTGCTATATTGGTTGCCAAAACAATCTGAAATGAAGTAACATAAAATAAATGAGAATTACGGACTTCTGTCTAATTTTCATCCTTTTAATTGATATTTGGAATAATCTTGGTAAAACTTATTTAAAAAAATAACCACAAAATGGTCCAGGCTAAAACTCTTTTGGTGGATCTCTGTAGATATCATTGAAGCCCAACTTGCCCTGCTGAAACAGGGTCACCTAGAGCAGGACCCTGTTCAGATGACATTTAAATACCTCCAAGGATGGAGACTCCACAACCCTTCTGGGCAGCCTGTTTCAAAATAAAGTATTACTAAGATATTATTATATAATACACTACTATGGGTTGCAATTTATAATATCTATATTGTTTATAATAAATATTTATAAGTAAATAATGTTTGTAAGTACGCTAACTTATATCTGTTAGCGAGCATCAAATGAGAATTCTTCTCAGTAAGAAAGTTTCAGGAACAACTGGTTATTGTGTAATTCTGGAGGATTTAATTTTAAAAGCATTCATATTTGCATCCTCCCTCCCACTAATTTTGTCTTCTTTCAGTGGTGAACTGCTTTTCTAAATGCATCATACCTTTCTAATGCCAAGAGGAGGTATCGTAAATGCAGCAGCTTGATCTTGAGTTGAAAGAACAGAATGCAAAGCTATCAGCCTGTGCCTAGAAAAAGAAATTGTACTCATCAATACGTACATTATGAATGATAATGTCAGGATGAAAGGAACTAAACTGAACACTGGAAAGASTGAAACTTTGTATGATTAGGTATGAAAGTTATCTTCAATATTTTATTAAGATATCAAAAAAGGATACTATTGTTAACATCATTACTTCATAGAGCTCTTAATCCTATTTGAGAATAAGCCAGCCAAATTACTACTACTGTAAAACTCCAGGTTAGTTTACATTGATAACAGAGCAAAAAAAGGGAACTAGCTGCCCATGAACCCAAGTTCTTCACATAAAGCTTTCAAGATAAGGGCCATGACTGAAACTATGTGAAGAACTTWARGCACATGCACATTTCAGCATAAGTAAGAAAGTCATTCAGGGAAGTGACAGAGACATGGATGTTCCTTCTCTTTCAGTTCTAGACCTTGATGCCCAATACCTCTTATGAACCATTAGAATTTGACTGCCTATGTTCCCTCTGCATCATGGCGTTGCTAACTTGTAGATAGCAGTGACAAGAATTTGAAAGGCTATCCATGACTGTATTTCTGTGTTTGTTCTCTTGATAGGTTACTGTCCCTGAATTACTTTAAAAGTAGCCATTTCCATGAGTACATTAAAATGGAGAAAATGTCTCTTGCACATAAGAGCTTCTATTTCTTAAGTAAAAAAGAACTAGTTGGGTACTTTGCAATTTCACAAGTTTATCAAAAGACAATTAAACTGAAGCATATATCATTTTTGCTTGTATCATTTTTAGATAAGACAAGTTTGTAAAACACTTCAGAGGTACAATGCTCCACAGCTTCCTTTTGAAAGGATAGCTGGTCTTAAACAATCTCACTGTATTGAAAAGTCTCTATTACCTGTCACGCAAGTTAAATCTTCGGTCAGTTGAAATGAGATCATACAGCTGCTGGATATGAGCCAGGCCTGGTAAAAATATCAGCACAGCTCCTTCAACGTTTTTGAACTGGGGACTTCTATCTGGAAAGTTCAAGCATAAACATGTAGTTGTAATAAATGTGTAACTATAGACAGACTCATTTGAGAATAGGAACTAATTCTGGACCCCATGGGATTTTTTTTTTAGGATATTTCATTATAGTAAGAATGAAGTGCAACTTTTTTCAGTAGAGAGCATCAGGAAATAAGCCCAAAGTCTCAGATATTAAGCRTATAAAGTAGCAGACTGTACCTAAGTATGCAAGCAATTCCAAAATAAGTTCGAGGTTGATCTTGTAAGAGTTCATATACAAGATGGCTTGCTGTGTTCGACTGCTGTACTTCTCATAGTAAGGGGCCAAATCGATACCAGATCCAGACTGGACTGGGACATACTCCTGAGGAGAGGAAAAGGAAGCCATATTCTCGATGTTTAATTAGAAATTAAGAGAAGGTAAATTTATGTCATTTAGTGAATCTCAAAAAAAGAAAAAAAGAAAAAAAGAAAAAGACGTTCATGTAACTAACTCCCCTCTGTTAGTGATACTTGTTAGTGATAAACAATTAAAAAGTGTGCAAGCAACACTATGCAGTCTGTTTTGTTAAGCAGGACAGTTCACAGCTCATAATACTGCAACAGGGGCAACAGGAAAGAGAGAGTGAGCAGAATGTACATATTTGTCTATAAATATCTCAAGGATAGATACTTAACATAAGGCTTCCAAGTAAATTGGCAGCATTGCAAAATTATTATTTCAGCATTAATCAAAACATACAGGAAGCAAGCTTGCCACCACATCTTCTTCTGTGACAGAAGCTCAACAATGACTCACACACAGCACCCAAAAGACCATCTGAGCCTCAGCTAAAGCACCATTTTGATCTACCAGGGACCTACCACTCTAAGAGAGTAGCAGAGCACACAGAGTGCATTCTGAATGGGAGTGCCAGTGTTCACACTGAATTCAAGACTCCTCTAGACATCTGGAGAGAATATGTCAGAGCACTGACAGGTTTCTGCCCAAAGAATAGACAGCCTAGAATAGCTTAAGATGCCTACCTGATACTTTGTAGTGCCTCCTCCTTTACTAGTAACATTTATTGTTATTTCTTCCTCCTCCTCCAAGAACTTCTGGCAATATTCTGAGTCTCTCTCCAGAACATATCCAGTTGCTTCAATTACATCTTCAACATGGAAAATCTATGTTAAGAAAAAAAAAAATCACAAAGAAAAAGGCATATTGAGGAACATCCAGCAGTTTCTTCACTCTTTAAAGGTTATGTATAAAACTGAACAGTGCATTTCCCCTTTTAATGCTGCACTAGTGTACTTCAACCTGTCAATTCTTCTTATGATCTCTGAAAGCCTGAATTCAGAGTTGCTGTGTGTTTTTATTAATGGATCTCTCTTACATGCTCACTACCACAGCTTAACCATAGCATAAGAGAAAGACACAAAAGTAACAAGAAAGCTGAAGAGGGAAAAAGTTCCTTCATGCTTCCTTTTCCCTTACTGGCTAGGTGAAAGACAGAAATCAGAACACTGCTGTCTTCAGATGGACTGATTTTAAGTGATTCATAGTCAGTAACTCGGAAAGAAAACACAACAAGACACACACAAACAGCACAACCCTACACCAAAGTAATTTTGCATTTTCACACCTGAAAAAGGATTCGGAGTACCTGAAACACAGATTTAAGATATTTATTCTTAACTATAGCCATATGGTATAGCTCTATTTCTTAACTTGACAAAAACTAAGAAGACACAGTTATTTTTTACCTACATACAAAGCATCTAGCGTAATCAAAGCAATATTTACCTACCTCAACAGGATAGCTTCTCCCTGAGATCCTTAAAATGGGACAGTGAGAGAAATAGCTGGAAAACTTCTCGCTATCTACAGTAGCACTCATTAAAATCAGATGCAGATCTGAACGTTTATGTAAGATTTCCCTCAGAATAATTAGCAAGAAATCAGACTGCACACTTCTTTCATGCACCTAGAAATTAGAAAAACATAAGCTACAGTAAGGCATTAGTACACAAAAACTCCCACAAAACAACAGTTTGTGCAGAACAGTAAGAGCTGGTAACCTCATCCACAATGACGTGAGAGACACTTGAGAGAAGACCATCTTCTTGCAGCTTCCGAAGTAGAACCCCTGTTGTGCAGTAGAGCAGCCGAGTGGCTTCGCCTGTTCTTGATTCCATACGAATTTGATAACCGCACAAAGAATTCTTCAAAAAGTAAAATAAATATGAAATGACATTAAAAAAATACAGGATTAACTTAAAATGGCAGACAAGCAAGATATATTCAAAAATGAATGGAAATTTAAGCATTTTTCTTTAAGGGAAAAATCACTGCAATCTAAAAGCTACAGTTTCTCCAGGACAGTAATGAGACGATAACCTCAGTGCTCTCTTCAAGGTTTCTTGGCAGTCTTCAAACAAAAATATCTTTGCAATGGAAGTATGGATTCCCTCTAAGGATTTCATATGAGCAGACTGCCATGAAACRCACAAGATCTTGCATTTCCTCCTACCACAGAATAACTGAGGATGGAATAGACCTGTGGAGGTCATGTACTTCAAATCCCCACGCTCAAAACAGGGCCAATTTTGAAGCAAGTTCAAGACTGCAATTCTAAAGCCTCAAAACACAGCTGTCAGAAATCCTAGTGATAGAAGTTGCAACTTCTCTGGGAAAGTTGTTCAAATGAAATCTCTTCCAAATCATCCCACCATGAAATTTCCTTGCAATAATCATTCTTTATAAAGTTTTTAGAATTAATGTACAGATTCCTGGTGGTCCACAGCTGGCAATTTGAAAACAAAATTCATCTCATGTTACAAGAAATCTTTTTCAAGAAAGAAAATACCTAGCTATTCAGTAGATTAAGAATGTTTTCACTTGGATTATGGATACAGTTCCCTGTAGGTCTTGTTGCTCAAGACTAGAGACACAAATCCAAAAGCATCTTACTTTTCCTCCAGGTCCGGATTCACAGCCTAGCTCTTCACAGACCCGAGTTGCCAGACTCACTGCAGAGATTCTCCGGGGCTGTGTACAAACAATATTACATTTACTGGATCCTTCGTCTAGTAACAAGTCTTCTAACAAGAAGTGGGGCACCTGGGTGCTTTTCCCACTGCCTGTTTCACCAGCTACAACAACTACTCGATGTTTTTTAAGAGTTTCTACTATCAATTGTCTATGCTTAAACACAGGTAACTCCTGTCTCTCCTTTAGGAGCACTCGGTATCTGGAGGAACTTTGCAGCTTTTTGAACAAAATCCTCGAAGGCTCCAAATCATCTGTGTGTGGGGTCTCAAGAGAGAGACTGCTGAAATCTTCATCAGAAACCAAGTTTTCCCAAGAATCTTCAGGGTCCTCAGACACTTTGGGTTGGTCTTCAGATTGCAGCTGCTGCTGCTGTTTGAGTTTGTTTAATAATTTAGCAATAAAATTATCACGAGGTTTGTTGGTTTCCATCTTGTTTTCTTCTTCCCTTTTCTTTTCAATGTCACTCCATTCCAGCCAGACATCTCGATAGGTCGGCGGCAGCAACTGATGGACTGACTTTAGGTAGAAAAAAGGAGGAAGAAAAGATTCACTAACATTTCATGTATAAGTGAAATTCAGTAGTAGGGAATATGATCAAATGAAATCTGGAGCTATTTTTAAGTATAGAACTATGAAAACAATAATATCACATTAACTTTATACTTTTTATACTCTATTCCAACAATAAAAGAACACTATTACTTAAGAATTACTTCCTTCCCATTACCTACAGCATGYATGGTTTTCGGTATGAAAATACCTACAGCAATATGACTTTCGATGAAAACAAACRAACACACGAACACATTTGTTTTCGATGAAAAATGAATAAATGAATTAGAACAAAGCATTTAACTGGAAACATTTGATCAGACTTGCTTTAGAAATTGGCTGTAGATGTTACAACCGACCAGTGCAAAGGCTAAGAAGAACCAGGCTAAGAACAGTCGCCCCAGGGGAAACCTCACCTGTCCCTTGGCTAAGCGATAGAGCGCTAGCGTGGCAGCCAGGTGCTGTGCTTGCATGCTGTCCTCTGTTACAATTGTTGGGCAAACTGCCAGAATATCATCAGATGATTTGGTAACTCTGACCCTTAAMGACAGATTCACACAGGCATTTATTCCTCTTAATATTTTTTTCTTACCAATACAAACAGCATTTTTTTTTTTATTAAAATGTTAAGAGCAAAATTCAAGTAGAGAAATTAAAGTGAATAAACTGTTAGTAACGTTTTGGAAGTAGAAACAATTGWTAAGCTCTGATTAAATAGCAGATTTCAGCAATAAGTTCAAGAAATTTCTCCTGTAAATAACTATTTTCTCCAAAAAGTGGAAGGATTTATATACACGCACGCYACTCGTAAGGATCTTTGGAACAAGGACTAAATATTTGAGTGTCTGTAACTACTCAGCACAGTGTAGGTACTTCTCGGTACTAACATGACAGTTAACAAGCTACTCTTTTACAAATACCTAATAAATGAATGCCAACTGTWCCAACTAATAAATTTTATACATTCTCAGTTAAACATTTATTTTTCACATGGGCYGGGAGACATGCTTTTGATTTCATTTAGTACCTTCAAAAAGCATTGGGTAGTCAATGAACTGTAGTCATGAACTGGGACATGTTTTAGGAGATAACGCCAGGTAAAAATTCCAGCAACAAAACTGAAATAATTTGCAATGCAGTATCCATTATATTTATACATATTTATACATACATTTTCATTTTATGCCACTATATTCACTTTCCAAAAGGAAAAAAAAAAGAAAAAGGAAAAAAAAAAAAAACAAACCCCAGAAGTTACTTGCATTACAGTGCTTAGGGTAGCTATCACACAAGTTTTTAACTGCTCTCCTAAAAAAAACAAAAACAAAACAAAAAAAMMCCCACAACCCTCAATGTTTTTTGYATTTATATGCTTAAATCTCCATACATTTATATATTATTTCAATTCAACTAGAGGTTAATAATCCAAATTTCTTACGGAATTGATTTTAGAATCTTTCATTCAGCTGTACTGAATTAAAGCTAGTAAATGAATCCCTTCTTTAGCAGAACATCTTAGTCTTTCTAGTGTCCAGACTAAACATTGTTTTTGCAGAGTTATCCAGAAAGAAATACYTTCCTGTTGAATGAAAAAAGAACTTAAGTTAAACATACTACATTTACATATACGTTGATCTACACTACAAAAGTAGCTAGGCACCTGTATTTTCAAACAAACCATCAGCAACCTTACACGGGAAGTACATACCTACATTTCCAATATCTTCCAACTTGAACTTTCTCAAAAGCAGGATTTGGACTCTTGGGAAAATTTTTCCTGCACCAGTCAATCAAGAAYTGTTTTGGCGATTTACCAGTCCAGCTTCGAGCACTGTAATCGAAATCCCTTATATCGAGGGGATCCTTCTTTTTCACTGCAAGGGTAGAACACCACACATGTGAATTCTGCCCACAGTTATATYTCACATTCCTTTTATGCTCAGAAGATTAAGTTTCTTTCAACAGTATTTTACCAGAAAGTAGTATTTTTCCAAGTGTTTGCAGTCTTATACTTTTCTGGGAATAGTATAGTGTATATATAGTCCACAGTGTATCTAGCAGAAAAATGTTTTAACATTCCATTTTCTATCTTTAATTACTCAAGTGAGCTTCAAATGAAAACCTTTAACTATTATTGTCTTTTTTTTTTACTAGACAAATTAAGTTTCAAGATGTTCTGTGAAAACTGTCTAAATAGCAAGTGGGTAAGAATAATACAACTGATACATAATACAAAATAATACAATGGAATAATACAATTATTCCTATTATTCTATAGGAATTTCTATTTTCTATAGGAATTTCCTATTTTCTATAGAAGAAAAAAATCCAAGATTCTTTTTAGATGTGACAGTGTGGTAGTTTTTAATCCTAGATGCTTTAAAATTTTATATATAGATAAATATTTATATACATATACTTATATATATTTTTTATATAAATACAAAGAATATTTATGCCTTTGGTATTCACAATTTGTGGTACACGTTGAGCTGGTATTGAACCATTTCTGCCATACCTTTCTCTTCTTTTGCAGCACCCTCGGGTTTTTCAAGCAAGGCCAGATTCAAATTGGTATCCTGAGGTAAAGGARCTTTTTTCTTTTCATTTTGTTGTTGGTTTGAAATCTTTATAGCTGGATTAAATACAGGGTGTTCTTCAAGTGTTGCCATTTCTGCCAAAAGTAGATATTACAACAAATTTAGAAGAAAGTTTATTTAAAAGATGGACTCAATTTATATTGAGCACCCAAAAAACCAAAATGTCACTTTAGACTTTTGTTCACACAGAATTCATAATAAATTCAGGARAGTGTGGAATTCAGAGCGGTGCAAAAGATATTAAATCAAGTCAACCAGATTTAAAGTCTCATTTGCCTAACAAATATGCAGGCCACAAAAGAAAGAGGTCATCTGTATGGGTCTACCTTGCTGAATTCTTCTTATTTTCTCTTGTGCTACCTTCTGGCCTTGCTTATCTTTGTCTTGCTTGGAAAGGCTTGCTTGTTCTTTTGCTTCTGAAAGCTTTGCACTCAGATGTAAATACCTTTCATTCTGTTTCAAATAAAATGATTGATTTATTTTTAAAATGATCTCTATATTTTTTCCCTAAGTTTATACAAAGAAATAACAATTAATTTTTAAATATATAATGGTTAATCCTCCCCCCCCCAAAAAGCTTGAATAGCCACCTTCCTAGTCTCTTTGAGACTATCTTACTGGGTCAAACTTTTCCTCTTCTGTCTCTTTCATAGACTCATTTTTCTCTTCATCAGTCTGTTGCTCAGCATATCGCAAAATCCATTCCTTCATACTCATTTCTTTCTCTTTCCCCACATTTTTTTCCTAGGAAGGACAAATAAAACTTAAAGCTATGCCAGAAGTACTAGTACCAGTAGCTTTTTCAGCCAACCTTTAGGAACTGTTGCTCAACACAGTGTATGCAAAAATTAGGTTGTTCAACAGCACAACAAAACCAATGGAGCAAACTTCTCTAATGAGGATAAACATATTACAATATACTTATATAACTCTTAATACTATGGGAACTACCATAAAAAAGAGAAAAATAAAGGAAACAAAAAACAAAACAACAAAAACTCACCACACCACATATAAACATCTCCCTTCCATTGACTAAGTAACTAAAAAAATGTTTTTTTAGTTTTTTAGTTTTATAATTCACTGTAATTAAAATAACATAATGTTTTAATAATGTTTTAGACACATACCCATGAATTTATRCAGAAGCAAAATCAGCAAACAGTCAGTGAGGTGTTAAAGTCGGTATAAGTCTGTACTCTGGAGATGTCTACCAAATACAACTTAATATTCTTCTGATTACCTTAGTTTCGGGACCATTTTCTTTCTTTTTGTTATCTACTAAGCGAGGTGGAGGCTGACGTTGTGGCGCAGGAGAAGAAAATTTTGCTCTAGGTTTCTGTTGTTGCTCTTCAAACTGCTGACTAAAACCTTCAGGCAACACATCTGCAAAATAAAGAATCCAAGTCAACCACTTGGCACCAAGAATTACTGAAAATGTTTTTAAGAGTGCTGGGGGCAAATTAAGAAAGTCATGAAACAAAACAGTATGTTGAAAAAAAAACAAACTTTAACATTTACAGATGTCAGCATCTGCTTTATGGACTTTCATAAAACACCAAGTGGAGGAAAGAAAGAACTACGTAACTTCGTACAGAGCCACAAAACAGACAGCAGCAAAATCATGCTAAGAACACAAYATATCTAATAACTACAATATAGCACTCCTATGTAAAAGCAGCTCCTACTGCTCTCTCATGAAAAGCTGTAGTCACATCTGTCATCATACTCACCGTCTTGAAGATTTAAACAAAGCCAGTCAAGCGCAGAGTGAAGATCCCCACCATACAGAATTGTATTTTTCATTGCTTCCTCTATGTGCTCAGGCTTAAAAGATAATCTTTGTAAAGCCATATATACATCCTACAAATAAATGCCAAAAAAAAAAAAAAAAAAAAGCATTTAATCTAATGATCCATATAGATTCATAAACTCATATCTCACACACTAGACTAAATAGTATTAAATGGTTGTAAACAACATAAAACCACATATCAGAAGGCAGATGAGCAAATCTTGCTTTGCAATGTACCTTACAATGAAAATGACTGTAAACATGTATTTATACATGCACAAATGTCCTGGGGTTTTACCAGAATGCACATGTTCTTGTTAGAAGGATTAAACTGGAACTTTCCAGCTACAATATAGRGACAAAAACGTAGGAAGTCTAACACAAAGCATTCAGTTTTTGGAAAGTAAAGTTCTATTCCTATGCACTGTTTGAAAACTCCAATTTCGGCTACTGAACACACAAAAGATTTTGCTTAAAAGCACGCGCATTTATTTCACTGGCTAATCATTAATGTGATTATTGGACAGCACGGTACACCAGTTAGCACTACGTGCTAAAGCATAAATGACAAATAAGAAACTATTTACTCTAAATCAACACTTAGAGGAAATCATTTTGAACTCTACCTGTAGTTTCTTAGTAGTAAGCCTTTTGGAAATCATTCCTTTGTCATCATTTTGTTTTTTATGCTCATTGATGACATCAATAATCCTTTTCTCCAGATTACTGTTAATCATTACCTGCACAAAGAAAATCAGTCAATACAAAGCAAATTACTGCAGATTTTAGGACACATCTATTCTTTTGCCTAAAGAAATCAGAATCCAGAAGCCTCTCTGCCATTCCAATCTCCACTCTCCCGATTTTTTATAACCCTTTCTTTGTATTTAAAATCATAGACTTTCACCTGAAATGGAAGGATTTGTTTCCTTCTAGAAACTAGAAGGAAGTTCTTCTAGAGAAAGAAGAAAGCCCATGTATATATTCAAGAAATATAAGAAATCAAAGGCAAAGAGAAAAATTTTCTGCTGGAAACTACAGGATGTCTCTTCTCAGCTTACAAGTACCAGCACACAATAATTTGTCCATGAAGATAAAATCTATGACATAGTCCCTYCCACTGACTTAGTGGAAAAATACAAAAAGTTCATCTATAACAAAATTATTTTTAACATTGCTAAGATATGACCCAAACTCCAGTTGCTCTGAAGTTGCCTAACTAAAGAAATTAGTCCCTGTGTGCAGGTAATAAATAAAAATTAAAAAAAAAGCATATTGTATTTGTGCTTTGAGAAGAAAGGACAATTCATATGCATAAGAATAGCTAATCTCTAATAAGAGAATCTAAGTCTTCATAGTCCTACATGCAACAAAACACTTATTATTTTAAAATATTAATGTAGATTTTCTCTTGTGCCAAGTATTACATGAAGACCCCAAACTTAAATCCTACTGAACCCTCCAACCGCTTCAAACTCACAACGATGTCCAATACATGAACATATCTGATAACATAGAACATACAGCTGAAAAAATATTTACTCAGCTAAAAGTATTATTCAAAACAAAGCTGTTTTCTCCAAGAAGGATACTTACCTTAAGAACAGATTTATCTAGATTTGCAGCAGCACCACTGGAATCCGTTGAACTGAAACTGTAAGTTTTTGGACCTGAAAAAAAAAAAAACCTCCAAAATCAATAACATAAGCAGAAGACAGAGAACACTCTCTACAGTACCTAAAGCAAACTCAACATAATGCAGGGGAACATTATACTAATTTCTGGTCAAGAAATGAACATATATAATAACAATAAGAAACATGAACAGTATAGACAGATCTTCAAACAAGGAATAGTAATAAAGGGTGTAACTCTTAGTAGCTATAATATAAAATCGTGAATGGTACAATAAGAGGAAACAGGGACTAACTGCCCACTAGCCCTTTCAATACAGGAACAAGCAGCACCAYGTGGGAGAGGGAGAAGCTGGTAGGTTTACAAGAACTAAAAAGCCTTTAAAAAAAATAGAAATCTGTTAATTGAGGAGGTTACTGGAGAACAAGACCCCACCTCCTCTCTCTGAGCAATGCCACATTGTGGCATCTCCCTATGCCACAAACTGGCGGAGGCTGCAGGAGAATCCTGTGGAATTGTTACTGCCTGATCTATTCTTACCTGCATATCTTCTGTTGGTGTCTGTCAAGAGGACACTGGGTTACTCAGACCCTTGCTGAGGTGTTACAGCCATTCTTAGATAATTCMGTAGCTGCTAGTGCAAAGATACTCATTCACAAAACTATTTTTTGCCATTACAGTTGTGTGGCTTTCCACAGCCCAGCTTGACTTGGACCCAGTGTTTTGGGGCAYGCACACACCTTTTCCTGGCTCAGTCCTGGTAAACACAAACCCTCTGAACAACCTGACAGCCTTCAGCTGCCCACAAAGCTGGTCAGCAGCACAACACCCGGGACAGCAGCTGAACAGGAAGGACAGCAGCACAACACCCAGGACAGCAGCGGGCCCCGGGAGCGCGGCCAGGCTACTCGGGCAGTCGGGCACTTACCTGGGCYGGCACCTGCAGAGACGTGTCAGGACATCTCACTTTTTAGACCAGACAACTGAATTTCATGGAAAGTTGTAATTTATGATTGGGAGTAACCAACAGCTGTTAACACTCATCAGCTGATGGCTAGTATTTACTGATTTGCTGTGAAACTCCAGCACCACAGTATTCGGACCGCACTACCTTCCTTTTTGCTTACAGCACCTTTTCTCCGGGGCAGTCACCCTGCGAGTCAGGCAGCCTGGTTTCCTGAAACGCTGCAGACACGACGTGGTGCCAGGGCATAAGAAATGCAGGCACTGCATCCCAAACGTGGGCATGCAGGGAGCGCCAGGCCGCTCGGAGCGGCRGCCAAGGGGCCGCCAGGCTGCGTGCAAGGCGGGAGCGCCTGAGGGCCGGGCTGCGCCGCCGCCCACGGCGCGACGTGGGGAGCGGGGCCGTGCGGAGGCCGGGGCCTGCGGGGCCAGGCCGGGCTCGGCCGTGCCCCGCGGCTGCTGCAGGGCCCCACTGGCGGGGAAGCC
>NW_020454093.1:9611573-9702973 GCF_003342845.1 Nothoprocta perdicaria | reverse complement strand
GCGGCCGCCCATGGCGCCTGCTGCCCCGCGCCGCCCCGCACATCCGGGCACGCCGCCGCCGCCGCCGCCCATTGGCCAGCGCCCACACGCTCCGCCACCCTCGGCGTCTCCCATTGGCCAGCGCTGCCGCGCGTGAGGGTGCTCGCTCCTCCGCCGTCCGGCCTCGTGCCGRTCCGGACGATCGAGTTCCGGGGCACGGGGCGCCGCGGACCGTTCCTGCCGCCGGGGCCGCGAGGGAGGGAGGCGCCGCGGGCCCTGGGCCGGGCCCTGGGTCCCGGGCCGCACCGGGCCCTGGGCCGCACCGGGCCCTGGGCCGCGCGTGGGGCTCGTCCTGACGCGGTCCCCGTGGGCGCCGCTTCCCTTCCGGACGTGCCGGGGCGGAGGCGGGGCGCGCGGGGCGCCCTGGGAGCGCGGCCATGGCGGAGGCGTTCGGGGACGAGCTGTTCAGCGTGTTCGAGGAGGACGCGGCCGCCGCCGCCGCCAAGAAGAGCAAAGCGGCTCCCGATGCCGCCGCGAAGCCGGGGTGAGGCCGCGGCGGCGCCGCCCGGGCCGCGCGGGACGAGGCTGCGAAAGCCGCGGCCGTTGGCGCGGGCCTGCGCGGGGAAGGCCCGAGCTGCCCCCGGAGCGCGGGGCGCTGCTGAGGAGGGAGGCGCGGCGCCAGCGGTGTCCCTTGTCAGGCGCGGCGCCAGCGGTGTCCCTTGTCAGGCGCGGCGTCACTTGTGTCCCTATCCTGCAGGAAACGACCGGAGCAGAAATCCCCGGTAGCGGCTCCAGGGAAGTCCAAGCGGGAGGCCGAGGCCAGCAGTATCGAAGATGCCGCTTTGGGGAAGAAGCCTAAGTTGGAAGAAGCCGTATCAGAAGATGTTAGGTAAGTGCCCTAGCTTAATGTGCAAGGGAATTGGAACAAGGCTCTTGACAACTACCTGACTGCTACTTGAGATTGGGCTCTGTAGCCTAGTAAGAGCAAGATGCACTTGCTAATGGGTTTGATTTTCCCCTGACCATGTAGGTGAGGTTGTGGTAGTGACAGCTTTGGCACTGGTGAGTGCTGGGCATGTTCACCAGATAGCTCAGCAGTGCAGGTGGGTAACTGCAGTGTGAAACGTTCATACTGTATTTGTTGTTACTGCAGATGGATCAGTGGTTACTCCCTGTTGCCACCATGGTGCTCTGAGGCACGTAGCAGAGGAGCAGTAAGGAGAGGAGGCAGGTGTGTGTGTGGGGAGTACTGCCTCACTGAGAGGAATAATTGGCTTGGGATACATGAAGAAGAATTTGACAAAGAAGACTTAAACAGTACTTATTTGCCTGACAAGGTCATACCTGGAGCATTTGGAATCAAATTCAGGCATATGTTTACATTTCCATATAACAGGTATCTGACCTGGAGAGGGGCCAGGCTTGGAGCAGTTGACAGCTGGGACGGTGGCTGATAGGAAGCCAGCTCACAGTTTCTGTGCTTTGATATCTGCATGTCTCTCTCTGCTTTCCAGAACTTCATATAAGTATCATGAAGGTTTTGTGAAAGCAGGTTGTGTGGACAGGTCAGGAGCTCCCTCGTCTTAATGYATCCAAAGAGATTTTTGGGAGCTTGAAAGTTTTACGTAGGTCAAGGAAATGATTAGGTAGGTTCCCAGCATAATAATTCATCTACTGCTGCTAAATACAAGCATAYGCTTTCTAACTCAAGATATGGAAGATTCCAGAATGGAAATATAAACTGTGTGCTTGCTGTCTCTGGGTGCCCTATTTTTGACTTCTGTCAAGCAGAACTGTGAGCAGAACAGTGATGAGAAGGCTGCTCAGAACATTGTTAATGAAGACTGCTGATATAGAAGCACAACAGAACTAGAATTAACATTTTAAATCACTTTCTGTGATAATTATGTTAGTGGTCTTCTCAGGAAAACATGTACTTGCCCACAGTAGTTTTGAAAAATAATTATGTTAATATATTACAGTGTKAGAAGATGACTGCTTTTTATGTAGTGAAACACTAGCCTCTTCTCRTGGTAGTAAAAGGTAAAGAAGAGAAGAGGCCTCTCATTTGGGGCTGCTGCCTGGGGTGTTTCAGGCTGCTGGTTCTGGRTGTCAGGATGACTAACATGAACACAGATCTTGAATTTGCTTTGATAGATATTGACAAATTTGCATTCACATGAACATTCCGTTATACATCTGATCCTAATGTTGCATAATGTGAGACTTAAAATTGTTGCAAATTAATAATGGTAGCTAAGTGTGCTTAAAAGGTGGTAACATCTTAGCGCTTACTGCTATTCTCACCACTTACTAGTAGTTATCTCTACCAAGGGTCCCTTTCAAGTTTGTGCATGCCTTTTTTAGTGTTGTGGGTAAAGTAGAGGTAAAGTTCAACATTTTTCTGCTTATAAAGACAATACGGATTTAATGGATTTGGCAATATTAACTTGCATGTTTTTAGTCTGTCAGACTTGATGCCTCATGTGAAGGTGCAAGCTGTGGAAACTGTTGAAGGTTGTACACATGAGGTGAGTGCACTGAGAAATCATATGAGAAGCGTAGACCTGTTCTACAAGAAGTTTTCTGTGTTCACTGAGTTTGTGAAGGTGTCTTGAGAAATGTATTATTGTCATTTGTTATTTGTATTTGAATATTTGTTATTCTTACTTGCCCACATTGCATTACAAAATGGAACAAGCTTGTAAAGAGTTGGAGGTATAGATATGACACTGCATTTGCAGTGAAAAAAGAGAGTGAGATATCTGAAACAATTTGAATGACATTTACAAGCAAATGAGTGATTGTAGACAATTTTGTTTGTGAAATGTGCAAAGTGTATTTTCACTGCTGCTGTTGAGGAGAAGAATCTGTTGGTGGTTGAAATAGTTCTGTGTTTGCTCAGGAGCTCTTTCAGATTTTTCACTATGGTTCAGGAATGAAAAACAAAGGTTTTAATAAATCTAAAACTGATTAATACTAAAAATGACATTCTAGTAAAGAGGATAAATAATGTTCTTCTACGTGAAAGCAAAGAAAATATTTATTTTCAAATTACGTTAACGCAGTTTAAAAGACTAAAATTCAGAAGTATTAATGCTGACTTTGTTTTAAGTCACCCTCATTTGGAGGTGTTTGTTAGGAAATTTATACTAGAATCTCCTAGGCAARTTGTATCTTCCTGTGCTTGTATGCCCATCTGCTCTGCTGTCGGCCAGAACTMATGCGTGTTAATTAGGGTCACATTCAGTGACCCTGTGTTGTGACACATTTTTAATAAAAGACCTAAAAAATTGTATGTACGAGTGATAATACAGGTTTTAAAGACCGTGCATGTGCACAGTCYTTCTTGCGTAGAGATTTCAGTATAGCTTTGCTGTAGTAACTGAAATGGACTAAATATATGCCAATTTATATCTATATCTAGTTTATTTCTATAGATATAAATCACATAGCATGAATGTTATATCTAGCGAGGAACAGGAACTAATAACATCACACTCCCTTTCCRTGAATGGTATGAATGAAATAATATCTGTTGGTTAGAAATCATGAGTGTCTTGGCCTAAAGAGCTATGTTGCAAGTAAGACAAAGCACAAATACTTCAAACAGTGTCAGAGAAATGATAGAAGGAGTATTGTTGGTAATAGGAGAGGAGAAGGATTGCTTGAAAAACTTCTATTCGACAGGGAAGGAAGGATACCTGACATGAGCTCTTAAAAATAAGATAGCAGATTTTTATTTTTTGTTTTTATGTATTTGCATCTCCTGCTTCCGCTCTTTTTAGCTTACCATGTTTCTGGTGTGAATGTGGAGAATTCCRCAACTGTTTCTGTTTAAATTTATTTTACTAGGTTGCACTTCCTGCAGGAGAAGACTTCACAGGTCTGAAGCCGAGAACTGGAAAAGCTGCTAAAGTATGTGGTACATTGAATTTATTTTCATTTTGCATGCGCTTTAGGCAGTAGATGAATGGAAGGGGAAGTGATGGACTTTATCAGTAAGACTTGACAAAAAGAATATGTTAAAAAGGTGATCTGCCTTAAATAAGATAGGTGTTTTATATTATAGATTGAGTAAAATGATGTGGTTGAATCAGGCAAATAAGTGGTTGTGTTTCATTGCTGTTGTATTGCTGCGTTAGGCCATACATGAGCTAAAGTGGGATGCTGTGGCTTTTCTTCCTAACTTAGTAAATTAGAGAAAATCCAGTTAGAGGGGCTAGGCTTTCATTTGATACAACAGGACTTCAGCAAAGATCTTGGGAACATGGATGTGTTTATGAGATAATTATTTAAATAAAAAGTCATTACAGAATATTGAATTAAGATCAAATGAAATTGTAAATAAATACATGTTTTTTTTCACTTATGCCTATAATTTGCATGGTAGGTCACATGGACAATCAATTGTTATAGAAAATTGAATGTTATAGTGTATTTTAAGTATTTAATATTTTTATTTTCTTTAAGTATTTAATATTTTTATTTTCTTTCTTCTTAGGAATATCCATTCATTCTTGATGCGTTTCAGAGAGAAGCTATCCTTTGTGTGGACAACAACCAATCTGTGTTAGTGTCAGCTCATACATCAGCTGGTAAAACTGTATGTGCAGAGTAAGTAATTTTCATTCTTGCTTTTCTCTTGCTTTGTGAATAAAGRAAGAATCAATTAATGTTTAAGTTTGTTTTATGTATTTTTAACATGTTTTTAGAGGTGCTTTTGTTTGCTCAGAAGGAAAATTTCAGTAAATGATTTATATGATTTTAGAAAAATCGTATAGCCCCTGGCTGTAAATATTAAGGAGATTCTTGGGTGTTTTCATGTCTTTTTCTGGTGGAAACATGATTTGATTTAATTTTYATCATGATGTTTATTGGGCAGGATATGTTTAAAAGATGGTAAACATTTTTGTCATGACTTGTTGTAACAGCAGCAAGAGGGTGCTACACTAACATGAGAATGGAGATGCMCATGTAAATTAATTAGAATGTGGTTTCAGATGATGGTACTTTGTCCTGCCATTGTGCTCCTAAGAATGGGACAGTGACAGCAGGATTTTTTGATTAAATGTGCTCTGATGTCCATCTAAATTGCTTGTCAATGTTCTGTTATTCTGCAAAGATGCAGATGTAATTGAGTTTAGATTGCGTTGAACATAAACTACTAATATAGATATGAAGCRTTTCATGTCATTATTAATGTTAGGAACTAATTTATTTTTAACTTAAGGTTTAGAGGGAAGTAACTGTGATTTTCTTCATGACATGCTTAATGTGGTCAATGTGTGAATGCAGGTATGCAATTGCCTTGGCCTTGAGGGAGAAACAGCGGGTGATATTTACCAGTCCAATTAAAGCTTTGAGTAATCAGAAGTATCGTGAGATGTATGAGGAATTTCAAGATGTTGGTTTGATGACTGGAGATGTCACCATTAATCCTACAGCTTCATGTCTAGTAATGACAACAGAGGTAAGATCAGATATTATTTCTTGATCCTTTTATCCTGAGAAGGTTCAATATTAAAARATTAAGGTTATTATTAACAAGCTCAGTTAGGATCAAAAGTCTTTATAGTTCATTATGTTTGCAGCTGCTATTGCCCTTGATTTAACTTTTGATTTTTTTTGTTCCTTCACTGTTTATATCATAGAAAATTTGTCATTAAATATGAAAAGTGCTTGTTATTGGTGTCAGTTTTGGACGTCCTCTCAACCAATGTTGCTTTATCTCAGTTTTGTGCAAAATAAGGTTTCATAGAGCCACATAAATATGAACCAAAAATWAGGGCAGTTGCTTAGTGACACCTCTGTAACTTGTGACTGTTCTTATTCATACGGTGGCTGTTTGGCAGCTACTTACAGTGTTTGTTTTTCTTTCACTCTTCCAGATTTTGAGGAGTATGCTCTACAGAGGTTCTGAGGTTATGCGAGAAGTTGCATGGGTTATTTTTGATGAAATTCATTACATGAGAGATTCAGGTATCCAGTATTTTATGATTACTTCTCTCTTTTTTTTTTTTAAGAACAAAAACTTTTCTTTTAAAGAATTAAGTCTTTTATTAGCTCTCTTTTAAAATCATCAGCAGGCATAAACCAGTCAGAATTCTGCTTTCTACTGAATGTATGAAAGAGTTATTATGTGTAGCATTCTACATTTTCTTTGCCAAGGCAGAAGCTATTTTGGGGGCATGTGCTTATGTATGTTTGTGTAGGTAGCATTATATTTAGTTCTTGCCTTTCTTGTTTTTGGAAACAGTGCTCTGGTTTCAGATCTGAAAAATAGGCTTTAACCACATATACTTCCCATATGACTGTTCCTGACGTTTCCATTTTCAGAACGTGGTGTGGTTTGGGAAGAGACAATTATTTTGCTCCCTGACAACGTTCACTACGTGTTCCTTTCTGCCACTATTCCCAATGCCCGTCAGTTTGCTGAGTGGATCTGCCATCTTCACAAACAAGTAACTTCATTTTCACTGCTCTCTACCTCCATCCTTGCAGTCCTGTGATATAATACTGTCTTTTTGGCTGAGGAAAATTGAACTTACTTTTTGAACTATATAATTATTACTTATTAGATAATGAACTGATCTCCCTTTTCTTTGCTGTACTCCTAGCTTTCACAGTTGTACTTTCTGTTGGCTCTACATAGTGACATTAAAGATATTTCTTTRAAGTTTAGCTGTGCATCCAGAAGCAGTCTCAGGACAACATGATAAGTACCCCTCACCAGTTTTTATGACCTCTCAGCATTACATTCTGGATAATTATGTTTGCTAAGTTAACACCTACAATTCCAAATTATTTTTATCTTCTCCTTGAAAATCATACAGTGAAGRTCACTGATTATGTTGTGATTCCTTTTCTAAAGGATCAGTGAACTCTGCTGTTGTCCAAAATYGCAGCTGGCTAAACTGAGTTGATATGCATTAAAGCTTTATTGAAGGTTTGTGGCATTAAAGAGAGAAAAAAGACATGCAGAATTTCTGGAGAAAATCACTGTCCTTTCCAAAGACAGATGGCTGGAAAGTCAAAAGGTCTTTGGAAAGTCAGGATTCCTGGAACAGGCAGTTGGAGAGAGCAGGTGGGCAATGCAGGAAAAGAGGGAAAGGCAGAGCAGAGGTARTTGGAGCTGTCAGAGCGAGGTCATCCCGTAGTCTTTCCACGACAATGATTTCAATGATGACAGTCCTTCCCAAATTGAAGATCATTTCCACTTCTAGACAGTGTTCATCCCTTGGCTTTTGCTTCCTTGTCTATGTGGTGCTAAGTGTTGGATACTCTTCCCAAGCTGTGGGCAGGAGCCKTATCCTGTGCTCTTTTTCCTTCTTTAGCTTTTCTTCCTTATTTTAGAGTAATGTTTTTGCAACTCCCAGTGTTGCATGTTTTACATGAAGGAGTTGCTTATAGTTCTTTGGCCTCTGTTTTGAAGCTGTGCTTGTGCACAGGCCTTTGATGTTGTACCTCATAAGAGCCACCTGGTCCCAATTTGGTTTGGATTCCCACAGCAGATTCTTATAACAAGCTTTCCATGAGGACCTTGCACAGCTGGCACAAGAGAGTTTCTGTAAGACTTGGGATCTCTTGCTAGCAATGGCAGTGCTGGTACAGGGCAACTGGACAACTCTGTTTTGGAGAAGTTGTTGAGAGAATCTGATAGGAAAGTCATGCACCAAAATAAAATGACAAAGCCTTTGGTAGTAATACATTCTGGGCTTTGTTTTGTTTCTTTGTTTTTTCTTGCAAAAAAGTGTAAGGATTATGAGAATTGGATTTGGAGAAGTTTCATATCCACAAGAGGTTACTCTAATTTTACAGATAACCCTGTAGATTGGTTCTTGTGTGGTTTGTATTGAAAAGAATGTAACATAAGAGATGTCTGCTCAGGCTTGACACCGAACTCTGAGTTTGTGTTGCAGAGCTCTACGCTGCAATTTTCAAAGCACGTTTACGTGATGTTTCATGTTCTAAAAGTTCTGTGCTATTTCTAAACAAGCTCTTTTCCAGTGCAGTATTCGGAATTCATACAGCAATGACAAACCAAACACAAGGGTAAAGGAAGAACGGACCTATTAATACATAAATATTGTGAAATTATGTGCATTTCTTTTAGGATTGGTAATTCGAAGCTTAAATAACAGAGGAGACTCCTCRGGTGGAATATAGTCTTTAGATTTGTGATGAAATCTCAGTGTTCTAAAAAAAYTTATACTGTGCCTTTTTTAGGTGGTGTAAGCAGCGCTGCAGGCAATTTTCCAGTATAGAAATTAGTAGTTCTTCCTTTGGTTTTAAGGAGTTTTTAGAATTCTGAGAATATATAATAATATGCATAAGAAATCATTACTTGTTTTTACTTTTTTTTTCCTGGTGTATACGAAACATTTTGTTGCCAAATTGTTGAGTTCTTCAAAAAGATAAAAAAGCTGCAAGTATAAAATATTCAGGAAAGAAACCCTATTATTGTAGTTTCTTTCAGTCTCATTTCTGTCTTTTAGAGATTTAATAGTACTATATTAGATTTCCTATCCAAAAAGTATTTTTAGAATGCAATTATAAACCTAACATACTTATGTATATGCTGTTCTTTCTTTCTAGCCTTGCCATGTGATTTACACAGACTATCGACCCACTCCACTGCAGCACTATATATTCCCAGCAGGAGGAGATGGACTCCACCTCGTGGTTGATGAAAATGTAAGAAGTATTCCTTTGTTGAAGACCTTTTTACCTACTTTTTTTTTTTCCCCCACACTTTGGGCTGGTTATATAAATAATGGTTTGTATTAAAAYGAAGCACAAATGAGTAACAATTTGCTGCAGATCTGGTAAAGTTGCTTGTTAGCTTATGGATTGGTTTGTCCTGCCTGAGTGGTCCTACATGTGTGAAGCACTAGGTTAGTGTTTTTTGCAAGAAGAGTTAATTGCTTAAAAAGGTTGTTTTTTATATCTAGGGAGATTTCAGAGAAGATAATTTTAACACAGCAATGCAGGTGCTTAGAGATGCAGGGGACTTGGCCAAGGGGGACCAGAAAGGCAGGAAAGGAGGAACAAAAGGTAAGTTTGAATCTCATTCTTAAGTAACTCCTTTAATGTAACTTCCTTTAAAAAAAAAAAAAAAAAAAAAAGGCATAAAAGTTGTAGCTTCATTCTGTAAAACGTGTTTTGCTAAAGTAACTTTGAAATTAATATAATCTATTTGCAGGTCCTTCAAATGTGTTTAAGATTGTGAAGATGATCATGGAAAGGAATTTCCAACCTGTAATTATTTTCAGCTTCAGTAAAAAAGATTGCGAAGCCTATGCACTTCAGATGACAAAGTTAGATTTCAATACAGGTACAGATAAATAATATATAGCTTTTATTCCTAATCGTAGTTTGAGCTGAAACATTTTTTTTTTCTGGTTAGATAGTTTTATTTCTTTTGAGGCTATTTACATAGGGAAGAATACTTTGACTTGGACGTCTTCTTTTTCATTTACTTCATTCAT
Organism: Nothoprocta perdicaria; assembly: GCF_003342845.1. NCBI lineage: Eukaryota > Metazoa > Chordata > Aves > Tinamiformes > Tinamidae > Nothoprocta > Nothoprocta perdicaria. Next base: position 9,693,503 of record NW_020454093.1, on the reverse strand, counting down.
TTGCTATTTCATTTATTACCTTGTGCTATTCGCAGTAGGAAACCGTTGGAACACAAGGGATACTTGGTCATCACAATATTGATCTGCTGGTTTATTTTCAACTTCTGTTCTTCCAAATCCAGTTGACTGTCGTAATAGCACAAAAGTTTCTAGGAAATTCTATGTAGAGTTTCTAGGAAATTCTATGTAGAATAGGAAGAGAGTTTTACAAAATGTTCATGTTATGGCAGCAGACATCTGAGTATTTTCTCAAAGTCTCAAAAGAGCTCTGGAACAAATAGTGCAAACTTATTTCTCAACCATACACTGTACTTTTCTTTCTTTCCTTCCTTCCTCCTCCTTCTCCCAAAAGAAGTACCCCAGCAATAAATAAGATTTGTTCCATTTTGGATAAAGACCAAACTTGGAAAATAAGTTAATGGCTTCTTGGAAATGTTAGGAGTAACAACAAACTTTAGGGAGCTGTTATACATAAACAGCTCACAAACATGAGATGATATGTTGAGGGCAGGCTTCTTGCTTGCTTACTTGCTGCAATCACAGCAGCTGCTTCACTGCTGAAATATAATGAAACTACTTTATTTTAGAAGATGTAAAGATCTACAACAGTGTAGAGCTGGATGTTTGTGCTCTTTTTTCAGGCCTGTCTTTGAATATATTACTTATTTCTACTGTTTAAATATGAAGCATGTAAACTTTAAGAGGCAAGAGGAGGAACCCGTGTCCATGCAGACTGGGCCTCGTAGTTGGAAGAGAAATACTTGATGTAGTTTGTCTATTTCATAAACCTCCGAGCTCAGGAAATTCCCTGAGCTTGAAAATAAATGAATTCTGGATTATTTTTCCAGATTTGCTCTGTTCTTGTTTTTCCCTGAACATCTGCTGCTGGTTACAGTTCAATATGTTGGGTTTGACATTCAACCCTTGCTCCCCTCATCCAACATGGGTGGTTTTGTATAGATTTCACAATCTTCCATTGCCATTTTCATTGCAAACTTCTGCAAATATTAGAACTTAGTGATGCTTTTCATAGGGTATTAGGCTCTTAAATTTTGTAATAAATTACAATTTGTCCTTTTAGATGAAGAAAAGAAGATGGTTGAGGAAGTATTCAATAATGCAATTGATTGTCTATCAGATGAAGACAAAAAGCTTCCTCAGGTGAGTGGAGATTGAACAGGGGTAACTGCTGTGTCTTGTTTTCTGTTATTCTTTTCTGTGTTCCTCATGAGGTGAGTGCAAAAGAACACGTGAGCTGCACAATTGTACAGGTCTCCCCGCATCTGATATCTCCCCTATTGCTCCTTGGTGTCGTGAAATAAGCACTCAGTGACTGGCATTCCTGCCAGTTGTGGTGCCAGCAAATGCCATGTGCCAAAATTAACCAGGCCTTTTGGCATTATCTTGTGCATAGGAGGATCACTATTTCCGAAAATTAATTTCTGTCAGAGATAATTTTTTAAATGAATACAGACAAATAGTGATTTTATATATATAAATTAGACTGTAGCATCACAGTTGGCCTAATCCAATGCAAAATTACCCCTCCACTGAAAAGGTTAGTTCATGGTTTTACCTTCTATCCTATTCCTAGCTGTAATTGAAAAACAAGATTGAATGGGTATTTAATTTTATCTCAGTTTCAGAAAATGGCAAATTATGTGAACAGCAGAGTGATGTTGAGGTTTTTCCTGCAGGTTTTGTTTTTAAGTTGAGTACATTCAAATTTGTTTACCAGCCTTAATATCTTCTTTCCAGGTAGAGCACGTACTTCCTCTTCTGAAACGAGGAATTGGCATCCATCATGGTGGGCTGCTTCCTATCTTAAAAGAAACCATAGAAATTCTTTTCTCTGAAGGCTTAATAAAGGTATATTTTGTGTCTTGAGGTTTTTCTCTGTTACAAATACACAGTCAGTAGACCTAACAAACCAAGCAGTATACTTTGCCTCAGACTGTATGTAGATGATCTGCTTTTTAAGTGAAAAAGGGAAAAAGACTCATTGCTCATTCCAAATTGAAAAATGTTTTGATTTGTATGTGCTTCTGTGCAAGAAGAACTTGCCAAAGCTTTTTCTAGTATTCCTTACACCAGTAAGCAATCTGTTTTAGAAAGAACCAGATAGATATGAAGAGGAAGATTTTATTCTGTGGATATAGGTAGTGGATTTTACCAGGGGTTATGGCAGCTTTGAAGGCTCTTCCAGCAACATAGCTTAATTGGTGTAATTGGCTGCAGCTCCCTTTCTTTGATGTGCTTTAAAAAATATACATGTTTTTGTAAATGCCTTTATCTGAAAAAGAAATCTTGAAGATTCCCCCTGGCCCCTGCTCTGTGTTAAATGTTGATAGTCTTTAATACTTTTTAGATGTCTTAAAAGTGTTTCATACATCCAGTGTTCTAAATTTTACTCTGAAGTATTTAAACTTAGAATATAGTCTATACTTAAAATACTCTGAAAAACCTAGTCTTTATATATCTGCTGTTGTATGGAGTATGGGTAGGTAATAGTGCAATCTATTTTCTTATATTCTTCTGTCTTTCTGTCCTTGTTTTTCTCCTAGCAYTTAATGTATTTATAGGGTTTCTGTCTTGTTTTTGAGTCCATATGGTCATTTCTAATTAGTCTTTATGCTTTTCTTAGTGGAAAAAAGTGGTTTGTTTGTGCTGCTAAGCCTGCAAATAAGGAGGAAAGTCTGGAGAAGCTTTGGGTAGCAACCTCTGACTATTTACATGCTTGGTTAAGAGCCATTATTTTTGCTTGTTTAACATCAATCTGTTTGTTTAGGCTTTATTTGCGACGGAGACATTTGCTATGGGAATTAACATGCCAGCCAGGACTGTGCTGTTCACAAGTGCCTGTAAATTTGATGGGAAAGATTTCCGATGGGTATGTGAAGAAACAGGTTCTGTAGATAAGACTGAATTGCAATATTTAAGCTCTTGTTAAGATTAAATTTACTCTTGCTATATTCAGTTCAGTGTAACAAGAAATATATTTTTTTCTTTTCAAAGTCTTTCTTTATTCACTAAGCCATTTTTGGTTAGTGGGCAAATTCTTGAAGACAAAACTCATAGTGTATGCATGAGAGATTATCTTAGATACAGTACAAGGAAAAGGACATCAAACACATAAGTCAGAGATGAACAATTATCCTAAAGGACTTTTGTACAAGTAGTCCCTAGCTAGAAGAATCTGGAGAACAATTTGCCTTAGTATCATATGACAATCATGAAATTTAGCTTTTGGCAGAAAAGAGATCATTTACTTCAGGACAGTATTGATTTTTCTGTTACAGCAGGATATCTTCACTAGCCCAGGGAAAGATGTCAGGAGGGAGAGTCTGATTATTAAATAGTTGGATCTCAAATCATTTAAGCATTTTAAAGCTTAAAACTAAATCTTGAATTAATCTATAAATTTTAATTGGGGTGTTCAGAGTAGGACACATCACAAAACACTTTGTAAACAAGCTTATTTTTTAGACATGGGAATATTCAGGCAAACAGGACAAGTAACAACATGTGCATGTTGAAATAAACATCAGATCTCTAGCTTTTAACAGACATTTTGTTATGTTTCTTGCTTCTTTGGGTCTATATTTGAGATACCAGCTGTGTGGAGTTCATGCTTTTAAAATGATTTATCACAGTTTTCTTAAGTTTTGGAGATACCAATTTAGGTGAGACTCAGAAAGTTGCTGAAAATGCAAATTTCAAAAATGACAAAAAATTGTTTTAGATATGTATCTTTATTTTGATTTTGGAAACCTAGAGAAACGTATGGAACGATGCAAGAAATCATTGCAGCTAGATGTTGATAAATGTAGCTATGAGAGAATTGATTAATTTATCCTACTGATACATGGTATTTGTGATCTTAGTGATCAATTGTTATTAATATTGAATTYGGTCTGTGAAAAGGCAGTGTCTATATATAACTTTGGTGTAACATTGCAGACGTCCACTGTATAATTGCATTTATATATTTATATTTATATGTAGCATTTTATATATTCTTGCTGTCTTTCTAATATTTATTAAATCCTTTTTTCTTCTTCTCCCTTCTGTGCTAGATATCCTCAGGTGAATATATTCAAATGTCAGGTCGTGCAGGACGCCGAGGAATGGATGACAGAGGAATAGTCATTCTTATGGTGGATGAAAAAATGAGCCCAACAATTGGCAAGCAGCTTTTGAAGGTAGGAGAGAAGCTAATGGTTTGATGTTGTTTTGTTCTTTCTTTCCCCTCACTCTTCCTCACTAAGGTTGTCAGTGAATACTGTAAATAAAAATTTTGTATCTAGGAAAAGAGCATATGTAAATCACCCAGGTAGGAAATGACAACTTCTAAAAGGACTATGATGTTCTGCTGAATTCTCATAAATCAAGACTTCCTAGCATGGAGCAAAATTCAAAAGCTTTGTTCAAAAAAAAGTCAAAATTAAGTTTGTTCTTCGATATATAAAAGGAATTTCAGGAAGGAGAAGGAAAATTGTATTTTATGTTTTCTAGTGATAACACACATATTCTGTTTGTTTCTTGCTAAGCACCGTCAGTTCAAAGATCCCGATGAACCAGAAAAGGTTCACTGCACCATCACAAGAATAATTAAGTGGTTGGTTCTGTGGTGAAATAAAACCTGGATAATGGACCTTTCAGTTATAGACAAACTGAACAAAGTCATGCAAAAAAATTTAGTTGCATGTTTTAATGGATATTTTTGCCCGGTGTTAATGTTCATAAAGACTAACTGTATCAGTGGCTATTTTGGAATCAAGAGKGGAGAATTTTTGGAAGAATCATGTTTTCATGGTTTTAAGGCTTTGATAAGTGCAAACCCATTGGTACCTGCATTATTCCCCTGTAAATGGCTAAGAAAAAGAAGACAGTTGTCAGGGAGCTTAATTTAACTCTGAGGAAATCCACAGTCCTTATAGGAAACTTCTAGAGATTTGCAAATAAAAAAGGATCAAAAACTGCCCCTGCGGTTGAGGTAGCCATTAGGTTGTAGAGTTGCACCAAACTGTAATGGCAGTTATTACAGATGATTGCAAAATTACTCTTACTTTGTAAACTGAAAATTAAAACGTTGCACTTAATTCTTGCCTTAATTTCCATTGCAAACAACAGCGTAGCTGAAGCATTGAATTGAAGCAATATAATTGAAGTATACTGTACTGTGTGCATTAACTGTCTGAGGCAGCTTACATTAACTGTGCAAGTGCAAAAAAATTATACATTGGAATAATTATTCTGTATGTTACTCAGGACTTTGTGTCCTTGTACAAATAACAAGCCATTTTGAGTTCAGATTCTCTCTAAATATATAAGATAATTATATATTTGTAAATAATTACATATTATTTACTTAGTATTATTATCTTTTATTATATTTTTGGACCATGTATAAAACTATGTCAGTCAGCATCAGGGTAGGGTTTGCACCAAAGAAACATCAGATGCCAATATTTCTTTATTTTCCTCCAGCAAGAATAAAAGGAAAATAAGTAGTTGGCTGCTACTAGTTATGCAGACGTGGATACTTCATGTTTTGTATCTTGCTCTGTTAATGCCACTTGCACTTATTATAAATTTACATTAAGTCCTAGTTATAAATGGATGCTCTTTGCCTTTTCAAAGTCAGAATACTCGTGAATGCTGCATTATGACTGTAACTAATCAGTGTAGTAAAATAAGAAACCTGAAAAAATCCTGGAATTCATTCATGTTGATTCATGCATGGCCAGATTAGGCCATTTATCCTGTTAGGATTTATTTCTACTGCTTTATTGGATTTGTAGCTCCTTAATGGATGGGAAGGACTTATGCCATATGTTGACATGCACACTTAAAGCATGTGGGCATCTCTGAAATATGCTAAAACTAAATATCTTAACTGCATTTCTATGCAGGAGATACTGCTTAGATGGAGTTTTTTTTTTTCCCCCTCTGGTTTTGTATTAATTTTATCTGTTTTTATGTAAGGAATATCCTTATGTAGTTCATTTATATTAAGTAATTTAATGTAAGAAAGATGGCTGTTCTGGTTATTGTGAGACCTTCAACCAYTCAGAAGGTGGGCTGTGTTTTAAATTTTTAATTTCAATGGTTAGGGAACTGCTGAACTTGGTTGGCATGATTTATGACAAAACAAATTAAGTTCACAGCTTTTGGATGGCTGTCTAGATTTTGTGGAAATAATAAAGAATATTTCCTTTATTGAAAATATAAGCCCTTTGATCTTCATTTTTCCCCCTCGTGAATTATTAAAAAAACAAAAAAAGGAGAAATGATGTAAACTTTTTCTTTTAACTTTCTAGGTCATGTCTTGGTTATTTTGCAGTCATTTAAATAAAGTAGTGAATTGCAWTAACTTTCTTCACTAATTCACCTATGAGCAAAGACTGAAATTAAGGCTTCTTTGAAAGAGATGGGAGAAGGCTGTAAGAGGTGCTAATGTTTCTGTCATTACTGTGTCTATTATTAATTGGTGAAAAGCACTAAGAGTAAGTTGAGATGAGCAGTGCAACTTCAAAATACTCATGTTCTTTTTTAAATATAACATATTTAGAGGTGGTTTTACATGGAGACAGACCAAGAACGTGTGCAGCTGACATCTCTTGCAGTATTTGCCTTTTGTGTTCATGGATAAATATGTTTAAATTATGATTTACTTACCGCCTGCTTGAATATATCYGTGGTAAAATCATGATCATGCCTGTGTAAGTATCTTGCTGCCTCTTGAAACATTGTGCCCTTGCTGCAGTAGCAGCTAAAGCTTTATAAGGAAAAAAAGTGTGGGCAATGATACTAAGCAGTATTTCTTAGGAGGACTCTTAATTCTTACTCTTCAACCCCAGTGCTTTTCTGATGCAAAGCATTTTCTGAATGCTAGAATAAGAAGTCTAGGCAGCTGATAATAATAGTTGTTAATCAATAAGAAGTCTAGGCAGCTGATAATAATAGTTGTTAATCAATAAGAAGTCTAGGCAGCTGATAATAATAGTTGTTAATTGCGTGTTTGGGCAGGGGACAACCTTGTATACGTCTGGGTACCAGTAGGGCTACTGCAGCTGGGTTGTTTGGCCATGGCCATGTTCATTGCGACATTGTGTACAGTACTCTTCTTCAAACCTAACTTCAGAGTTCAAATCTGAGATCAAGCTCTTGTGATGGATATTTGTAAACACTTCTTAAACTCTGTAGTGTAGAGCTCTTTTCTGCATTGCTCTTAGATTTTCTGTTTATCCCTACCATTTGTTTGACCACCAAATACTTGGTAAACTGATGACTTGCACAAAGCTGTCAAGCTAAATGCTTACAGTACTGTTGAACAGCCTTCTGAGGACAATAATTTTTTTTTTGTTTTATTTGCATAGTATTATTAAATATTTGATTTATTTGTTTTAATTAAAATGGGTAGCTGCATTATGTTATTTTAGGTAGGAAGGGAAATGTTTCCCCTTGACACTAGATGGCCTTTGAGTTCATGACGCTGTGGTTGGAGTTGGCCGTGTTACAAGCATGGGCTCTGACAGAGACAGTTGGGGTGCTAAACAGCGGTAATGTCCCTGAAAATCAGAAATTGGCAGTTAATTACATTATAGAAATGAGTAATTATATAATAAAAGAGAATGTGCTGGGATAAGTAGGTTTCACATACATGTATTTGAGTGTATCAGTGTTTTGCATCTACTTATTCCTTCCCAGGAAAAGTCAGATGCACTGAGAAAACAGGGAAAAAAAATCCTAAAAAACCCCATGTATTTAGCCAGCTAAAATGCACAGTGTTGTGCTGGCCATGCCACTTGCCAGGCCACGCGGCGCCCCGTGCCCGGCTGCCCCGGGCTGCGTCTGACTCCTTGGCGGGACCYTCGCCTTCGCTTAGGGAATTGGCAGCACTTGTGCTCCTGTGGCCTGTAGGCTGCTCTCAGCAACYCCTCTGGTCTTTTGGTATTTCCCTTTGATTGTTAGGTGCAAAACTACCTAACCAAATGGACAGTATAGAAGTTCAGACAGCTTAGTACACTTCTCTTGAATTTCCTATTTACGTGGATTTCTTGTATGATCTCTGTGCAGTGCGTTGTTGGAAAGCGCTGATTTTGAAAGGACAAAAATAATTGTTTTACTGTAGCTACAGCAGCTCAGGCCCTTTCAGACCCCAGGTAAAAGGAAAATTATGCTTAGTATAAGAAGCAATATTTACATAAGAATGAATAGATTTACGCTGATCAAAAGTAAGCATAAGGATGGAAGTGGTGGTGAGGAGACGAGAAGTTTCAACTATAAGAGGCAATACTTAGAGTAGGATCTATCTGATAAAATTGCAAAGTGAAAATACTTTTGCATAAGACACTGCTATAATAATAATAAAACCTCTAACCACTAGTGTCAGTATGAGTGGGTTTCTAACTTTAAAAAGTATAACAGGTTACTAAAATCCCTTCATGGATCATGAAAAAATCCTACTTTACGTGATATTATAAAAAAATCTGTAATAAATCAGAATTCAAAAAACCCATTGGTTAAAGTGTAGGGGAGGTACTATCTTATGCAGAAATAATTCACTTAATCTTTCAAGGTGAGATTTCTTSTCCCTTCTTTCATCTTGTCTGGTACTGGCTGGTCAGGTAGATGATAAGGCTGCTCTTCTATTGCTCTTTCTTGCTTTTAAAATGAACATGCCCGTGTGTGCTCCTGAATTGAGAAACAGCAAAAATGAACCAGAGCAAAAATACTGATTCTTATGAATGAGGATTTTTTTTTCATCTGTCTTGTTTTAACCTATTTAACCTGGTTAGTTTTTAGCTGTTAAGGTACTGTGTGAGCTTAGGAAACTCTAGTTAGTAATAAATCCTTTCTACTTCTTTTAATCTTTTTTATATACATTATCACTATACTCTTGAAGTTATTTTAATGTGCTTTTGATCAGATGCCTTCCTGTAACTAACAGATGAAAAATCATTCCAAGAGAACAAGTTTCTTTTTTTGTTTTCTCCTATGGTGAGATTTATTTAAATACAGAGTTTTCTTTTTGCTCTTTCAGATTTTGCTATATAGCCAGGCAAGATGCCCAAGCTTAAAGGGCCTCTTTAAAAGGCAGAGATGCTTTTTGTGGACAGCTGCTGCTGCAGGCAGGACCAGGGAGCTGGTGGCAGTAACTTGTGTCACCCGCGTGAGCTCGAGGGACAGTCSGATGCAGGCGAGAGTGGAGCTGCTTTTTGCACAGGCTTTTTTGGCAAGAAATGGTATCCCACATGTCTACGTAGAATGTTTTCTTGGGCAAGATATAGTCATCTCTATTGAAATTTGGATAGAAAGGTACAGATGACTGTTTTGCTGTTATGAAAAAAACGGCTGTAGAATCTTTTATACTCTTGGTTATCCATCCCATTTAAAGCTGTGCTGTATTCAATTTTTTAATTTATTTTTTTCCCTTTGGTTTTAATGATGATTCTAGAGAAAGTGCTATTACTTAGGAATGAGTAATAAATAACTGTTTTTCATTAAATCTAATTATTGGGGATTATATACCAGACAGCTGGTTAAGTCTTCTAGTTMGACTGTTTGTCCATCAACTTTGAGTCCCTCTACAAACACCAGATTAACATTCCAGTTTGTTGTAGTGTTGCACTTCAGCTTGAGCACTTAGAGCTCATTCACACGAAACTAAAAAGCATCAGGATTTGAAAAATTGAGCCTAGTTTGGGAGAAACTTCAGCTGGGGATCATCATTAATGGCTTGTTCAAAAGTCCATTGCAAAATCTAAGGAAACAGCTTATTGTCTCAAGTGGCTAAAGGAGAGTGTAATGTTCTGTGTACTTCTTGTAATGTGACATAGATGAGAATCTCAATGAAAAAAAGTTGACTTATTTTTTTTTTCAAAATCTGAATGAAATGAAAAGTACTTTAATGTATTTTTTTTTTTAATTCCTAAGGTTTTTGTTCCTAAGCTTGCACTGGAGAAATTTTCCAGGCCCCAGTTCACGAAAATCCAAGTTGCTTGAAATCAACAGGATTTCAATGTGAAATCATAGAGGGAATTCAACTGTTCAAAGGAAGATATATAGTCAAATGCCATCCTGAATGAGGTCATAGGCTGGTCTCGATGAGCTTGAAGGTSTTTTCCAACCATAATGGTTCTGTGATCCTTTAGTTTTGCAGTCAATGATGCAAGCCAGCAGATAGAAAAGAACAGCGAATAATTCTGCTTTTGGTTCTTCACAGCTAAAATGCGGGAAGGCAGGACACATAAAACGGTTAGTCACTCTTGGACTTTAGTCAGCTTAGCTGAGAAAACTGAAATGGTATTATTTATTAGTTGTGGTTGCAGCTTGTTAATACCACAAGTTACTTGAAGTTTTGTGAGGCTGGTCTGTGGGAGGCACTTTTCCCTGCTCTGACCGATTCTAGTAAAATTTGATTTTAGTTAGGGAAGCTTGTCACTGCAAAGCATGAGCAATTTAAATACATTTTGAATGATTAAACTAGAGGTGGTTTTTTTTTTTTTTGTTCTTGTTGTCTTATGCTTAAAACAAAAAGTATGAGTTGATGATTAGGCAAAGGGTTTTTTTCTTTTTATTAATATATGTGTGCACTGCAGGAGGTATTAATCCTAGTCATGCACAGGTAGAATACTACTGACTCCTGGGTCAGGATTAGTATTTGCTTTTAGTTAATTTAAGTATAGCATTTGTGTTAGATAACATATTGATATTTTTAAGTATTTACTTAAGGGTTTTAATACCCATTATTGAATGTGGATACCTTGCTARGTGCATGGAGGAGTTTTGGTTTGTGGCCTCAGTTTTTGGGGTGCAGCTGCTTGTGGGGCGCAGGAGTGACCAGGTTGGAAATACMTTTGTGCTTAAAATAGTCACCTGGCACTGTCTGCTGAGAGCAATTAAAGAAGGGGTTTTTTTTGTTTGTTTTTTAATCATGTTAATTCACTTGTCTGGTGATTTGCTTTGTGACTGTAGCAAGAAATTGTTTTGGTTTCGTTTGTATTAGTGATGACTTTCATAGACAGTTAAGCACACATATTTCCCCCTCATAAGGACAAAGAAAAGAGACCTTTTAATATCAYGGAAAACACTCTGTTCTGTGCTGTAGTTATAGAGCTGTTTTTTGTTTCTTTTCTGGAAACACACTCATTCGACTAATCTCTAGAAGCTCTGGTAAGTAATAAAATTGTCAGCAGACCAAATGGCCTAAAGCGTGTCCTGTAAAGAATCTGACTTGTATTGCTGGGAAATGTACTTCATTGTTGCTAAAAGTTGCCCTTTCCTTCTTGGCTGGTTTTGCCCGTTTTTGCCATTTTCGGCTCCCTGTGAGAGCTCTGTGCATGTTTTCTGTGATGGGCTGGMCCACAAAGAAGTTGGGGGCGAAATTCTCCCACGTCTGCTTAGACAAGGGCTTCCCAGTCTTAATGGTAATAAAAAAAAATCAGTGAAATTTATTAATATCAGTTCCAGACACTTCTCTTCTTCCTCCCCCGACAGTAATCTTCTTTCTCCCCTGTCTTTGTCTTCGTAGTTTGTGCAGGCAAGAAACAGTAAAATGGGCTACTAAGTGCTCAGCGCACTGTGTGAAGATTTAACTGTGCAAGAAGAGGCTCCATTCTGAACCTTTGATAATTAAAGAGGGCTCAATATGTATCTCTTGCTGTTTTCACATTATCCTCAACATAGTTATTTGTGTAATGAGTTATTTATGCTCTTTTCCACACTCTGGGCAGTACCTTTGTGTCCTGTTTATTTTGGTCCTCCAGCAGTTGTGCCTACCTTTATCTGCCGGGAGGGGATCATACAYTGGTCATGTTCTGTGTGCATTTAATACAGAAGAACTGTATTTTGCTATATGGTTTCCTAATGCAGCTGGACWCTGTGTATGTTGTTGTTAGGTCATTGGAAAGAAGGAATCCAGGCAGGTGCTGCCCACTAAATGCAGGTCTGTGGGTTGCCCATGGGAAATCAGCAGAGGGTAATACACCCTGCAGAAGTCGCTGGCTGTGCAAAAGCGTAACATGGTAAGGTTGCACGAGTTATATTTGGGTTGGAGAAACAACAGCTTCAGTGTTCAGAAAAAGAAAGCCTCTCATAACTGCTTTGGACCAACTATTGCCTCCAGAACAACTCTGGGAATATGGAGATTTCTGAAACTCGGAGAAAAATGTATTTGTGAGATGATAGAAAAGAAACCATTCATTTTTTTTCCCCCAAAACAGGGTTATTTTTAACTGCTTTGTCTTCATAATATGATTTTCATATTGCAAAATGCKGGTCATGTTTAAAATGCAAATCGCCACATCAGCAGTTGGCTWAAGTGCTGCCTTTCAAATAAGCCTGCTTTGTGTAATCTTTCAAGTAGCTCTTTTCTCTTTTCCATTGGTTTTTAAATCGCTCCCTGTTCCTCGTGGAGCGGTGCTGGTTTGAGGCAGCCGCTCCGGCGGGCGGCGCGGGCGGCAGGACTTCGGCCTCGGCCTTTGGGCTGCTCTCTTGCTCGCCTGCAGCCGCGTCGGAGGCCGAAGTGCGCGGGGACGTTTCGGCGGCTGCTCTWGGAGCAGTGCGTGTGGGTGAGGGAAGGAATCCGCACCCTCCGGAGAGGAGCCCGCCGGCACGCGTGYGGCGCCCTGTCAGTGCCTCCTCTGCCGCGGGACACGAGCTGCTCGCGGGGAGCGCTGCTCCCCTTTCCTAGAATCACAGATATATTTAGAAAACACAAAAGCTTGGGCATGTCGTGCCTTAGTCACGTCCTGGAAAGAACCATTACGCTTTGGTTAGCACCAGCAGCAGAGCTGCTCCCATCTTTCCGTTTGATATGTCGGAATAAGGAGATGTGTAGAAACTTGAGCTTTGCTTTCATCGCTTCTGCTTCCCTGTTAGTGTCCTGCTATTGACACGTTTCTGTTAGGGAGAGCCCATCTGTGGTAATTTCAGAAGCACAAGTGTTGTTCTAAATAGGCATTTCATTATGTAACTGAAGAAGTATTCTTGTTCTGTGGTGTGTCTCTTGGATATGCAAAGCCATACATATCTAAGATATCAGCTACAGATATAAACTAGGATATTTAAATTACTCTGTAACCATGGCAGGCAAAATATTAGGTATTGTGATTTATCTTAAACTTGTGCCGTGTGTGTATATATACACATAATTTATCTGATGTGTGCTTACATACTGCAATTAATATTTTTCATTGATTAATGTTCTTGGATCTCTTTTAGGGTTCAGCTGATCCCTTGAATAGTGCATTTCACCTGACATACAACATGGTACTGAACTTGCTTCGAGTAGAGGAAATTAACCCGGAATACATGTTAGAAAAATCCTTTTATCAGTTCCAGCATTACAGAGCTATTCCAGGAGTTGTAGAAAGTAAGTAGTTGTGGATGTTAAACCTCATATTCATGAGGTTTAGCAGCGCCCTGTTGTTCTTAGGACCTGTGCTGATCAGCACTGTCAGCTTTCTCCCTCTGGGTCACACAGGGACTTGGCGCAGAGGAGAAAACTCTTAATCCTGTTCAATATGCAGAACTTAGCTGAGATAAATATAATTTTAATATCTCATTAYGATATCTAAAACCTGCTAAAGCTTGCATAAAGTGTTTCCCTGGGCCCAGCTCAGGTTCCACGGATGTYGGCCGGCRCGGGGCAGCCCCTCCGCCGGGCCTCCACCTGTGGGGTTTGGGATGGGAAATGCGCTTCCTGGGAAGCTGCTGGCTCCCGTTGACATGCCGGGGCCTGGCTCCCAGCCTTGGCCTTTGAGAGCCACCACATTTCCTTGGGCTCATCCAGTTTAGGTGCCATGTTGGACACCGGACATTTTTCATGGCTTCAGCTGCAGCTAAACATACAGAGCCCAGAAATGATCAGGGTGCAGATTATGCCCTGGACAAGAATTACCAGCCTTTTTCTTTAAAAACTTGGCCCCTGAAAATAGGGAATATTTCTAGGGCCCTACCAAAATAGTTTTTTTGTGCCATGCATTCAAAGAGCGTACAACAAGGTGAGTTGGGAGGAAGGAGAGAGACTTTTGTCACCTGTTTTCTCTTTATTTTCACTAGTGGTGTTGCCAATTTAAAGCAAGTAGTATAGTGCTTATAGTAGGAACTGTTTTGCCTAAATAAAGTGTGAAAAGAGGAAGGAAATGAATTTTAAACTAATGAAATCAGAGCCCTAAAGACTCCCTGAGCATTGTTGTTGTTAGAAGTCTTTGCAGAACTCTTATTATGTACAAGAGGGCTGGCTGGCAGGGAACCCATTCTTGCAAATCATTGCAAGTCTTTATGGAATATTTGTGGAAAACTAAATCAGTGATTTCTGGAAAATTCCAAGTTCTCAAGCTTTGTAAAATGTAATTTAAGAAGCTATGTAATTTCTATTATAAATAAAACATAATGGATGTATTTATAGATTTCCAGCTTACTCAAGAATGGATTACTGTAAATAAACAGTGTATCTTGAAAATGTTGCCAAAATATTAATTATGTAAACTTTGGAAGGGAAATGTTGATTTGTAAATGTGTAGAACTGATCATTTCCATAAGACTGTACTGATTTGCTACTTTTTTTGTTTGTGTGTGCAGAGGTGAGTAAATTGGAAGAACAGTACAACAAAATCGCAATCCCAAATGAAGAAAATGTGGTCATATACTACAAAATTCGGCAGCAGCTTGCAAAACTGGGTAAAGAGATTGAAGAATATATTCACAAACCAAAATACTGCTTACCTTTTCTACAGCCAGGAAGACTGGTAAAGGTAAATATATTTTGCTTGCTTTTTTCTTTTGTGATCTGTACCTACAAATCCTAAACTTTTTAGCATCTTAAATTTTCTCAAGGTGGCAAACTGATAAAGATGTACAAATCCTAAAAAGTTTAGGATTTGTCRGTCCTGCAAATAATAAAAAATTATAAACTTTTTAGGATTTGTACATTTTTACTAGTTTGCCATCTTGAGAAATTGCATGCACCCTCACTGATAGTGATTCTGATTTTCAGTATRTTTCTTTGTTAAACATTCACCAATGTAAGAGAAATACATTTCATTTTAATGGTGAATAGTAATCCATGACTGCTATTTTAAATAACAGAACTTCAAAAGTATTATAGTATATAAAGATTATATTAAATTAAAAAAATGTTAAATATATAATTATACATGGACAATATATACAACTTCAATATTCAAACTATAACAACTTCAAATATTTTCAGGTGAAAAATGAAGACGATGACTTTGGATGGGGAGTGGTTGTTAATTTCTCTAAGAAATCAAATGTTAAGGTAAAGTACACACTATCACTGTTAGCAAAATGTATGTCTTCCTGTCTGTTCTGAAAAGAAGTAAAGCTGCTGTTTTCGTTTGTTGAGATGCATATTTCTGTGGTAGCCTTTTTGCACTAATTTTGGCAATAGAGTCTTGGGGTTAATTATTAGGTCTAAATGAGAAGTTTTCTCTTTTTCAAGTTCTAGTAGTGCCTGTACATTGTGGCACATTCCCTAATGTATTTTCATTAAAGAGGAATGGGAGAAGTGTGTGCATACAGAATGTATTAGAAGAGGTTTTGTTTTGTCTTTCAGCCCTCCTTTTGCAAGTTGTTTCTTTTAATCTGGAAGACAGTGCTGGAATAGTCTGCTGCTACTATGKCTTAAGCCTTTGATTCTGGATTATTTTTTCTTTTTACAGACCTACTTGAGCACTAAAACAGCTACCCTCTCGCCTGCACTGTTTGTGTAAAAGTGCCAAGCTCTGTGTCACTGCAGGCGTTTCTTCTCTCTGTGTCAGATTTTAGCCATATATGTTTTACTTTTCCTCTTTGGCTCCTCTCAGTGTTGTAGAAAGCCTTTAGATTTGAACGTTTGCTCTGAAATCACGGTCCGTTTTGAAGGAGACGATCCTGGCTCCGGCAGTGCTTTCCTTAGTTAAGACTTTCTGGCAGCTGGCTCGCATTTTTCCTTCTGAGTTCTGTGGAAACAATGACAAGAGATCCTGAAAATTATGGAATAGACTTGCAGCTGGGCAACGTTTAGTGTCAGTATGGTCAGCTGAGTTTCTATGAGCAGAAACAAAACAAATGACCTCTAAAAGCAGCAGTTACTTTGTTATTCTAATGTGCCTTTCCTGTGCATCTTGTCCTGGGATGCAGATGCATTTCAAATTAGTGTTTACCAGTGAGCATCAGAAAAGGTATCACTGCTGAACCTTCAGCCACTGTCATTATAAGAACTGGGCTGTGACTGTCTCTTTGGATTTGTTTTCACACCTTGTGCTGAATTCAATCTGTGTTATTAAATGTTTATTYCCTTTATCATAGTTTCTAATATAGTCCTTTTTCTAGTTAGGAACACATATAATTAAGATTGACACTCAGGGTCAAAACATGTTTAACATTCCCTTGATTCATTCTCGTTGGCCAGAGCAAGAGTGTGAGTCACTGTTGTTTATGTTCACTGCTAATTACTGAATGTTTTTCCAGCATAATTTCAAAATGCAGTGTTCCCCAAAAGTGCAAATGTGGCTTTCTTCTGGATTACAGTATGTAGGAGGATTTATTTCAAGCAGTGTTGTTAGCCATACACTGTACGATATTGTAAGCAGTGTGCTAATTCTGCACTGGATTCATCAAAACTGATAAGTWTTTTTGAATAAAAATTCATATTTCCACTACACTGTGCCTACAATGCAGTGGTGTTACTGTTGTGCTGGTTATAGTCAACATTCATCTGATACCTGATTCTAGATGCAAAATTGAATGAATTTCAAAATTTTAACAATTGCAGATATTAAAAATGAGAGGCTGTGATTTGGCAGTCCTTATTTTTGACAGTTGACAGTTTGACAGCATATCAAGAAACAGATATTTCAGGGTAAACGTGAAAATCCTTGGCATTTACATCCCTAATCAGGCAGAATTCTGCCAAAAGGGGCAGGATTTTGTATCCTTGAAGCACATGGGTTGATGCAGTTGATCAAAGGATCATTCAGACTTGACATTTCTTGGCATTACAGAGGCCTGTGACTAACAAGTTTTCACAGTGTATTCTGGCTGCTCTTACTGTTACATGTGAAAACATGGCTGTTTTTGTATTCCTGTTCAAGGTTTTAGTACCTAAAATCTGTAGTTCTAGAAAAGGAAACCTACTGAAGATAGTAGCATACATCCAAAAAGCAGGTCCAGTTTGAATAATGCCCAGTAGTATTTTGTAAAGGCCATTGGTTTACTAACCTTACACAGAGTAATACTAATAGTAAACACTAGTGACACTTGTGCTCTTCCCTTCTATGTAATCATATAATACAGTGACTTACATTAATAGAAATCGTTTTTTTTCTTCATAATTTCCTAGATATCTGCAGTTTTATTATTTTCTTCAAGATGTATTTGCAGTTACTGGTTTAGTCTCTTCTTTCCAGCAAACCCTCTGCTTTGCAGRGCTTGTTTTCAAACACCCCAGGTGAGAGCAGCGCGTCTTGGCCGCGGCTGCTGGGAGCCCTTTCTGCAGATGCTGGACACAAGCTGCAGGAACAGTTTCTTTTCCTGGGCAGCAATTAAACGCCTCGAAGAAAGGATTCAGCCTGCAGAACAGGATACCCCAGCTCCTTTTTGTTTATTTGACTTTACACAAATGGAAGTTTCACATGGTACCACTAACAATCTCTTGGAAATGTCAGCTGGCTCAGTGCTCCGTCACTGCACTGAAAGCAAAGGCTTGTGTGGTAGATGTGCAGTGAAAAATTTTACCCCATAAAACTGAACTTTGCTAACACAAGATTTTGCCAARGACTCTGCCCTTTCTGTTAGAGAAACTTACACATGGTGTTTTAAAAGATGATGTCTGTTTTCTGATTTGGGCCTGTAATTTAATTCTAGTAGAAGGCATTAAAATATTTGCTTCCAGTAGAGTGTATTTGAACAGCATTAGTGCACATCGATGCCGTCAAACAACATATGTCTCTTAAAAAAAAACAGCATAAAGGTTATGGCCTTGTGTACAGTAAACTTTAACCACTATATCTGTGTTTTGCTTTTTGATGTGAGCCAGGCTACGTGTGCACTTTGGGCTGCAGGAAGGCCTGGCCTGCGAGATGTTGCTTCCTGCTGGCTGCAGATAAAACCCCTTGCACTTTTCTGTGACTGTTGTAGTGGGGGGAAATGCAGAACTACAAACCTGCAAATGCAGCAGACCTCCCAAATTGTTGGTGAAAAAGGAAAAAAAAATAGCAAAGTTCAGTGCTGTTAACCTCAGATAGGTGTTGTGCATTAAGTTTACAAGCGATCTTTGCTTGTTTGCAAAGAACTACATGTAGGGGAAAAGGCAGAGAGACAACAGTGAGACTGCGTGATGTGGTRCGGGGTGAAAAAATGCACATATTTTTAGTGTGCATTTTACTGCATGAGGAGCCTTCCCACCAGKACCCTGGGATTCTGCAGATTTAAAAACTGAAGCACCGAGCTGGCGCGCCGCGAAGGCCAGCGGCTTGTTTCATGCCTTTAATATTGACTAAAGCCCCGCTTTTCTTTCCAGTTTTGCTCACATTTTTAAAGAACTGGTATGCTCATGTTTTAAAATAACTGTTTCTCTGTGCCCCCAACAGCCTAATTCTGGTGAATTGGACCCGCTGTATGTAGTTGAGGTGCTTCTGCACTGCAGCAAAGAGAGTTTGAAAAATTCTGCTACTGAGGCTGCCAAGCCAGCTAGACCTGATGAGAAAGGAGAGATGCAGGTTTGTTACAAATCTTTRTTATTGTTATTATGCATATATGTTCTAAAGGAGTCAGTTTCCAAAGCACTTGGAGACTGGTGCAAGAGGGGAGTGGTGTATGAAAGAGGAGAAAGAAGCTTCACATCAAACAGAGCAGTTGCCAGCCTCACCTCAGAGAAGCCATTTTCAGCTGTGAACCAAGTATTTCCTGCGCATTTGTTAACATATGGAAGGTGCTTTGAAACTTTCTTACTGTCTTGTCGAATATTTCAAACTATTAGGTGAAAGACAACAGTGGCTGCAGGTAAACAAGTGTCTGCAAGCTCTCTTCTGTAAGATACTTGTGCTGGAGCTTTTAGATTGTGTTTAGATTATGTCTCTTCTATTCAATTTGAGAATTTGTGTGATTGACAGTCCTTGAGTGCYGAGTTTTTGTAGTATTGTTTGCTACATACTGACTTGAGAATTTYGTCTGTTCTTAGGAACCTCCATCTTCTTTGATTTCCATTCAGGCCTTTTCAGTTTTGCCAGTCTGCCTTACTCTGAAAGGAAATTTATATTCCTAGCGCAAACACTTGCATTGCTAGGATTTCAGTTTGGAACCCTGTATCAGGATAAACCACTAAATTCTTTAGATCAGAAATAGCTATTCAGTTTGTCCATTTGGTTTTCCACAAATACTGTTTTAAGCTAGAGATACTGTACTTACTCTTCATGGTTTCTTAGTTGTTTTGCTGTTGATGAATATATATTTGCTCCTTTGATGGTCCCTGTTGTTAAGATTTCTAGTTATATTTCTTASAAAAATGTATCTGTTTTGGATCACGAGGTATTCCGGTAGGAAGCAGGCAAGAAACTATCAGAAGTGAATAGAGATCTTCATCTTTGAAAAGCCAAGTAGTCACATGGAGTCTCCCTCCATGTCCATGAAGGACAATTCAGTGCTTTATTCAGTGTATTTCAGTGAAATGCTGTTAAGGAATATGTTTAAGTACAGGCTTAATTGAAACAAACCTTCTGTGGGGGTGCATGTACCTACCTCTGACTGCAGTGAATTGCAAGCAACAGAAAACCTAGATTTTTTTTTTCTTCCCCACTGAGTCTCTCTCCAGATGCAGGATTTTGCCATTTGGTTGAACTGATTCCTCCTCTGCATTAAGCTTTATCTCATTCCCCACATCTTCCTGCTTCCTGGTCTTGCTTTCTCCATTACTGTGTTCTTGGGTATTYGATTTTCATTTTCCTTTGTAATAGAACCAGATGTAAAGGAAACCTGAAAGAATGCAAGTTTCGTCCCCCCGCCCCCATCTTCTCTGTGTTTTTGTTTGAATGCTCAACATGCCAGCTCATTTTCTGAGCGGTATGAGCGGAATTCAGAAAAGCTTTGCCGTGAAACAGAGGTAGCCAGTTACGGGTTTGTGTGCTCCCCTCCACAGGTTGTTCCTGTCCTGGTGCATCTGCTCTCAGCCATCAGCAGCGTCCGCCTCTACATCCCTAAAGACTTGAGGCCCATCGACAACAGGCAGAGYGTGCTCAAATCTATCCAAGTGAGTTCACTGGCCTTTGAAAGCTCTTCGCCCCAATAAGTGGGATGGACTTGAACCCAAGACTGCTAGTTGTAAAGAAACCTGTCTGGAGTTTTTCTCGCTTCCCTGGGATTCCTGAAAGGGCTTGATAAATGGTTGTGCTTGTAGGCAATTGCTCACTTTAAAMCGGTATTTTCAACCTGCTGAAATCTTGCCCATAAGGCTTACCCTCCTGCTTTGCACATCCCTGTAGCTGTGCCAGCTSATGTGTGAAAGTGCGCTTTATTTTGCTTTTATTGGTGTTACAAAAGATATTTCTTCCTCTTTCTGCTCCCCATTTTAGGAGGTGCAGAAGCGGTTTCCTGATGGGGTCCCGTTACTGGACCCTATCGACGACATGGGCATCAAAGATCAAGGACTGAAGAAAGTTATCCAAAAAGTGGAGGCCTTTGAGCACAGGATGTACTCRCATCCTCTCCACAACGATCCCAGTTTGGAAACTGTGTACAAACTCTGTGAAAGAAAAGCACAGGTAAAGCAAACCAAGCAATCCGAACCCAGCGTGTTTACTCTCTGCGTATTCATTCAGTATTTTTCTGTTTAGCTGAGGAGGGGTTGGTAGCAGCTCCCCGTTCCCTGCTTTCCCTATCTGCAAAGGCCGGTTTCCCAGCTCTCGGCACGCAGCGACACGGGGCTTCTCCAGCCGTGGCACGGCCGGGCTGGACGAGGAGCCCGTGGCCTCTGGAAACGGAGCCTTTTGGTGCAGAGGGGCCTGGTCTGTGCCCCGTCCAGCATCACCACCTGACGTGTCCCAGTGGGAAGTGCTTGGRGAGCTCTGCAGGGTTTGGCTTGAGCCCGGCTGAACGAGTGAAACCTCGTGGCCGTGTTGGACCTGCCTGTCTTGTCTTTGAGCCCCTTTGGGACTCCAGGGAAATACCCTTATGTGGGTATTTCCTTCTCTAAGGCTGCCCTGTACTGATACCACCTTGACTGATGGAAGGTTGATGGGTTCGTAGTGTAGAAATGTCATAAAAATGCCCCTAAAAGTATTTTTAAAATACCTGAAGTAATGTCTGTTGGATCTTTGTGTTTGGTCCGAGCCCGCAGAAGCCACGTGCTACCGTGTTGTGTTGAGCTTGTCTTTGCTAACCCAGCAGACGAGTGACCTAAACTCAGGGACAAGCTCGAGCAGAGCGGGAGAGCTGCTGCACGTTGAGCTTGGCATAGAGGTCCAGCAGYTAGTTAAGCTGTGTCAATGCATATCAGATTGCATGGACTGAAATGCCTAGTCCAAATAGGAGAAGGGAAACGTTGGGATTGGGGCAGTAGCTGTGTGTCAGGGGGGTCACGGTGGGGATGAACTGTCACACGTGGCGACTTTCAGGTAGCCCAGATGCCATGTGGGGCCCAGATGTGAGCACTGGGTTTCGTGGCCAGCAGCTTCCTCTGTCACTAATTTCTGGATGAACAGCAGAATTTCCAAAACTTGCCAAGGTTCCCTGGGGGTAAATGGAGCAGATGCTGTTTTTTAAAAAACAAACCACCCCTCCTTCTTTGAAGCACACGTGAATGGGTCAGTCAGAGGCCTGTACGCGTGTTGGGCAGCGTCTCTCAAGGAGAGGCCCGGCTGTGTCCGTGCAGGCAGCAGARCCGGTTTCTCCCTGTTGCCTCCCGCAGATCGCTGTGGACATCAAGGCGGCCAAGCGGGAGCTGAAGAAGGCCCGCACCGTGCTGCAGATGGACGAGCTCAAGTGCCGCAAGCGCGTCCTGCGCCGCCTGGGCTTCGCCACCTCCTCCGACGTCATCGAGATGAAGGGGCGCGTGGCCTGCGAAATCAGCAGGTGACTCCCCGTGGGGACCCTGGTGACTCTGGCGGGACCYGTCCCGTTGGTGTCCGTGTGTCCGGGAGCAGCAGCAGGAGGCTCTGCGGCCCCTGCCCTGTGTCACAGGGGGTACCTACTGGCTGARGCAGTGAAGAAAGCAGCCAAGGACAAAACAGAATAGAAATCAGAGCTAACAGTAAAACGTGGCTGGTAAAGCACCAAAACGATGGCTGCTCTTGGCAGCCCCGAGCTTGGTCAACGAGAGGTGGTTTCATGCAGCATTGCAGGTTGTGTGAGACATCGAGGACGCCCTCGGCGCCTGTGGCTCTGCTTCCCCAGAGCAGGGTCACCCACAGGCAGAGCAGAGGGCGTCAGCAGGCACCCAGTCACCRACAGGTTTAGAATACACCTCACCCGGAACAATCCTAGGGAGACATTCCTGTAACTGTAATGCAGTTACAGGAACATAAATATATATTAAAACATATCATAAGGATTCCATGGAAACTCATGGATTGGACTTCAATACTTCAGACRGTAGCTTCAGCCTTCAGGAGAAATATGTACACTTAAAACTGCAGTCACTTAAAACTGCAGTGACTGCTGAAGTACTTGCTAATAGGTGCTCTGAAAAAGTTATCTGTGTTCTTTCTCTTCGGGATTATCTAATAATCCTTAGTCCCTGAAGCATTTAGTTGGAAATGGGAGCTGAATCATAAATTTACTACATTCCTGATCATCCAGAATTGTTACTTGATGAGTTACAGATGTATTTGTAAAAAGTATACAGATTTTTTTTTCTCCAGCCTTGTATTTTTCTGATAAACTTTGAAACTGGAAATGTAGTTCTTTTAACTGTTTGACACTATCATATTGTATTCTTGAATTTTATAGCAGGAGTGAGCATTTCCTCTTATAACTCATGATTAAGGGTTTTTTAATATGTAAGTTGAAGCAACTTTGTCCTCAATATCTTGAGAAGATCCAGTTGAATCTCTTTTTTGAGCAGCTACAGTACAGATTTGATTCCTAAGCTGACGAGCTCTGCTTCTTTATCTGTTGATGCTCTGTGTGTTAACAGCTGACTGAAGGAAACTCTTAATGAGAACTCTTACAAAAGTATCAGGACAGATTCTTTGTAGCTCTTTAAGGCTTAAAGAGCTTCTGATGTTCTTCTTCCTGGGCATCCCCCTCAAAACATTAGTGTTTGCTGTACCATAAGTGAAATGAAGAAGCTGTTGCTTTCTTGTGTGTATATATAGTTGCTTCACRAAATAGATGAAAAAACATTTTAAATGTGAATGAGTCTTTTCTCTAAGCTTTGTTTTCTTTCTGTTTCAGTGCTGATGAACTGCTGCTGACAGAAATGATGTTTAATGGTCTCTTCAATGACTTATCTGCAGAACAGGCCACTGCCCTACTCAGCTGCTTTGTGTTTCAAGAGAACGTGAGTTACGTCTTGAGTTCAGGAGTTCTAGCACTTGGTGGTGCCTTAAATTCATTTCCAGAAACTGGTCCTAGCAGCACAGGCCGTTTCCTTTGCTCCCTTTCGTGAGGTGTTCCTGACATTAACTGACATTCCTTGGTGCTGCAGTGCATCCCCTCACGGCCGGTGGGCTGTGGGGCATCCGTAGCTGTTCCCTTCCCGTGCAGTGAACRGTAGGAAAGGCTCTCAGGCCACGTGTGCACACACATCTGCACACAGACACCTGGAGGATTCAGAAGGTCAGACAGTGATTTCAAAGGAGAATTTCTGCTCCTTACATGGTGGTGATGGGGGCACCTCAGTTCTGACACATGTTCATGTTATTACGTTGTTCCATCAACACCTGTTGATGCAAACGGCGAGAACTGATACCAACAGAGCTGAAAAGATACCAGAAGGTCTGTTAAAACAGACCATATGTTATGAAAAGCAGAAATGCAGGCATTTGCTTCTGATGCATTTGTTTCCCTGCTTACAAGCTATATGAAAGCAGTAGCATCAGGAAAACACCAACAATATAAAGTAGAATATCTCTGCAGATGGCTGGCAGGCTTTATCACCCAGGTCTGGAGATGGAAAGCAGCAGCAGGTGACAGGCATTGTCCTTGGTCAGTGGAGGGGATGCCTGTGTGCCACCATTGCCATAAGCAGCAGCAAATGAAATGTGGGAATAAAGTACTGTGGTTCACTCAGCAGTTGTGCTGGGTCTGCGCAGCCAGGACATAAAAATGTTGCTGTACTTGAACAACCAGCTTTGCTTTTATAACCATGGATGTTTAAGTTATTCTATTAAAGGCCTTGCTTTTTATATTCTTAAAGAAAARAAAACTTGTAACACAGCTAAAGCCGCGGAGGAGACGTTTCCTCCTAATTCTGGCAGTTTGCAGCTGCCAAAGCAGGTAATGGAGTGAATCTTGGTAGTGTTCAGAAAGCAGATGCTGGTTTTTTTCCTTCTACTATTTGGACACTGTATAAAACAATTTGTCTTTTGCTGCTGTTTTAGTTTGACAAATTAGTATTCTTGTTTTCAGGCCAGTAAATCTTAGGCTGTTTGATACCAAGTATGAGAAGTTATGTTAATTGTTTAGGATGACGCTAGCACGTGTKWTAACTTTGCTCTAAATCAAATGAGATGTGAAAATACATGGGATTCTAGATGAGATCATTAAATATTTTCTGTTTCAGTCCAGTGAGATGCCCAAATTGACGGAGCAGTTGGCAGGACCACTCCGTCAAATGCAGGTGAGCCCGTGCACAGAAGGCTCAGCAAAGCCGAGCCCGCGTTAGCGGCAGTAGAGCAGACGGGCAGCGAGTGCAGGGTGAGGACTTAATTTTCAGTTATTAGTGAATTTGCCTGRCTCTGACTGCACGTGGTTTTGCAGTGTTTAAAAGTGGGTTATTTGGATTGCAATAAACTCCTCGGCAAATTTAGAGCATCTTTTGAAGAACTTTATATAACTCTGCTTGCTACACTATAAATTGTTAGGGCAGGCAGACTTTGATAATGATGTAGGCTGTGGTTTACTTTCCAATTTTGAAGAATTTCACACAAAAAAGGAATGCTGGTCTGGTAAGCAATACCTTCTCTGTTGATTTAATATTTAATCTGTTTAAGCTTATTATAAATTTTAAATATTTTACTTTAAAGGAATGTGCTAAAAGAATYGCCAAGGTCTCAGCTGAAGCAAAACTGGAAATTGATGAAGAAAATTACTTAAATTCTTTCAGACCCAACTTAATGGATGTCGTATATACATGGGCGAATGGAGCAAACTTTGCTCACATTTGCAAAATGACTGATGTCTTTGAAGGTATGTTACTTTATTTTTAGCATTTTTAGGAGGTGTGAAAATGATTCCATATCATATACAGAAATGTTATAGTTTTTGAGTTCTACTTAGCCTTGTAATAGATTATTTTTTTTAACTCAGATCAAGTATCTATTTCATCTGCAACTGAAACCAATTTTTACTAATTTAATGTATCTTAATTTGTGGTTGGACTTGATGACTTGGAACCTTCAGAAAACAATTTAAAAGGGCTGTATCTAATTTTTGTATAGAACTCAGAACTGCTAATACCGTAGGCTGTGGCAATCCGAGTCTCCGGTAGTTACAGCATGAATACCACGTATAAAAGGGCTCCCATTTTTTCAGAAAGTTCAGCTCTTACACTTAGTTTTTACAGTTAAGTTCTTGGTAAATTGGAAGTTGCTTTTGCTGTCTTGGTGATGACAGTGGCTTGAGAGGTGGCAGCCAAACCTGCTTTGGACGGGTCAGTGTAAGAGTACAGTGCCTGGATTTGGGAAGTGCTGCATAGACCCAGGAGCTTCCTAAGCCGCCCTCCTCTGACCAGCCGGACTTGGAGCCGTCTGTGATTTTGCACTGAGCAGATTCCTCTTGGTGAAATGGATGTCTGGGACCTGGGTTGTTGGACAAAGTTTTAGCTCCTGCAGCAGCAGCCTCAGTGGAGGGAACACGGAGTGGGAAGCAGCAGCCGGTGGCTCTGTCATCTCGTGATTGTTCGGAATACACAAGGACAGGAACATTGCCCTTTCACYGTGTTTTGGTGAAGGCCAGGCAAGCAGCCTTGTCCTGGCCTTCCCGGCGTGCAGCCCTCGGCCTGGATGGCGCAGGTTCCCTGGAGCCCGAGGGGCTCGCGGAGGAGCCCGGTGCTCGTGGCGGGGCCTGGCGCGCGGCTCTGCCCTCGCTCGGCAACAGGCCGGATTTCTGCGYGTGTCCCAAGGGAAGGAGGGCAGGGCAGAGCCCCGGGCTCCTGCCTTTGCAATAGCTTTTACAGAGACTTTCTAGCACAGTGGTAACATATGAGTATTRTTTTAAGGTGGTTTTTCTTATGGGACAGGCAGAGGCCCCCACGGTGGGAGCAGTGCTGCAGCACGGCCTCGGCAGCCGGCAGTCCTGCAGGCCACGGTGCTGTGGCCAGCAGCGACTCGGCCGCTCGTCAGGCTGACACAACGGGGGACGTGTGTTTTAGTACTGGGGCAGTTTCAGGCAGTTTCACACTAACTAATTTAACTCTAGCTGGGTGATTGTGCAGGACAAAATGACCAACCCCGTCCTGTCTGCACTCCTCTATGAAACCCAAAGTATTACACTCGCTGGGTGCCGCTTGCTGCAGTGAGTTGGGCTGCACTGAGGAGCAGGTTGGCAAATAGCAGTCGGTAAAAATTGCAAAGCAGCTGTTTTTTAGCTGTGCTAGAAGTCAGGGGGCAGTGCATTAGAGCATAGGAGCCATGCAAAGCGTGACCTTGTATGCACTGCAGGTAGCAGTGGGGGAGTGGAGCTGGTGTAGGGTGAGGGGCCMGCAGAGCCATCCCCGCCTCTCTCCACAGGGAGCATCATCCGGTGCATGAGGCGGCTGGAGGAGCTGCTGCGACAGATGTGCCAGGCTGCAAAAGCCATCGGAAACACGGAGCTGGAAAACAAGTTTGCCGAGGGTAGGTAGTACTAAGCATGAGCACACGGTGGTGGAAAGGACAGGTCCTTGTTTGTGATGTCCAGTAACTGCATGAAGAGCAGCACCTTGGTCTCCCTGTAAGTAGCACCCTGCTTGGGAGGCCTGTCTGCTGTTCTGCTGCACAGTGACAGATGTACCACGTTTGTGACAACACAGATGAGCGGGACTCCTGGTCAAGGGCTGTGGCGCTGTTTCTGCATTACCAAAATGGCAGTTGTCTGCAACTGGACTTAAAGCACAGGGAAGTGGTTGTTCTAGCTCTTGTTCATGGAAACGTCTCTTTCCTTTGTGGTAGGTATTACAAAGATCAAGAGAGACATTGTGTTTGCTGCAAGCCTCTACCTGTAACTGAAGGTGTCTTCCAAAAACTGCTCTGGATCCATCCCTACTCCTGGAGGAAGCAGTTTTAGAGTTGAGTTGGCATCAGCTCTGCACTTCCATCTCAAGTCAAGACATTTAGGTTTTAATTGTGTGTATTTAAATCATAACCATTTCAACAAGGCATGTACAAACATCAGTATGTAATATAAGTGTTACCACATTTTTAATAAAAATTTACAGTTTGAAGAGCCTGTTATTTTAAAAGCAAGAGCTTGAACCRACTGAAATTTAAAGTTTAGACATACATAATGGTGGTAAATGTTACTATATACAGGTAAAGTGAGCATCTAAGAACAGCAGCAGTCCCTTAAAAGGCATTTATTTATATTACATAGACTTTGGAATTGTTTTCCTTTCAGAGAGCGAGAGTGGTGAGGGGGCAGCTCTCTCACGGTTGATGATTGCTACCGAAGTGATTCCCATTTGTGGGCGTCTCATGGAGGGTCGTGTGGGAATCTTCCTTTGGCTGAAACGTGCATCCTCTCACTTTGAAGAAGTCAGACACATATAAAACCTAAGGGAAATAAATCAGTGTTAAGCTGCTGCAGTAGCAAATCTACAAACAACTGACACATGTTTTTATAGGGGCAGAAAGATAAGCCTCATAACTCCCACACTCAAATCTAACAGCACCMTCTAAACAAGATTAGAACATTACTTTGATAAGAAACTTTAACTGTTTTGAAAAGTCCAGCCTCAGTCCTTAAAAAAGTCCTTTTTCCCCCTGCTGCCTGCTGTCCTGAGTGTTGCTTGGCCATTAAAGATTTAAGCTGAGCTCAGAGGTTGCTGCTGCTTGACGGCTTTGTCAGTTCTTATCCACAGTGCTGCACTGCGGCCCCTCTCTTGCAGATACRCTTCCAGTGGCCAGCACCCTTCCCTACACTTTGCTTAATGGCGATGCCCTTGTTTCTTTAATCCCTGCCATTCCTCATTCCCTGCATTCTTCCCCATAGGAACTGAGACTGTAGCTAAACAAGCAGCGCTTCAGTATCAGTCCCTCAATTAGTTCGTGTCTCTGAACCACAGTTTCCTCTTCCGTGATGTGTCACTTGTCCCAAATCTGTCAAGCCAAGGCACCCTGGTGACACCTTCACAGGCACGAGGACAACCAGACATCCAGCAGGTCCATGGCTGCCCGTGACCCAGGACACTGATTATGGGGAACTCCCTTTTAACATCCAAACAGGAATTTCCAAGGAGTGGTGAAGGATTTTAGTTTCTGTACTAATCCAGCAATTAGAGGATACTAATCCAGCAATTGAGACTACAGAACCTGGCTGAGGACCCTTCCATGGTGTCCTCAGCCTMCCTCGGGGGCTTCTTGGGCCTCGCTGTCTTCAGCTCTCCTCTCCCTTTATACTTGAGAATTAAATTTTGATTAGAAACAAAGTTGCTGGTGCAGAGGGGCTGCCCCCAGCCCACTGCTCTTGTGTAGTTGTCTGTTGCCATCCCAGTTACCTGGACTGAAGTCTCACACAGTGACAATTCCATATGGTCCAGCTGCATCCATCACACCCCTGCTGGATGCAGCGCTGCTGCTGGACCCAGTTCAAGGAGTTGCCCTCCATCTTCCTCTCCACCCCCCCCCCCCCCCCCAAGGTTTTTCAAAGCTTTAGGAAGCCCAGACCACTTTCTCTAGGTCACTGCTTATAAAAGTGACATTTGGAAAAGCTCTTAAGAAGTTACTTACAATGAGCACGGCTACCACGGCTCCCTGAATGAGGCCTGTCAAGACATCGCTCCAGTGATGCTTGTAGTCAGACACACGTGAAAGCCCCACGTAGATGGATGTGGCGACAAGAGCAAACTGCAGAGTGGGCCGCACGAGCCKGGCCCAGTCGCCTTTCATTCGGGCCTGTAGGTAAAGCTGAGAAGCAAAGGAAAGCAGTTATGAAATGCAGTAAATACAACAGCAGGTACATGAAATTCTTGGGTCTGTGCAGATAGAGCTGAAATTCAGAGATGTGATTATGTCCACAGACACCGTAAATGCCAAGTTCCTGCCAATTCAAATGCTGAACAGGTAAACATATCACTATCAGGCACTACTAGTTTGAGTTTTATACAGGACTATTCAACATTACCGTGTTGATCCAGTGTATAGAAAATATCCTGCCTTTGTGCCAGTGGACTCTGCTTAGCACAAGGGAATGACCCCGGGCTGCAGCAAGTGCCTCCTCCTGGTGCACAGGCACCGCGTGGCAGCTGCTCAGACGCCCGTCCGGCCACGGACCCTGTCCTGCGCTGGAGGCGGACGCCCCTAAGCAGGCTGAGGGTGGCCGCAGCTCAGGGCCCGGCMCACAGAGCCGGTGTTTCGTGTTCCACTGCAGCCGCTGTCCGTGTGACCAACGCTSAGCACGGCCTCAGCCGAGCTGGGCAGCGTCACGACGACCCGTAACGATGGTTAAACACAGCTCCTCTGCGGCCCTGCGCCCCAGCCCAGCGCTGCCGGCCCCTCCTTGCGCCCTCATCAGCACCTCACACCCACACACACTCAGAACTGCCTTGGGCAGCGAGGCCATTTGCTGCTCTGGTGAGTGGGTCGATGTACGAAATCTCCCACCTTTCCACTCTCCTCCACCACATTAGAGCTGCCCTCCATGAGTATCTGTGATTTATGTTGATTCATGAACTTAGTCCATGACACCACAAAAAATAACTTTCCTTTGCATGCAGAATTTTTGTGCTATAAACRGAGTGTCAAAAAGATCAACCCCATCCATAACTGGTTCCCTTTAATAGCAAGGCCAGGTTGAGATGAGGCTTTTTCAGAGTCTGATTGAAGCTGCAGCTGAAGAAGCTACAACTAAGTCTAAATTGGAAAATAAAACTTCCTGTAAGTGGGCACTGCGCGTATCCAGGGTCCAAATTTCACCACTGGAGAAGAAGGGCTGTTTGGCCACCTTCAAAGWGACCCGTGGTGCAGTGCTCTTGATTTCTGCTTGGGGAGAGGTGCTTTAATGCTCCTGCCTTTGGCTTTACCAAGAAGGGACCACAGCGCTGCCGGTGTCTCCTCAGAGCTCCCCCGGGGCCCTGCAAAGCACCAGCCCTTTGATAGGGCCTGTTTTTTCCCCTTTCCCCTATTCCTATAAATTCTGCTGAGGACAGCTGAAAAATATCTTGCAGTAGTAGATTTTTGCCATGTAAGCATTTTTTAACTTGGCAAAGACACTTTACATTCATATTAATAAGGAAAAAGGGGTTATGTAACTGCAGATGGACAGGAAACCGGGTTTATTTCTGAAGGGGACAGCTAATGGGGAAACCTTCAAAAAATAAAGTTTTGAAWAATCTGATTCTTAAGGACCTTTCTCTCTATACAAGGCCCCAGGAGATCCATCTCAGCGAGTCATAAAAGAAAAGGCAGCCCATTTTCAGGGACAGCCCCTGAGCTCCCTTCTGCCCAGCCAAGGAACGCGCAGGAAACAGGCCTGTGGTGCCCGTGGGCAGACAGGACCCCGCACGGAGCGCGGCACCGGCTCGGACGCGGCGCTGCCAACACCTGCGGGAGAGCTGCCCTCACCCAGGCTCCCGTGCAGCCTCCCTGTGCCCCTTCGCAGGCTCCCGTGCAGCCTCCCTGTGCCCCTTCGCAGGCTCCCGTGCAGCCTCCCTGTGCCCCTTCGCAGGCTCCTGTGCAGCCACCCGTTCCACATCACGAGTGTCTACGCACGAGCAGCCCCGCTCCAGCACAGCATCTCTCACACCCACTGCCTCCTGCAGGGCAACCACATCAAGCCGTTCAGAGACTCCCTCCCCTCATCTCCAGCTTTGCTCCTCTTGGAAACCCCGTATGGAGCCGGCATCTCCCAGGAAGCAGCAGCAAATCCCTCTCCAACGGAAAGGAACAAGCCTCCCAACTAGAGCCTTTATCTCCTGGGGCAGCAGAGACATTACAGCAGTTCGCCTGACTACACTGCTCTTCCTGAGAAGATTCAGCATTTCCCTGTTGCTGAGAAATCCCCGACTAGGGGTGTCCAGGGCTATCAGACCAGCAGCCACCACACAATCCTCCCGGCCATCCTGTTTTGAACAACCTCGGGGACCCTTTGAATCCAAACACCTCTGGTTTTCAGCGCTCCTCCTTCGTCCACGTTTCCTTTAACGCCTACATGACCCTTTCTACGAAATCTAGCTGTAATAGGATAAAGTTTCCAGCCCTTTTCACCAGCTAACGCTTACTCTACGATGAAAGTATGTTCTCCACACCACACATCCTGAGCAAAAGTTGCTTCTTTATCTATGGCCTGGTAGT
Organism: Nothoprocta perdicaria; assembly: GCF_003342845.1. NCBI lineage: Eukaryota > Metazoa > Chordata > Aves > Tinamiformes > Tinamidae > Nothoprocta > Nothoprocta perdicaria. Next base: position 9,661,845 of record NW_020454093.1, on the reverse strand, counting down.
TCATTTCTAAAAATACACATAGGGATGGAGAGAAACTCTCAGCCACTTTGTGGCTTCTTGCTAGAAGCCACAGACATGAATGGAAGGGTCTCTGCAACTGCCCAATTATTTGCTGCTCCTGAAAGTCTCCAGCACCATTTGAAGCGTCTGCCCTCGGCCGCAGCCGGACTGGGCCGCGCGTCTGCGACTCCCTAGGCAGACATTGGGGGCAGAATCACGGGGCTTCACGGGAGCCTCCAGCCAGCTGCCGTTTCACATCTCCGCATTAAGGACAACAAAAATCTGTTAAACCTATTGGAATCTACCCTACTAATCCGGGTCATATTTTTAAAATGTAGTTTTAATACTGAAAACTTGCAGATCGGTTTCATTCAAAACCTACTCAGCTTTCTTTTTATATATATATTTAAACACATCACTATTACTTTAAAAGCTTTTAGTGTAAAAGATTTTGCCTGKTAGGGTATAGGAAATCTCCTGCACTTCCAGTCCGCTAAGTTCTTTCAAAAACAGAAATCTGCACAATTTTTTTCCTGATAGGAAGTTTTACCTTTAATAGCTATTGATTTGCTCTGTCACTGTTTTAATGAGATTTTATCTTACCTTGCATCTGAAATCCTCGATAACTGCACTTCCTACAGAGCTCCTATTCTGAGCGCAGACTGCAGAGCAGGGACCTTGGCCACGACGCTCTGCCGCACCAGGCAAGTGAAGCCAAATTCACGGTGCAGCGGGAGCTGCGCTTCTGCAAGGAGGGCCATTTAAGTTCCCATCTCCCAACATTATGCTGCCTTTTAAATATGAGATCTGATTTCCTTAAAATCTGTCCTCGACCTGGTTTGCCTGCAGCGCTACCTGCTCTTCAGTCTTGCTTTGAGAAGGCAGAAAACGGGGAGGGAGGGAAAGCAACGTTTCAAGATCACCTTCTCCCTCACCAGGGCAGGCAAACGGTGGCTCTGCAGCTACTTTGGGATGCAGAGAGGAGGATGCTGCTGATGGGGACACTCTGCCCCGGCCTCCTAACCTCGAACCCCTGCTGCTGCCTCCCTTGTGCCACCTCTGTGTCCGAATAGTCACACAGGGAGCTGGAACAAGGAGCTGCTGCAAGCAGAGGGAAGACAGGGGCTTGTTGCTGCCCCAGGGCAACTGAGGTTGCACAAGAGCTGCTTCCTATGCGATGGAGTAAAGAACAACCAGCCAAACAAACCAATCTMCCTGTCTTTAACTAGGTTAGCAGCCAAACTCTCAAATCAATAACAAAGTTCACTGCATGCAGTACAGTCATTTCCCACTGGATTAATAATAGTTGTTTGTTTATAATCCTCCAGCCTCATTAGGACTGCGCATTGCAGAAAGAACTGTTTATTGACGTGATCTTACCATTAAGCAGAATAAACAGTAACTTCTTATTCCACTGCAAATGCCAACACTCAACCATTTTATGACAAGAGAAAATTAAAAAAAAAAAAAAAAGCAAGTGCATTCTTTCTAGCTGAAGGAAATCAACTTTGCTGCGGCATTTCTCAGGTTACAGCACTCTCCGCGAGAAGGATGTGGGCGCTGCTGCAGCCCTCGCTGTGCTCTGGCTCGCCGGCCCGGCGCGGGCTGCTCYGTGGCGAGGCCGCTTTGCTCGGCTCGCCTGCTACCCGCGGCCTAAAGGCTGTGCCTGGGGGAGCACAAGCCCCGTCCTCCAGCCTCACAGCACCGCTGTTCTCCTGCATTTCTCCTCTCTGCTCCAAAYAACACGCTTGGTACCAGCCAAAGCCAGAGCCAAATACAACAGCGTTTCCAGTAAGGAGGTTCTTTTCATGAGCTCTGCAGCCCAACTTGCAGGCAGGCAGGTACTGGGGACTGGGTGTTGGGCTGTGGGCAGCAGTGCCCTGTGCGGCTGGACCCACGTGTGGGGCAGCACTAACATGGGCAGGCGATTCCCGTCGGCAGCGAGGCTGGACAGGGGGGCAGGCGATTCCCGTCGGCAGCGAGGCTGGACAGGGGGGCAGGCGATTCCCGTTGGCAGCGAGGCTGGACAGAGGGGCAGGCGCTCGAGCAGCCCCTGCTCCACGCTACGCGCTGGCCGAGCCGCCTCTCCCGTCCATGTCGCCCTCCTGAGAGGGGACAGCCTCTCGGCGCTGCCCTCCCTCCGCAGCGCTCGCATTGCCCTGGTTTCTCACCCCACACTGCTGCTCCATTCTGCTAATGCCAGCGATGCATAAGCAGGATCCCCCGTATGTGTGTAATTCACCACGAACGTTCCTGAAGCAAGGAAAGGAAGAAAGGCCCGGTGCAACGCCCCGCTTCRGGGGAATAAAGCCCCAAAATGAGGACCCAGATGTCACAACATCCCAAAGAGCAATCAGAGGGGTGAGAGGGGCAAGGAAAGAAAAGCCCAACAGCTACAGGCTGAAGCAGCCTTGCTTGACATCCCCCCCACTGCAGGCCGAGCTGCACAGCGTTTCCACGCACCCAGCCCTCACTGTGGGACATTTAGCAGCGTTTTCCTCTCCCCATTAAGCACTCCTGATGGCAGAAGCACAACGCAGCCCATCGAGTGGGGCCTCTGGCACCGCTGGTTCCCCTGAGAGCTGGGGAATGTCTCACGTCCCCAAAGGCTCCAGCAGAGCCTCCCACCAAGCACCGCTGCACTCCGAAATCCAGCAGAAGTCACTGCTCTCCGTGCATCACACAGCCCATGCCAGTCCCTCAACTTCCTTCCACCTTGATCCCCTACTAACGTCTGGGACTTAAGTCTTTCCTGGGTAGGGATCAWACAGATTATTGCCCACTCCGAAAGTCCACTCCATCAGCAATTATGAAGGTTTGTATCATAAAATCTTGATAAGGAAACTCCGTTTTACATGAGATCTTACATAAGACGTTAGCTCTGACTGCAACATTCGTAAGTCTGCTTATTTAAAAACGAATACTACTTTTGGCTAAACCTCGGGTTGGAAGAGCACCCCTTTAAGCCTCAACAAGCACWGTGATGGGAAGAGCAGCTCATGGTGGCAATCACACATTTGGGACCTCATTCCTACCAGCAGATGGGCCTGCTATGTGCAACGCACGTGTCCTTCCCCACCAGCAGTACATGAAGCAGTTCATGGTGACACAGCTCAAGTTCTCGGTATGTTTTCCTCCAGAAATYAAAAGGCACTAAGAACAAGCAAGAGTAAGAGCAACAACTTCCATATCGCACATCCTTGACCTCCAATTCAGTTTACTGATAAAGTGATAGGCACCTGTTTCTGCTACCTGTTGCACCTTGTGTGGTCATCAGGTCAGTCATACCCTACTGCTAAAGAACAGGAGGCAGTTTTCAGGTTGCTCAAGAGCTGGAAAGAAACTGAAAACTTGCAGCACAAGGAAACATTCACTTTTTACTGAGATTTTATCTTGTTTGACTGGTATGTTCAAAACACAGTCTTCCTTTCCCCTCACCTCCTTTCTGGTATCAATTACGGGAGCTGAGCCCTTAAGTCTTTTTTGGCTTTGAACCCTTCTTTTTCTTCCTACCTCAGAGAGACTTCAGTTAAACCCTCTCTCCTCCAGCAGTCCTGCTATCACTAACTCCTATCAGATCACGTACGCAGCAGATTATCCAACTGCTCAAGCCCAAAACAAGAGTGGCAACTGAACTTTCACCTCTGCTTGTGATTCAGCAATTCTGCTTTAGTAACTGCCCCTGCAGAAGTATTTCTGTACTTTACCTACTATTTTGCAGTACGGCTTCATTACAGGCCCCCATTTCAAGGTTCTGCCATTTCAAACTCGCGGCTCTTGCACTTTCTGCAGCAGAGATGATTCTCCCCCCAAAAYACTTCAAGCGTTGCCCCATTTTCGGGATGCATAAGTGTTCGGCAAGTCACATTTCAACGTGCGCTCCGTGCGCGAGCTCATCCTCCCCGAGGCAGGGCCAGATTCCTCGCGCGCTCGGGAAGGCAGCACCAAGGCTCTGCTTGTGCCTGTGCTGAGCGACGCCACGTGTTGCACACCGTCCCGCTCGTGACTCGGCCTGCAGCTGGGTAAGGGTGCACACMGCTCCAGAGCGCCCTTCAACAGCAGGTTATCGCATGCAGCAGGTTTGGTTGGGAGCCAGGGCCCGCGCTCTGCCTTGCCACGTGGGCAAGGGCAGGGCTACAAAGTGCTTCTCCTCACCTGCCTGTAGCGACTGTAGCGGGGAGGGTGGGTATATTTTTTTGTATGTCCTTCCCCCTCCCTTAAATAGGCTAAGTTCAGTGCAAAGGCTGGTATGCAGTAACGCTCTGCTAAACAACAGGAAAAACATCCTGCACCAAAGCTGGTAACCTGCTCCAGCAGTTTCTGTCTGAATACACTTACTAGAGAAGAGGACAGAATGGAAAGCAGGAGTCCAGTCTCCTCAAGGCTGCTTATTATTTTTATAAAAGGACAACAGCTCCGGAGGCGGCAAGAAGCTGAGGAGGAGCACGAGGGAGCTCGGAAGCTCCCTGGGAAGCTTGTGCCCCACCACGAGGCGCTTGCTGACAGGAGAGCCCGTCTGCACGCACAGCTTACTTCTCTTTAAGATACCACCCCTATCGCTCAGCGTGCTTTAGTGTTCACAGGATGCCTCAGCTTCAGAGCACATCACTGGCAGAAGCTCGAGGGTTACACGAGGGCCTTGCACCCGCTAGCAGCAGCAGCCACCGCGGAGCAGCCACCGGCTGCGCACACCTGACCCAGGTCTCCAAACAGGCTGCATCTGTTCGCTTCTCAGGGGCCTGGCATTTTGAGGCTGCTGTTTCCACTGCCTGCAACGGCTTTCCATCGTGCCTGACTGAAAATAATCTCCAACAAACCCCTTACTATTTAACAAAAGTGCTAAAAGAGCCAAATATTTTTATATCCTTGCAGTTTACAGTGGCTGAAGTTAAGTGATGTTATCTTGCAATTGCTCAAGTCCTGGAGAGACACAGGGAGAGTTTTTTGGCATCAGAGCCATAGCAAGCTTGATCACACTGCCAAATGGGGACCAACACTAGCCCTGGACTCGTGGACATTGCAAGGAAGGAGAGGATGAATCTGAATACCCCATCTCACCTTTCCCCATGCACAGGAGGTTGCAAAGCGTGAAGCTCTTGTACGTCTGCATGTATCTCACCTCCAGTTTTTACTTTGCACTTTTATACAAGCAGTTTTCAAGCATGAAATTCTGGACTTTGCATTTTGCTGACGCAATTGCCATTAACAAACCATAAGAAGTCACATTGATTATATAAAGGGCTAGTGGCTAACTTCACCTACATTTTCAATAATCAGAAGGTGAGCTCTACCTTGACAAAGATGCATACTTTTTGCATCCTTTGCATCCTCCTAATGCACTTTTTAAACCTATGAAACTTGTACTCTACTGTTGGTTGGGCAGGTTAGTCGCAATCCATACAGACACGTCCTTCCGGGTTCCTAAAAGGCCAGCTAGCACGCAGGAACGCCCCGGACAAGCTCCTTGCATGGATCCAAACTGTGCCATAGGCAGCAGCACAAAGATTATCCGATGCCCAATGAAAAAATGCAATCATTACATAAAATAAATCCCTTGATTCTCTTGCCAAAGACTGCCTTTTTTCAAACTCCTAACAGACTAAACACACACGGTCTGAGGATGAAGGTGTCGAGCACAACCCCCGCTAGCCTGTCCACACCACACTAAAGGTAAACTCAGTATTAGGGCAAGCAGGGGGGAGGATTTTAGTTAGCGAGGCAAGACCCGAAGGGAGGAGATGTCCCTTCTCCCAGCCCTGCCTGGCTGAGAGCCCTGCTGGCCACAGCCATGCCCTGTAACGGGGCAGGGCCTCTTGTCACACATGTGTCATGGAGATCCAGCAACTTTGCCAACTCCTCCTCTTGGCCCACAAATCCTGCCCTGGTGAACTGGGATTCAACCTCCTGCCAAGGGACTAATCCAGGCAGTGGAAAACAGAGCCATGCACCCAAGYAAGGGCTCTTTTCTCACCAGCTGAGCTCAGAGGCAGCAGTGCCACATTCTCATATTGCCCAGGCCCACGCACAGGGAACTCAGCTCAGAGAGATACAGCTGTGCTGAGCAGGGCAAATCAGCACTAGGCTGCTACAAAGTCACTGCTTCATAGTACTATGGAAATAGGGATTTAAATCCACAAGCCCAAACCTTAGAAAAGAGACACAGCTGGCAAAAGGATGGAATTGGAATTTACAGTAGAAAAGACAGCAGGTAAATAAGGAGAGGGGAATTAAACCAATGGAGCTATAAAGTATTCAGTGCAGTGCACTGAATACTGAACTTTTCAAGAAAGCTCAACTTTTCTGGACAAAACAAACAACAGAAAAGCACAAGACCTGCCCCTCCTCCCCAAAAAAAAACTTCAAGTACAAAATTTTCTGGTATCCTGGAAAACGCTTAGTTGTTTAAAGGGCAAAAAAATTTGGAATAATCTCTTCTCCTGTGGATCTTATGCTATTGCCAGAAGAGAAACAGTGTGAAAAATGCAGTCAAGACAAATGTGAATTGGGTACAAGCTCTCTGAAGACTCTAACACTCAGAACAAGAACTTTCACATTTCACAACTGCCTAACAAGATTAATACTTTCCATATTACACAGCAGGGAGAGGGTAACCAACTGAATCCTCTAGTGCTAAAAAGCTTATTTTAGGAATGAGGATAATTGGCCCTAGATGTCTTACAGCAATTCARGCTGCTTAACTTAGAGTCTGATACAATTTAGTCAAATCCTCATATCCAGTAATTATTGGTGAAATGTCTTCTTACTGTAGTTGCTTCTGCAGACCAATCCYCCTTCTCCCGTCTCCAGGATGAGGAGTCAATTAAATTAATTCTCATCTGTCATGTTGTTCTTACAGGACCACCCAYGTTGGGATAGGGTTTAAATTTGGTTTCTTTATAAGCTTTGCAGATTTCATTAAGTCAGACATATCTTATTACACGTTTTTATATAGCTTACAATGCTTTCAATATAGMCAAACTTCAGTAGCAGCGTATTTTGCAAATCCGCTGTCACCGAGTTCAACTGAAGACAGATACAGAGGCCAACTACCTTGTTAAATATTTTTAGAACAAATTCTGCCATTTCTAACCCCAGTATCAGTGTCCTTCCCTTAGAGATGGTGACTAAGGCACAGTCTCCATTTATCTCAGAGAAGCATCCTACGGAGTAGTGTCCTTTGCACTAAATAGCCCCAGGAACTGCTTCTGTAGCAAACATTTCACTTTTGCATTAGGTAACTCTTGACATTTGTTGCCAAGCAGATGGGAAGCTCATACTTACTGCGAGGAACAGCATGCAGTACATGGAGAACGAAGAGTGGCCAGAGTAGAAYGACAGCCTGGAAGAGAACAGAGCAGAGAGGTCAGGCCGTTTCACTCGCAGCACTCCGYGGCCTGCACAGAGCAGGTTCTCTTGTGGTGAAATGCAAACACTTCCCCACYTTCTCTTTTCTAGCCAGGAGTCATCACTTGCATCCAACAACAGGTGCTCACAAACAGCACAGACCTCTTGATTCAGCAGTTACCCAGTTCTTAAGCTGATCCCAACATCAATAGCAACTACAAATGCTCTGTGTAAAGCTTGACCATCAAGCAAACCCTTCCYGAAAATAAGCAGCAGTCCTTTAAAGCAGGCTCTTTGTTCTGCCTCCTTGATGGCTATAAAAGAAGCAACACCAACAAAYCCAGCTTTTATCTGATAGTAAACATTAATAGCACCCAAACAATTAGTGTTTCTACATGGTCTCCATCAAGAGGCAGTAATTAACTACTCCTGCTCCTATTTAGATGTTTATAGATGTGTTTATTAAATATACTGATTCTCACGGCTGACAAAAGTGAGTCACTGAAGGGAAGAGGGGAAGAGTCAGGAAGAGCTTTATGCCTTTAAAGCCAGTGCTCTAGCTAGTCAAACACAGGAGCTGACACATCATCTAACATCTAGAAATAAACGAAATACCCGAGTATGTCTCTAAGAGGACAACACGGCCTTCAACTTCTGAAGGCTTTTAGGAGGTCCAGACTGCAGCAAAGAGCCAATYGATGCTGAGAATCTTCAGGACACCTGAGAGCACCCCATGAGTTCCTCCCATACATGGGATTTCCAAGAGAAAGCAAGGAATGAGATGGAGTCGAGATGGAGCTTCTAAAATTGGAGGAAAGGCCTATGCATCAATAGGAATGATTCATTTCATTGTTCACTTCTTTATCAAAAAGATAAGGCTTTAGCCAAAATAAAAGACATTTCTGAGAGAACCTGAAGAGAGCGATGAAAGAAACTAAGCTTAAACTATACATGTTACTTAATACCCATGTGTAACGGAGCTGGCAACCTCACAGGTTATGAATAAGACGTAAACCAAGTTATGTGTCTGGATCAGGATGCCGTGCGATTCACGGCAGAGCAGAGCAGTCCTCTCTGGCAGGGAGGCCACACGCAGGCAGCGACAGCGGAGCAACGGGTCCTGCAGCTCCCCGGGCGGCCTCCACCACAGGCAGAAGCAGCCCCTTCCTTTAGCACCTTGGCCAGGTAGAGCGCCCAAATCAAAAGTCAATGGAAACATTTCTACTCCTTGGACCATGAGCAATGAAGGCAGCTCTCCAACATGCAGCAAATCATGATCGACTACTCAAATATCATAAACAGGACAATAAACAACCTTGTGCACAAGTGAAACTAACTCAGCACATTAAGGATCTTTCCAGTGCCTGCTGCAGGAAAACACCCACATTTCACATTTCCCCACAGGTTGCAGAGCTCTTGCTTGACCTCATAGTCAAGGCCTTGTCAATAGCTCTCAGTTCGAAAGATGCTGAACAAGAAGCCCCAAAGGATTTTTGCATATGTGGTTACAGACATTTTTCATTTCAGTTCTTAAATAGAAAAACTTCATCAGTCATTTGTTATCTTCAGATGTTTAAAACACAAAAGCATTAAGTTTAAGATGAGCTTTGCTCGTTACTAACTAGATAATCCCTCTCCACTTTAGCACTGCTGAAATCTCTTCTGTAGCCATAAGCTCTGGATAAAAGCCCATTACAAAAGTGAATAAAATAAGAATTGCAAAGAGCTCGGTCCCTTTCACACAAGCCACAAAGCTAAGCAAGCTGTTCTATGAGACAAGCTATAGAATAATTAATTCCTTGTTCTCATCCAATTCCAACATTTTATCCCCTGAATTTGGTTCTACTACCATTACCTGTAAAGCAAAGTTCCTGGCAATTCCTAAAGGCAACATTGTCAAATGAAGAAATCTGAACGGTTAATGAATGAGAATGGGAATAAAGATCTAAATTTCCTTTGGAATTCCTATACCACTTTATAGGTTTTTGTTGATTACTGCCATTTTGGAGCTAATACATGCCTAAAAATCAATAAAATGTGTAGAATGTCATGTTCCAAGTTGAAGATGAAATTAGAAATGCACTCTTCTGATCAGGCGTAGATAAATATGCTCTGCACGACTGAATATTTTGTGCTTGGCACAAAACATTGCCAGAAATACAACTGGGACAACGTATTGATCCAACTCACTTGTTGTGCAATCCCAGTGAAATATCTTTGGCAATATCACCGTCTCTCAACTTCTAAATAAAAAACATGCTTAAAAAGGGGAGAAAAAAAATGCAGACTTCAAGCATCATCTGTCCTGAAACAATGGCAATGTTCCTGGTTCTTGCTCAGCWGGCCGACGAGCCTCTTCCCAGGCCAGCAGAACGTCCCGTGCACCCGGGGAGCCGAGCGGGCGCMCGGTGCAGCTCCCTCGTCACCACAGGCCGTGCTGGCTGCGTGAGCCCCCGAAACACGGCAGTGCTACAGTAAAATGCATGAAACAGGAGAACAACCCGACCCCTATGCTTGGTTAATGAAGGAAAGAATAATCTCAGTAGGAATTGGCACATTAGGTTGCATGACCATATGTTTTTCAAATAAACATTAGAGCAGCTCCCAGCAAAACTAATCCCCTAAGATTGGAAAGTGCAAAGTCTCTCATTTTAATTGTTTTTGTAATATTAAGTCCAACATCAAAGAAGAGTTTTGCCAAGGTCCATACCTACCTCAAAGTATCACTTCTGATGAGAGTTTTAAGGCTTCGCTAAAATAGGAAAAAGCAGAATAACCTTTAATTATTGTCCTGCATCTTACTATTGAATTACAAGAAAGCCTTAAAAACTAACACCAAGCCTAATCATACCATCACTTTCTGGTGTATATAGTTGGACAAAACCAAAAACAAAATCCACAATTACAGTTAGTCACTGCAGTCTGTTGCAAGTTTGCATTTTTAAAGAGAACTTCAAAAAGCAGCTGAAGGATGAACCATCCTTCCAAAGAAGTAACTGAGATGGATGCTGAACCATTCAGAACTTTACCCAGGTTTTCTAATTACAGACAGGCAACTCTAAGGAATTGCTTCTTACTTCATTTCCTTCTAATCTATTTCATTCACCTGAAGCAATTCAGTGCACAGGGCAGAACCCGAGTGGCAGAAGCACCATGTCTTGAACCACATAAGCTGGAGAATTAACCTTGCAGTACAGAAACTAGATTGTATCGCCCTGCAAGAAACAGCATGGTTTTGTAAACTTTGTTTGTCAATGTTTTACAGAGTGAGTTATTAAGCAAGTGTACCAGAAATTCAAAATACAGCCTGCATTTGGAGTTCAGGAAACCAACTGATACTGTGTCTCCATGCAACTTGATTGCAGGAACAACTTAATGTGCAGAAAGTGCACTCCTCTGCAAGAGTCTGACAGAAAAATCAATAGCCATAGTGAAACAAGGGACTAGGAACAAGCTAAAAAGTATACAACATGACAGGAAATCGAAAGACTATTAGTCTTTTATACCAGAAAGGAATAGATGAATAGGAGCTTATTTTGTGGTGCCATGATAAATCTGGTAGAAGCTAAATGGTAAGGGAACCTTCCCAATAAAGGACTTATGGAATGACCCCTCCAGGAGAAAGGCCCAGTCGTGTTATAAACACTTCCACTTCAGCCAACAAGCAAGCAAAGAATGGGCTGGATTAGCCAGCTGGTCTGTTCTCCCCTCAGATCCTTCAGGGTCAAGTCAGGCTCAAGGCCCCGCCGACACTCGTGCTACACACRCCATTCACCTGGGCACAAGAACATCCCGCAGCAAAGCCTGGTGGTTTCAAGCAAGCAAACTCTACAGAGTGGAGGGATTTCCCTCAGTGAAAACTTGATTTAACAAGCAGCAAATCGTACGCACAAACTGATGCAACACGTATTCCTTAAAAAGCACAACCTGCGCATTCAGAATTAAAAAAAAAAAAAAACCACAGCATTTAAGCTCCATTCTAAATTCCTAAATTGCTGGGGACTTGCACAACTTTGTCTAACTACAAATTCCAAGAACAGGAGTGTGGGTTAAAGGCTTACGTGGTACTCTGAACTGAGACACCTCGACAGTTATTTCCGAGAGATATCTGAATAAAGGCCTAAGTCACTTGTTTAGTAATATTAGCAACAAGTTAGGACTCAGAAATCCATTTTCACAAAATAGTTTTGTACTTTCCCTCCCCCTCAGTAGTTAGGTTGATACTTATGATCAAGGTCTTTCACTTGCAGAGGAGAGAAAACAGAGACTTCAAAGCCGCCCAGCTCGGGGTTCCTGAATTGCACTGACAACGTATTTGCTGACGTGCTTTGTACGATGCCCTGCTCCTATCTGGGGTGCGTGTGGAGCTACACAGCTCACTCAACACACAGCAGCTCACTCAACACACAGGGTAGATCCGAAGGCAGCGTAGCTGTTTTTGACACTTGATGTTTCATGAGAGCCACCTGAGCCTTCTGTGCAGGTGGCCTGTGAAGGAAAGTGTGCAGTTACTTGTCTAAGCAGGTTTCTATCTTCACTGTTTAACCCACTGACATAAACCATATCTAGCAGCCCCTGTTAAGAAATACCTTTCCCCTTCACCCTTCTAGAACAAGTCTCAAGATGGTTCCAAAACGAAGGGCAGAACCCAGCCTTTTCTTAAGCCCACAATGAAACAAAGTGGTTAATGCAGCTATGTGCACTACAGGGCTTGTCCTCATTGCAAAATAGCAAAGATTTTTAAATATCTGTAATGAACTTCCACTGGTTTCTTTGGGCACTGAAGAGATGAGCATCGCAGCATATGAGCATGCAGACATCATGTAAAATGAGTTTTGTTTTCACAAAAGCATTACGTACTCATGGAACAATCTAACTGGCAATCACTATTAACTGGCTATTCTGCATCTGTCAACAGTTGTGCTGCAGGAATAAACTTTACTGTAAAATAATCCATAAGGAAAAATCTCCCTCCCCTACTACCCCATTTCTCTTCAATAGACAACAGCTAGACTGGATCTTGGACCTGAGAATATTCTGTTTTTCCAGAATTCATCAGGGAACAACAAGCTATTTAGTCATAAAATTCTTATCAKGTACATAAATATGTAGTATGTGCTGAACTCTCGATAGCACAAAGTTCACGAAACTCATGTTGCAAGAGCATTCCACATTTAAATTGCAAAATTTCCACCATAAGGTATCATCATTTTGACAGTCTTGACTTATTCAGTTGAACTCACACATTTCTAGTTAACTCCTCCAATTAGGAAAGAAACCCCACGCTCTTATTTGCTTTCTTTAAAGCAACTTTCTCTCAGGAAAACTCAAAAGTATTCAAAAAAAAAAAAAAAAGTATTTGAATAGCAGGAAAGGGGAGGAGAAAAATCTCAAGCCACCATTTCTAAAACCTAAGGTCCTGCTTTCACATGCTTCAGATGAGAAGCTTCTGTTCAATTAGCCATGTCTGCACAGGTTACCCACGCAATGCTCTGACTCACAGGAGAGTTATTCCCACTTTACATAAACAGAAGGAGGAGGAGGGTAATCCCGATCAAATCTCAGGCCGGCTTCTCGCTCCGTTTCCCCACGCACGGGGCAGCGGGGCAGGGGGACGGCGGAGGCGGCACCCGAGGCGCTGCGGGCACTGTCGCAGGCCGCCGCACGCGCGGGTGCGCGCGGGCTGCGGCCTCCCGAGCGCCGCGGCCTCCCGAGCGCCGCGCTGCGCAGGGAGCTGCTCGCGCTCAGCAGGGCTGGCGCCTCGCGGGGACGCAGCGACCCCACCAGCAGCCACCGCAGCCTCCTTCCTAACCATCTGCATGGAGTACTCAACACGGGTGACAAGTTGAGCGCTACTGATTGCGAGTGTGGTAATAAACTGTGTGCCAGTTCCTCTGGGCATGCGGTACTGAAGCTTACACAAGACCTGTTAAACTTGTAACCCAGGTTACTGGACGTATGCAGYGATGCACTGGAGCATCAAGGATGATTGAAAATAAAACTGCTCAGGGTGACCAGCTTTCACAAAAGCAAGACTTTCAGTAATGAAAAAAGGAGAGCAAATGCTACCTGTTACCACACGATGGGCCAAGTCACACCATGCCAAAGCAGAGCTATGGTCAGAAGCTTCATCCAGATTGCAAAACCACATCTCACTTGGTTAGAGCGCATTCATCTTCCTGAACGAGCTCTCCTTACTGACACTTAACTTCTAGTAGAACTACACTAGAATGGCAGCTCTGCATGTTTCTGGATGAACGCGGCTTCAGGCCATCATCTGTAGCCTAGAAGTTCCTGCCATTTAAGCATTTAAAGATAAGCTTATTCACTGCTCTTCCTGACCTTGGTTCCCTCCACATAAACTCCCAGCAAGTATCAAGCATGGGTTCCCGACTGGAAGCACTGGGTCCCCAAGGTAGCTGACAATTTGGTTAGGACAGGAGGCCAAATCAGCCAAGCTATGCCTTGAATAGCTGTAATGGAACAAGAGCAGGAAGTATTTAACTGAATAATTTAATTTCTTCCTTAAAAACACCTCTGTCCTTCTACTTACTCCTCCAACTGCTTTAGTAGCTAACTGCTTACGTAACTTTTTGGCATACATGTTTCAAACGGCAAGTACAACCAAAATTAGCTTGATGAAAACTAAGTTTTTTGAAAACTTTCAGCACTGCAGAACACCTTGTAGGTCAGAAACTCCATAACACAAACACTCAGAATGCTGTAAACAACCTATAGGTTTTCCCTTGGCAGTTAACCAGCCCGTGGAAGCCCTAGAGACAACTCTGATGTGGGAGGCTACCAGAGGCTGCTAGGTTAAAGTAAACCTCTCAGTTAGGCTTTGATACATGCAGCTTGATCTCCAGTGAGGCTTTAGGACAAAGTTTTAATATAAGAATACTTCATGCAGCCTTTCTTTTAAGTTATTTCGATACAGAAAAATRTTTGGTCTTGCAAGACCTAAAAAGTAAGGCAAGAGGGGAGGAGATGGCTTAAATTGAGATATATTGTTTAACTTGAAGCAGAAACCTGCAGTCTTTGGGCTTACACTTAAGAAGTCAAATCAGGTCATTTACAAGGGGTAGCTTTGCAAGGCAGGGGGACCTAACACTACCCCTTAAAATGCAAGTATGTACTACAGATTTTCAAAAAAAAAAAAAAAAAGAACAAAAAACTATACAGTTATAAAGCTGTTTGTTAGTCAAAAAGAATACAAGAGCTTCAAGAGTTTTCAAAATAAAGGCAAGTTAGTCCCACATGGGCTGTCTGACACAGCTGGATAGTTACTGGAAACTGTTCCGAGTTATTTATCTTTATCTACTCACATGCATGTGCACCATCCGTGAAAGTGCTCAAACAGCCAGCTCTAAACAAAGTAGAAATAAAATTCCTGGCAAACGATTAGTAAATGGCAACACCTTAGCAATTGTGTTGAAATAAATTATCAAGGTCAAAACAGCCTGCTGTAATTTCCTACGGACTTCTTTGAACATTACATTTTSAGTTTAAAGTGGCAAACTATACACAACTTGTTTCGAGTGCAGTCAGGGAGGGAGCAATAGATCAACTTAAGTAGGAAAATGGTATTTGTCTAACAGACATTTAGAGTTGTTAAGTCAAGTCTGTACATTAGCACAACAGCTGTTACTATAAATAAGCACCTTAACAGCTTTGTTATGTTCATCACAATTGATGAGAGTGCGAGCATGAAAGCAGAGACCACCTTCACCTACCAATGTCAAATTAAGCATCTCTCACATGCTTAACCCTGCTAACTTCACTGGTCTGCTTTAGAGTATCAAAGTACAGGTTGTGCACCTGAGTGCTCCTAAACTGCCAGATTTCTACAACTTGGCTTAGTCCTTTACCACCTTGGGATTCAGTTGTGTGCATGGGCTCAGCGAGCTGAGGACCTAGCTGCCTGCCGGGTCTTAAACGTACCTTCAAACCCAGCACTCAAGGAACTCTAAAGTTCTGCCCCATCACCCCACTCAGCTTCAGTTTTTAAATTTTACTAACAAAAAATATTTAAGAGCAATTATAATACTGGGATAAACCTGCGTGGGCAGTTAAAAATCTCATAATTAGTTAATCCAAAAGCCTTGCAGTAAATCAAGGAAATGAGAGAAGGTGGCCTAAGTGCCCCTCAGTGCACACCCAGGGCTATTACAGTCTTTCAGAAGGTGTGCAGACAGAAACCACTGTAGCTACCACTAAAACAACAGCCTAGAGCAGAGTGCTGTACACTGCAAACAAATTTAGCACAGCTAAAAGGGTGGACATGAGTAGCCCAACTGAGCATGCTGCTGTCCAGCTCAGTTTTCTAAATCAGTGCTGCTGCTCCCTTCCCTCTCTGAGCTCCTGCCCTTTTAAGGAAGAGCATGCAAGAATAAATTGTTAAAAAGTTTGCTGAAATTTTATAAAACTGAAAGGAAGCTCAAAAAGTGCTCAAGAGAATCGACACCCAACATGATTTAAACTTCATATATAAAGGTAAACAAAAAAGTTTGAGTCACAGAAATTTGCTTTCAATATATAATATAATTTAATAAAAGTTGGGCAACCATTCTGTGCAGTACTGGAGATGTTTGAATGCCACCACTGCCTGCACTGACTTGCAGACCACCTCCTTGCATTTTAGTCTATAATGTATATTCTCCACGCTCTCCATTCAGAAGCTGGGCTGACATAAAGCTGTGTTCATGGATGTGCACAGTGCACAYGCATGGACACCCTCTTGGTTAGCTAGGAAACTGCTCCCGTAGCTAAAACTGCCTGTGGAGAGGTCTAACGTAGCAAGAAGTGGTAGGAGCTCMGTCCTCTCCCTTCCTCGGAGCGGGGCAGGACGGCCACATCCCACCTGCAGCTTTGCCATCCAACAGAGCGTTCCRCTGTTCCCAACCGGGGCAGACTGCTGTGGTGCCGGTGCCTTCCCACCTGCAAAACTGAAACTGCTCCAGGCCTCAGCCTGACAACACGGCCATTAGGCGTTTATATCTCCCTTTAATGATAAAAGGCAGCTGGGTCTGTCTGAAGATTGCTGCAAGGACGCAGAACATCTGCTTTGTGAATGGCAGAGAGTAAGGGARAAGGGAGGGACTTGTTCTGCGCAGGCCAGACTGCAGCGAGTGCCACCGCTTCCCTGGAGCGATTCAGGAAGCTCCATCTGTCTCAGGACAACGCACTGCGGTTTTGTTATGGCACTGGTAACAATACTKCACTTCCAAGAAACCTTGCAGAACCTTCCCAACTGCATTCAGAAATACTTGCAGATTAATTTTATAAAAGCTGAACCCAGTGACTACTCATACTGAAAATTCAATCCAGATTTTTCAAATACAGTCCAAAAAGATAGCAAAATTCCATGACGACAAAAGGATCCGTCTGGCAGCCACGGAATCCAGCTTCTAGCAGATTTAACATGTAAACAAYGAGCAAACCTAAGTTTAAGTCATGATTGCTATAGCAAAGCAGTCATCCAGGTACAATAAACATGTAAATAAATTAAAATTTAGAAACAGAACACATTGGATGAGACTTTACAGGATAAACAACACTGGTGCTGCACCCTCCTTACCAAATTTTGCCATTACAAACCCRTATGTCTGTCTCCCAGACTACTGCAGGAAGCGATGCTAAAACAGAAGAGAGGTGCAGTGAAGTAAGTACAGAGCTTTGAACTTTAAGAGACACGGGGATGCTTCTTTTGCATCAGCACTAACCAAGTTTGCAACCTTTTCCTCCCTAGCATATTTTTGTCCCTAAAAAGCACATTGTTATTTAAAGTGACTATTTAAAAGAAACTGAGCAATAATACTGTGTACTTCATACTACAGTGTTTATTCTTAACATTTCCTGGATTAAAAAAGTTTAAATAGCATCAGACTCAGTATACCTGACCTTTCCACAAGGCTTTAACGCCCTGCTTGCACTGCCAAGTTTGTAACACGATACACAAAACCAGCAGCTCARTCCTGAAATGAGGGCTAAAAATACTGCAAGCTATATATAACAGCTACTACATTGTTTTACAGGTTATAAAAAAAAATAACACTCATTCAGATCTCCTTTGATTAAACATTATACTTCAGTACCGGAAGTTTTTGTTCTTTTACTGTTTTTACCTGTTTGAGAAAGAGGATACTTCAGACCCAAGAGGAAGCAAACTTGCTGCCATGGCTCTGTTGCCTTCCTCCTCCAAAGSATGGGCAGGACCTCAATTTAAGCCCCTCACTGTGTTTGGGCTGAGCTTCTCATGCAGTAGAGCACACCTGTGCCAAGCTGGGGCTAACACTCCAGCCCACACACACCCAGATAAGATCCTGACCTTCCCTTCCAGGCTGCCCTGCTTCAACAAGTCTCCTGCATTCCAGGTGCAGCAACCGCCCACAGAGCCCATGGCTGTCACTCCACCAGCACCATCCCTAAATGTGGCTGGGTGGCACCCTGCCACCTCCCCGGGGCCCTAATGGGAATGCTCCTTAACCCAAGTGAACCAATATAACCTAAGTGAACCAACAGCTTTGAAAGATGCCCTTTTTGGTACGAGGAGCCTCAAAAATGTTTCTAGAGCAATGCAGTTACACACGAACTAACTAACTGTTCCATTAACAAGCTGAACTTTTAAGGTGTGGAATTTCTCATTCCACAGTTCTCATCCTAGAGGAAAAAAGCAACTCTGAAATGTTCTACTTTGTTATTCCACTGAACACTCAAGTTTTATTGTTTGCTGATTTAAAATAGACTTAATTAGCAGGTAGAACACAGCACACTCATGAGGAACAGTAAAGATACTCAATCACAGCTTGTGAACAGTGGTCTCCCTTGGCTTTCTCACATTCAGAGGATTGAATAGGATGTATGAAGAACCTGCCATGGGTGGGACACAAGAGGCTTCATAMAAGCAGCCAGATTTGCAACACCTGCGTCCCTGCCCTTCAGCCCTCCGGCTCCGGTATCCTGCAGGAGCAGCATCCAAGCCAGGCAAAGGCAAGGAAGTAGCTGGCAGCCAAAGGAAAAAGAGAGACCTGAACTATTAGAGCTGCAGAAACCAGAGAGCAGCAGAGACTCCTTCCACCCCTATCATACAGAGCCTAACATTCCTGCATATTTTACTTAGCCCAGCTGTACTGATTGGAAAAGCTAAAGGAATTTGGCAAGTCGCTGGCTTTACAGATAGTGAGTCAAGGACCTGTCAGGCAGTTCAGCAGTATTAGGGTACTCATTGATTCTAATTACTAGTACTAGAGGCAGAGGAGCTTTTCTCCCTTTTTTATTTACAGACAGTAAAACTTGTACTGGCAGTACCAGGACTTCAAACTTACTTGTCCAAACTCCTAAAACAAGTGCTTTTCTACAACCTTTTTTTTTTTTTTTTTTTTTGGTAATATTTTTACAGCGGAAAACAATTTTGTTATGAATTTACAAGGAAGCACTGAATAAAAGATCACATTGCTTTTCTATTGTAACTGAGTACAGATCTCTGAAAATACCCAAAAAAGTATAAAGAAAATAAACTCCAATTCTTTTAACACACAGAAACAACTAGCTTAATTCAGAAACTCTCAGTTTGCCTAGGACAATATGACTGCCTTGCCCTCCCTCTCCCAGGCTATCTTTATGCAAGTGAGGACACATGGCAGCAGGTTTTCCCCTGACAATTTTAGCCAGCTGCTGCAGAAATGTCTCTGCATTTCAGCTCCAGAGCATGAGGACCTCCCCCGTTTGCTGCTGCACCCTCTGCTCTAAACTCCCTTCTATTTTGGTGGCTCATTAACTGCAAGGTATGTAGGCACATGACTGAGGAGCATTGAAATCACCTTCTCAAATGTGGGGCCTAACTTCCATGAGAAAGTCAGATTGATTTAGGAGATCACTGCATCAGGACATCCACATATACAGGACTGTATCTTACCCTATCTTTGACTCTCTACTAACTTCACTGCTTTTAGTTGCTATTTATTTACAGTTTCCCACACATGCAAAAGCCTCAGAATTGGGACTGGGGGCCAAGGTGAATTTGTATTTAACTGTGATCACTTCATAGCAATTTTTAACCAAACAGTACAGATTGCCTTACCTCAATATCAGAATTAAATTATCAAACCAACTATAAACTTTGGAGACAGAGCAGAGGGAACACAGTAATAGCTGGGAATATAAGTCAAGAGGTCAGTGTATGAAGAGGTCGCAGACAGACCTTGCTTCCTATATGCAAGTTAGTGAGATTTCAAAGCACTAGACACAGGGAAGAACAGAAGCTAAAGATCACTCAGCGACATCTTCCCCCATGTAACTGTCACACAATTGTACTAAAACAAGTCCCACACTCAAGGGTAAGTTGCCCTGGGGTTTTTGCGAGGGTATATGACCCTGGCTTGTTTTTCAGCATGCAAACATACACTCAAACTTACCTTTCATGGCTGCTTATATATTTATCTATGCAACTCCCAAATCCAAATGAAACAATACTACAACTTCTGGAAACGGAATGCAAACCTGGTAATATACAGGCCTAATACCAGACAAGTACTGAATACTGTTAAGAGAAGGCTTTAAGTTGTGGAAAGTTTCCCTCCAAATTTAAGATATTTAAATGGAAAATGAATCTTTTCTACATCTTCACTGTTCAGCCAACCAGGAGATGAAAAAGCAGTTGCCYGTAGACATGAAGCAATCTGAGGAAATTCCACATTAGAACATCWTTCTTGAAAACACTAACCACAAAGCTTTCTACGTTACTGTTTAGTCAGAGAAGGGAAAACTGTAACTCCAGAGTACTTTTAAATCTGATCCTAAAACTGCAAGCTGCTAATGCAGCCTTTCATCCCTCTGCCAGCCAACGCCACTAGTATGAAAGAGGGCTTTTGAGGACATGAYGCAGGCTGATGGGATGCTTTACAAAACTTACCCAGGATCACGCAAACACAGAAAAAAAGGAAAGAAAAAGAAGAAATTGGAGTTTAGCTTCCCGTTAAAAGCTATGAGACTTCTACTATGGCAGACCAGCCCTCTCAAAACCAGAAAGGTTTTGTATCAACACCGTTTTAGGCATCCAAATCAGCTCAGATTCCCTTCCCCGTTCCCATTTTTCATTTTACAAGTTCTTTAGGTTCATTCAGAGCAAGCAGAAGTTGAACTGACAGCTCAGAACTATCCWGCAGTCACTTCCATGCTGAAAGCAATCTGGTTTTGAGATTTACAAAGCACCTATGATTCAATGTAGCATTTTTAACTTGTCCTATTTGAAGCTTGGACAACTGTCCTTCTGCATAGCAGTGCAAAGATGAAAATAAAACAACTGGAGCAGCTATTGTTGAAGCAAAACGTTGAGACATTTTCAATGTACACCACCACCTTAAATCRAGGAGACCATAGGAAGGACGTAGCCCGGCTTTGTCTGGATGCTTCAGGATTCCTGTCTCCCCCTCTCCCACAATACAAAGTGCAACATGAAAGTCTTTATTCCTCCCTTTGTGTCTTGTAAACTGTCATTTATCTTCTCGTGTAGATTTAATCACAAAAGAATTCACTTTTGGCAGTTACTTCTGTTAATTCATCACATTAAAATCTGCAAGATGGACAAGACACCAAGACATCCATTACTCAAAAATATACTGCCAAAAATCTTGCTTCATTTCCTGGCCAGATCTGACCTGTCTAGCAAATTAAATTCTAACAGCAAAAGGCTGAGGATTTTTAAAGTTTTCTTTTTTTCTTTTTTTTTTTTTTAAAAAAAACTCAGCATCCTAAATTATTCCAATTCAGATCCTTTAAAATTTAAAAATAATTAAAAAATCAGTAGTTTCAGTGTTCAGAAATACTTTGTATTGTATATTTTGTATGTTTTCATGGAAACTCCTTGGTTTACTCTGCCTTTTTCCAAAGCAAATTTGACAGTCACAGAAAGAGAACAATAGAAGTTTTATTTAGAAGTGTATCACATGCTTTCCTGGAAGAGAGGAGATATATTGTACCTGGAGCATATTCTGACTCTCTGACTCTACAGGGCTACTCAAGGACCAGAAAAATCCATCAAAGAATCAATCTGTGTCTGGAAGAGGTTAGAAAAAGTCAAGAGAATCACTCCTGAACAGGAATAGCGGCATTTGTAAGACAAAGAGCCAAAGAGCTGATCATGAAGCACTCCTCTACACTAAGCAAAAAAAAAAAAAAAAAAATCAATATGCAGCATTTTTCTACAGTTGCTGACGAACACTGAAAGACACTGTCACTGAGGCATTCTCTATGTGCAATGA
This sequence comes from Nothoprocta perdicaria, assembly GCF_003342845.1. Lineage (NCBI taxonomy): Eukaryota > Metazoa > Chordata > Aves > Tinamiformes > Tinamidae > Nothoprocta > Nothoprocta perdicaria. The sequence goes on along the minus strand of NW_020454093.1, from coordinate 9,640,243 downwards.
TACAGGTCTTCCTGAGAGGAACTGAAGCTTCTCTAAAAAGCTTCTGAGGAGTTTGAGCCATTTTAACACCACAAATTACTCTAATCATGTTCAACAGGTTCATTAGCACTCGAACACTGCTGTTTACACCGTACAAGGACGTGACTCAAGTATGTTAGGTGAATCATTTTGGTTTTCCACTATCTTGCTGCAATCGAGCTATCTATTAAACATTTAAGGTAMGGAAAAACCTAATAATGAGCAAATTGAATACAGTAATTCTTTTATAAGGATATATGACATGCTTATATATAGATATATAGAGATAACTGTAATTTTTATTAAGATTCTGTTTCTGAATGACTTGGCTTCCGAGCCCATATCCTAATTTGAAAGCAAATTGCAAAGTCTTCTCTTCATTAGGATGTGCAGAGATTTTAGAATCAAATAAACAGAATTTAGTCAAAACTCAGCCTGTTACTCACATTTTGTTAGAAAGCAGASTTGTGCACAGGATACTTCATGCATTCCTCTGTACATAACCAAAATCCATTTCCAAAGGGTAAGGAAAAGCAGCCCAGAGCCCAAAAAGAACAGGCTCAAGACACAAAATCCATTACAAGTAAATGGTAAGGGAGGTCAGGAAACCTGCCGTAGCTTCTGCACTCCCCATCCCAGGTCATTCCAGCGGCTCATTCGAGCACCCCACAGCAGCCCGGCCCTCCCAAACCCGCAGCAGCGAGGGCCCAGCCTCACCTTCCCTCATTGATCTTGGCCTTGTCCCCTAGGCAGAGGAAGGTCTCGACGTAGCCGAGCGTGCAGTTGATGCGCGCCCAGTCGGGCTGGCACACGGCCAGGAAGTGCGGGCGCAGGCGGCCGATGGAGTACTTGGCAATGTCCGTCAGCGACTGGCTCGCGGCCGCTCCGAACAGGAACGTCCCGATGGCTTTGTAAATAGTGGCTATGTAGCTATTTCTGACAAATGAATTGGAGTGCAAATGGTTATAAGAAACAGAGAGGGTCTCTCCTACGATTATCTGAAAGAGAGAGGAGACAGTAATTAATGAAACTCATCTGCTTTTTTAAAAACGTTACTCTGTTGTAGATAATGCTTAAGATACATAGTGTCACAACTCAGTTTTGTAAGCATTAAGCTCTAGGAAGAACTACAGGATGGCAGGAGTGAGAGCAATAACCATTTTCAAATAGTTAAAACCTCTTATGTAAAAGAGAAGCTCTCTTTCCTTATCTTGTTTCCTGTTGAACCAGGGCATGATGATTTTCAGAATATGTAGTAAAACAAAGCCCACTCAGAATAAAGCWTTTACCTGTATTACTTGACATAAACCTCATTAGAAGTCATTTTCTCTAATCACATTTTATTCTACATTTTGCACTAGCTATGTTTCTGCTGATGAAGTTTTATTTTCTGTATTCAGCTGTTGATTTTTGTAAAGCTAGAGATTCTTCTGAAGGGTCGAGACTTAATTTCCAGATATAAAGGGATAGTTATTTAAAGAAACCTCCTATTGCTCAGAAAAATTAAATATTTAGGGGAGGAAAGAATTGTAAGAGCACGGAAGGAAAGACACTATTGAGGGTTTTCACGATTTATTCGCCTTGCACGTGTAAGGGGTATTGAAATCTCTCAAGTGTTCATAGAAAGTTCTTAATTTGTTTTCATGACATTTCTAGACATTTCCGCCTTTACTGAGTACAAAATTCAGCTTCATGGTTAACATACAAACATGTATATGCTCCCAAACAGGCTACCTTCCTTGGGGGAAAAGCTCAGCTTGTACAGGTTATGAGACGGATGCATGACTATATGCATATATGCAAAAGTGACCTTAAATAAAGTCCCATACTTAGCAAGTGAAGGCTCAATTAGATTTTTTTTTCCTAATGGATGAGGCAGTAGGGAGAGAATGAAGTTTCCATGATCCTAAAAAAGTACAGCTCGTGGGAATGAAAATACTCTAGACATACTGACACCCTGGGCAAAGCAGCTCCCAGCAGCTGTGCAGTTGTAAGGCAAAAGAATAATTTCATCAGGGATGTGACGAGACTTAYTTTGTGCTATACCAAGAACAGGGACTGAGGTTGAGTACAGGTGATTAAGCYCTCACATGGAATCTATCCATCCCAGAAAGAAACTTCTAAAGGAGCACGGCTGAAGAAAATCAATCACAGTTTTGGCAGCACATTGCGTGGTAAACACTGCTGCGAAAACGTGAAGATGGTTATATGCCATTCCCACTTGCCAGAATTAGGGAGCAGAAGACATAGCAGTGAGGACAAGTAGACTAAGGATCATTCTCAGGCAGACAATAATCCAGATCTGTGCCAGGGAGCCTGTCTTAACTCACTCGCTGACCATGGGTGAAGTGCTTCCTAATCTGATACATAATGAATTCAAATTCCTTTAGTTTATTCCTTTTAATTTAAGTTGCTCTTCATATTACTGATGATGATCATTGAGAGGAAAAAGGCAGCCAGTGTGAACTTCATCCACACTGCTAGTGTCATGAGCTACAACAGCCAGGATAACAGCTCTCACCTCAGCTGAGGCCGAGGGGGAAGGGGAGCGATGTCCATGCAGCATCTCACTGCACCCACTCACTAGAGCTGCTACCCTTTAGCTGTTGAGCACTGGCGAAGCAGCACCCTCTCCTTCTCTCACCTGACTTAGAAGTAATCTTGCCAGAAAGGTCCGATTGCTAAAAGCAGTTCGCTGCCATTACAGAATTAAGCCTTGTCAGCTGATGGTTTGTATCAGTTCATACGCAGTTTGGACAAATTCAAAAGGACAGAAATGTATTAAAAGTTACTGTATTCACTGAAGCCTTCCCTGACTCGGCAAGTTCCTGAACTGCAGTGGCTGCTAGGGAAGCACTTGGGGCAAATACCACTATTTGTTTGATCTGTTCCCTGGGCTCTTCAGGCAGCCGTTTCACAACCRTTGGAAATGGGACATCCAGCTAGACAGACCTCAACTACAACTAGGGTGATTGCTCTTATGTAATACTGACTACTGAAGATAGTCCAGTCTAAAAATAAGGAGTCCTACCTGAAGCAAAAAGAAAAAAAAAAGTAAGCTTTTTCAGCTCCCAGAGTATTTTCATGAGGAGCTCACGTGAAAAGCCCAAATGCACGTGCATGGAGCTGAGCAGGAGTCTCGCCCCTGGGCACCTCAAGCACCTCTGCGTGGCTCCGGCCAGCCCCAGGCAGGGAGCYACGGGCCACACCAGTGCATGGAACTCCTGGCTAGGCACCACGACAGCGTAGGGCAGGTGCTGGACATACAAGTCTCATTCAGGTCTTCCAAGGGGTTTTGACAGTTTGGGAAGGTCAGTTCTTCCAAGAATATGTAATGAGGCCAAGTCCCAGTTTGGACTTCCAGTCCCCTATTTTTACTGGGGGCAGGAGAGGATCATTCCATCCAAGACCAAGTATGTACAAGCTGACCTTAATGCTGGAATCTAGATAAAAATTCCTGCCTTGTATCCAAGAGAAAGTCAGATGACCATCACCACCCTCCTGACCTTAAATCCATTAGCGAAGGGAAACAGTTGGACAGTACTTGTATCTACTCCCTTTTCTGCTTTTATTTCCTAAAGTTTATTTGGCTAAATATTTATATATTTTAAACCCGCATTTGGCATAACAATAATAATAAAACCAGTTTTAACTCTGCTCAAGTTGTACATTTGACACAATTGAGCTTAGAAGTCACCCAAAGACACGAGTGCAGCTGAAGCTTTTTGGCACCTCAGCAGGGATTCAGGGGCCCCARGGGACAGGTCACTGTTAGACTAAGGGGCAGTTTCCCAAGAGAGAAGACCCACAGCTGGGGACTCCTGACCATACCTCTGGAGCAGCACTGCTGCTTCTCCCTTTCTTTTTTCTCTCATAAATCCAGCAAGGGGAACAGAGGGGAAGGAAAATCCATCCTCCACCTCCAGTTTTGCACCAGACTATGGAATTTCATTAGCTTGGTTCAGATGAGCAAAACAAGTCCCTACAGTCAATAGCAAGCTAAGCTGCTTTAGTGATCCTGACCAGGGCAACATCTCTGCAGCTTTTGTGCCTTCTCTTAGGGCACTATCCCAAAGCCAAGGCGCTCCAGAACACAGGGTGAAGAACCTGCTTTAACAGATGGCCCCTCCTCCCACTTCCCCATCCCCATTGAAATGAAATGCAATGAAAAGTTTAACTTACAACAGTTACACAGAAAGGAATAATTATTCCTGCTAACAACTTATAAGAAATGGTGTCCTCTTTGTATGGATAGCGGATGGAGTCATCACTACAGAAAACTCCTCTCTGGAAGGGGATACGTCTTGAATTGAGAATTGCAAAGGGCAAGCCAGCTAGCAAAAAGGAATAAAAAACACATTACAGAAGCAATATTTAGACTCTTAATGAAGATTACACCCCCACATTTTCAAAGAACAGTGCATTAAGAGGAGAAGACATGCAGCAATTCAGAAGGGAATGCACTTTATTTTTCCAAAGGCTGCCCTCATGGCTTTGCAGCTCAGGTTGCTGAATCTCATACTTGCATGGGGAAGGAGAGCAGGGCAGAGCTGCTCTTGTGGCTGGGGCCCATCAGGAGCCTGGAAGGAGCCTAGAGCCATGGCCAGGTGGAACGTTCAGGGACAGCCAGGGAGCTGCTCAGGCTGCTGCTACTGCCACTTGGGCTCGTTACTCCTGTATGGTGCAGGGAGCAGCAGTTGCCTCTCTGGTCTGCATTAGGATCAGGACAGAATAAACAAACTGCATTTCACCAGAGCAGAGAGGGGGTGTCCAGGAAGCGTGAGCACAGAGGTGGTTCGAAGGAGCCGGGGGCAAGGAGGAGCCCGMGAGCCCAGGCGCACACACGCACACRGTGCCCTGGCTGCCACACACACCGGGAGGCTCCCTGGAACAATGTGGTCACTGCACATGCCCYGCAACCTCAGGGCACACCGTTTATTCYATTCTCCTCAACCAAAAGAGGAAGCCTGGCGCTCAATCTAAGCTCTGCAGAGCACGTAAGGTTAAGGTGACTGCGTTGGTGCTACTGTACCTCAGGCTGCCAGCACTCACTCAAGGATGCTGAACAGCAAAGTTAAAGCAGTTCAAAACAGGATACAAATTCCTACAAACAAGCAGAGTTGCATTTTTAAACCCTGCATTCTCTGTTCCTGAAACAGTCTACAAAATCTGTTTGCATATGGGGACGAATACTCACTCTAAAGAACAAATGTAGGGGAAAGGAAGAAAGAGACAATGTTCAAAAAGAGTGAACATCTTTAATTTCAGATTCAGAATAAATTCATTATAGAATTATATTAATTCAGCTGTACGGTGTTCAAGTGGAGCTTTAAGTTCAGCAACATCACCTAAAAACACAGAGCTATTTAGATATAGACAGGAATCATGAACTGCACCCAGAAATTCTGCTCCCCCAGACCAGGAACAGGCAGCTGACAGTTCAAAGACTTGCTACAAATTTTGTTCCTGAGATCCTGCAAAAGTGATGGTGTAACCAGAGCTTCAGCCCTAGGCAAGGAAGAACAAACAACAAACTAACAAAGCTCCTGCAGTAAAGGCTTTCATGAAGGGGKCCCTTCCGAAGAGGCAGCACCACGCCACAACCAAATGGCTASTAGTTGTTGAGAGCGCCCAAGCATTCCAGACAAGCATCTTGCATAAAGGATCAAACATGTTTCGTGCCATAAAATCAAGAGCAGTAACCCCCCTCCCTCTCAAAGTAGTCCAAGAACTTGGCACGGGGCAGCGGCACCGTTTCCAGCCCCGTGTCAAAGGGCTSATTCACAAGCTCGGTTGCCAGCGTGAAGTCCTCCGAGCAGGACTGCACAACCTGCCCATTCCCACCAGAAACCTGGATCCCAAACAGCTGCTTCTTTCTTGGCAGGGGAGGGGAAGGGAGAGGGTGCACAGGCRGGGAAGGAAGAAAAAAATAAAGCAAGTGTTTCCCTTCTGACAGCATGAGGAGCCCGGTTTTGAAAGAATCCTGCAGGCCAGCCTTACTTCTGCCCTCTTTCTGCGCAGCTGTATGGCCAACTCCTTAGTTGTTAGCTCCTTAGATAAGCTGTAGTACAAATAAAATTAAAAAAAAATAGTAATGAGCACACAGGATGAGGAGGAGTGATTTTTGTCACTATAAACAGTGTTGAAGTGCAGTCTTACTCTATAGAGAAAAATACATCAGAGCAAACTGCCTCCCTCGCTTGGCACGCATCCTAAYGTGAGGACTCAAGAGCGCTTCCTGCAGAAGGATACACTTTTAAGGCCTCCAGAATTATAGAACAAGGTGTATGTAAATAAGAGTAATTCTGCAGATCATTTACTGCTTTAGAGTAGGTAGTTTTAATTAGTGAGCTGGAGCAGGTGCTTAAGCAGCAAGCTCACCTCAGCACACAGCCTTGCTGCTTGCTCTGCACCCCAGGCCCTGCCACGGGCACGTTACTGGCTCTGCATCACCCTTTGTGAAGGTCTGTTCTATGAATACTTGCACTTGGGCTTCTTTTCTTCAGCTCCTCCCACCCTCCCCTGGTTGTTTCAGGGTTCTTGTTTGTTTGGGCGCTGGGGAGGAAGGTGGAAACAGTMGCAAGTTCCAGGAGTGCTGAACATTTTTGTGTGTAATTACGGGCTGCTAAACCAGAAGTGCCTAACAACAGCTGCAGGGAATGGAAGCTCCTGCTCTAATGGGTGTCCAGATCTGCTCTAAGCAGATTTGCAAGAGGCTACTTGAAATGTGTGCTCATTCTTCAGCAATATTCAGAATATTCTGCCAGAAAATAGAGCCTCGAATTATTTGCAGTACCTTCATATATCAAGGCCATGCAATTGGAATAGCTAAGTAAGCAGTCCAAAGTTTGTGGTTTTTCTTTGCTTTTTAAGCAAGTAAGAACAAGCTGAAATAAGTTATTAAAAGGCATTCTCTTTCATAATTTGTTTCCATCTCATTTAGCCTATTTGAAACCCGAAACCCTTTGCTCTAACCTWAAAAAAAAAAAAGAAAAAYAGTATTTACAGGCTCACTGTCCAGTACATCTTTGACTTGGAACACTTGACTGTTCTGTTAYCTTCTCCAAGTAATTTTCAACCTCCAGTATTTGAGGACTCTTCTTTCTCTTCCTGGTATCTCTCCACCCTTTTTAGACCAAGGGACAGTATCTTTCTATCATCCGAGCTAGATGCCCTACACTGATGGCTACTTCTTTGAGGAATAAAGTAGGTTATAGCCTGTTTCCAGAGAAGAACCAAGGCCTCATTGCCCAAGAAGCATCTTCATCTAGTTACTCTCCCACAGACTACACTACTCTCTGGGTCTACCAAAACTATAAACAAYACGGTTAAAGACCTTGCTTCCAGAGGGAAATGCCAGGTAGTCTTGAATACAAACATAAGCACACACTATATATAGTTTATAAACTACARGCATAAGGAAGGATTCTGATCTTCCTGGAATACAGCTCTTTAAAGCAGTATCATTGAGAGAAAATAAAGTATCATGTCATCACTTGTGTCTAGCAGGCATGAAACAGCAGCACTGGGTATGAAACAAGCACTTGTTCAAGAGAGCTTGGGGAAAACAGTAAGTCTATAGCTCGAGATCACCCTTTTGATTGGTATTATCCCAAATACTAAGATGATCTTATGAAGAGTTGGCAGAAGTCATAAAGAGCAAAGCAACCTTGAATATGCCAGTTGCAAAACTGAGAACAGCAGGATAAACGTGACTTAGGTGAGAAAGCAAGACTTCATTGACGCACTCAGGCAAAYTCTAGATATCTACATGGCTGGAAATATAACAGCTCATTCAAAGAAGCTTCAACACAAGCTTTATTTATTTATTAAGCAGTCTTACACAGCTAAACTAAGTGTTCAGGTTCCCCCAACTGCTTTACAGATTTAAAGAGCAATTCCAACAGTCACTTCTTGTCTTACTTGCACAGGACACTTCAGTACTAAAAGATCATCTGTTCTATGAATCTTTAAAATAAAAATCTTAATTTATAGAATTTCTAAACTACATCATTTCTTATTTACCATTTATTCAATCAGAAATTGAGCATTTACGGTCAGAAATGCCATCAACTCAGTCCTGACTTTCTGATGAAAAAATCTTGGTGGTAGATGCCTGCTATCCCTCAGAACATGTACCATATAGGACATCTAATGTACTACTCAAATGCCCACAGCTCAGCTTGGCAAGTGGGGAGTGGAWGAGGGAAGGCAAAATCACAGGGAGCAACAGCAGTTCCTATGGTTTGTGGCAAGTAGGGGCACAAGGGAAACCTGCAGGGCGTTCAAGCCCTTGCCTCCCCACCCGGTAACGCCAGCAGGGAGACGGGACACAAGTGGGTTTGCTTTTGTGTTAAGTGGGGAAAGGGCAAGCAGAGTGACTGAGGTGAGGTGAATGAGGAAAAATGTAAACTCTCCAATCACAGGGGCACCACTTAGCATGTTACTTATATTTCACACTGACATGGCGATTTCAAGAGGGCAGCACTGTAGCAGATTTCCTATGATATCTAGCCCTGTTTTGTAAGAGGTATCACCGGAAAAAATATCTCAGATCATATTTGTCTTCATAATGGTACAATCATCACTAGTGTTCAACTCAAACTCCCTCAAAACAGCTGGAGAAAAAGTYGTAACAGCAATTCACAGATTTTACACTTTCCAGCTAGAAGCCTTAGCCACCTAAACCAAAACAGCTTAAGAGCAGCAAGGATATAYAGCTGCTGATTAGTAACATTAGTCACACATTGCCCCTCTGTCAATTARAAAGATCTTTTTCTCCAAATTGCCATATTCCCCTAAACAAGCTGCAAAATCAGAGGGCAATACCTGGTACAATAATAAGAATCAGATGTGTACACACAAGCACAAAAATAAAAAAATAAATCAACCACAGCATTAAATAGTGACTGAAGAAAGCAGACTGTCAGCAATGCCATGGTGTTAAGTACTTCCCATATGATAATAATAATAATWAGCATCCCTGATGGGAATCCCAACRTAGGTTCACTCGGGATTAASTGAACTGCAACAAGGTGAAGAGGTGGCCTAAAGGGATGATGAGAACACGTTTGTTAAGAGAAGGATTAAGGTCAGGGTGTGGGGGGAAAGAGGTTACCAGCAGGGTAATCTCCAGGATCAGGTCACCAACTATATTCGTGCATAACAAGTGGAAGACAGTGCTGACAGGGCAGGCAATTCCTTGACACAGTGGAAGGGCTGGGACATCCAGTTCTTCCTGAAAAACAATCCTAAAGACTGAAGCAAGAGAGCAGATCTGAGTATCGCTAAGTTCAGAGTCATGGACTTGGAGGTTAAACTCCTCAGATGACCTGGGAACTTGTCAGTTCAAAGATAGATGGGGGGAAATAGTTTATTTATGGCTGTTGTACAGTAAAAACAGCTCCATTAGACAAGCCTTTTGCTGAAGCATTAAGATTTTCAGCCAGCTTAAGAACACAAGGCACTGTCAAGAGTTTCCTCCAAAATGGCATTCACCAGAACCCACAAACACATTCACGTTGGAACTCATCTGTCAAATGCAGAACAGGCAAGGACTGGGGAGGCACGTTCTTATCTAGGAATGTAGCACTAGAAAACCTGAGCTTTGCAGTTTAGCAGGACASAGGTGTTGTAAATGACCTAGCTACACAGCCAGCGGGCACCAGAAAGAAGAGCTGCACTCGCCCAAGAACAGGCACTGGACAGCCCCAGGCACAGTTCTTAGATGAAGCTATTCCCAACGACATACAGGAGCCTCTGAAAGAACCTTCTGGTCAGAGTACAGGAGGGATAAGTGTACTCTCATACAATAATGAACCCATAGCTGAAATAAGAAGCATAGCATGCTTTTCCAAGAGCCTGATTCATCCGGTCTATTACATTAGACTTCTTCACAAGCTGCTGCAGTTCCTGACTGATTATAATTTAATTTTTCTGCAAAYACCAAATGCAGCCCTGGTCTATTTCTTTCCCAGTTCCTACCCTCTATTAGTTTTCCTCATCCTCCATGGGCATGACACTGCTCTCAGTCATGGCACTAAAAGCTGCTCACCCCCATAGCCCATAACCACTCAGGTTCTGGTATTTTACCCACAGCCCATAGCCCATAACCACTCAGGTTCTGGTATTTTACGCACAGCTTTAGAGCCATAGCTGCTGCCTTCCCCACAAAAGGCATCACCTGACATTCACCTCTATTGAATGTCACTTGCCATGTGCGTGTCCAGTCCCAGGCGTATCAGGTTCTGCGGTCCTAGGAGCCATCCTTTCTCTTTGCCAGCTTTGCTACCTCACTGTACCCAGGCCACTTGGGATAAACTGAATAGACAGACTCCTTTGAACCTTTACTTGCTGCCTTGCTCTCCCACCACTGCTGGAAAGCTTTACGTCTTACATTTCAGTTACCCACTTAAGCATATAAAGATTCTCCCTCTAATTCCGTGATGCTAATTCCTAGCATTTTAGTAAGATAATCATTTAAAGCTACAGATCTAAATAATGAGGTTTATTTTTTTAATGTTATTTTAGTCTGGAGATTCCTTCCTCCTCCTGGTCTCATTTCCCACCATTACCGATCAGCCACCGACACAGACATTCATTCTAGGAGAAGATAAGTGTATTAGAGAGATTAGGAGGGCAGAATTGATGAGTACCAGGAAACGCTTGAGGTGTTTTGTACAACAAAGCTTTATACATCTATGCTCAAACACTAGGAAGCATCTTTTTTTCCACCAGAGTTGAGCAATGTATGTTTAAAGACTTTTTTGCCTTCCTCTTAGGTCTCCAAAAATCCATCATTTTCACTTATGCAATGCCAGCTTCATTCATAAGATCAATCTCTCTGCATAGGTATTCTCCTAATTAAGGATGAACAGTAAGATTATCTGGTGACCCAGAGGAAAGGCAAGCAAAGAAGCAACACAAAAAGGATCCTTTTTTCCTTCCTTCCTTTACTTGTTTTTCCCAGTGCCCATCTGGGGCTTCTCACATGGTCCTTTCCCCTGCCCTTTCCCCAGAGCCCTCTGACTCAAGTCCAGGATGCCATCAGCCTGTTATCAATAATCAGTTATCAGTAAGTGGGTTGGACACTTGAGAAAGGGAGGAATTCACACTTCGACTGCTCCTCTGCTTAGAAGCCTTTAAATATTTAAGTTGCAATTGCCTCTCCATTTCCCTCAGCTCCTTTCGATGCCTCATGCACTATGCTAAGTAATCCCTTCAAAACTAATTCAAAGCCCCAGTGACAGCTTGTCCTCTTAGAGTTATTAGCGAGCTTCATTTAGCGCTTTAAAAGCCTTTGTTCCAAGTTCCTGCCACTGTCAGGCTGCCAACTGTTGTGCTCAGTTTCTTATCCTACGCTCTTCATCACCGTATTAGTAAGCACATCTGAAAAATTCCAGCATCCAGGTTGAGACTTTTAAAGCTTATTTAAAAAGAAATAAAATTGCAGGAGCTTGGTTATTACTTGGTAAGGGTTATTTGTATTGAAGTTATAAAATTGGAATCGGTGCTTCTCAGCCTTTTTGTCATCTAATTTCAAATCAAATTGTTCAGCACAGTCTTGCTATGGAACGGAGTGAAGCTGGGCCAGAAAACTGCCTGCAGTTTAGCATGGGCAGCAGCTTTCAGCCCTGCAGCACTGCTCCCACCCAGGAGGTATCTATCGGYTTAACCAAAGTATCAGTATTCGTACCAGTTAGCAAATTAACGCCCAGTAGATTAATTTTGTAGTCTGGTATGAGATCAACATTACCCAAAATTGAAATCAGAACTACGAACTAGGGACAATAAAGTTATGGCATGACTGCAAACATTGAGGTACATATCAATTAMTACAACAGCCTTAAACAGGCTTCATGACTGTCCCCTGCTTTATCAGTCTTTACCAAAGTAGCAGCTATTTTTGTCTGAATTAGCCCAATAGGTGCTTGCCTCCTCAAAAGCAGCTAACTTGCAAAACTGATCCTGCTTGTAAACATTTTTTTTTGTTTTGCTTTTGAAAGAACAGGCAGAAGAAGCAGCAGATGGTCTCCCAAGTACTATCATTCTTATCACTATTATTAGGAAGAGTTACAATCAGAATGTTTATAGATGCAGTAAAAAGCCACATTCCTGTGAGCATCAGGCCTAACRCGTCATAGGTCAAAACTGGCAGAGGAACAGAGCTGCTGGGTCTCCTTAGGGAAGGCATCAAGCTACTGGAGAAATCAGCCTTTGCCAAATCAAACCAAGCCTCTGTTTTTTTAAAGGAGAAGACATGACATGACCACCTCAATGTATTTTTATATGTCTTATGTCTTCATGGTGGAAAAAGTCCAAATACAGCCTAGTGATTCCTTTCAAAATACTCAAGTAACCAATAAGTAACCTAACTTTGCAACCTATAAGGACATTGCCCCACTATGTGCAGTGTGTTAAGGGAGTAATCTTTTTATTCCCCTGTGGAAAAAAAAAGAGACTCATTCAGGGGCGGAGGGGAAGGTGGAAGTATCAGATGGATCTTCTCGGCTATGTGAACTGCCAGTCATGTCACAGAGACAGGCTGCTCAGAACAACGGCCTAAAGAGATTCGGTTCTCCAGAACACTTCTCCTAGGCCTCCAAAAATAACAATACAATGAAAAACATCATGCTTTTTCAACCAGACACAGGAAACAGTTATGAAGTTTGAGCAGTATCATACTATGAAGTATGTTCATAGTACGAACTATTCAGGAAAAGAATAGTCACGAGTTTCTTTCCCAGGGATTTCTTGCTTGCTAAGAAGTGATGGTAACAGACTTCAGGTCTTACAGTTTTATAYGGCATAGCTACAAACAGAACTGTGGTTTTCAGGAGCATATGTGTGTATTTTCCCTTTAGAAGAGCCTTGCAAGTTTCTCTAGCATGTTCCAAAGGCTGTTCATCTTCCTCGATAACAAAACAACGTTAGCACAAAAGAGCAGTTTATCAACTCTTATTTGCTTCGTATTAGACCATATGGTTAGCATCGATTCCTTCATGAAGATGCCTGATCTTTTCAGAGAAGCTTTAGGTCACAGTGACATTGATTAGGGAGGACATGATCACAGTTATATGTTCAACAAGCCTCATAAGCCAGCCAAGGTCCCTGCTGAGGGCAGTTGCTGGAAAATACTACTAAAAACTTCTCTTGACTTGGAGGAAGTCTTAAGCCTCCACTGAACTAGTCCAAAACAGGAACTGGACTGAATTATCCGACTGTCCTATGTGCAGCCTGATAATTTTCTCCTTCCCCTGTGAATAGAGGCAAGGCTGAAACTATATTCAACAGGAGTTGAATAAAGCCTCAGTAATTTGTCAAACATATCTGACAGGCTAAAGTCTAAGCTGTCAATAGCCACAGAAGACACCGGATTTAAGCTGTGTGGCTGTTCCCTCTTGCAGGGGAAGAGGGCTTAAGAATGGCCTGCAGACACCCCTCAGAACTGAAGACAGACCCATTCCTCTCCTCTTCCACATTCCAACACGGAAATATAAATTCCTTTGGAGTCTCAGTGGTTTCCAAAGCAAGATTCCCCCCTCCCCTTTCCACAAGGCATGTCTTTAGTTTACTTATGTCCAGCAGTAAACTTCATTATTCTCAGGAAGTGATGCTTTGCAAGGTTGCTCATTAGTTAGAGACCACATTAGCTCCTCAAATTTGGACCCTACCCAGCAGATATCAGATTTGTTGCACTAATGTGCCAACGTTTTAGGGGGAAAAAAAATCTAAGAAAAGCTGTTTAGCTCCATATATTATCTTCCCCTCTTTCCCATCCCCCATTAGACACCAGAAAAGCCCATGTTATTTGTAAGGTTTTTTAAACATCAGCTTGAAGAAAACTGATCTGGATAACATCTACTCTTACAACAGAGCTACAAACTCTTTAGAAATATTAACTCTTACAACGTGGAAATCCACAAGTTACTGCTACGACTGTTTTTGGATTCGCYGCACTCTGACAGGCAGTATTTCTGCAGAATCCACACGGCGAGGAGAAAAAAAAAATCATGTGATACTGARAACAGTGAGTCCCTTTTGGACAAGCAACTGAGTTTTCAGCCTCTGAATCCCATGGTGGAGGGTTTAAGAAGTCACCATGCCTTTTTTTAAGTTGCGAAGTGCTTTTACTCCAAATTAAATGAATTTCTGTAGAAAGTTCACAGAGGGAACATACATGAATTGCAGTTTTGTGTGCTCCACTACAGCGGAAATGTTAACATCTTAAGTGCTCTATCAGACTAAACTGTTCTGAGCAAGACATAGGAGCATTTCATAACATTTATGGAAGTCAATAATATTCCTTCCTCCCCCATCAAACGTAAAATCCTAGGCCAAATATTATACTTAAAATCCTCTTTCTGCTCCTCAAAAAACAAACAAACAAAACAAAAAAGTATTAGAGAAATTAGAGAACAGGCAATTAAGAGATTAGTTCTAGATTGTATCTGCAAACTGAAAGTAGCAGAACACCTTTCACATGCATAGGACTGCAKAAAAATGGGGTTTTGTCTTCAACGCCTCTCTGAGAGCTGTCAGGCACAGGCACAGCACTGAGCTCTCGGAAGGCGCAGCTTCGACCCCCATCCCCAAACTGCCTGGAGATTAGCTACTTACAGAGAAAATGGGCAGGGTGAACCCCACTGTGTAGAGGACAGTGGATGTGATGGTACTGTCATGGAACGGATACTTGATGCTGTCATCATTACAGAAAAAGCCTCTCTGATACGGTTTTATTTTGGCCAAGTTTAGAACACCCAGGGGTAAGCCAGCTGTTGGGGGAAGGAAAACAAAACAGAGATACATGTTGTTAAATCAAAATTCACTTTTAAACATGCATGGAGGAAGCTATGAAACATGCAAAACTTCAGATTTGCCAGGCCAGAGCAAATTAATTATCATGCAGTGCACATGCTTACCAAACCCTTCGTAAAGAAGTTTGTCTTGTACCATGGAAAATGTGATGTCACCCACCAAATACAGAGATTAAGGAAGTGCAGAGTTCATAGTTGTTTCATCAGCACAGAGAGTTGCCACATATTGAACCCAGATTATGCCCAAGAACCCGAAATACCACTCACACAGCTGGCTCGCTACAGAGGGCAGACCACTGCTGTGCCCTCCTCCTCCTCTCCGTCAYCACCACCCTGAGACACCGGCTCCTACCTGCATTACTAGCCCTGTTCTAGACATGAGGGTGGCCACTGGTTACAGAAGACCTTGTGACACTCAGACTATTCAGAGTGAGGAAGGCAAGGTGTCATGCAAGAAGTCTTCATGCAGGTGAAGGGAGCAAGACAACGTCAGAGACACCAACAGGAAAAGTGGACGCTGAAAAGGACTGCATCTCGGAGTAACAAGACTCACTCTTGGAGTCTGATTTACAGAGGKTTTTTTTTTTCTGCATTCAAATAATTGTTAACMTTGGTAACATCAAAAGGGGCATTTCAGCTTCTGAGTACAAGTGCTAGCTTGCTGAGTACACACTGGTGCATTACTCTATTCCTTCTCTTGCAAGTTAATCTTCATTACACTGGAAATCAAGACCAAAGGAAACCAAGACCTCTGAAAATTATACTCAAAGCAGAATCAACTGGAGAACAGATATTTGCAGGAAGAGTGCTCAGGAAACCTGAAATTGTCATTTTATACTTYATTCTCCCCTTTCTACTACCCCAAACCAAGCAGCGGATCGACAATACAATTTTCAAAGCAAAAGTTAGATCCTTGATTTAAAACACAATTAAAAGCACTGCATCTTCTCCAGTATTCATGCATTATGCAATTCTTCATATAGATACTCTATATGCAAATACTGAGGTTCAGTGTCAGGTGCAATTACTGAAGCAGGAGAGACTGCAACTGASATACAAGCAGGGTACTGCACTCACAGCAGTCATGTTGCAAACGAGTTCTTCCCTTGGGTAGACACAGCTTCTGTTTTGGTAACACTTGCTAAAACAACACTACCGGATATTCAAGCACCTCATGTTAGGTCACATCTTAAGATGCTCAAGAACCTCATTTCTAAATAGTTTGTTAGCAGGGATGAGGCGAAACGGCGGGGTGTGATGAACCGCAGCCCCTCACACATCCCCTAGGGCACGGGAAMCACGTGCAGCTCCAGCGCTCGCAGCTTGCAGGACAGCAGCCCAGTCAGGCAGTCACGTTTCAGCAGCAGGACAGCATGAGACTCCCTGTCCGTTCACAAGCAGCCCACATGCCCAACACTGCTCCAACCTCCCTGCAGCCTTTCCAGGCTGTCAGCAGCCTCCTATGACACAGACAGGAATCTGCTCCACTGAACACCTGCAGTCCTCAAGAGCTGCCACACTTGACCCCCCAACAGCTGGGCACAGCGATGCAGCCCGGCACCCGAGCAGATGTTTAACATCTCACACGGCGCTGCTGCAAGTGGAACTACATGTGCTCAGCTTGAAGCCCAAACCTTGCAGCGAGAGATTATGCTACAGCTTTGACTCGCTGACATCTACAAGGGCATCCCYGCTCCTGCAGGGAGGAACGGCTCCGAGCTTGACAGAGCGCACGTGCCAGAAGCAGCCCAAACACATGCAGCCCCTTGCGTATGGGGGAAGCCCCAGGGAAGAATGTGAGTTCAGTGAGCTCCAGACGTGCTGTGGGTTTGCACGSCTGCAGCCAATGTTCAGCCCTCCTCAAGGCCACAGCTAAATTCCACTAACGTAAGTCAGTCCACGCTTCCTGTCTTTACCTCTGACATTCCACAGCCGCACTCAGGATATGGGATTGTCAGAGCTACTACCTACTTGATACACTTCTGTCTCCTCAAATAGGCCACTGGATTATCATATGTGGAAATACCACAGCCTCAAAGTTCATTGCAACAGCAGTCTGGGTTTTGCAGTTGATCTCCTAGCAGAGAAGTATCTCAGCTCTCCAAGAATCACCAAAAAGTGTTATTCCTCAGTGGGTTTACTTATTTACTTATTTATTTTTACATTTCAGTGTTTTTGTTTGCTTGGTGCGGAGGAAGCAATGTTTGGAGGTTTCAGCTCATTAGGAGCTGATTTAATTCTTACCAGCTGCTGAAACATGTCAAGTGCTCTGCATTGAAATCAGAACRTGCCCCAGCCATTAGTTCCAAACATCACAGAATTCTTCACTCACAAATCCCATTTTTTTCTGCCAGCAAGGTGCACGGATGTACAACAACAAGAGGGTTATCCCACTTTTATGGGTCATGCATTTTCTCAATGAAGATTTCTTGAAGAACTGGAAAGGGGCCACTGCATGAAAGTGCAGGTACAAAAATACCTAACAGTTTGACAAGGAGTATTTTAAGTCTACAACCAAAACAAACTCTGTTTGAATATAAGTTTACCTTGTTGGGTAACTGCAGTAAGGGGGAATGACTCATCTTCTAGTTCAGTTCAGACAGAAGCTAGAGAGCACTTTATTTTTAACTAGGGGCATTAATTTTTCAGTTCAGCTGCTGACACAGCATGTACTAGGGGCTCCTTTTTTGTAAGACTAAGAGGAGAAGACRCAAGATACCATTTAAGCTTTCTCTCTCACTGAGCAGCCTTCTTCACAGAAGTTTGTTTGAAAGAATTAGTTTGTGAGAACTTGTTCATAACCAGCTTTTTGTTTTCCTGGTGCCACTGCATTTAAATAACCTTTCTCATAACATTATTATTCCTTCCTACATTCTTTTCATCGACAGAAAGAGTATTTTTATTATGTCAAAATGATTTGACTAGATTTTGCATTCTTCCAAAATYGCTTTTGTTAGCATAGTGTATATGGCCTCAAGTTGTAATTAAGAAACATGCTTTTACTTTTAACCTCGAGATACATATTAAGAGCAGGGCTGAAGGGGAGGGCAGCATTAATGAAGGGGTCAGGTGAGGACACTTGCACAGAAGTGCCTGCCAAATTTGCTTGTGTAGCCCACAGAAAAACAATATGAGAAAATGAAATTGGGTAATGAAAGTCACTCACCCATCCTATACTTATATAACTAGGCCTTCTCACAGCAACCAAGTGAGGGACCGTTTGCCAGCAGCTGAGTAGCTCAGTTCAGGAAACAGTGTTTTGTTGAAGTGACCATATTTGCCTATATCAGCTATTAGCATTTTTATTTTTAACAGTGTTGCTCATTTTACAGGGCATGAGGACAACAGTTAGTATGTGTAAACTKGAATCCTGAAGTTTCTGTTATGACAGGAGCAACAAACATTAKTGTATATAATAATATAAACCAGTACCAACATTAAGTGCCAAGTACCTCCCTGACCTTTAAGGCTGCGCACGGACCTGCTGACGAAGGGRCATATTCAGATCCATGAATTTCTGTAGACTGGAGGAAAGGACGGGGGAGATTYAGCAATAGATTACAAGGCTACAAGTCAAAAGGCAGCCTTCTAGACAAACTCTCATGGCCACCCTCTTCACAAAGCACCTCTTTCCTTTTACCTAGCCAGCAGCAACCAGATAAGAATCAGAAGAGCCTCCTGAAGGGAAATTCATTCCTKAAAGTAAGTTAATCATTATTACTCATCCCCCTAAACAAACAACCTCCAACTCTTTTAAGAGACTGTTTCTGAGGTCCCACATGCTCCAGACTCACCAGAATGGAGTTGGAGCTCCTCATTTTTTTCCTGCTATATTTTGCCTAATTGATCTAGGCAAGGACTAGATCCTGGGCCATTTTCCTAGTTAGCAGCTAGAGACAAGCGATGGTCCTCTGGGAGTGATCTGGTCTCTCCCCCTTTAACTACAGAGTAGGGGGAGATCCCACAGCAAAGTGCTATTCAGGTGAGATGCCTATTCGGGATTTTGAAAAGGAGCTCAGGGAATCCTGTCTGCTGTAACATTCAGGCAAAGAGACTGCCCAACTCAAAACACTACAGAAGTAGAAGAGGATAAAAGGTTGAGGTTTGAAAACTTCACCTAGCAAGGAAGTATAAGATGGAGTGGCAAAAAAGAAGAGAAGAAAGGAAAGCAGAAGAGCTAAAAAAAAAAAAAAAAAAGTAAGCCAAGATCTGAGTGCCTAAGCAGAGGCTGAAGGAAAGAAACACTGGTAACACTTTTGGCTAGAACTACTAAGAAGAAGGCAAAGCATGTTTGCAGAAAAAGAAGTTAAGCCAGTTAAACATTACACAGGGCTATGCTGATAGATACCACAAGAAAGTTTCCAACTAAAATTTTCAAGTTCAAACCAGGTGTTGCATAGTTTCCTTAAAAACCCACAGACAATTCACAATAATATCAAGAACTTCCYGGGAATCGTAGTGTAATTGGTGCTGGACAGCGCGGCTTGATACAAAAGGTAGAAAGCATAGGGTGGGAGACCTAGGGAAGAAATTACTGTTAAGACTACCGTTCACCCACAAAAAAAGGATTGCCAAGAGATACAACAAGGCAGGAGGTGGAAAGTCTTTTGCAAAAAGTCTGTATCATTAAAAAAAGTTTATTTTCCTATATTTTATTAAACATGAAGCATTTAAACAGATGAAAGTCACAGGAAAGTAAAYGACATTCCACAACTTAACCTACAAACAGAAGTGCAGTAAAAAGGTCATATAGTTTGGTGTACAGTGCATGTAATAGAGCACTGCTACCTTGACTTGTGGCATTTGTCAAATTTGTAACTGTAGAGTTAAGTGCTTAAGTTAAAGTATAGGGGCTTTGATTCTGATACTGCGGTGTCCACTTGGTTTTACTAACAAGCCACATGGGATATTTTTATCTAAATAGACAAAAAAATCCTAGTGTTTACAGCTGAATTAGTCTCTGTTACTGCTGGCAGGGCTGCTGCAATATTTCAGAGTGGCAGAGACCGTTGTTCAAAAACAGACAGTGTCAGGGTCTGAAAATACTCTAGGCTCTATTTATAATTTAGGAACTTTTTCCTCTAATGTCTACAAACACAATTTTAGCAAGGTCTTCCACTTTAAGATTATTTGTTACATTTTATAGCCAAAAGATTCAAGTCTCCAACTTGCGTGTATACATACAAGATTCAAGTTTCCAACTGCATGTATACAATACTATCTGCTTTAGAATTAAGTACAGTACTTAGAAATATGTTTTCCACTTTTGTATCAGCCATTTTAAGCAGCTCCAAGTATTGCACTGCTTTATTTTTTGTAAACATCCTTCAATTAACCCAAAGGCCCCTTGGATGTGAAGAAGCTGATGAATCCTCGTTTGGGATTCCGGAACCTGCTGTTTAGCAAACCTCTTGTGAACCCTTTCTCCAGCTTCGAGATACACTATACTCCCACCTAGTCACTAGTCAGGGACCAGGTCTCCTTTAAATGAAGGATGTGCCATGTCTAGACACTGGCAGCAGGCTAGTGCCTTTAAAACAAAGGAGATAATCAAGCTATGTAGCTAGTTAAAAAACAAATGAGATAATCAAACTCTGTAGCTAATTAGCAACCCCTGGTCTGTTTCTGTCTGTGCAACCTCCTCCTTTATGCTCACTAAACTCACAAGCGAGAACTAGGCAAGCAAAGATCTACAGGATTAACATAAGGCTGAGAAAAGTAAATACATTTATCCAAGTCAGACAAAAAAAGTTAAAAATACCACTTTCAGCACATGATGCATGGCACAGAAAGCCAATGTGAATCTCTTCACRAAAGACATTCGTTTCCAACTAGGTTAGTGGGGAGGAGGGATGCCAAACAGGAGTGGTCACTTCTGTCAGAGAAGCACAGTCTTTAAAAACAGGTCAGTTGTTCAGCTAAGTGCTGCTCATTGAAGAGGTTTTCACACTTAGTTGCTTATTTAAAAAATGATGCTGGGAAATATCCCCATATCCAGACAAATACTGTCATTCTGAGCCATACTTYTACAGCTGGTAATTACTACTGAGGGCAAGGGAGAATCGAGATTTTCCTACTCTCACGCAAGTATTTTGGCTTTTATTTTTGGCCAGGAC
Organism: Nothoprocta perdicaria; assembly: GCF_003342845.1. Lineage (NCBI taxonomy): Eukaryota > Metazoa > Chordata > Aves > Tinamiformes > Tinamidae > Nothoprocta > Nothoprocta perdicaria. The sequence goes on along the minus strand of NW_020454093.1, from coordinate 9,619,293 downwards.
GAGCGCGTTTGCTTTTTGGCTCAGGTTGGAATGTGCAATGTGGGGTAAGAAGGTATGCAAGAGATCCAGAGGAGCAGCATGGGGCCGGGTTCACKCTGCTGGAGGTGGCTGCGAGCCTCTGCTGAGGCAGACAACGACTTTACTCTGTGGCAAAGCAGAGGTGCGGAAACRTTTCTTCCAGGAGCAAGACGGACAAAGAGAAATAGTGCCAGAATCAACACCTCCCAGGCAGGAGGAGATTGTAGAATCGGGGATTACAGGAAGCTGTTGCAAAGAGGGAAAGGAGGTAAAAATGAAGAACTGTTCAGAATTGCCAGTTAGTGAGGGACAGATAAGAGATGAAGATCAACAGATAATTTATTTGCAGTACCCAAGAGTGAGCAGCTAAGAACTCACCTCCCACTAGCAGCAGCCCACAAAGCTGCCTTATCCCCCTCTTTAACCCCCAAAAAAGAGACAAATATTTTTAACGGCAGCACGGTGATGCCTGTGACCAGGCCAGAGGCTGTGCTAAGCTGCAGCAAACAGCAGAGGGGTAGCTAAAAGACTAAACCACACTCTAACCTCAGCTTAGAGCGCGAGGCTAACACTAGCTGCCTTGTCTCCGGGCCTGCTCCAGCGCTTGCAGCGAGAGGCTCATACAGCGCAAGGAGTTGGATGCAGGTTGCAGATGATGCTCTGATCGAGTCCCAGGCTCCTTTTGTTTCTGCTAATGGCAGCTATGGGAGAGGGGAGCACAACATGACCACCACCTGGAAGCTGCTGGCCCCTCTCTGCCTGCTAATTGCTCTGCTTACAGGTCTGATCAACAAAAACCAGCCCTCACACTAATTACTAAGAGGCATGGGGGGAAGAAAGGCAAACAGGGAAAGTAAAAGAAAAGGTGAGAGAGTTATGTCACTACAAGCCTTTCTATTTAGGAAAGAAGATAAATATTTACCACCTGTAGTATAGTGCACCATGTGCAGGCCTGTGTGCACTGTCAAAGGCTTTGCCTGGATTATAAAGAGAATTAAAAACCCACAACTAAAAGCCTCATATACACACCCCAGGATTAAGCTCTTCTACAAACCCCTGCGCATGGCACTTAGGGACAAGGAAAACAACCCAGCAAGAGAAACTCAACTATCAGGTTCAGCTGCTGGCAAGACAAAGGGCAAGTTCTTCCCCTGCACTTAAGTTCCATTTAGAATTCATGTCCATAAAATTTATATTCTTTCCATTTTAATCTTTGTTTCATAGGAGTAAGCAGGGAAGAGATCTTCAGAGTATTTCACCTATAATTAAATACCTTGACCTGAAATTAAACTCAGCCTCTACACAGAGGCTAGGCTATTAACTGTTAAGAGTGCAAGTGATCTTGTCCAGGGCAACTTATAAGCAAAGTGTTTTATTTAAGCAAACAGTTTTTAACAAAACCAGGTCTTAAAAGTGGCAGTACTGCAGAGGGAGCAAGAATTCCCCTAAAACTGTAAGGGGCCAGGTGTATGACAAGGCGTCTCAAAGCATTCTCGTGCGCACAAGGAATTTTCACTGTTGGGGGAATGCTTTTCTCCTGGTAAACGGAAGGCTGGAATGAGCAACAGCAAGTAAAGAGCGTGAGCTCTCTGCTGAAGTGAGGTCCAGGTAGAGCTAGAAGGCAAACAAGATAAGGCCCTGCATTACCAGCAAAGCTTTTGTATTGCTTTGAAGGCTGGTGACCTCCAAAAGGTTTATTCACTTCAAAAAACACTTTTGTGCTTTGTGTTTCTTGATACTTGAATACACCAAACAATGCCACAATTTAGAGAATCTTCCCATGCTTGTAAAACAGGGCAGATGCAGCTTTCCAATTCCATTGGGAGTCATCAGCATTTATCCGTGATATTAGTTTCTAGGTATTAATGACCAGATAAGTCATTTTTCAGCAATGTAACTGCAGTTTCAGGATGAATAAGTGTGCAATGAACTAAAGCTAAGAGAAAGCCTGGCAGGGGGTTCATTACCTCACCTGCAGCACCCTGTAACCATCACTGCATTGAGACAGCTCCTGAGTAAGGAGCCAAGGACACAGAAACAAGCCATTCCAAGACAGGATGCCCTGACTTAACCCACTTGCCCTCCTCCCCTCTTTTTAAGAAGATCTGCACACAGACGCTTTATTTTCCTGTTGTCAAATTCTGAGATGCCACATGAACAGAGAAAGACAAGAAGGTTAAGGTACAAGCATAATCAAAGTACCTTCATTCATTTCTGAAGCCAAAGTGCTTCCTGGTTACAGCTTTTGAAGCGGTAACCAGTCAAATATAAAATATAGTAGCCAATCAATTATTGCTTCTTATCAAGGCAGCTTTATGTAATAATTTTTTTTTTGAAGAGTATACCAAATGGGATTCTTATTACTTCTGTGTCATATTCTGAAAAAGCAATGTATTGGAGGCTAGCTTCGCTATCAATATGAACGTGATTAAGATTAGACCCAGCTATGCTTGTAGGGTTCATGGACCTGAGAATCTGGCAAAAAGACATGTTTAAAGTTTAAAAGACGTGATGAGACCTGACCCACAGACCATGGGTAGTTCTGTGTCTATGAGATCAGTCTCACAGCCTGGAAAGGAAAATTATAGAAACTGGGTCAACTCATAAGCAGTTTATAATTAAGCAAGAGAAAATAAATAGAAGACCCTTAATCTAAATGGCCAAATGTTCTCACTTCTTCAGGATATGTGTACTTGAATTTAATCTTTGTCACATAACTGGGATAGTACAGACTTTAGGGCCCATGTTTACTTCATCCTCTTCCTTTCTAAAATAGAATGTGGCCCACATCTCACAGAAGGTCACTGCACAGCCCTCTATACTCTTTAATTCTCATATTCATTAATAGGCTTATGATTTGGTGCTAGAAAGTGTGTTGATTAAAGTAACATTGAATTCCTAGTGTTTGTGCATTTTTCAGTTGTCAAGATTCAAGTGTTCTCCTCAATTAAACTCCAAAGAGGAGCTTCATTTAGGAGATGGGGGTGAGGGGAATGGACAAAAAACCAAAATGACAAAACCAAACATGAATGGAGTTGGCAATATGTATACTTATACCAATAAATGTCTAATCTACAGACCTAGAGCCACATTTCTACAGGTAGCATATTCTGCCAATAAGCTTCTAAATTCTGTTCAGCACCTCAAAAAAACTCAATCCAACTTTGCTTTGCTGTTTTAGTTCTCCTGAACTAGTTCTAATGAGCTCACACCAGTTACACGAACCTACRTGAGGTCACTTGGCAGACTGAAACGTTTAGCAAGTCCCTCATCATTAGGTTGGCTTCTCCTCTTGCGCTCCTGCCAAATGGGGCTGCAAACACATCACAGATAGCGACTATTGCTCCTTGGGCTTCTCAGCAGCACCAGGCTGGGCATTAACAGAACTACTCAACTCTTTAGGCCAGGACTATGATTTCCAGATTGAAAAATAAAGATGCTTCTGGCAGGACAGAGTTTAAACTATGAAACTTAGAAGTCAATCCATTGAGTCAGCTCATCGTAAGAACAGGAAAGTCCTAAAGCAGCCTCAAGATTAAAGCAAGACCTCTTCAGCTCTGAGAAATAAGCCATTATCATTGAGGTAATACATAAAAAAAAAAGGGAGGGGGTCAGAAGGCCCTTCCTTCCCATCTCCTTAAATTTGGGACACCACACACAAGGCTACTGTCATGAGAATCATTGCAAGAGCTTCTTATTGCAATGAGGGTTGCCCAGAGTACAGAACACACTGACAGAAGTGCATGGCAAAGTGAGGGCCTGCCTGCTAGCTTTGARCAGTGCCCATTTGTGACGGATTTGTCACTCACCCCCGCCACCACTCGCTCCATGACACCATTAAGCGCAGAAGTCCCCAGTTGAAGCTTTCCGTAAAAGCTTCCTAGGCAGCTGAGGGATTCTCCACCCAGAGACTCTCTCCATAAGGGGAAGTGAATGCTGCCAAGGGAACAATTTTACAACAAGAGTACTAAATCCCATGCATTTAAGAAGAGTGTGACAGGGAAGACCTCCTGTTCTAGGTGACAGCGCTTCCAAAAGGCTCAGAGTAGCCTTAGTGAGTATCCTCTTGGGGCACCTGGCACACAGCATGACTTAAGGACAAGCTGCTCTTGAGCCTCTTGAAACTTAGTCTTCCTAGTGCATGAGTTCATAGCTATCAGCATCCACATGACGTGGAAAATAAGGAGAGTTGCACATGTGAGTCACAAGCAATAAGGGAGGGTGTTCCTGAATTAGGACAGTCAGAAAGCACCAACCCACATGGAACAGGCCTTGATACTGGTACTAGGACTACTGCCTTAGCAGGGGGACTAAGATCACGGTGACTGTCACCTTCAGTGGCCAAGACAGTCACCACTCCTGAAGGAAGAACAGCATCTAAAACAAAAGCCTCATCCCAGGTATATAAAGCAATCTGGCTTCCTCACACTCCCACATCACATACTAGAAAGAGATACCAGCAGATTTACCCATTTCACACACCTTYGTTGACTGTTTAGTCTATTGCCCTGTATCACACACTGCTCTCAGACAAAAAAACTGCAAGGTCATATTTGAAGCTAGTTAACCAATTGTTGAATATGTCTGAGTTCATATTTCACAGGCTCTTTTTTTGAGGCCTGAAATTTCTCCCTTCCTTCCTCAAAAGTGGGTTCACAGCCAATCTGAACTTACTGAGGTTAGTTAGGCCTGCCACAATCCCACCTCCCACACCAGCCTCGCAAGTTTTTCCTTCCTCTGCTTTTTCTGCACTGGTGTCATTTGCAGTTCAGGGAGCCAGAAGACCCAAGCAGGCAGTTCTACCACAGAGGAACAGCTGGTTAGGAGGCAAGTTTTGAGTTGCTTCTTGCATCAGTACAGGATAAGTGCAGACCGGGAGGAGGGAGGGAGCCACAAAATCTCTGCTTACCTACCACACAGCTTCACAGTAATTCTTGCATTAGACCAGCAACTACTCAAAACACTGACAAACACTCCTTCACTACTTAAATTTGTGTTAAAAAAAGACAAAACAAAAGGCACTATTCTTTTCTATACCTTGTGAGACTTCTGTTTTGTTGCATGCTTCCACTCAAACTAGGAGATGAATTGCAACAAAGAGACCAGATTTGAGTTGGGAGGAGTCCAGCTTCATAACAAGTATTTAATCACTGCTCTAGTCACTCCAACAGAACTTACTTCAGAGAAAAACTGTATTTTCCAATTCATCCCATGGATTTCCAAGTCATTAATCTGATTTAGTCTTAATGAAAGCTCAGTGCAAGTGAAATGTGTTTAGTTCTTTCACTCAACATAGGCTAAAGCATCACAGATTTTTCAATTCTGTTCTTCAAACTGTTTGCTTACTTGCTTCAATGAGAGGCACCCATATTCCCCAGTAAGGCAACAGATATACAAGGAGGGGGCAGACACCTGACACAAGCTAAGCAGTTCAGTTATTCCAGCAAGCAGTTAGTTTTCACATGACAGAGTAGAATAATCAATAAGAACTCAAGTCCTAGAATCAGAATAACACACAGTTAAACTGTTGTATAAGGTGACAGTCCTAAACACCTACAGTAAGGCAGGCAACAGTCTAAGGATACATGATAAAACCYCTGCCATCATTCCATTCATCCTTTCCAAAGAAGGTAGGAAAACCAGAGAAATTTATGGCTTGTCTCTTTCAGTTTGAGATTACTAGTTTCATGCTCACACCTATATCAACTGAGCAGGAAAGTAGAATCATTTGGTATTAGATACAGTTTTCGCTTGCAGGTCACTTTACTTGGGCAGCTGCCTTGGTCTCTTAAGCAGATAGCAAAGCTGAAAGAGGTARGAAAAGTGAGATTTGAAATACAATAAGGCTACAGCTTACTTAAAAATAACAACAATAGTAAAAAAAAATTAGACAAAGCCTCACATTATTCTACAGACTTGGCTCAATCACGTGCAAGGTAGGAAAAATAAGATTTTAGTCGTACATGTGAAGTCTAGCCTATTCTTACATTAAAATATTCTGACTGGGCTATAGCRTCACTGCAAGCTGCAATTCAGTGTGCTTGAAGCCACAGGTGTCACTGAGCTTCACGCACTGGCTGCTTTTTCCCCTACTAGCAGTAAGGAGCGAGCCAGCCCAGGGAGAAGAGGACACAGGCTCTCTAGAAGCTGCATCYAGCCACTCACTGCTATCAGCGCGTTACTCCACACGCATGGCATTTGTTCTGGAATGCYGGCCAGCTGCAGGGAGGCAACTCGCAGGCGGGAGCGTCCGCCGCCCTCGGCAAGGTAACTGCTGCTCACGTGTCCACGCCGAGGCCAGAGACCTCTGCGGCCAAGGGGAGAGTTGGAAGCAGAGCCGTTTGAATGATCAGTAACCAACCTAAACATCTCCATATCATGTTTGCCAGGCAGGAAAACGTTACACCTACTTGTTTGATAAGCAAACATCTGAAAACCAAAGTCATGTAATACTCTGAGATTCACCAGGCAGCAGTCACCCCTGCTCTTTACTCTGGACCCAGAGGTGCAGGCAAGTCRCAGCATTTTACGTGAAGTCTCCTGCTTGGGTGAATAGCCTATATCCCTATCTAGGGCCAACCACTAATCAACAGTTCACACTATTACCTGCTCTTCCTACAGAGACAGATGCTGAAAGAGGAGAGGTTACCAGCGTGCTGTTAGCTGGGCTGGTGGAAGGAGGCGCTTGCAGAGCTTTGCTTCTTGCAGGGGTTCGAGGTAGGACTGTCACTGCACTGGAGTCCCAGCTACTGCACAGGGAACACGCCTTTGCGGGTTCCAACAGCTCTCCTAACCCAGACACCACATTTTACACCAAATCTCAACCTAAAACACGAGYATCAGGGAGACCACACACAATTCAAAGGTTTAGCTCAAGCTAAGCTGGGTCTTCTCTGCTCCGTAACACAGAGYGCATCTCTGCCGCTATCACAGTAGGATGAAGCACGCTTTCTATGGGGGCTGCCATTCCCAATGCTTCCCTTGGCAAAGCTTTCTGAACCATCAAAAATTAATGAGTCTCAAGACCTCAACACCACCAACACCTTCCTTCCTGATGTGGACTTGCCAGAAAGAGCCTATTAGCTTASAGAAGAGAAAGAAAAGGAAGACTATATTCCTAGCTCTCGGTGACGAGGCAGCTGCAGCTCGGATCCCTGCACTTCTCTCCCCTGGCTCCCGTCGGGGCCAGGACCCTGCCGGAGCGCCCACCCCACGGCAGCCCCCGCTGGGCCGCCCAGCGCTGCGCGAGCCTGCCGAGGAAGGGAGGAGCAGCCCATGCGCTTCCTACGGGGCGCGAGCCCGCCCGAGGCGGCGCGGCCCGCGGCGGCCCCGGTGCCCTGAGGGGCGGCAGGCAGTGACCAGATCCCTCCAGGTGCGGGGCTGCCCCCGGGGGCGGTGAGAGGCAGCAGTGGAGCCCACGCACGCACACGCACACACACACAGAGAGGGGCGGCCGCGGGGCAGAGCGGGGCGGGAGGCGCCGCGGCCGCCCGGCAGGACAGGGAAGAGGAGCATGCGGTAACGCGGAGCCCCGGGAGGCGCCCGGCACCTACCGAGCAGCACGCAGAGCACATCCAGCGCCACGAACGGCAGCCTCGTCCTGTCAAACATGCTGGCGCCGGCGGGCGCGGCGCGGGGGCGGCAGGGCAGGGCCCGGCGCAGGGCAGCGGCGCTGCGAGCCGATGGCGCCCGCCCCGCCGCG
>NW_020454093.1:9580164-9610736 GCF_003342845.1 Nothoprocta perdicaria | reverse complement strand
CAGCATGAAAAATGGCCTGTGAATAGACCCATTTGATTTTAAAAGCACTTACTGCAAAATAGACAAGATTTTTTTCCCCCTTCACCAGTGTTATTATGCTGTGGGGCATAAATCTATCAGCCCTGCCATGGAGCACATTTGTGTTTTGTTAGGAAATTGCGGATGGGGTGGCTGGCACTTACTGCGCTCACAGCATCAGGCATGAACTTTCCTGTCGTTCCTTGCACATGAACAGCCTCCCTCTGTGTTGCATCTTAAAGGCTGAGTAACAGGTTTGGCGGTTCAACAAGGGAAACAGCTCTTGAAATGGAAATACCTCATTAAATATGTTCTGTCTTCAGTTTCTTGGGATTCAAACAGTCTCTCAGGTTATATAAAGCAGTTTCATGCAGAAGTTTTATATAGAAGCCTATGAAGGAGTTCCTGATTTCACTTCAACACCTAAGAAGCATCTCAGCTGCAAATCAAAGTGTGCTTGAGAGATTAAGACTAGCCTCAGTTTATGTAGGTGTTGTGTGATTGGCAAAACTCRCACCCCGATGCAAGTATTCTGAGGTGCTCTCAAGGAGTAGAAGCTCCAGTGYTGCCTTAAAATACAGCAAGTAATAGAATAAATTGTAGCAAAACCTGATAATGACAAAAAAAAGTTATCTTTGTGAGAACTGTTTCTGAAATAAAGTGCGTGATCTGCTTTTCTCCTCACAAAGTAGAGCATTATTGACACCATCTGATATTTCTTAAACCAAGAGTAGGTAACTGTAAAGAAAAAAAACTTTTTCTCTCTTTTTCTTTCACTCATCACTGCAAGGTGATGAGTGAAAAACAGAACACAATGCAAAAATTCCATGCGCCAAGTGTGGTAATTGCTTTCTTCAACCCCAAAACATCACGTTGATCTTGTTCAGGCTAAACATCAAACAGCTCTCCTGATCCACGCCCCTCTTCAGGCAATCCCAGGGACAGGAGAGATTGCAATGTCTAATTTAAAGGGAAGACTTCCTAGAAGAATGAAAGGGAGATAATGATGACACTTAAAAGCACCTGGGGATTTGACTTCGGCAGAACAGTATTTACAAACAATAGAAATTCATCACATTTCATTGTCTTGCAATTTCTACATCTCTTTCTCACCCTTGAGACAGAGCTTGCCTAAGGGAAGAAACATCTCTGCAACATCTGACAGAGTTCAGGAAAGAAATCAGCCTTGCAGTTCCCCTCCAGACTCTCCCATTGCACAAGGAATTGTTGCAACCCCATTCCCACCAGGCGCACTATGGYTGGGAAAGCCCCGTGGAGCACAGATGGGCCTGGGCTCGCTCTGCTCTCCTCTCCGCATTCAGAGCCTTCCTCTGGGTTGTCTTCTGTGTGCGTGTAGCAGATGGCAGCACACCAGTGCAAACACAGACTGAGKTACTGGCAATTAGCAAAAGCTAATATTATATATGATATTACCTCAGTGTTCTTGTACGTGTACTGCAGCTTCAGAGATGCTTCTTTTTCACACACACACACAAAAAGGTATTTGGGCATAAAACTGAAAAAATAGAAACATGCTTCTGTACCTTTACTAAAAAACCACTAGTTATCTGTGGCAGCAGCAATACCCAGGTAGCAGATGTGGCAACCTGCCAGGGCTTGATCAGACAAGTCATCTGGAGCAGTACGTTTCAGAGGGAATGGAGAATTACTTGACTATAAACATCTATAAACAATTAAACCYGAAGTAGAAATCATGCTCTGTGAGCTGAAGTTTTATTTTAAACATGTAACAAATATCAGAGCTTCTGAATTTCTTTTTTTTTTTTTTTTTCCTAGTGCTATGGGAATTGAATCTTCTGACTCACTGGCCTCAGCTGGATCGATGGTAATTTAATGTCCCTTTGCTGGGAAAAGAAAAAAAAAAAGACATTTTTGCTGTCCTGTTATCTGCCTGATATCTATTCCTCCCAGCCAGTCCCTTAGGTGCCCCCCACTCTTAACCACTTCTATGACTCACTGACRTCGTCAGATCAACACACACACTTAGCAAGGCTTTTGGTAAAGAACATTTTTGAGCTGGGACCTGAGTAAAAGGAAGGCAACATACGAGTCTAATAAGTGTTATTTTAACCTTTAAATGAATGTAATTTTTTGATAGTTTTAATATTACTTTGTAGAATTTTTACTATACAAAATATTTTAGCCTCAAATCTTCTTGTGTTTGTTGTGGTTATTTATTTTKTCCCATGTATCTTTTTATTATCAAGGGCAGCGAACAACACTGAGCAACATTAAGACCAAGTTACAGCCGCAGCCATTCATTTGTTTGTTCGTATTCTCTTCCTCTCCCCAAAATGGGGATTTTTGGTGTTTTACCCATCCTCTTTAATAGTTCTGGATATGCTGTGATTGAACTCTCAGGAAGTTTGTCCTTCAGTCTGTTAGTGGTATTTGAACGCTAATTAATTACTACTGGCCAAAAAGAACTCTTAACTGCAATTAACATTTGTGACTTTAGTACATCATGGGATTTTCCAAGGCTTTTTTTTTTTTTTTTTTTTTCTCCAGAGCTTGATAGGGGTCAGTCAATAGGTCTAACTGAGCTGTTATCACTCAGCAACGAGATTGCAGTGTCATCAAAGGCAGTTCTTGGAAGCCTCACCTCAGTGCCCCTGGGGAGATGAGTGCCACACTGAATGCATTAGGGAGGAACTGGAGAGCAATAGGTAAAATATCATTGTGACACATTCCTGCATACTGGGCATCCTGCATCCAAATACAGTAGGTGGAGAGAAAGTGCAAAGGGAGGTAAAATGGATTATTAGACTTTCAATGCAATAGTTTCAAGACTAGAGGAAAGTAAACAGGATTTTTTAGCATGGAAAACAAATGATGAGAGGAAAAGGCTTTATAAAACATCTATAGAAAAAATGTATAAAATCATGAAATGTGTGGAGACGGTGAATACAAAACACATTTGTTATTTGTTATCAAGAACTGRGGAGAAGCCAAATAAGATGTCAGAGAGCAGGGCTCCTTTTTTATGCGAGAACACTGTGGAATTCCTTGCCACAGATTGCCGTGGGATGCAAAAATRTAAGGGAGACCAATGGGATTAGTAMGGTTCATATAGTTCATTGCTAAACATGGTGAACTGTTCCTTAAATGCTGCCCCTAAACCTCTGCTGCTGGCCTCTCTTGCAGGCCATGAGGCTCCATTGCCGTGATCTGCATCAGAAAAACAGGGCTTAATATTTTCAAAGCTAGTCAACACTCACGGAATCACCRAATGGTTGAAGTTGGAAGGGACCTCTAGCGATCATCTAGTCCAACCCCCCTGCTCAGGCAGGGACACCTGGAGCACGTGGCACAAGGTCTCACACTGGAAATCACACTACTAGTAATCAGCAGAAATGAAATAGTTGCGACTTAGTTATAAAGAACTGCCAGACTCCCATCTGACATGTTGGTGTGTTTGTTTTTTAATCACAGAGCAGTGAACAACAGAGAACATTTATATTTCTTAAAAAAAATCCCTTAACTGCCAAACCTCTGTAGAACTACACTCCCTATACACCCAAGAGCTCCTGCTCTCAAGGCTGGAGAWCATCACCAGGGATCCTCTGCTCCTCTGTTCGTGAAGGAGCAGACCTGGTATTTTCCTGACCCAATTCTTGTGCTGCCGACAGGCAGCTGCATCTCCCGGCTGCCTCCCCTTCAGTTCCAGGTCCCTGCTTATTTGGGATGAAAGTCTTGGGAAGAGCAACAGGCCCTTCCTGAGCTCCTCTCCTAGGGAGCAACAAGGGTGCAGTGGGCCRAGCCTCGGGCCTTACTGCAGCGCTCATCAGGCCCCTCGATCTCAAACTATGCTCTGAGCAAAGGCAGAGTTAGCACAACCAGAATAGCTACGGAAATATGTCTGTAGGGGACCTCTGGCAACAGTTTTAGGAATGGTATTATACTGTTAAAGTTGTCAGTGCTGCTTTTGTTTGAGCTCCACAAATTCATGATTTTTTTTTATAGTGCTGTAGAATCAAAGTAATTTATTCGCTAGTTCATAACACTATGTTGTTGTTTTCTTAAGACAGTATAAAATATATTGGATAAAGTTCATCCTTGGATGCAAGTGTGCTAATATAGTGCTGGTACAATAGCCTAGCACAGAAAGAATTGAAACTACAAAAATAAATTACAAGGGGGTTTTGAAATTGAAATAACAATAGGAAAAATGTCACCAAAAACCTCAAGCTGGCAGAATTAAGGAAGGCAAAAAGAAACCCACTATGGACCGTACAGCACGTTCTTCTCTTGCATCTGAGCATTATTCTTCACAGAGATAATCAGAATCAGTTCCTACCAAAGTAAAAATGAGGGTGGAAGAGAATAAATCAGAAGATAATAGCAACATTTATCGTTTAACGTTCCTCTTCAAAGAATGATGAGAGGATCTGGGTCCTAATATAATCATTATCTAATGAAAGCTTTTGCCTCTCCATCTTCCATAAAATAGTACTTAACTCCTTGAAATAGTCATCAGAGTGCAACACAAAAAGCCACAGCTGGAGCTGTTCCAACAAGCAGAGAGTTGAATTACTGAAATCACTTCCTCTTAGCTTGTGTCCTACAGAAACGTGGGATTGCACTTTGCTGTCTTGTCCCTTTACATAGATTCATCCTTGTGCCAACAGCAGATTCAGTGCCTTAAGGTACAAGTCAATGGCTCCTGTAATCCACTGCCAGAGCACAGAATGTCCAGATTATAATTAAATCCTGACCGCTTGGTATTTACTTTTATTACACTAATACTGAGAGGCCCCAGTAAGATGGGAGCCAATTGTGCTGTGTGCTGCGCACATTCACAGCCACTGCCTCAAAGACCTCACAGAGCAGGGCAAAAGCAAGCAAGCAAACACTATTTTCAACAGCAGCAAAAAAAGCCTTAATTCTGCTGCTCCTCTCCTTGAGGCATTAATCCAGAGAGAAGAGGAAACCTGTCCCACATGAGTCATCTGTGCAGATGAAAGCGCAGGAGGATCCTCCTATCTCCCGTTTTATCTTTGCCTTCGACATTGCTGCTTCTTTCCCAAGCAGAGGGTTTGCAGTGAGCCTTGGAGCGCGGGCGGCCCTGGGCAGGAGGCTGTGGAGTCTGGAGCACCAGGAGCAGGGAAGCAGGGAAGCAGGCAGCGGCCTCGCTTCGTGCAGTCTGGCTCCCGCCGCGTGAGCAGGCGCTTGGCAAGGCACAGGAGAAGGATTATGTCTGTCAGAAAAATTTTTATGGGACCCAACTCTTCCAGGGATTGTTTCAAATCCGCATAATGCTCTTGAGTGTTAATGCCTGCATGGGGACGTTTGCATTAGCAGATAAATGCACAAGAACACGTTTCCAGACATCTGCCTCAGGACTGCACATCGGAGGAGTTCGCAGAAACTTGGTCCAAAGTCCACGAGGTCCTTGGGCTCCTGAAATGACTTCCAAGGTTTGTAATAAATTGTGCTGCTGAAGTGCRCTGCAGTTAAGCAATTCTCACATGATAGAAACAATGTGTGGTGCACTGCACTAAACCCACTCTGTGTTATTTTAACTTTTCAGCCCCTGAAAGTGTTCAAGGGGGAACAGAGACACTGGAGCAAAAGAGACTCATACGTATAGATGTTGTGAAAACAGGGAAGAAGAAAACATGGGAGAAAGGCCCCACGTTACGACCCCCCCCCCCCCAGTTCAAGCCTAGTGGATAACATTTTAATACTGATCTTTGCTGTACTTTTTATTAGCCATAAATGAGAAAGGTGAATGGAGTTGTTATGATATTAGTGTAACAGTCTTTCTCCCCCAGATTTCCAGTGGCCACTGTTATGGGCTTGTGGCACAGATTTAGTTCTTTCCCTTCTCTAATGCCACAAACTCATAAATAATATTAAAGAGCTTAGGAGTTTTGGTTGAGCCATACCTAGGACAAATACTAATGCTAGAATTCAGATGAAAAACCCAAATTCTTCTAGGAAAGATCAACTAAGTCAGTACTTTATAAACACCAGTAATAAATAGCCGAGATGACTCCTCCTACAAATAGGGTCTTAAGAAACTTRTAAATGATGCAGAGTCACACTTGCATGTATAACATGCCAGTGCGGAAGCTCTCTTGTGCCRTCTTGATTTTCTGGAAACAAACCCAAAAGCCAAGCAGCCTAATCACAGAACCTGCGCACAGAGCTGCAGGGCAAGACCTGCTTCACTCTGTATGTTCTTCCCATGGCTAACACAATTCAAAGGYGTATGAAGGCCATATAGCTGTAAGAGTTATAGGTAGGTAACCAGGGAACATCCCATCCCAGGCTCAGCAGCTGACAGCGGGTACAGTCTGCGGGGTCTGCTTTGACCCTGATCTTTGTTGTGCTTGGGAACATGTGAAGCGCGTGCTAAATCACCATGCAATGAAGCAACCACAACAGGTTGGCAGAGGTACCCAGGAGTGAACCTGAGTTGTGATGCCCAGCTACCCGCAATCCTAAAAAAGACTGATAACAGAAATAAAAAAATAATCAAATGCTGAGCAGCCAGTTTCACCACAATGTTACTCAGCTTCAAGGAAAGCTATAAGCAGGAGTCGGATGGGATAAGTGCAGGTCTGCATAACATGTCAGACCTATTAAAAGGCACGTGTGTGTGCAATGCAGTGCTACTACACAGCATCTGCTGGGGATGTCCATGATGGGCTTGATTGCTTTCAGTCAAGCCCTTTGTACCGACTGTTATTAAATGCCTCCCCCTCCCCCAAATTAGCTTCTTAATAAYGAAAAGATGTCTTAAAAAGTTAAAGAACCCCACTGGCTTTACCTCATTTAAGAACAACTGAGAGACGTGGTTCTATCAGGCTGGTGATTAGGAAACTCTTCGGAGAGCAGATTAGCTGTTGCTGTAAATCTGCTGCACATCTGTTATGGGAAAAAGGGGGGAATTCAGCTTCCCAAATCTCCCATTTCCCGGCTGAGTGTTTTTATTACTGGACATGGGCAGGATATAACCCATCTGCTCCCTGGCTGCTAAGGGAGGGTTAGGCAAGTTCTGGCTATTCCTGCTAGACCAGGACGAGCAGATGACAAAGGCGGGGAACCCTGTGTCTGCATCCCCGTGCTGCCACCTCTGTGGTTGGTCCTGAGCATCCTTGGGGCTCCAGGGGTGCCCCAGGTGMCAGCAGGATTAGCTCACCGCTCATGACAGAGATGTTGTGAGTACATCCGAGTACCAACATCCAAGCGCCAATATCTAGAAAGCCTGTCAGGCACCTAAGACCTCCTTGTGAATCTGACTCACAAGGGATACAACGATGGAGCTCTAACTCCCCACCCCAGTTCTTCCTAACTTCCATAATTTTACTCATCTTYGGTAACATTTCCTTGCTTAGATGCTTAACTTCACACAGGTAACTGATCACAAGCTGGGAAGCTGCTCACTCCCCYGTGGCCTGCTTCTGGCAGAACGGTGTTGCTCATTACTCTTGCTCTTTGCCCCTTTGGCACATACCTCTCTCTCTGTCTCTTAGGAAAAGCGTGCGCATGCGTGCACACACCTACACATATGCATTTATCTGATTAAATAAACCTATTTTCATTTTAATTCTATTCAGCAATAGATTTTAGTGTGAGCAGTAAAAAAATATAAGATGTTCTAGACAAATTATGAGGTGTTAGAGGGCAACTCGTGGGCTATCCATGCAGTGCAGAGCTGTATACAGAAGGTGGAAGTGCAGCCTGGAACTGCGGAAAGAACCAGCAGTGGGAGCAGAGGAGAAAGGAAACCAAGGAAATGCAGAGATAGCCCCGTCATAGCGAGTAAATGAGGAGCATATACGTGACTCTGTGAGTGTTTCAAGTGCTCAGGTCTTCTAAGAGGCATTTTGAAACACAACAGTGAAGGAATGCTGTGTATGTGGTAGCAGGAGCAGGAGGAATAGAAGTACCCTCACCTGAAAGCACCAGGAAAGCCAGTGACGGCAACAGCTGAAGTGAAAGGTTCAGCAGATTACCCTAAAAAAAAAAAGAGAAGTCAGTATCAATTACAAAAGCATCCTGAGTAACATTTCACAATGGTAGAAAATTGTGGATTTTTTTTTTCCCAACAAGACAGATGAATTAGTATATTCCAACATAAGGATCCTGGATAARCTAATTGGCCTCAGTGCTTCATGCTTTCTCAAAGGACATAACGGGGTATCTAGAACAAAAACATGCAGAGAAAGGGTATGGATTCCAGAAACAGTGACTCATGCATTTCCAAAACAGTGTTATAGCAAGTTGCTGTCCAAATTTCCTGCCGTATTATATRTAATGCACATTCAGTGGTGCTGCTGGCACACGTCCCTCTGAGTCAGTTTTGAACCAGTGCCTCAATTCAGAGTTAGGCGACCACTGCGCGGCTGGAGCTTCTGTTGTTACAAACAGATGCAAAACAAATGTGCAATTTCCTCGCAGTCGGTGGGGTCCCCTCACCACGGTCCTGACCCGATGAACACATTTCAAGGTGTGCATTACCTTTGGCGTTTCTGGGCCCTTCTGGTTGGTTACAGTGATCATTTTCGCTTGGATTAAAGTGACATTTAGCATTGCTCTGGAGATCTGTACTCTGAGGAAAAAGAACAGAAAGCCAGAAGAGAGAAACACTCTATAGTTTTTATCTTAAGTACCTAATGAAAATGTATTACTTCTTAATGCCATGTGACCTTTTGTTTCCTGTGGATCCTCCTTGGACCGTGTATTTGATAAGCTCTTAAAGGCATGGGAAAGCCTGGGGAATGGTGAGATGAAGTGGAAAGAATTACAAGCCTTACCAATACAGACATGAATTCACAGATTCTGGGCACAAAACCACCTGCTTACTACACAAGCTGGGGAGTAAACTCCCATGGGAATTCCTCTCAGCGTCTTTGTTTTTTTTCCCCTTCTATCCTGAGTTTAACTGTTAAAAGAGGTACTGTGGCTTTTGGGAGTTCTTGACCTGCCTATGGGAAGTTCACGGCAGCTTGTAAACGGACCACAGAAAAAGGCAGTAATATAGAATAAAAATCAATGAGCTGGCCTCAGAACAACCATATCCAAATTTTTTGAAACTGTTCAAAGCAAAGAATAAGCAAAGAAATGCCTCCTCTTTTCYTTTTTTTTTTCTTTTTTCTCTTTCCTGTTTGGGAGGTTTGCTTGAACAAAAGACATCATGGGGCTCTGTGGGTCTTCCCCTAGCACAGCTTTTGCCTTCCACAAATGCAAATGTTTCATACCACGTGGAAATCTGGAAATGGATATCTTAAAGGAGATCTCCTTAAACTGATAGCCTGGTTTTAAGGAATCAAGTTCAAACTTTTCCCAGAGCACATTTCTTGTCTGCTGAAACAGAGTGGATTTTTCATAGGTTAGGTGTTGCCTCGTGTGCTGGCAAATCACCTTTGTACATTTGCACTGAGGCAAGATGGTATTTGAATTTGCTGGAATGTTTTACATATTCATATAGCCTGAAGCTTGGAAACTTTTTATCACCAGCAGAGCAGCACAGATGACAGTAAAGATACAGTTCAGGCAATGGAAAATGAGATGAGACTCACATTTTCTTCAAAACACTTTGAATACAGAAGTCCAGATGTCTTTTGTGATTTGCAGATTATGTTGCACTGGATCCCAGAGTCAGCTCAGATGAAGCACAGCTTGGTCTCCGAATGAATTTTAGACATAAGTATGGCTCATGCAGCAGCTTTTCCTGGCTGCAAGAAGAGTGACATGTCACCGCAGCTCAGACTCAAGTGAGCAGAGCAACTCCCTACTGCTCTTCCTACTGGCCAGATCACAATTAGTTTCTAGCACTGATGGCTTCAAAAAACCTTACTCTTAGGCACATAAATTTTCTTTTAGCAACCTASTTTGAATGGCAGAGCACTAAAAATTAGACATCTTAATAGAGAGCAATCTTAAACTGGGAGTGCTTAGAAGTCCAGGAAAATTAGTTTTTACTATTTCACTCTGGTCTGATGTAATCCAGATATCCAATCTTGCAATTGGTCACTTTTGCAAAGACCATTCTACAACAGGAATCTTAAAAAGAAAAAAATGTTTACTTGCAAAATCAGATGCAGCTGAGTTGAGAACAGAGCTCCAGAAGGGATGAGGAAAGGACACAGGAGGCTCTCCTGCTAACGCTCAGTTACTGGTGCTGCAGCTGACAGAATCCATAAGCTTTATTAATGTCTCCAGATCCCTAGGTCCGTGCAACCACCTTCCTGTGCCTACAATAGGTAGAAAAATTGTTTTGCAGCCTTGGAAAATGTGGCTTTTTTCACAATTATGATTCATTTATATAACAACAAGATGCAAATCTAAGGCTACAGAGCAAATGATGAGGTGTACGTTTTACCTTGTAGGATATATTCACAAGTTATTAAATTGTGTTACGTATTCACATTAAATAAGAATATTCATGTACTCTATTACACGACACATTAAAAAAAAATCAGAGTACGATACAACATTCACACACCCAGGAAAAGGAAAGAAAAAGAAACGTTGAATAAGTACTACTATAAAAATGTTAAACTTTTGCCAGAGAACTTGTAGTCTCTTTACAATTGTGTTTGATCCTCCTCTTTCAGTTTCTCGTGGGACCCTTGTCTAGCTCTGTCATTCTTCATTATGAGACTGACATCAGTCAGCTGGTTTGTAGCCAACTGCACTAATAATAAACTGGCAGGGAGATCAGAAATTACTGGAACTATTTGGTCATCTTAAAACTGAAAAAGAAGGACTACTCCAAAAGTCCTGAAGGCAGAAAAGGAACACTCTTAAATGCCATTTGTGTAAGAGTAGCTGTTTCACGGCAGAAAAAGTCTACGAAGTTGYGAGTTGGGCCCAGGCAAGAGAATGTAATTGTTCTAAAAAAGATTAATTTTAGTAAAMATCAATGTCTTTTTTTGAGTATCCAAATATTTAAAAATAAGAAATAAGATGCAAAGGAAAAAGACTTTTCACATCATATTACCTACAGCTTTATAAATAACGTTCTCMCTTTGTGTTATATGGCTTATAGCCTAAACCCAAACCTTAATACACTGCATGAGCTTTTGCGTCAGCTACATGTGCTCACACTTAGCTTGATGATCTGCACTTCTGGATGTCCAACCTGCAGTTTCTGAGGRCATTCAGGCCCACCGTGCTGAGGCCCCTCATCGGTGGCTTTGTAGTGCTAATCTGGCTGTGCTGGTGCATGCATCACTTGGAGATCGCTGCCCGAGTGCTCCTGAATACCTGGTTGGGGAGAGAGCTTCGGGAAGCTCTGGAGCATCTTGCTAATACTCGGAGAAGACAGAAAGAAGACAGAAACAATCACCCAGTGCTTCTGTCTATCTCTGTTCGTCTGCAGGTGTTGGGTGGAACTCYACGTGCTTTGAGGTAGCTTCTGTCATCCCATGCCATTTTTCTATTCATTTCCTAAACATCTTCTATTTTACTGCTTTGAAGAGAGCTAACAAGTTTTATCCCTGTTGAAAGTTCCCGGAGCAGGAAGCAAAGCAACCCACAGCAYTACACCAGGCGTAGCAGTTACATTTTAGTTGGAGGGCACCCCTTCTTGCGTGTGTGCCTGGAAAAAGGTAAGAGGTGCAGCTCTGTGCACCTGRGTTACACAACCCCATCTGCTTATTGCTCTGCTGTTACTGCCAGCAGGAAACGTGACTCGAAGTCACTCCTRCCATTGTGGCCAAGACGCAGCATTAAACCACAGCCCTCAGAGCTARAAGTGGGAGGTTGTACTGAGAGCTAAGCTGTCAAGTTGACATTTGCTGCATACTCATCCTTCGGGTGCACTGCTATCCAAACAGAACATGACACAGGTGGTCACAGGCCAGTGTCACACACACAGAAGGGTCACGTACACTTGGGGAGTCACAGACCAGCACAAGATGCACGGTGCTGGTGTGCGAGGCTCACCCAACTGCACCAGCAGAGGAACACAGACCCTGTGGTCTCCCCATCTCCAAAGAGGTTATTTCTCCCCAAGTTGTGCAAACAGGGGCCCCTCTGAAGCCCGGGCTCCAGAGAAAAGCTGCATGCAGACACACTGAATTAGCTGCTCCGAAGAGCAGTGTGAAGCGAAGGACAAGCCACAGCACCAATTGAGAAGCATGTGCTAGGAAGCCGAGCTCTGCATCTTCGTGCCTCTATACATACACTTCAACGTAACATTTTCAAATAAATATGGTCAGAAAAGGTTCACAGCTCCCCTCTGCTGGCTTGAGGTTTGCGGCTGTAGTCAGCAATGAAGGTAGGGAACTGCATGGAAACTCTCACAGCACTTCAGAGAGGGAGAATCTTGTGCGCCTCTGGGATCGTTCCTTACGAGTGTATTTGCAGAGGAAAGAGTGCTCTTAGTGTATTTTTTTTTCTTCCTCAGAAATACATGGCTACATCTACACACAAGAGATTATTCATCAAGTTTAACATGTTCAGCTTCGTGCATACTTTCCATGTGGTTAAAATGCTATAAAATACACCATAGACAAACACTGACAAATAACGTGTAAAGAACAAGCACATAAGGGAACAACAACATAACGAAGCACAAATCCCAGACTGCTTTTATGCATTTTTTCTTGTCCAGAGTAAACAAGCAAAATACTCTGGCATAAAATAGTCAGCAGAAGCATCTTTAAAGATATTATGGTTCTTCCTGTATGCGTTATCACTGCACCAGAAAAACAAAAAAAATCAGATTATGCTTTTCATTTACACTTCATTTTTAAATTATTATCATCTTCATTTTCAATTAGATGACTTTTTAAAAATACATCTGTCAAGATTTTACTCTACAACATAACATTAACTGTGATACAGGTCCCACTGCACCTGAATAAAGGTTGGTGAAGTATATCCAACTTCTTGCTTGGAAAGCCGAGTCCAGATGTTTCTGCTGGAATCTTTTTGTTGCTGCCAAAATCTTTTCAAGACCAATTTCTCCAAGGCCTGAACCATTGCCCATTGAAAGCAAAGGGAAAGATTCCTATTGATGGCAGTGGGCCCAAGTAAGCCAGAGGTTTAAACTGCCCTTGCCAGGAAATTTTGTTTATGTGCATTCTGATGACTTTTAAAGCTTCTCCTTTGTACTTATTTTTCTTATGAATCTTACCTTTCAGTGAGTTTTTTTTCCAGACACCTTGTTTACTGGATAAAACGGAGTTGGTGGTTTCTATTCTTCATCCAGCACAGAAGACAATTTTATTGCCTTCATTTGTCAGAAACCTTTTCAGTCGGGTTGCATYGTGAAGCACAAGCAATATTAAACCATTCTGCCATCCAACAGCTTGCTTTTCTCTGTATAAACACAGGGGATGAAGGAAAAAGACTCAGTCATGTGCTAAAGAAAACTAAGCAGTGCCTTCACAATAAAACCACAGAACCCAGGTTTTTAACAAGTTTACCCAACAGCTGAAGTTTAGCTGCAGTTTGGCCTAGGTGAGCACAGACACTCCAGTGTGGACAGGGACTGAAGGCAGATTTCAGCGTGGAAAGAACTAGGACAGATTCACAAGGGAAGGTGTGGGAGCCTGGGGTCACGTACATCCCCCTTTGATGCCACTAAAAGGTAATTTATTACACTAAGCTTCTTACACCAAGGCAGGTGAACAAACCTGTCCGGAAGGGGCTCCCTGGGGCTGCCGAGTTATCTGGGAAAGCAAACAGGAAGGGAATGGAAGCATGTGCATCTCGTGAGTTGCTACGGGAGAACTCAGTTTCAGAGGGCACCTAAGCCATCAATTCTTGCTGTCAACAGGATGGGGTAGCCGGCYGTCTGCAGAAGAGCTTTCCACAGCGCAAACAAGGGCACTCAGAGTGCAACGGCTGGCTCCATTTGTCTGTCTTAAAACTTCTTTCCTTCCATTGTATTTTTCAGGAGCAGTTCAAACAACTGCAACTCCCTGCTTTAATGGAGCAGAGCTCATTGTTTTAGCACACATTTGGTAATTACGAAAAAATAAAGGGGGGAGGGAGAAGGGGAATGAGGAAAAAGGACACTATTAAAAACAGCAAATGCTGCTACCCTTTGATATCAAAATTAATTATTGTAACTGCAAATCATAGCTAGCTGGAATTTGGCYATCAGAAAATAATCCTCCATTTCACACTGCTTTTGTGCAAGACAACATGATAGAAGGAGGAAAAAGGTAACACTTGAACTGTGATTGGGAAGAAAAGGAAAAATAGGGAGTTGGTGGCACTATTAATAAAAAAGAAAAAAGTTAAATGATGTCAAGGGTTACATCTAGTTTTAGGAAGAAGACAGCAGCTTCCTGGACCAGGGCAAACCTCTCACAGTAAGAAGCAGGGTTTGATCTCTAGCCCATTGTGGTCTAGCTGGCTGTCCCTCTAAAGAGCAGCTCTATTTCCACAACAGAGGAGGACTTTAGTCATGTAAATTTTCCCTCTCAAGCCAAAGGGCTGCACACAGGAAAGGCTGCAAAGAAAGCACATGAACTTGTATGAGAAAGGGTACTGTGTGAAATGCAGGTGTCCCAAACCTAGAACTCCCAATGGCAACACAGAGAAAGAGGAGGAATGGTCCTGACTGCCTCTGTGACCCTCCACCTGCCACAACCCCTGGATCCCTCATGCTGGAAGGTGACGGGATTTCTCTCTGAGGATGTTAACTTGGCACCCTGCATTTAGGGCTCTTATTAGAAACCTATATGCAAACAATTAGATATTCACCAAAAAGCCAAATCAAAAACAGTTTCAGATACAAAGTCTCTCCCCTTTCCTCCCACAAGATTGGCTTGAAACTTGAATCCCTTGTAGTGATTTTTGCAATGCAGTCTCATTGCTCTAAAAATGACATTGACACTGAAGCCAGCTGGGGAGCGGGGACAATGTTTCTGTTTTGTGTGGCAGGACAGTCCGTATCTGGTCTGGAACCCGGCGCGCAGGCTTCCCTCCTCCCCGCACATTGCGGCTGAATGGCTCCGCTGTGTTGATTTGAAATGACCTGACTAATCTCAACTTCCTCCAACAGTTTAATGAAATGTCAGAAGTGAACAAGGTCCGCGGAATTGAAAAAAGACCATTCAAACAACGATGAAAAGAAACACACKGACTGCAGTTTTTAAATGGTCTTTGGGCAATTGGAAATAATTCAATTAGCTTTAGCCAAGTTGCAGTGTAAACACAGCAAGAAGCAACTGAGAAGTGTTTTATACAAAGCCCCATTTTTCATCTGGATTCTAATCTGATTCAGGATTACAAACGGAGACATATGGAAAAAGCTTCAGTTAGGTAAGTGAGGAAAATATCCTCCTTTACCCCTCAGATCAGTTGGTATTTGGAAACCCAAACCACAGAGCAACTGCTACGGAACCCTGGTTCCACCATCTGAAATTACAGCAGCTCAGGGTAGAACGGTTCTGGCAGGAGCAAGTCCCGCTCTTTTCCAAGAAAATTTTAATGCTGTTCTCAACTGCAGAAGAAATTAAATATGCTGATTGTGAGTCCAACCTCACTGAACACCAACTCCAAGGGAACAGCTTAAACTACCCTCCCTGGTCAAGCATAGTACAATGAGCTCCAATAAACACGTGTTGGTGTTTTGGCAGCATCATTAGTATTTTACTTCATATCAGTATTTAAAGCTTTGTTGCAAGAATATTTTCGTTCCTGAAGGCAGGCCCCACTTTTCAAGAACTATCCCATGAAACTAAACTTCTCTTCCCCCTGAAGGCAAGAGGGGCCCTGCTKTCCTGTGTGGCACAAAATCTCCTAGCTAATACCCAAGCAGAAATCTTCCTCATTACTATTTTTCCCCAGGTGCTTTCATACCCGTTATAACCACAATAGAGGTTTAGTACATTTGTCCTGTAGAATAAAGCATCCTGAAAGGCACAAATGTGCTTTCCAGAGTTTAACACACCCCTTAGCTGCTGTATTAATATTTGCCTGCAGAACGAATGCAGCCATTGCAGCAATAGTCTGACTGTGAGATGAACAGGAGTCGCTCAGACATTCCTAAATGTGGACCATACTGGAAAGACGTGGCTGTCCAAATTATTATGGGAGGCCTCCTTCCTGCAGCAACTCCAACATCCAATTACACTGTCACTGCCTCTCGACTCTCCACTACCTTCAGGCTCACTACACATTCCTGAATTTTCATGAGCATTTGCCCAAGTTCTACCACCCAAAGTTTGGAGATGCCAGATCCAAGCCATGCTGGAGAACTAACCATCCTTACAACCTTTAAAATCTCAAGTTGACACTCTGTGCAAAAGGAGTTGCATGGTCATGTTACCAACTGCCAACTATTGAGCAGAAATCTGGCAGAAGAGTGGGCAATGTGGAGGCTGGGCAGGCAAACTCCCAATTCAGCACAGCTTTCAGCACTAACCAGCTGCCCTGACGCTGATGTATTGTTTGTATGTGGAGTCTGAAAGGCTGAATTTCAAGAAAGAAGACGGTTACAGAGAACATCCTCTCTTGAAACTCCCGCCTCTCATCCAAATGATGCAATGCTTGAACCCTGAATGCTCCTTTCTTCTSCACAGATCATTTAATACATTAACCTGCACCCAGGCAGATCTTAATCCACAAACATCAGGAAAAAGGAATTTGTATGAACAGATGGATCTGTAAGGGACTGAGAAAAGCAAAGGGGCATGGAACTAATACAATGGAGAGGTTCTGAAACCTGCTTAAACGCTGAAAGGGTGAGTGTGGATCACAACAATTATCAAGAAATTGATGATTTTAGGTCGTTACAGAAACACAATGATGTTCGTACAAGCTAGAAGGTGGAAAAGGTGATTTCTTCCCTCACCCTCACTGCAAGCTCAGACACCGTAATGGCAGAAGGGCTGACASAGAAGCCCAGTCACCTGCGTCCTTACCCAGAATTACTATTTCTGCTCAACACAAAGCTCTTCCTGAAAAACTAATCTCTCAATTTAGGTGCTCAGGCCACACGAATTTCCAAGCACAGATATGTCAGTAATTGCTCTTGCGGCTTCCTGGGAATTTCCCTGGCTACTGGTGATTGGCAATGCTTTAGGGTCACGTCCGGTTAATTCCTTACGTATCTTGAGATCTGGATTTTGACCTGATACCATCAGAAGTGATTACAGCTGCTTAGGTCTCACTCAATAAAAACTTCAGTTTGCATCACAGAGCTAGGATGGGGTGGCTACGTGGGGTGGCTGCAAAACAAGGAGCTTGGTAACCTAACAAATGAAAAGGTGGGCTCTTACTCAAGGTTGGCATCTTCCAGAGCTGAGGGTCTTCACATCTTCACTTCCTTCAGGAAAACTGAAATGTAAAGACAGAACACAGTACTTGCAGGGAATTTATTTTTCCTTTATATATATATTTATATATATATAYACATAAATGTATAAATATATTGCACAGTACACCATTTGTCCAAAGGTTTTTGGTTTTGCTATAAATTATAWGATCATTTGCTGGAACAGGCAATATCAGGAACTGGAATTACCAGACCATCAYTGCAGGTTGCAGGGCAAGCAGGATGAACCATGTGTGTTTGTCAAGCACTATGTTTTGTGCGAAAGAAAGAAAACATTGCAATTTACTCCTGGGTCTAACTTTTAAGCTGGCACTTAAACTGGCATTAAATTTTGAAACATTACTTTTGATTTTAAGATGTTACAATTGTTGACAAAAAAAGGAAAGCAGAGAAAACTGAGTTACTTACATGTGTTTAAGTTGCTTCTGGCACTTGCAAATATCCCAACAGCATGTAGTAAAATAAAAAACAAAACCCTACTGCTTTCACATAAGTATATGTACTTTAAGTGATGAAAATGTACCAAAATACATGCTATCACTTCAATATTATCAGTTTATAACTCRAATCAAAACTGTTAAAAAGGGCTGTATAAATATAGTAAAAAGAAAAAAAAGTACCTTTGTAACCCATATCTTACACAGGCCTTTAAAAACTTAGAGTATTTTGCTTCTAAATATTAACCCAGTATCATTTTATGCTGCACAACTGGAAAAGAGACAAAGCAGAAGRTGCAAGACAGCTCACCAGGAACTTCGCTGTTATGTAGGAATTTCTGTTGAACTACTAGATCCTATGAAAAGCTAACTCCACTGAAATCAACAGGCATTTTACTATCAACTWACATAGCATGGACACTCATGGAATCAAATCCTGATGGAACGTAGGACAACAAATTGAAGCATTTGCAGACATCAGGTTTTCTGTCTAAATTAAGCACTGGACTTGTAAACAAGGAAGTGTATAAAAAACTACAGTTTAGCTTAATGTGAATCAAACCAATGATTCTTAAAATCCTGCAACTTTCGCCCTTTTAGTCTGGTGTTCAATTATTCTTACTGTATATCAAACAGCTGTTGAGGTTTAGCAACATTGCAGCTGTGGATTGATCCAAGTTTCTCAAAAGAAGGGCTTTTTTTTTTTTTTGGAAAAAAACACAGAGAGGATAGTTTTTGAAATATGCCATTGAGAACGCAGACACTGCATGCAGGGATGACTACCTAGACATCTAAGCAAGAGGCTTCACTCACATCTTCTGGGAAAGGCCAGTCCCAGCGCCATGGAGCTGATATGCTGGGCAGCGTCGATGGCTCCACACTGCAGGATACGCTCACTCTGAGGCAGAGAAGAAGGCAGACAGGGATGCCTTGGAGCACAAGGAAACCAAGCAGTGGAAGATAAAGAATACATAGGGAAAACGACAAGGATGGGGGCACATGTGTCCCTGTAACACAGAACAGATGCTGGGTGCATTCTCCAGTTCTGCTCTTAAAGGCACAAGACAAAAGAGAGAGTCTGAAACAATTATTCTGTGCTGCAGATACTCTTTCAGATGCATTTGCTCTTGTATTTTAGGCAAAAGAAAGAACATTTGAGGAAGCCGGCGCCTGCACAGTTTAAGGAGACTAATTCAAACAGGGCTACAAAACTCGTAGAAAATGTCCCACTATTGCCCAGAGAAAAACAGTAAATTACACTTCATCACTTACAAATAAAAAAAGTAAAAATTCTTACCCTGATATTTAATCTGCTTTCCCAGCTCAACTCTGACTTTACAAACATTGAATCACTTCCGCCTCACTCCTCTTTGGCTCGTTTTGGAGCTTAGTATTGCTTAGTCATCTTGCAATCACTTTACATTTGCTGATTTTTTTTTTGGACATAGAAAGCCTGTGAAGGGCACTGCACCCAACATTCCCCCCAAAGCACCCTCAGCTCCTGACAAGACCTCCCAGTCCAGTTGCTAGGCTGAAGTGAGGGCAAGCCTGGAGCTGCAGTTTGAATGGAGCTGCTAACTGGTTTCAATTTTTTGACACTTTTTTTGATTTTCGTTCATTGTAAGCTCACGAATAACTTTTGCACATGTTGGTTCTGAATAAAACACTCATACATCAGTTTATTGTTTCTCTTATTTGGAATTTCCTAGAGGAAACAYGTTGCCAAAAAATTAGAAGCATATTCAAAATGAAGAGTGCATTTTGACCCAAATGATTATAAATTAACTGAAAAAATACATATACAATCTCTTTTTTTTGTCATTTTCCAGAGAAAACAGGGAAATTGCAACAAAGAAGATTTCAAACAGTCACTGAATAACACTATGAAAGCAGGYTTGTTAATAAAGGTAAGAACCTTTCTTTAAAAACAAGAGGAGCTCTACAGCCCCAGGCTGAAAGCTGAGTGTTTYGAGATGTGGGCTGTAGGAAATTAAAATATTTGGTTTAATTAATCCTTGATGTACGTTCAATAAAAATAGTGGAACTACTCCACTCCAATTGGAACTATTTCCCTTCTCACAAAACCATGTTTACGGAGGAGCAAGCAGGTTTCCTCACAGATGCCTGGAAGCCGGGATGTGAAGCCATTCGGAGGCGCAGCCTTCTCAGCAGTTCACACTGAGGACTGCTCAGTTCTCCTGGGGGACAGTGTTGCTCAAGACTGTGGCCGAATGTCACAGGACCAYTGGTGGCAGCCGTGGGGAGAAGGGGGAGTTTTCACAATAGGAATTGTGCAATCAGATTAGCCAGTCCGAGGAGGATTATGAAGATGTGAACGATCAATGCTGGCCACGTCAGCTGCCCAGCACGATGCAGGGAGATCATRTAGATGAGGGATGGATACACAAACACGAAGGCCAGACCACATGTTGCTCCTGAGTATCTGGGGACGGAGGGGAAGAGAAGAGAGAGAGGAGAAGAAATAAAGAATACTTTGTGTTAACTCTTATTTTTTGTTGCCTTTTTCCCCTCCTTCAAATTATGAACAGTTTGACTGAAAAAAAAGCCTATTTGCAGGCACTGAACACTGATTCCTGCTCTGCGCTGTCCTCCACCCCCTTCACTGTCATTTAGCTCCCCTATCTCCCGAGCAGCCTCACTCTGCTCCTCCTCTGATGTTCCAGTCACATTCCCAGATGTTTCTGGAGACTGACTCCCCACCTCAGACTTTATGTTTTTACTTTCTTTTGGGAAATCTGTGCACAYATTGCGCAAAAAGACTGGACACTGCATCCTTTATCGTTAGGACTCTAACAAACCATTCTCCAGACTCAAATATATATGTGCAAATATATTTATATATATATCAACATCCCTCTCAACTGCTCTTGCTAGCACTCCCTTGCTTACCAAACCTCGAGAGGTTTCCACCTATGAAGTTCTCCTGCAGCCCAACGTGCACTGCCAGCTGGCAGCGCGTGTGCACTGCTAACACATCTGTGAGGTCAAAAGCCYGAACCGTCTCCCTCAGACGGTGCAAACATCACAGCAGGGAGTGACCCTACGCGCAGCACGACAGGCAAATATCCACGTTAGATTCTGTACAGCCAGTAGTGCATATTACTTATTTGCAATTAATAACCAGATGCTCTCTGTTAAGGAAATAAYAAAGTTTTCACTAAACAGCAACAGAAAGAAAAAATGGAGAAAAAGGTACTGAGCAAAAGTAAATTAGTTTGCTACACTACATGCTGTCCCTGTGGCTTATAATCGCAGATTTCTATACTTTTAAATACCTCCCTCTCCTGGTTGCTGTAGGTAAGATGCAAGCTTGCAATAAATGAAAACGATTACATATATAGTGATGTCAAATGTAGAAAATAGAACTGACTGGATAATTTCCTCCATGATTGGATACTGATTGGATAATAATTATCCTCCCGGATAATTATAGAAAACTCCTTTGGTGTTAATTAATATGGGTAAATTTAAGGTAACTTTTAGAATRCAATTTTGATTTCAGCTTTCCCTTTTGAATTACTTGCTTGCTTGGATTTTCATCATGAACTTTCAAATCAATCTCAAATGGCCTTAAAAGAAAAAAAACTGAAAGAAACTACAAGGTAACCGGACAACTTTTATGCTGACACCATATTCGTTAGCCTGGATAATTACAAGGTCCTCACATAAGGCTTCAATGAAGCTCAAGGAATCATCTCAATCAGCTCAGATACAAAGTGACAGTTAAAGAGCTGTTTATCAGAGCTTTAGAAGAACAGAGCATTTTTATTTTAAATCATTATTTGCAACTTATAGAYGTCTAAGCCCCACAAAATATTAAGATACAATTACCCACTCTCTTATAGTCTCTTTTCAACATGAAGAGGTAAAGATGAAAGAACTTACCTTATGATACCTCCTATATTTGGATAAAACCTTGCCATTGCTACTCCAGCTCCTACAATCGCTATGTTCAGGACCAGCACATGGAAAACGCTACGGGAGATTAGGAAAAAAGCGTTAAAATCTCTGCTCTATTATTACAAAATAAGACCATTATCCTTCATTTACATTAATATTTAACTGGTACATGGGTGGCGTTGCTATTTAAATGACTTGTTCTATTTGGGCTAATTAATTTCATAGCAAACATAACATCTACTGAATAGTCCGGGTGCCAAACTCTAAACATCTACTGTTTGGACTCAAAATATTCTTAAGGAGCAAGTATGTGTAATTTGGCAATTCTTCTGAAAACATCATACGTGGTACTCAGCACTCAAGTGTTTCAGATGGATATTCAAATACCAAAGAAACAATGCTGTGTAACCCAAGAGAGAAATAGCTTGTTCCAGGGAACGATCCAAGTTGGTCAAAGTGAACTAATGGAAACCAGAAGAGCGGACACATCACTGAGTGGAAAATATGACAGAATAATAAAAGGTTAATATTTGGCCCTTAATGTATTTTGATAAGCAAAATGCTTTGGATGGTGGACCTAATTTGATGCATGACCTACATACTATTTATACTAGATCTTTTGTTAATTTTGTTTTTATAAATAACTTCCTTCCACTTTCCCGTTTGCATCAAGAAAAAAAATGAGGGCTTTTGTTCTCCACAAGTAGCTTTTAATGTGCAAAGCAAATACAGTGCAGTGATTATACACAGAGCTCACACTCAGGAGAATATCACTTTTCTTTAGAGAACATAAAATGATTTATCCTAACATAAGGTAAGGTCACGAAACGCAACAGAAAACACATTTTTTTGGCCATTCAACTATTTCTGTAAAAGAAAAAAAGAATTCATTCAAAACGTACATACACTTACAAGTTCTGTTCATTTTAAGAAAACAAATCATCCAGGAGAGCAAACAGATATCCAGAAGTATCTGTGCTATGTAGAATGTCACATCTGAAGTACCAAGAGCGACCACCTCCTTTAGCAGAGAGCCCGAGTGCCCGTTTGGAATATAGGAAGGATGGTGAGATGTAACGGAGACTCATGCAAAGTTTAGGGGAATGGAGGTAATTCAAACAAAGAAAAAAATTTAGGATACAGACTACTTCTAATGTCTGTTCCTAAAAGTAGATTAAAAAAAGACAGATAAAACAACATTCTTAATTTGGCACAATGTTTTGGCTGTGATTCAGGAAGAGGAGGGCTCCAGAGACTGAAGATAGCAGGGGTATACAGCAACTGAAATTCCACCAACGCATCATTAGATATCATAAACCAAGTAAAATTCCAAGACGTGTTAGGGAAAAATGCACCAAATTCTTAATGTTTCTCTCATAATGCATTTAAAAAAAAAAGAATTGTTTCACAAAAATTTAACAGTTTGCAATTAAAATTTACTTCCTCTCTCCTGACTCATAGAGCAGATTGCAAATCTTCCTATCAGACAGGAGAGTTGAAGCCAGAAGATTCTCATCACAGGAAAGGATGGCACTACTTTCATTCTTTTTTGTCTGAGTCTGTTTTCTAGCAAGAATTATGAAAAAAAAAAAAAAAAAAAGAGTACAGACTTAGCAATTCAGAAGTGTTTTGCAAATTTGGATCAGTTCAGAAAATCTTAGAACAAAAACTGAGAAGTATTAAGTATTTCATTCTGATGGGCTTTAAAGCAGAGAAATGGATTTTTGAATTCAAAGTTGTTTAAAAAAAACAAACACCAATTATAGTTTCTTAAAAGCAACTGTCCAWGAGCAAGTGTGCGTGTGTGTGATGGAGAAGGATGTCTTTTTAAATCTCTTGATTTGGGAACAATTAGGGCAGGGAGAGGTGTTTAGGCTCAATTGAAAGCAAGTGTCTTTAAATGCTGGAGTCCCTGAAACACTCCATTATTTGCACTGTACCACTCAGCAGCTTTAATTGTTACAACTAAGGAGCACCCTCAAGAACAAGACCAAAATCAAAAAGGCTCAAAAGGACTTAAATCCATGTGTTTCAGGGTAAAGAGTTAGGCTCCATTCCTCCCCTGGAATCCCCCTGCATCATCTTCTATCACTTTCAGAGTGGTCCAAGCAGGAACCACATTGAACAAGACAGTCTGAAAGGCTGCCTATGCATTTAACCTGCAGCCTCATTGTTTTTCCCATGTAGCTGTTCAGGGTTCATCTCCCCTTCGAGACAGGAGGAAGAGGCTGGGCTGCCTGCCAGAGCCGCCAGCTCGTGGCACAAGGAGTGTGTAAGTTGATAAAACAAAAAAAACAAACCAACCAACCCAGCAAAAAAATCAAGCAAAACAAATGAAAAAAATATAAAAACAACAACAAAACCCACATCTACAACAATCTGAATGTGGCACACTGGGCTCAGATTTCTACTCTGTCTCCAGTTTCAATGTTCTAAGTTGGAAAGATGCATTTTTTTTTCCTTAAATGGAGTCATTGCTCCACTGCAAGGCTTGACAGCAGTAGCGGAGCAAGTCACTGCCCTCCCCTACATCATCTCCCATGTTTCAGTGYTGCCTTTATTGCAAGGTCACCCTTTCAGAGCGATGGGAGTGCAAAGACAAGCCTGCAAAGCTAAAAGGCCATGGCAGGGATTGCTCTACCAAGTAATCTCTTAAGGAAGTAGTAACTACAGGTAAGACAATAAGTGATAGTGACCACATGCATTAACTAACCTCAGTGTCCTCATAGAACAATCATGTTGAAACGTGGGAAACCAAACTGAGGGGAGGGCGTAAGATGAGGAGAAGAAACTGATTTAAACCTCCTTCAATTTGGAAGCAAGGCCATTAAAAATGCTAGACACCTTGGAGTCACAGGGTGAACACACACAATGCAACAACAAAGGAAACAGGAAAGCAAGGAAAAGAACAAATCAGGACAACTTACGTGACAATTTTGGAAAGCTGGCCAAGTCAAAACCACATTTTCTTCCTGGAAATCTCACCGCAGTGACACGAGTCAAAGGCTTTTGTAAAGCGCAGCAGGTAAGATGAGAGGTGAACCGGCAGGCGACAAGCGAGGGGGCAGCCCGCGCAGCACCGCAGAAGCGCCCGCGCTGCCTGCGGCACCGCAGGGAACGCGTGTCCGGGCAGCCAGCAGCGCTGTCACCGAGCGCACGAGAAAGCCAGGGGATCTCTCCTCGTCAATTTATTTAACCCTTCAGAAGGAGGTTATTTTTAACTGATCGGTACGCTGTATTTTATGCACAGCATGTAATTCATCAAGGGAATTCCCCCACTCAAATATCACAGCAGCCAAGAGCCAACAACAACAATACATTAGGTTTCTGTACACCCAGGAAGACCCACAAACATTTAAGAGAAGAGACAAACCACAGTATCAAATGCCTCTGGCCTCAAGTCATCCATTAGATGATGCCATTGCAAACATCTTTTAGAAAGCAAGCTATTTCCCCAAATAGGACATTTTGGGCATCTTTTACACGATCCGAGACATAATAAGAAAATAATCACTGCAATTCTGCTCCAGAATGTCACCTTACAAAATGAGAGAAGCCATTGGGTAAGTTAGTAAAAAGGAAGCATCTTTTATCTCAAGTCTTTCGTAGGAAGYACAGAAAAGCAGATTTTGTGACAATGTGGGTGGATTTTGTTCTCAGAAAAGAAAGTTCATTCTGTGTCAAGAGATGGAATTTAGACACATTGGTCTCTTTAAAAACATACTTGTCTCCAGAGGATGTATGAGGCTACTGATTTCCCCTCTGCTTCAGACAAGCTGTAGCTGCCCAGGTGATGCCAATGTTAAATGTCACAGTTTTGGTTCTACATGAAGAAAAAAATGTGCATCTTCTGCCTAAGCTTTGCTGTTTGGAAAGAAGAAGCTTTTTGCTCACACGAAAATACAGAGAGCTTACACCGCAGCTAAGCAGAGTAAAGCTTAGCTGCAGTGGAAAAAAAAAAGGCAAAAAATAACTTCATCATATTCAAGAACAGAGCAAAAGTAAAGAAATTGCAGTTAAAACAGAGAACTCAAACTGATCTGAGCCATAAAGTCACTGAAGTCACTGCTAGGAAATAAAATATTATCTGGCAGCCCTGTAACACGTGTGTGATAAGGCTGTTCAGTCAACAGCCTGCTCTAATATGCATCACTCCAGAGCCGAGCTGATCCCAACACACCATCCCTTGGCTCTAGCCCCAGCAGCAGCAGGTGCTCCCATCTTCAAACCCCTGCTCATGGGAAAGAAGCTTGGATTTTAACAGGAGGGAGCACCCAGCTCATATGAAACCTGCAGCGTGTCTATGTGGAGCAACCCAGGGCTTAAAAACAACGATAGGAAAATTGATCCTGGGGTTTAGGGACAAAATAGTTGGGATGGGGTGGGCAGGAAGAATGGCTATAGAAAGAAAAGGTGAATTTACAACATTCTTGCAGCCGCAAAGGAAATTTAATGYAAGGAGGATGCAATTGTTGAAATACATATTATTTAGTATGTTGAGTCATGGTAGGTTTAAACATGGCTAAACTGCCAATTAAAAGGGATCCTCAAATGTACAACCAAGATGAAATCAATGCACTGGCAGTGTGCTATACACACCAAGGGGTGGATGCACCATCAACAACAATCCTGTACCCTACCTCCGACAGCCTGAGAGTGAAAATAAAAGACAAAAAAATCACGTAAACATTCAGAATCAGTCATAAGAACACAGATTTTAAAGCATTTTCATTTTTAAATTCCTTATAGAGCTTCATGTTTCGCTCTGTTCTCTTCTCCTGCTTCATCGTTTTTGTTCCTTAATTATGCACAAATTTTCGCTTTCCTCTATGCACACACAGCCAGCCAACATGTATTACTGTATCATCATGCCTACGAGAATTTAACTTCAAATACTGCCCTGTAAGGAGTCTTTAAAACAAACACACAACAAAAAAAGAAGAGTGAAGTAACCCCATAAGGGAGTGCTGGAGACAAGAACCAAGGATCATCATGACAGTGAAACCATGAGAGTTTAGAGCAGTAAATTTGAGATAACCAGGGCAGGCACTGGTGGGAAACTACAGATTTTAGAACAGAGAACAAGGGAAATGAAAACCATTTTGGTCAGTGAGTAACTGGAGGGAGGAGATGGGAAGAGGCACATCCATGGAATATAAAGAACATGACTATTTTTCAGTGTCTGTGTTTAGCACTTAAATCAATGGCCTTGTTTCCAAAGGTAACTCACAGCAGTTGCTAACTACCTCCTTAATGTTGGATTGCTTACAATTTAGCATCAAAAAAAGCAGGCACTTATTTTGGTGCCTAATTTTAGACATTCAATTTCTAGACCTTTGTATACATATTTTAGGATCCAGAAGAAACGTGAAATTTATAACAGCCTCCTCCCAGACCTGTATGCTACCACTGCTGATGCCACAGAGGAAATACACGTTTCTTCTTGAGCTATTGTTTGCCTTCCCTCCATCAACAGTAACTCATAATATAAAATAAGAAACTCACTTTGAAATAAATGCCAACTTTATAGCTGTGACGAAGTCAGACAATACTCCAAATATGTAACAGCCCAGGTTTTATTTAAAAAACGTAGATGTGGATCAGCTCTTCCCTGGAGTTCACACAGCGTTCAAACACAAGGGTGGGGCCCCCCTCTAAAATTAGCCTGTGAAAAGCTATTTTTATAAGCAGGACACCAACCTAGATAACACAGCTAACAACTCACGCAGCCATTAGGTCTGCTTAAAACCAGAAGGATGACTAAAAAGTAATGCACAGCCAAAAACACACTGAATCCTAAAGCTTCATCTGCAGAGTGCACACGTGCATGCCCTTCTAAAGGCTACCTGAAGAAGYGATCTTGAACTGAACAAAGATTTTTCTCTGTACTCCTGCCATATATAATGCATAACACAGAGGAACTATGTTGACAAAATGCTATGGTTATTGAAAAAAACATTCAGCTAAAGCAAAAGAATCCCCCATTCTGCTCCACAAAGCTGCAGCAGTGCTAACCTGCAGGGGAGAGCTCATTTTCCCCACCTATTCATTCCTTGACTCTACAAACATTGTGAAACTAGCTTTTGAAAAGCACCTAATGCTGCAAAAGAAACCCCTGAGAGCTTGGCCAAATTTTTGACAACAAACAGGAGGCCAGTTAAGAAGGTGTGCCAAACTTCTGCCAAAGGGCAGGCTTCTTACCTTGGGTAAACATTTCCAAAAACTTGTCCCAAGAGCTGCACTCGTGCCAGATAGCCCAACAGTGGGTACACAGTCATCATCTGGAACAGCAGGAATATTCTTGCAACAAATGACATGATGTCATCGCTGGGAAAATTATCTAGAAAATTCTGAACACAGGAATAATGTTACATTTATCAATCACGACTTTACAGCAAGTATTGGCTGAGGCTTTATAGCTCAGTGCAAGAAAGAATAAAACTAAATGATTAAAATTCCCAAATCAACTTTGCAAAATGTGATGTTCTCCATTTCAACTTTGCAATCTTTATATCACTAAAAAGCAGCTAACTCTTGAATATTAACAAAAAGGTATCTTTTTTTTTTTCCAGCACTGAAGATGAAATTACGTTCTTCTTTTGAACATGCTTAAATAATTGGGGCAGTGCAATGACTCAGGCAAATTTATACACTCCTATTATCCAGCAGACCATCTCCGACATTAAAATAAGTTAATTAGTAAAACTGGATCATATAAAAGTGGGGAATGGATAATACAGGTGGAAACCCTTGGAAAACTGTATATATAAAACTTAGATATCATGGAAATATATACACAGCTCCATAACTACTTAGTATAATTACAGACAATAAAGTTAAAGGCTTGTCATTTAACTGTGGATTTCACCTCATGAGATTATTTCAATTGGCTCATAAAATCATTTCATGGTTAAACAACAATATCAGTTCTTACCTATCTGACCTAAGTCAGAGGAAGCCTTTAAATGCTGCTTTCTGACTTAAAACACTCTGCAAGAGACGTGAACACCCGGCATAAAATRAATCACACTCTGATAACTTCTGGCCTTGAAATAGTTCAGGGCATGGGAACGAGCCCTGCCGGTAGATGCTGGAGGCCTTAGCAACAGCGTTACGTGCGAGGTGCCAGTATCTAAAGAACTTCTTTGGCAAGGCCCAACACATCATTAGCCTCCACACCATTCTCATGAGGGCCGTGATCTAAAAGAGCCATAACTGACTCTGTGTTTCTATTTTTGAGCACCTTCAACCAGCTCCAGTGATGACTGGGACTTRTCACTGCACACAAAATTCAAATATACCATAATACCTAATACTCTTCAGGATTAAAGTAACTAGAGGAATTCAAGCTTGCACTCTTCATTTATTCTTTTCATTCCTTTCTTGATCACTTTCACRTTTGCTTTTGGAGAACTCCAAGCAAGCTCACATGAACACCAATTTGACATCCCTTGCACTACTCCCTTACCTGTGGTAGTGTCCACAGGCACTAGGCACTCAAGTACATTCAAGAACAGACATGTAACAGGAGCAATTTTAAAAAATACATATTTATTAAAAAGTCAAGGATAAATTTACACAGTGAAATGAAACACCTTACCTGTTCTATACATTCTTTGGATAATGGTGGGGAAGGAAAAGATGCAAAAATTATCACGCCAACATACAGGTATGTTAATCCCACCAGGAAATAAGCAATGGAGAGGTCTCTCACCTGAGGAGAAATAAAAACTTATTTTGACCAGTACTTAGAAGAGACAAAATGAAACCGTCACGACAACTCTTCTACTGAGTTAAACAGAAGGTTTACTTGAGTAGAGACTTCAAATTAGGTCCTGGATCAAGTCACAGAGCTGTTAGAAGATACTTCAAAGTGGAGCCARGTGTATCAGTTTAGGGTCCTAAATACTTCAACTGTAATAACCTGTATCTCTAATACAGATACCTAAGTGTGGGCTTAAAGTACAGGTTTAAAAGGAACAAGCTCTATTAGCTCAGGCACAAGCACCAAATGGGACCATAGGGCTTCCAGAACAGGATTTTATAGAATCCAGCCAGCTCAAAAGGTTGGGCAAATCTTCCTTACTTTTGTGCAAGAAAGTGGCTTCCTATGTGTTTATTCACACTATCACCTTGATAAAAGCAGTATATCTTGTACCTTTGTGGTCTCCCAAGGGCAGGTGGCCCCCAGGGAAAGTATAAAGATGCAAGGTTACATGTTGCAAAGAAAGTGCAGGAGGAGGAAGCCAAGTTTTAATAACGGACCTGGGACCTCCTGTGCATTTGCCCCTGCATTTGTAGTAGGAGAGTGATGCCCTTTACCAAACCACAGGTTTTGC
The DNA here is from genome assembly GCF_003342845.1 of Nothoprocta perdicaria. NCBI lineage: Eukaryota > Metazoa > Chordata > Aves > Tinamiformes > Tinamidae > Nothoprocta > Nothoprocta perdicaria. The sequence goes on along the minus strand of NW_020454093.1, from coordinate 9,580,746 downwards.
TGATCAGACAACTGCCTGCTGCTAACGCGCTGTGCCGGGACAGTGCTCATGTGCTCCAGCAGCTCTCTCCTGCCAGCTACAACCTCCTGCTGCTGCACAGTTCGACACCTCGGCTGTGCTTCTTTACTCTTCTGAACAATTAGATTTTTGTAAGCATTTATGAATAATTCTCATTCACTGCAAATATTAGAGACTAACCAGGGTAAAGTCTTTTAGCAAAGACATGCACTCCCATCTTTTGAAGAGAAAACGTGGACAATTTTTCAAAACGTACCCAACTTCTCTAGAAGAACATCACCTGACCTAACCTGTTTTCACTTGCTTTAAATAGAGAGCTGTTATATTCYTTCTGTATGAAGATTAACTGTTATATTCCTTTTGTACGAAGATTGCAGTTTCTTATGTAAGACACACAGTAACTCACAGTTGTCTCTGGACATTCTCTGTGCKTAAGCACTAGAATCAAGGCTCAGATCACCTTTACTGTGGCAATTTCTTGCTGTTACCAGGGAAAGGAAATTCATGCCACTGCCTTTGGATTAGACTTGAGGAAGGGAAGCCAACTGGTATTCTATTACCTCT
>NW_020454093.1:9456762-9580094 GCF_003342845.1 Nothoprocta perdicaria | reverse complement strand
TTTTTTTTTTTTTTTTTTTTTAAAGAGTACATTTTTCACTCTGTAACAAAACCTAAACACAGGGATAATATTATGTATTTTTATAGCATATAAATCAACACAGATTTGACCTCAGGAGCTACCAGAACAAAGAACACCCTAATCTCCCTAAGTAACAAGAGAAGTAGTAACAGTAACTCAACCCAAATTTATCTTTAGTCAAACATCCTTCAGCTCTCTTGCAAATATCTTTATCTGCATAAGAAAGAAGCTAAGACAGCTGCCCTCATACAAGTGTGCRCGGTTAACACGAACACCCCTCCATTACTGCTCAGGAGACCCAAGTGCACTCTCTAAMGACCTTGACTACAAATACTATTTAGGCAGTATAATTCCAGATAAAACCCTAGGGTACATGAAGAGAGATAACATGATTATTTTCAAAATAACACAGCAATAAACCCATTTGTYTATTTTCAAGAAGTTTATAGCCGGACTGAGCAACACTGTGGAAAGAACCATCTAAACAGAGAGAACACAACTGTCCCTGCACCTAAGAGTTYACAATGTAAGACTCAAATACCAATCAGAAGACTGAAATAATCCTATCACAACTCCAGGATAAGTATCAGGGAGAGGTACAGTGTGCTGCACAGCACTGGAAGTAGCACAGTGCAGGTTCTAGGGCTTCTCTACAGGTATTTTCTGTGCAGTGTCGAAAAGAACCAGCAACTTTTAGGCCTCATTTTCCCCGCTGCAGGGCATGGGGACAGCAGTTTCTTTTTTCCCCTCAGTGGCACAGCTGAAACTAGTTTGTAGAGTCCTTCTTGGGTGGAGAAGCCTGAATTAGCCTATTGTAATTATTAACATACTAGAAGAAGCTGCTTTTGATTATCTCATTTCAGATTAGTTGCTTCTGAAAAGTCAGGTGCTGCCTCTGTAATATCTCAGCTGGACTCTGTCCATATTATGCAAAAGCCCTTGACTAGTTCCAGTTCCAATAGCAAGCGATAATGTCTAACAGGATGACAAAAAAAAAAAAAAAAAAAAATTGTTCATCAAGCTGCACAACACAGAATTACTTTGGCTGGATGCAGAAAATGATGGCAGGGGAGCATCAAAGCAGCTCACTTGATTTAGAGCAAGTGCTGCTCCGTGGCTCCTTCCACAGCCACTCCACTGCACGGGATTAGCAGCAGAGGACTCCTCCTCCAGCACACCTGGTGTTAACCCTGAGCACCGACACCTCGCTCGGACCAGAACGGAAGCTGTTGCTGTTCTGGATTTCTGACTCCATTAAAAGAACGGAACTGTTTTTCTTACTTCCCAAAGTGCTTCTTACAATCCCTAGGTTCAGCAGCTTTTCTAGCTTAAGTTCTGTCTTTTAACAGAATTCCAACTGAGGTGATGTTTTAACATGGTTATCCCATAAAAAATGTTGTCTCCATTCACTCGCTGTGAGATACTGATAGAATGAAAAACATTTTATTGATATTAATATGTATGAAACAAATATCCTCAAAACTGACTTTCACAGAGATTGGGAGCTGTATGCATATGTAAGACTTCTAGTTGGTCCAGCAGCCCAATGAACTACAAAACAATTTGTTCTTCAAGAATATSAGGGCTTCACTTACATCTGCAAAACACTTCAGAGGTCTGGGTAACAGGCTCCTGTACAGCTACAAATAGCAAGAATGGAAATTATGAATCCTATTTAGAGATGTTAAAAGTTACTGTGACCCTGTAAGCAAAGGAACATAAAACTGAAGGAATTCTGCACAGATTTCGCTTCCCATTATATATCTTTCCTGTCATACTTGAAGGTTTCCTTCGTGAGCAATTCAAACGCTGTCCAGCAGCGCAAGTCTTGTTTGGGATGCAYGCTAAAGCTGACCTGGAAATGCAGCTCAGATCCCAGAAAGAACATTTGGAACTGCTGATTCAAATGCGGCAGCAGTTTCTTTGTCCTTAGGAGAATAAAAGAAATTTGGAAAATATTCTGGGTGGGTGCTGCTCTTTGGTTTCTTCCTGCAGTGTCAGTGGAGGGGGAAAAGCTACAGGAGTCTTGAATGTGACTGAAAGGCATCAGGCCTCCTTGCATGTAGGACTGACTATAGGAGTGATCATCCCTTTAGAATTTGAAAGCCCACACTAAGAGGAAATAGAAGTCTTACCCCTTTTCTGTATCATAAGATTTACTTAGGAAAACTCTTTTCYCAGGAAAAAGTTTTCTTTCGCAAGAGCTCCATTAACCCACTGCTTAAGTGTTACACTACTTTCAAAAGCGCCTGTAAAACACATGAAGCTTTCTAGAGGAGAGGTCAGGACTCCCTTTGCAGAAGAGGTCGGCCAGCCTTGGCTGACAAGGACAAGAAAGTCAGCTTAGGGTAATATTAAAGCAAAATGGCACCTCGCTGCAATGACACATAACCTGCAATTCTCCTCTGAATGAGATGTACCAGCCTCTGACACGGGTAAGAGTTAACATTTTGTGAATGTGAATAGATATTATGAAGTTGGACAAAGAAGAGGAGGAAAAACACAACATAATTAGATTACAAATGTACTCTAAGACTCTTAAAACTCTATTATAGCTACTTTGCTTTTTAGTAGTCCAAAGAAATCTTCCTGCCTGCCTCACAACATGGGAAGATACTAAGAAGGAATGCAGTTTCATCTACCTAAAGCAGTAACATAACTTTTTGAAAGAGTAAAGAACCAGTCTAGAGTCTATATATCACAGAGGCTCCCAATGCCATGCTTCAATTTCAAGGATTTCCTAAAGAGCATCAGGTTTCCCAGACCTTGACTTGTAGCAGAAACTCCTGAAGTAACTCTGAAAAAAGATGTTTTCCAGACCCCAGCACTAGTATTCAAAACCCTTGACTACAACTAGCCTTCTGTTTAAAATGCTCAAGTATTTTTCTTTCTGAAATTTATCACTTTTCTTAAAGCCTTGCAACATTATCAAGCCTTCTGCCTGTTATGCATTATTTGGTCATTTACTGTCAGTCTAACCACAAATAATTTCTCATCCTTCCTCATGGATTTCATCTGAGTGAGTCTGTAATGCATCTATTACTCATTGGCAGCCAGTGAAAAGTATGTGCAACAGCTTCCTCATCAGATCACAAGGTGAAATTATATTTTCTGAAGCTATTACAGTCCCTGGATCAATTTCAAGAGAAGCAGACAAGAAAATATTACTGTTGTCTGGCAATCTAGATACAAATTATCAAAATTTGGTGAAATTACTTACATTGTTTTCTTGATTCCTGTTATTCTGAAGAAGGGTGATGACACAATTGTGGATGAAGAAGGCAAGTGTCAGAACACCCGTGAGCTGAGGAAACAGAATTCTAAACTCTGAGGAGAGGAAAAAAAAGAAAAGAAGTGTTAWTTACTTCCATCTTTGAAACAAATGATAAGATACACAGAACATACAGTGCTGAAGTCTACTGCCAGAAATGTGAACTGTCATCTTGAGATGGGCCAGTATCTTGCCACTCATCAGAGCCAATCCAGTTGTCATGAAGTACAGAATCATGAAAACAGTGCTGATTAACTACTGGAACAGTCTCCAAGAACAGCATCACAGGATCCCAACAATAAAAGATTATCAGGTTAATCTAGGACTTTGTATAAAGCCTTTCTGCTTCTCAGAATTATTAGGAAGCATTTTTGACGCTGGAATCGGTTCCAGGGAGACTGTACGTGTAACCTTCCCTCAAAACAGAGATAAGGTAAWGGTGTCATTTGTTCTGTGAGCATGTTTTCTTTCTTATTGACCTAGGTCAAGATCAACAAGTTAACTATGCCAGAAACTGCCATCTGTAGATATGTGAGATGCTGCTTCCAAACTAAAAGCCCTGAAACAGGCTGAGAAAATTCTTGACTTATCATAATCCACTCCTACTTCCCCTCACTTTTGTGTGTGTGGTGGGGGAGGGTGTGTGTGTGGGGGGTGCCCCTCCATGGGAATATCTCTTCTTTTCATACTCAGAGCATTATGTCCACAAGACTGTATTTACTGAAATACTGCAAATATTCTGGAATTTATCAATGCTATAACATCACTAGTGCACCATACTGAGTGTACTACATAAGGATATACATACCCTCTGAGTGTTACACCAGTTAGAGACTGCTGAGMTAGCTCAGCTCTGGAAGGCGTCCAGCAGCGCAGCAAAACTCTTACCAGACTCTCACAAGCACAGATCAAATCACAGAGAGCTCCATGCAAACATATCTGGACCACTTTTCTCTAAATTGTAATGCAATCTGTATGGCAAAGGTACCCTAGGTACTTAACAAGAGGGCTCCTGCAACCTGACAGACTCCATCTTCTTGTGGACATGATGCTGGTTTGGGTACACCTGAAATATCTAACTAGCGTGACGTGCTATCAATAGAACTCAGAGCACACAAGCAAGTCTTGGGCTTCTTTCCCACTACTTTCACCTCAGTAAAACAGTCAGTCTGGCAGATACAGAAGCTCCCCCAGCACTGTGCTTCCCCCACCACTGCAGCAGCCTGGATGTGTCTGCGGTAGCTACGTGCTGGCCTTGTCCCCTAGCAGTACTAGCCACACTGCCAAAATCATCAAGCTGCTGCATGCTATGTTTCTTACAGTACCCTGCAGAACATATTTCTATAATTCATTTTACACTAGCACTGCTTAATAGGGCTTTGGACTTGAACCTCAGGACACCTCAAATCAGCCTGRTTTCTGATTTACACACATGTGTTTGTGAACCCGAGTCTGGGTGAATTTTCTCCTGCATTACAAAGAATCTGCAGATGTGAATCCACACCGGAATTCCCAGACTGGTTGCTGGCACAGCTCACATTCAAACCCAGCCTGCAGAGAAAGGTTATATGGGGTTTCTCAGAGAGAGGTGGCAGTAGCGTGTTGTATTTACCTAACTGCCCTGTTGTATTTTTTAAATCTTAGCTTTTGTGTGCAGTACCATCAGCAGAAGCCAGCTTTAGCACTTTAAATTTCTCARTTTCATCAGTTAGTTGGAAACCAACTCTTGTAGCAAACCAATGAGCCATTAACTAGAATTCAATTTCTTAAAGACTCATTTTATCCCATATTACTGTAAGGCTTTGGATGCTCAGAACCCTTTACTTGCCAAGTCTTCACTTCTCAACCTATGTGCTCCCTGTCTATATAAATTCTGCACTGCAGCAAGACTAAACATTCTAGTCTACCAAATACAGCCTTTGAGCAGCACAAGTTAGCATATTATTCCTACTTACAAATGAGAGTTGAGAATAATGTCATACAAAAATAAATTAGGTCATTAGCACAGATGCTAATCACCGAGTGCTTTGAAATCCAAATTGTTACACTGCACATAAAAGTAATTCATCAGTCCATAAAAGCACTCTTACAGCATACACAGTGATGATGAAAACAGACCAACACACACATCACTGCAGACCTTACCTACTTCTATCTATGTATTTATACATGTTGAACACCCAAGATTCTTAGGGAATCATGGAAAACTTCCTTACATGCAATTCATCCCGACAGAATCTGTTTTGGCCTTCTACAAAGGGATACTTGGCAAAAATTGCTCAGCTTTGAAGACTCAAGCCAGAACTGACCATCATTTTCCTTCTCAGTGACATAATCAAGCTTAAGAAAAAGTTTTACCACAGCTTTTGCTCATTTCTCACCATTCAGATCTTGAAACAGGCTTCTAAAAGCCTGTCCAAGATGCGGAAGCACGGACCTTCAGTGGTCGTGGGAGAATGAGTAAGMAGAACTGATGAGAGCGCTCTCCACTGAGAGGTGGGGAAAGGAGAGATACTGGATTATGAGCAGAGTTCTGATAAAAAATACACAGAATACACTCAGCTCTTCATTTTTTTTTCCTCAAACAAGCCCAATTTAACTGTAGAGCTGAATCAACCTAGTGGGAGTAGTAGTAGAAGAAGGGTAACAGCTGCAAGACTAACACAACTCTCATGTGAATACACRTCAATTATATGAATTGTGTATCACTTAGTGACTATTAGGTGTAGTTTATCTGTTGAGCCAATGACRCTGTGTCTTACCACAATTGCACAGATAAGAATAGATTCTATCATCTACTGCAGAACAGCTCTGGTGTTTCTCTTTCGATCTCCATTTTACTACAGTAATTTAAATTGTTTCGTAATGATTTAAATCACTGTGGTTCTCTTCTTCAATTCCACAGTCACAGTCCTAACAAGAGTTTCCATCCTATGTGGAAAACCAAAACAGCACTTATCATGATTAGGACTTCTTAAGCCATGCACTGCTGGGAAGAATGGCACAAACCACAGAAGAAAACTGAAGAGACTGCTTATCTCTGAACTTTGTCTTATACTGAAGTAAATAAGTAACTTTTAAAGAAGGATAAAACTGTTTTTGCTCCTAAACATACGAGAGTGATCCARTTCAGTACCACAGCACAGCTCCTTGAAGCTAGGTGGAAATGCAGTTTTTTTTTCTCCTATTGTAAAGCATGGGGATGGGGAAAACAATAGCTAAACACCTGGCCCTAATCCCTCTTTCCAAGTCTCCTTAAATACGGAACTGATCTCCCTCTAGCTTACCTGTTCATGCAGTAGTGCCATTTGTACAAGAGCTAACTGGCATTTGAAAGAGCAGGAGAGATGTGGCTATACATGACAAAGGTTGCAGATACCTCTAACGGTAGCTTCTCCTCTTCTCCAGTGTTGATACTTGTCTCCTAACAAGCAACATTAATAGAAGGATTTCTTTTCCCTTCGTCACAAGAAATCCTTCCTGGGCTTCCAGCTGTGACATCGGATAGCATCTCCTTGCTCCATTTACCTCCCAGTGCCATTACAAGGTGGCTGAGACAAACATATATGAAGTCTTTTAAAAAGTCTAATTCCCACGGCATACACACGTCTCATCTTACCTGGTACAAAAAATTCGTTCTCTGTAAACCAGTTGAATTCTAAGTGGATCCCAAGTTGAGCAGCCTTCACAGTGACAAGAAAAACTAAGTAGACAACTGAAACTGTACCTAAATGAGAGGGGGGGAAAAAATGAACAAAAAGCAGTACAARGTATGCTCTTTTTCATTCTTACTTCATCCTACAAATGACCCAAAGTCCAAATAGATTGGTATTTGCTCTTAAAAAGACAGGGCAAGGCTAAGTTCCTTCCTTTTAGGTCAGAAGTCAGAGAAAGAGCAACACAAATCCATGCAAACTCCAGATATGTTTAATCTTCTCCAGGTGCTGCATGAGTGATGGCAGAAGGGATGCCCTGCAGTGCCCAGCACTTCAGGCAGAGAGAGAAGGACTTCAGCTGACATGGTTTCCATCTGACAGGGCATCTAGCTGGCTGAGGGATTGCACGTGCTACAGTGCCCATTCAGTCCTTACCTTTGGAACCAAATGGCACAGTGTGATACCAATTAATGCTAACTGTAATTGCAAACTTGACACTGGGAGTCAAAAGCCTAATAACTGCATTTGACTGTGATGAGTATAACCCTTGTCTTGAACATAACCTAAGTGCACAGGATTTGCCTTATATGTGACCGGTCCAGAGTCATCCAATAATACACTGAGCAGCCTGAGAGCTACAAGTAAGATCAGAGATGGATGTATAATGGATATGGATGGATGTATAATGGATATAAGTGTCCTGCCATATCTGCATGTGGGACAGACAGCATATGATCTCGGTGCTGGTTATTTAAAGAGATAGGGACAGCAGAAGGGCAATAATAAATACCAAAACAATAATTACCCATATAATACAAATAATAACCACCACCCAAAGACCAAAGGAAATGACATTAGTAGTAAATAAAACTACTGTGATGAAGCATCCTGGCTAACAATCCTGCTAGTCATAGAACAGGCTGTAAGTAAATGCTGATTCTTTACCTTCACTCATATAGGTCAGAATACAGATTCAGAGAAGATACCATTTCATTCTAGCAAGATCTCCAGGATTACAAAATAAAGAAATATTTCATTTGATTACACAGAGAAGAGTCCAGGAGTTAAGTAGGGAGAGGGTTCTGTGCTTGAGGACCAGGTGAACAGCTAGTATGGCCCATGGTTTCCTAAGCAATCAAGTTTCTGCAAGTGTAAATATCACTAAAAGAAACCTTCTATTATTTCAGCACCTCAAAAAAATACCTTCCACTTTTTCTTGTGCTATAATATTTAAGGTTCACCAAAATTATGAAAACTTCGAACAGTTTCTTCRTTGCCTATTTATTTTCTGAGTAAACCTGAAATTTTTCATAAGAACAGATTAGTCCTTAAATGAAARAGTTGCCCATGAGAATACACTTTGCACATATTTTAAAAAGAGGTACAGTCTCACTTGAAAAAGTAATTTCTTACTCCTAATGTGTCAATGCTTGGTTTTTCTACAAAAAACCTCACTTTTTATATATAACTACTGTCATTTACTTCAACAATAACTTCCTGTGTTGTATTTTCATTTGACTTGTCAGATTCAAGCTCTAAGGAGGTGTCACACCAAAGTGGACAAACTAGGCTCTCATCTCCCTGTTCTCTACCCCTTCTATTGCCCGCCTCTTTCTTTTTCAACCCACTGGGTCCTCCCTATCTCCTTTTCTGTCCTCTTCACCACTAATGCCCTCTTGCCTCTCCYTGACTATAAACCAGGACCAATCCCATCCATCATCCATGCACTTCATCCACCCCACCAAACCCTGGCCTGTAAGGCACAGAAACAAAAGCAAGTAACAAATGTTCATCTTGCAGCACAGAACAGACCACAGAACCAGGAGCTGGCAAGGCACAGCAGCAAGTTACAGTGATTGACTAATGATGGTACTAATTAACCAACTGATTGGTAGCAAAGGGCTTCAGGTCACTGGCAATTACCTTTGAAAGTAACCATTTTTTACCTGATGAAGGATATGTCTGACTGCCTGTGCCAAGGCAGCATGAATCAAATGCTACTGTGAAGTCTGTGTTCCATAGTTTAGAAAAATCTGTTGTAAATAAACTAGAACTTGTTTTACAGGATTATCAAGGAAGTAAAGGAAAAAATCTCTCCTCATTAACATTAAGGCTCAAACAAAGCAGGACAGAAAAAGCCTGTGGGTGATTTAACAAACGAAACAATGAACCACTTCGAGGTAGGATATTGGCTACTGCAAAATTGCTCACTGGAGTAGTTCTCACTGTTTGTATACATATATTTTTCTAACTGCAATGAACGAATTCTTTCAGAGTACTTGTTACCTACCTAGAACATTAAATTTTGCAAAGAAAGATGGAGACTTCAGATTTAGCAGGGGCAGGAGGGTGGCAATCAGGTAAAACGGTACTGTTCGTGACTTGTCCCACCACTCCTCGAAGAGCTCAAAACTGGTACTGTTGCCAGAAAAGAGTGTCACGCTCCCGTTCCGAGGTGGAAAATCTTTAGCAGCACCCGGGCAAATAACTGGAACAAAGAAAACCAAAAATATCCCCTAATGCAAAAAGAGGTCATTTGCACATAATCTTCACAACCAAGAGCCCATAATTTCTGGGAAGTGTCTTAGCAGTGTGGAGTAGGACTACTCAGAAGCAACATTTGACAATTCTGCTCCTACTTTTTCTTTTTTTAATTATTTCTTCTGTATCAGGAGTTGAGAGCTAACATTTCATTGCCTGGCTACAGCACCAGGGTCCTTTCACAGAAAGCTGACAAAGGCTAATGTGCTTACACAGCTGAACATGAGCGAGACGCCTGTTCTGTTCTAGCRGGAGCTACTACACAGGATAAGCCTTAGAAGCACCTACAAGCAGGTGTGTGTTCAGTGTCCACCTGTTGCAACCCAGGCACAGCAGCACATGGTGGCATCTGGATGCTTATTTAGCACCACGATCTGCCTCTGCACAAATATGTCAGATGACACAAACCAATRCAGGTGCCTCTGCAGGCAGAAGAGCGTGTATCAGTGTGTGTTGTCCTGGGAATACAAGCTGAGGATGACAAGAAAGCTGCTGTAATCAATAGTAGGTATAAGCTTGTGAATAGAAGCGAAAMGCCCTATCATCTTGGGCCTTGTCACATACAAGCAATTCAATGAAACAATCCAGCAGAAGCAATTTAACATACATTAATAATAATGTTGCCAGAAGGGAAGGTCCTGTTGTGCGGCGACTCATCAAGARCAGTTGCCATGGTGGCACCTGGGCAAGTGACTGCACCAACAAAACCCAAAAATATTTCTTTATGAAAAGGGGTTTGTTTGYTTGTTGCTAATAGGAGTATTCATTTCTAAGAGATGCCTACAAAATTAYGTGTTGAAATATGAATCTTATTCTTCTTACTGTCTTACTATTCTTTTTTTCTTTTTATTTTTAATCTTAGCACCTCTAAAAGATGTAGGTGTAGAGGTGTAGAAAACAGGTGTAGAAAGCGTCCTATCAAACGTTACCTACTGATCCTCATGTTACTTTACTTACATTTTGCGTTTATTTTCTCTCCATTGCTTATTAAAGGATCATTCCACAAGCCTATCAAGACGCTTTCATTCTTAGTGATCACTTTGCTAGTCCTGCATGCCTTGGCAAGTGTCACTCAAACAGCTGCCRACCCTTAATTTCATGCAGCAGCTGAACTCAATCTTCCAGTCACTGGAAGATGCTATGGAATATGATTTCCTACTTCATCTCTCTGTTATACCCTCTGCTGCATAGGAAGGAAACAGAAGCAAGAGGGAAGAATACAGCAGTAGCTATTGGTGCCTATGGCTGGTAAGGACCACAGGACAAACAGGATTCAGAATGAGCTCAAATGCAAGTCAACTATTTTTCAGGATTTTGTTAACTCTTTGCCTTACTCTAGGGCTGCTCTCCAGCAGCTATGCTGCAGCACTGTGACACACAGCTGTCTGACTGGTTTGGAAAKGCTGTTCCATTCCGATATGCACCTAGGATAGGGATAATTTACTGTTTCATCACGCAGGGCTACACTTYCAGGTGCTATGCAAAGGCACAAGATCAGAAGCTGACAGTGTCCAAGCTCCTACCTTCATTGTACATTATTCTCTCTTCTTAAAAGTCCTCAGGGGACCTGTCTCCATACTCAGCTGCTGCATTCTGCACTAGTCATGAAGATGCCAGGCGCTCTGCAGAAGCACGTGGACACTTGTGCAGCCTGACATGAGTTTCTCTTTGTGTTCAGCATCACTGAAGCTGTGACTACAGTATTTTTAATAATTACACTGTAGAGCTGTGAGGAGCACAGGTGCCCCAGCCAAGCTTTTCCAAAGTAAACACATCAGACTTGCCTTAGTTTCAGGGTGCCAAAGATAAATTCCTTAAGTGGATTACTCATTGTACAACTACTGTGAGAGATTTAACATTCATAATTTCAAGGAGTATATTCTAGCTGGGCACACAAATATATAATTCACTTTTTAAGCCCTGCATCTCCTTTTCTTTAATTATTAGATTTGCCATCCAAGAATGTGGTTCTATGTGAAAATACAAATCCCAGATAGAAAAATTACAGCTTTAAAAAATACATAGTTAGACCTTAGAATACACTGTATAACTGAAAAGCAGATAAAAATTAGGCATGAAACCAYGCTCATTTGCCTTTAAGCCCTTACCCAAAAAACAGGGAACGTTTGTTCTTACCTTTGTTACTTTCATTAGTGCCAGGAACAATTTCTGTTACATTAATATTATGAACAAAATCTGAAATAGAGAAAAAAAATCTTATGACAGATGTTCTACGCTTGTTATTTATTGAGAACACTACTTACAGCCCTGGTACTAGGTGCACTCCTGTTACTGCTCTGCCTTGGTAGGATTTTTGAGGTTCCTTAACTTTGTCAGTTCCAAATTTCTAGACAGCAGTTTCCTTCTTTGCCATCTGAAGTTTAAATCAACCAGTTGATTCCTTCTCTATGGCCCTACTGTTTCTCCCTGCATAGAGCCTAAGCAAAACTGGCAGTGCCAGTCCTGCAGAGGATGCACAGGCAGCAGTAGGCTCGTGAGCAGCACATTGTCACACAAGAAGGATTCCATTCCAGGGGTCTGAATCCTTTGGGGCATCACTGCTACAAAGAATTAGACAGACTCACTGTACGGATCCCCAGAGCAAAGGAGTATGCACCTAGAGCTGTGCTCCTGAAGCTACCTTTAAACTCCAGCCTATGACCTCCAAAACACACATACACACACACACACACACACAAATAAATAAACAGATAAAGAGAAGAATCATAATGGATGAAAAAGATTTTAAGACCATTGAGTCCAAACATAAGCCCTTCAACAGCAAGGAGGCATCACACTTTGCTTAGAGTGTCTGTATTCTGCAAAGCACCTCCTGGAACACCTTTCCTCAGGGAACTCATTTGTTCCTGAGGAACAATGTGCCTGAGGAGATGGGAATTAAATACAGTAGCCTCCTTATGATAAGCTATAAGCACATGGCTGGAAGATGCCAATTGGTCTAACCAACATTTCATTCCTTTTCTAACTTAATAATTAAATAGTGACAATGAAAATTAGGAGAAAAAACAAACAAAACCCTGAAGTTACCACACAGCAAAGAGCTGTGAGAACCCCTCAAATAAGAACCTCTCTAAAATATTAAGTGATAAATAACACAGTAAGGGCATAGAGAAGAAGGGTTTTTTTTCCCTCTAGTAAATGAAATCTTCTTAACATTCTGAAGTCTACTTACACAGAATAATTTGGTTTAGAATAATTTAGGATTAATAGGTAAATATTATAGAACTACAACAAAACCTTTAGATGAAATGCTTTATGAATGCAGGATTTAGATCAGCTCTAAAATAGCCAACAATTAACCAGAGTAATGTGTGTCCTTTGGGGATGGTGGGAACTCTAATTAAACCTTAAGAGGTTTAAGTATCTGTGCTGCTGTTTGCTTCAAAATCAAGAGACATCTGTTARTTACTGTGAAAACCAAAACTCTCAAGTCTTAGCTGCGCTATTCAATAAGAGGAGTCAGATTTCCAAAGCTCTCAATTCCATCTTTTTATTCCCAGAGCTCTCCACACCTAATTGATTGTATCCACAAAGCCTTTGCTTGTGTATGAGGGCGCAGCTGTCCGACAGGTTTTCTACAGTAGCAGCACTATGTTGAGAATTGCTCTTTCCCTGCCTTATACAGCTCGRCATTACTTCAGGGATGCTTACCCAAACTGGCTGTGCAGCAGCAGAGTAACTGCACTCACAAAAAAACTGACATAAAATGGGATTTTTTATTTTCTCGCACACATTCTTTTTCTAAACCTGGATCATTTCAACCGCCTTGTTTGCCATATAGCTGTACAAACAATTACACCATTCCAAACAAGTGAGGAGGTAAAAATAARGAATGTGAACAAACAACTAGGCTTAGGTTATGATTTTTAAGCTCCCCAAAGCAAGCACATTGTCAAAACCACACCAAAAAGCCTGACTACTCACATGCAAGTTATATGATTCTCTAAGTGACCCTGCGTGAGCAGGGGRGTTGGACTAGAYGACCTCCGAGGTCCCTTCCAACCTTAAGCATTCTATGATTCATACTAGAGTTACGCTTTGAAGGACTGAAAGACTGTCTTCGAAACATGCATCAGTGTGTGCCTACAGCTCACACAGCTTATTCTCATTCAACTTTTACAAAATAATGGAGATTTAAGGCTAATAAACCCGAAAATTCTATGTTAGTGTAAAGTCTTTAAACAACATAGCTATAAATCTTAACTAAATAGTAATACTTACTGTATATAAACTTTCCTGTGTTGAATAAAAAGTTAGACATCAGCACCCAGTAAACTACCATGGCTCCAACAAGTGACACCATAGAAAACAAGAGGCTTGACCACTGACCAAAGGATCCAAAATAATATTTGCAAACATCTGGAAATTCCCAGTGTGAGGTATCTATTAAAGCTGAAGAAAATATAAAAAAAGAAGATATATAAGAAAGTAAACATTTCTAAATAAAAAACTGCATTAAAGATTTAGATATCACAACTCTTCATAATAGGATTTTTTTTGTCATGAGATTATTCTGACACTAACTCACAGTGCTTCTTCACTAACTTTAAAGGATAACGCTTGTCAGGAAACACTGGTCTGTTCCATTATTGCTGGATGCCACAAAATGTCTTTTCAACAACGCAACTACATTTAAAGTAGTATTACTGTCAGCAAGGCAACTGCCATAAACTGCATCCAACGCCATATGCAGAGCACACAGATGCAGTCAGTTGTACACATTTTAGGGACAGCAGCATTGCAGCTTTAATGCAGCTAAATAATGACTTGTTCCTTTTATACAGGAACAGGCTTGGACATTTTTATCTTTGCTATACACAAGCTCCAGGGTAATCCAAACCACAGAGGTGGATGCAGCTATTGCGCATGCTCTCCTGCTATAGGAAATGCTCAGAAATGCACAGAGMGCTGGACAGTGCTAATGGAAAGACAATGGGAACTCATAACTCAATCTCTAAGCACTTAGTAAATGAGGTGTCTTAAAAACAAGAATAATCCAACAAGAGAAGACAATACATTTRATTTGCAGAGATTAGATGCAGATTCCCAAAGCGGTGACAACCAAACAAACAGCTTTTACCCTTATTAGGGGGTCAGGTAAGTAGAAGGACAAAAAAACAAACAAAAAATCTCTTAGATGTCTAGATTTCTCACTTAATGGAAATGTTTGCATTATGAAACTTTGTATTTCTTACGTATCATTTTCCGTGATTTCACAACTCTGTAACAGCAATAAAGCGTCAAAATGCCCATCAATAAGATGAGAAGGATTCCAGAAGTAAAGCCGGCCTGTTAAGAGGGAAAAATATGGTTTATCTCATTCATCAATAAYACTACAGACAGTAGCAAGCCAGAAAACATTTTCATAAGCACATTTTTTTCCTAGTTTTACCTGTTTTATTCCCCATGGGATACTTAATATAGATGTACCCATCATTGTATTCCATATCATAAATCTATTAAGAAAAGAAAATAGGCAGTGAGTGACTTAAGCAGCACTCCTATTTCACACCATCCTCTCAGCTAAAATAAGCATGCAATACAGTACGTTCAGAATAATGTATTTTCTGGCTATTATATGCAAAGGTGCTTAACATACATTGTCACTATACTGGAGTTTTTACCATGGCCATCTGTGCAACTGTCAATTTTAAAAGCAGTTCCTAATGGACTGTACACATAGATTTCATCAGGTGCTGGAAGTACATGATCAGGAGCAATCTGAAAATGGATAAAAAAAGATAAAGAATTACTAGCAATGTCAGAATAACTRTTGTCCCAATTTACAGCAAAGTCAACTGGTGCCAAACATAAAATCTTCCCACACAACAGTGTTTTTAAAGAAACAATGTTGAATTGTACTACTTTTCAACCCATAAAAGACAGTTACCAAAATTCCAAGCTGGGTAGCAGAAAATGAGATTTCCTTCTGCAAAGCATCTCTAGTGTACTATACACAGACCCTGCACGTTCAGCCATTCACTCACAGACAACAGGAGTGAATTCACATGTTCGGACAGTCTGGACAACTGCTGTGAAAGTCAAATTTTTGTATCTTTCTTTTGGAGAATGAARATATTGCACAAGAAGTCAACCAATACTTCTGGTAAGACAAAACCTCATTCTGGCCTCAGGTACTAGATACTTGAAAACAAGCTGTAGAACGATTYTCCCCCTACATCTATTTGTGTTTCTTTTATACATCTAAGCTGTGCAAGATGCAAYGTGCCAGAAACCACTCAGCTAATCTGGCCTTGTCTTTCCTTACCAGAGCCCTGTGTGTAGGAGAGGCAAGCCTGCTGTAGTAATGAATCCTCTTATTCATTGCTGAAGCTTCATCAGTGACTCTTTGTGTGTCATCATTCACGCTGACTATGTTTGTAGGCTCTACATGGAATGGCCTGAAGAAGAGAAAATAAAAAACATCAAAAACCTGACAACACTAAAGCTAACACACAAATCAAGGAACGTTTAAACAACATTCAGGATGAATCTGTCATTYGCTAACACAAAGCAAATGCAAAAAYATCACTGCCATGAGAGAAATTACTATCCATGAGYGAACGTGTTTACATTGTCCTTATTAAAAGGACTTCTTACCCAGATTCTGTCGGGCAACTTAACACCAAAATCGAGATCTAATATCCAGTCTACTAGTTCTCAACCATGAGTCACACCAAAACTACGTGTTAATAGGCTTGGCCAAGCTTATTAGTGTTTAGAACTGGCGCTGCCAAAGCTAGCGATGAGGAGCAGAGGTAGAAACAGGAGGCGTGAAAATGACGAGGCAAAAAATGGCACAGAGCACAAGACGAATGAGGGGTGGCAGTGAGGACTCACTGCAACAGGGCTGGGAGCTGCGAGCACAGCCAAAACCACTGTATCAAACGGGGAGAGCACCAAGCCAAATCAGCCAGTGCTTTTGCTATATTTAAGCCAGTGTAAACAAGAACAGAATTTGGCACAGATCACTGAACAACTGTGGTCCATTTTCTAGTTCCCATGATTTCCTCAAAATTTCACTTCAAATTTAATTATAATAACCACACAGAACGTTGGTCAGAAAATCCATCATTTGGAGATGTACAGAATTAGTTGGTCTCCCTCCACTCTTCTCTACTTGAAAAGCAGACTGCAGGCAGGGAGTGTAGTAGCCACTGCAGGAGACTGCAACTCCGCAGACCCTGTTTGCTTTGCATACACACACATACACACACAGCACGCAGAGGGAAAGCGGGCCTTGTCTGCACGTTGCTCCTCAATGTGTAGAACCATATAAATTGAGCTCCATGCAAGAGGTCCTAACAGCGAAATTCAATCTCAGTTAGGATATTGCAATTAATATTTTTAAGAAATTTCATTTATTTGTGCATACGCATACTGTACTGAGGCATTAATTTCAGCCCCAAGAGGCTTATTTTCCCCGAAACAGAAAGCATACCGATGATCTGCAATGCCTTGATATCCTTACTTTTCCCTTTCACTAGGTCTTTAATTCCTAAAGCAATCCCAAGAGTATTCTGATCTTCTTATTAGCAACAGCTGTTTAAATCACTTGGCAACAAGAATCACTAAACTAGAACCCACAAAAACATACTGCAACCAAGTTTCAGGCCACCGCCAGCAGAAACTAAGGCTGCAATGAATCCAGGTTGTTTTTCCTGCAGTAAGCGCAAAAACCTATTTGAACTGACTGCTTTTCAATCCCCATTTCTGGCTCTGACTACAAAGGAAGTTGGCCAGCTCCTCCTGCCACAGCTTTCAAAAACACAACAATCTCTTCCTAGATCTGGGATACCATTTTCTCCTGGCAAAGGTCTCATTCTCCTTCCTAGTGAATCATTAAAACGTGGTGTCAAAGTGCAAATGCTTATCTGGAATTAAGCAAAGGAATAAACCTCTGAAGCTCTTTGTGGCATCTATTCAAGACAGGAAGCTGAATCCTCAAGCTTTAGCATGAGGGCCTCACTTGTGTGTGCTTAACAGGTGTGCAACTCGCTTAAACTGACAATAAAAATAACTTGCTTCCACACAAGTTAGAGTAATTCATTCTTTCCACCATCTCAGACTTCACTAATTCTTACATCCTTCTTCTCCAGAAAATAAATTTTTCTAAGTCATTTCCCACACACTAMGGAGAAATGAATACATTTTTTAATTTAAAAAAATATTCCAGATTGATACTTTTCTTTGTATGTCAATGAGAATAAGGAAGAAAAGCTGATTTTATGTGGGGGCCTCTGGAGTGCTCCTACATATAATTAGGAGAAGAGATAACTACAGTACTAAAACTATAGTTTAAAATTTAATTCTACAGCACACCAGCTTATTCCACTTACAGGGAGCAGATAGAAATACTCAAGGACTGCCAGCTYCAAGGAACTTTGTTTTATTTCAAAACTTTTGGGGCTGTTCCAATAATACTCGACACTGCAACTGGCCTGCTGAAAAACATTTTGCTAAAAGAGCTGTAAAATCAAGATCGAAGTGATAGAGAGAAGCTGCAATATGTCCAAATGGCTCCCACTCATGGGCTTTCTGCTGGTTGTTTTTTTTTTTTTTTTGTTTAGTTTTCTTAAATCACTGTAATCTCTGGCATGTAGAATCACATTATATTCAGAACATTACAAGTATTTGCCATTTATACATCAGTAGCATTTATACACTGCACCAGCAGTGTAAAGTGCTTCATGAGGAGGGCCTCTCCCCATTGAGACTGTGCTAACAGTACAAGGCCTAAATCCTCCAATGCTAGTGTGGGAAAATTACACTTTGTGAAAAAAACAGGGTGTATTTTTTTTTCCAAAGTTTTTATTTTGCTCAAAGATAGGAAAACTGTGGCAAGAATTTCCTTTGGAAATGGTATTTAACAACTGTTGACATGATGTTAACACCTTTCTAGATGGTGAGTGGAAAACTATTTTTTAAAGCAATGGACGGACTTACTGAGCAGAAAATGTGAATTTGGCATCTTATTTTATGGGGAAAGTAGTGTCATTAATCCAAGTCTAAAGAAATATGATCTTCAGGATACAAAAATTGATGTGTAGCAAAAAATACAAATATCCATCTGCACCTGGAAATTTTTAGAAGAAAAAAATGTTTTCTTCAGCAGCATGAACATGGTCTGAACTGAACAAACAAATTAATGTTGCAGTAAAAAACATGAAGGTATAATTCAGTCTTGTTTATGAGTGAAGGAAAACAAACAAACCATAAAACAAGAAAGAACCAGCCCCAGAGGCATTCTATTTATGTGTTTATCTGTTGCTGTTGCTTCCTGCCTAAGGAGCTCCCATTTAATGCTAATAGGGCTTGGGCTGCTTCCCCCCTCACTCCCCAGAAGCAACTACTGAGAATGATAATGATCTAAAGGAGTAATTAGAGAGGCAGGGCAGGAATTTGTTTTTCCAAAGCATTACTGGACAAGCCATTGTGCTTAAATAGATCTTGTCCTCTTTGGGTTTCTGATTGCTAGAGATGCCGTTGAAAGCTCCAGCCTGGCTCACAAGTCACGCGGACACACTGGAATTCAAGCAGCCTCTGTGGGCCTCTCCTCAGACAGCAGCACCTGTCTAGGAGGATGGAGGCCACTTTGTGGTCTCCCAGCTGTGCTCAGCTCAGACACTGGCTGTAGGGCAGATTCGTCCATCTGTCCATCCATCTGAGTAGCCCTCAGAGGTTACCTTKAGATGCAGCCCAAACTGCAGCCTGGCTGCTTTGGGCTCTATTTCCTGAAACWCTCTCCAGAGACTTCGAGTCTAACAGCCAAACACTTGGTCCACGCAAGGATCCAGATCCACAGAAAACTGCTTTTCACGCTGGCAATCACAGGAGACACTCATAAGGGCAGGGGAAACATAAAGAAGGTGAGCGACAGTGCAAACTGAAGAAAGAGTTTGTATGGCTGGAGAGTGTGAATATTAATACAGAACAGTGCAAACCACCCCTGTGCATTGAGAGAGAACACAGAGGGCAATTCATTTGCTAAATCTATACAAAGAAACACAACTACAATTTATATTTCTATGGCTAACGTGTGTAACAATGCTCTTTTACTAAGGCAAAACACTAGTGTTTTCCACAGCACAGCGGGTATGGGCAAGATGCAAGAGGTTCTCTGGTCTCCCCGACAGAGGAGCGCAGAACAGAAAAAGGGAGGCTGCGGTTTGACCAGGAAAAGGGAGGCTGGCGTTTCTGGCCATCAGGAACTTGGGCTATGGCTTTTGCAAGCCATACTGCATATGGCACAGAAGAAACTGATCAAGAAGCAATTTTTTTTTTTTTTAATCACTGAAAGTAAAGTATGATAACATAAAACAAAAGTATTTCATAGTCAAGTAGTGCCTATCTAGATAGAGGAACATCAGAGATTTTAGAGAGCTTAGCTAGAGGAAACCWGCTCCCCCCCATCCCCTAAAAAAGCCTTTGCTTTTCTGCTTTSTAAGCTGTATAATTCTACATAAGGATCATTTACATAAGCTTACACTATATCCTATGTCTTTGCTCCCTTAGCTACACCTTTTACTTGCACCTTTTCCATAGCTATAACTCCATTATCATTACTACCCTTTGAGTAGGACCATGCAATATTTTAAAATACCTGATGGTTGCAAAACCAAAATAATCTTCCAGAACATAAGGCTAAGTCATCTCTGATGCTCACAGGATACATGTTCTGGATGACAACTAAGGAATCACAAGCTTGAAGAAATGAAGAGAGAAACTAAAAAGTCCGCACGGGTTTAACTACACTGAATGGAGAAACTGCAGCTACTACCCAGGTCAGTCCCTACCACTGTCAGCTCTTTATTAAGACAACTTGGAGAATAAAAGCRAGCCTCTTTTGAATGAAAAAAGGCTTTCCTGACTGCCATCTACAGGCATGGGTATCTTTAATTTCACTTACTGATCTCTCCTATATTGTGTAAGAACATTATGTGAACTTCTAGGAGAACAGAGGGGAAAAAAGGAAGGTGGCTTGTTCCCCCTTGAGCAAGGGGCATTGAGTTTCTTCATATGCAAGAAAACACAAAACACCCTTCCTCTCTGTAAAGGTCCCAGTATTCTTGAAAACAATCAGAGCATCCGTTGACATTGAGACTTATTTAAGGAGCAGGAAGAAGCAAAAGGAAACCAGTAAAAAACAAACAAACAAACAAAAAAAAAACCAACAAAAAAACCCCACTTCCCTCTCTTAAATACAATAAGACTCAATAAGTCAATGCAGCAATGACATTCTTGCTTAAGACCACCTACAAAACAGACAAAACACACCTAAAGTACCGTGAGTTAACTGGGGTCCTTGGGCATTGTGAAGATCAATAACATCCACTTTAAGAGGATTAGAAGAGTTTATATATTCCCCAAATTTGCAGAATACTAGACAAAAAGAATTTACAACTCTAAAGTACAATTAGCTCATTGTTCCTATATAAATACCGAGGCCTTTCAAAAATCCTAACCCTTCCAAGGTGTTAACAAAAGCAGATGACTGTGGAAGCCTGAGTCAAAGCTAAAAGAACTCGAAAGAAACAAACAGCACCAAGAAACATAAAGATTATAAAAATCCACACAAAACACTTCAACACCAAAGCACAATAAGGATGCTGTGATCATGGTTTCTAAAGAGCAGGTTAAAAAGGGAGCAAACTAAGCAGACCATTTTATCTACCACTGCACTTGCACTACTTCGGTAGTTTTATACAAGATAATCTATGAGCAGTAACTCCCTATAGCACCRGTGAACAAGCCCCCTCCTGTATATTCTATATTTCTGCTCTTTGTACTTCTGAAGCCACAACTGAGCAAATCCTCATGATCRGTTCTCCATTCTTGTTTATAAAGATTATGCTGCCTCCTCCTAACACACAGAGTTGGAGTTTAGCCTTGTTTGGCACCACCCTATGATTTCCATGCCTTCCTTATATCCCAGCCCTATGTCCTTCATCTTTGAGCCTTGGGACACTTGGAAAAGCAAAAACTAGGCACTTCCATATCACAAARGTGATAACTTCTCTTGACACCGGTTTATTCTGATATACCTCACAGCCACCCTTCCAGGACCCAACGCATGCAGCCCCTGACACAAGCAGCTCCTCCAAACCACATGAATTAGCAAGCCTATGATGCCAAGTAGACCACTGAGGGGTTCAGACACTCTTCAGGGACAAGATAAAACAAGAATTCCTTTTGTCCCCTTCCTTTTCCCATCTCAGAGTACTCTGTATTGTATGCTCTTTGCATACACAAATCTGTGCAGGCCTAAACCCAAACTGCCTTTTCCTCCCTGGCCAACTGAGGTCCTTGCTTTCCTACTTGTCATTTTGCTTTCACAGGCAGATGACAAATTGTTTAGCCCCTGTTTAACCTGGAAGAAATCTCTCAAGATTTGCTAAAGCTGCAGGCTGAGACAGCAGAAAAAAAACTCTCCCTTCTGCCCAAGAGTCGGTCAGCTAAAGGATTTGAGATGCAACATTGCCATCTGCAGCTCATTGAGGAAAATTGCACCTCTGAAATGTGGAGCTGGCTGAAAAAGGGAAAACAAGGAGCATGAAAAGCTCCAAGAGGCAACAAGAGTCTGTTTCTTCATCTAACAATGCAGAGTTGGTGCCTTTAGCTAACATGAAGAGGGAAGTCCTTTTAGATCTGAGATTTTGTTCCTGGACCAGCAAATGCTCACAGAAATCCCACCTGCAATAGCAGAGAGAATCCCACGCAGAGCTCCTTTGGGGAATAGAGTTGATAAATTTCAAGGAAAAATTTAATACTAGAGTTTGGCTAGATACATATTGTTTCTGCAGGCAAGGTTGTCATTTCTCATGCTTGCTCCAATTCAAAGAATTGTCTCAAGGCAATGAAGGTCACTACTTCCATACTATTAGCAAAAAAAAGATTTTCCCAGTATCACCTGCAGAATGCACACAGGGTCGGGTGCCTACATAGTCTGGAAAGCTTTCTTGCACACACAACACTTTGTTGTGCGACACCCCAAAACATCATGCTTCAGCATGCATCCCTTATATTTTCTCAGTCTTTGAAAAACATTTTAAAAGGCACATGTCAACTTCTTATGAAGTCACTGTCCCCAATGTGATATCCAAAGAAAAGCCTCTTCCTTAAAACCAGAAAATAAACACATCTGTTCTTCCGGTGCTGACAAATAACATCACAAAGAGAAAGCAGGAACTCTTTGTATCCAGATAGTTCTCTGTGTCCCAACTTCTATCTATCTCTATAGAGAGAATGAATGCAAAGATTAACAACTCATTGCTATATAACCACTTTGCATGGTAGTTGCATGGTGCACTTGCTCAGCCTTCCTCATACCTTTTGCATTTAAAATCTTCTGGATTAAACTGTATATTCATGATTCCATAATTGCTCTCATCACCTCCCACAGGAATCAGAAGAGGTTTGGTATCTTCTTCCATGCTTAAAGAATATGCTTCTTTCAGAGTCTGACAGTTATTTTGACCTARAGAAAGAAAATGAGACAATTACAGTTAAGTAAGACCATGTATCTGCTGTGAACTTAGAACAGGCAGAATCCCATAGCACCACAAGATCCTGGGTAAAAGCACTCACAAAAATTACTTCAACTTGCCATTCTTATTCCACAATGTAAACATAGGTCAGGCACAGCAGTGACAACACTTTTATGACATCCTGCCCATTTAAGTGCACGCTGTACTACTGTGTTCTCAATTTCTTTTCAATACTGCAACAGTCATTACAAGTTCAAGGACTATGATGTATGCTGCAGTTTATACTGAAGTCAGACAGGTTTGCAACAAAGGAGGCTGAGAAATCAAGTTTTCTCTGAGCTGAGAATCAAGTCCATCATGTGCAAAGTAATGTTAAGTRTATTCATAGGTAGGTGTTGTCTCACAGCATTTCCAATGCTGCATGCATCAGTGGAAGACCATGGATTTTTAAAGTAAGCATTTCCAATTTTTAGTAGTACCCCTGAGAAGTTTGCCACGGTTACTACAGATGGCAGTTTCATTCAATTAATTCAAACATTGCAAAAAATACATAGGGAGTTTTCTGGCATAGTTCCCACAGAAAGGATAAGACTATAGCAGTCTACCATGCTCAGTCTCCTTGAATCAAAGGCAAGGATCTGTTTAATCACACACTGGTAATAATGTTTTAGGTGCCTTCAGAGCACTMTTGTCAAAACACTAGGGAGCAGCCTGCTTTTACATGGATGGGAGTTGACTTCCATGCCCTGGATTGAGGCATGTAACTCCCTGTGTGCTATATGCAGCTCAACAAATATAARGGCTTTAACAGTTCTCAGCCCTGCTACCTCCCAAAGAATTCCTAAGCCGGGACTCCTTCAACCAAAACCAGCAGAAAAGTATCTGCTTTTCAGAGACAGTTTCCTGATGCCTTAGTAAGTTAGTCAGCCTGATGGAGCGTTTGATGAGAAACAGAGCTGGCACAAGATAATTAAAGGACGTTTCCAGCCTGAGGTGGGGATGGATGAAAGCTGACGAATGGGATCTGTATTAGCCTTTTGCATCCTCATGGCAACAACCCAAAGGAACAATCCACAAACTACATCAACCTAAGCACTCTATCCTCCTCCCTCTTTCTAGCTACCTGTTCCCATTTTTCTTGCATTTGTTCATCCCACTAATGCCTCTGGCAAAAACCCAAGAACCTGAGGGAAAGAAAAAAGGGAAGGGAAAAGAAAAATAAAACAGAAAGCGGAAGAGAGGAAAGAAGGCTAACAGCTTTCAACTGGGGTCCAACATTTGCTGGGGGAAAGGAGAAACAGGAACACTGATTAAGGCAGGATCCACAGAAGCACTACGGCTGACTCAGACCATGAGGGAACTGCATTTTAGAGTAGGGGTCCACAACAGGTACTGAGCACACGTCAGAAGCTCTAGGCTGTCAAGAGGGGATCTCTTGAGGTCGCACAAATGCCGCTGAAAGAACTAGTCTTGTCCCTRCCAACACAAGCACTTTGTGCAATCCTAGACTGGATTAAGAACACCAATTCAGATGAACAGTGGCTATTCCTTCCCCTGCTTTAAAGCTCATCACCTCTGAGGCTGCCTGGCTGTGTGCGCTTGCTCGTGTGCCTGTGCAGAGGGCATGGTGCAGGAGTGAAGCCGTTTCTCCTGGCAGCGCAGCCAGTGCCTGTCTGCTTGCAGCATCCCCGGGCTGCAGCCCAAGGCACAAGGGACTGGGATAGCGCTGTTAAGCTCAGAGATGCATAATTTTGTCTTGTTCCTTTTAGTTCCTTAATGGAGCATAACAAGCAATCAGTGACAGTAAGTCAAGCAACCATACAGCCTTCCTTGCTCTCGCTGACAGCATCATCTTCCTTTAGCACTTCTTTCACACTCTGCAAAGCCCTTTTCAGCTCCTCTTCCCTGAGCATCCTGGTAGGCAGTAGYGGGAGGAGACAGGGAAGTTTCTTATACCTAAATTAACTTACTGCTTCCCTTCTTCTGYCATCCTAGCCCTTCATTAAAATATCAGTTCATACTCTTTACTCTTAAGCCTTTTCTTTCCACATCACCATTCCTGGCTCTTTGGCCTCTGATTCCTTGCTCAACATTCTCTTCTCTCAGCTCCTCTGCTGACTATTTTCTCATTCCTACTTCTCATTTTCTATCTTCGGTCTCTCCCTCAGCCAATGACCTGAAAGAAAACCATGGACCCTGGAAATTTTGCTCAGTTACAGCTAGCCTCCTAGTCCTCAGCCATTCCCATTATCCTTACAAAAAACTCCAAATTCTCTCTCACTGAACCTAAAGACAATAGTCTTTACTCCTGATCATCATCCTTTGGATTGAAACATTAAAAAGCAGATTAAGGTTCAAATCTCTAAGGGGGCAGAACTGAAACTAGCAATGAATTCCAATGTCAAACATTCAGAAATCTTTTGGTCGCCATTTTCCAGAAGATTGAGGTACTCAAATCCCTTCCTTTCACAGGCCCAGTTTATGCTGCAAATTAAGCAGATATTAAATGCTAATTTAAGCTTCCACTTTGAATCCATCCCTTTCTGAAAGCCTGATGTAAATGATGTATTTGTACTTTACAATTCAATATGACAAACACAGCCAACACTGTTCACTAGTTTTGATTTTCTCTGCACTGTGGTTATGAATAAAGAAATCAGATATTCTATATTCTACAATATTCTACAGAGAAAAGCAACTTTGCCAAGATACAGACTACATTAAGTCTGGCTTGATAGCAAGAATTGGGTGTGATGGAGTTGTTGCTCAWTTGCTTCCTACGGTTCAGGTAAAAGCATTTGTGAAGACAGTTTATTTTAAATGCTTATTTGGAGACAGCAGATATGTGAAGGTTGCAACCAGTAAATTAATGACTTTACATAAGACATAGATACTATGTAAGTAAAGGCTATTGCTAGAACTGGCACAGCTTAAAATAAAATTGTAGGCAAAAGAGCAAAGTGAACAAAAAGGAGCCTGGATAATCTTCCTYTTCTCAAATTTCTAGTCCTTTTGGGCTCATTAACTACATTTAGTGGAGCCAGCTACACTATCTGGACTTATTGCCTAACACTTTCCATTACAAAGCCTCTTTTAATCTGCTTATTTTGCTAGTGTCCTGATTACCTGAAATTTTTATGCTGACGCCCACCCCATTCTGGAAAAAAAAAATCAGGTGAAAAGTTATTTGAAAAACAGTTAACAACAGTTTGGATAACAAAACGTTACAGCTTTGAATTTTAGCACAAATGAGGCCTTTTTTTTTTTTTTTAAGGAATATTGGAGAAAATAACAATTAAAATTCAAGTCTCATGTTATAACCTTTGCAAACATAGACCAGTAAAGGAATCTCCCTCTTGGGAGGGATACAGTGAATTGGGATTGCTGCAAGGCAGTAGAAGAGAGAAAAAAATTAGAGTCTCAAGAGGAAAACTGCATCAGCAAGTAGAAGAAAAGAAGAGTCGGTAGAAATGCAAGTGGCTATGAAGACAGACCAACTCTYTAACTCCATGACAGTTTAAGTCAACCTAATTTGGGGTAGCTATAGCTCTGCTCCTTTCCCTAACTGGATATTTTCACTCTCCCTTACACTGGACCTGCAGTCAGCCTGAAAAAATCAAAGCCCTTTCAGTCTCTGACAGTGCTCATGTATAACACCAGTGACAGAACAGCAATGCATGGCTGTGGGGACAAGAATTTTAACTGCTATTTCAATTTAAATGGCTATACAGTTTTTACAGCAGTTTAAACAGCTAAACAACACTTGGAAAGAGACCAGCTCTAAGTTAAGATGCCTCAGTGCTAAACATTGTTACCAAGTAAACCAAGTTGCACAAAATGAGGCAGGTCTGGAGGAGGGAGAGAAAAAAAAAAAAAAAAAGAGAGAGAGAGAGAGAACTTTGTCATTCTCTCTCTCTTTTTTTTCTTTCTGGTGTGTGCATGGCATTTGTTTGTTTTGTGTTGGTGCAGTGAACCGGACTGGGGCCGGATCTGACTGGAGGGAAACAACCAACCAACCAACCTATAGAGGAAGATAATTGTTTAAAACTGTCTGGATTCTCTGGGTTGTAGTTGTGCAGCACCTGCAATTTCACTGCTTGGTTTGTCGGGGGAAGGGACAGAAGTGCTGAACAGCTTAAAACCACAGTCTGGACTCCTGCCTCTAACAGTATAGTCCCGTTTCTTTTTTTTTTYCCCCCCCTTCTGCACAGGAACTAATTTGCTTTGCACTGCAAAATGAAATAGTATTGTGCACTGCTCAGTGTGGCTTAGTTACAGGCATGTACATATCAATTTTTAAAGACAAAATATCCATCTTTACAAATTAATGTAATGAGATGGACTTAAGCCTAGAACACATAAGAGGCTGACCAAATAGGTTTATTACATAGTAGGAACAAAATTGTTTTCAGCTGGTCAGTCATCCTAATGACTCTACAAGCATAGATTTCACTTAGTGGTTTGCAGAATTGCTGTCTAATCAGAAAACTGGTACAGGTATACAGGGAAGGGGGAAGAAAGCAGAAAGGGGAGCAACCACCATAAATTCTAGTGAATCATCACAGGTACATTGCAACTGGAAATGACACTAAAAAAGAGCAGGTGAAGCTCTGAGAATTTATACTACAATTTTATATTACTAAAGTTGAAGTTTATGCACAGCAGCTGACAGTAGTTTTGTAACAAATCCTTAATGCAGGAGACAATTACCCTTCACAGGCAAAACAAAACCAAAAAAGATGTACCAAAACAGAGGATCACAGAACCAAGGCCAACTATACCTTGATACTTTTTGATTGAAACTTGGTATCTGTTTTATTGCAGCTACAACCTTGTGTGTGTGTGTGTGTGTGTGTGTGTGTGTGTGTGTGTGTGTGTGTGTGTATTTCTACAGGTTCTACATGGCTATCTTCCAGTCAACTAGATTACACACAGAAAAAGATATGACATGTTAAATTGCAGACTTCTACTTCTAAAACTTCACACCCACAAGCAGCAAATGAAAATATTCGGTCAGAATCAGCAAAATGAAAAAAAAAAAAACCAACTGCAACCCAGTGTGACCTGGTCTTCCGTTAAATTCCGAACAGATGGATAAAGCTCAACGCATAAATCCTAAGTAAACTGCAGAAAGATGGCTGTGCACAAAAAGTCATGGGAAGTGAGCAGGCTCTGCACTGAATAACAGGAAGCCTGAAGTAGGACAGAAGAGTCCACAAGTTCCTTTTAGGAAGAAATGATCCCTTCATGAGTGAACATAGCAGACTGCTATACAGCTTTTGAAGTAGTATTTTTAAATTTATACTTACAGGTAGTATTTTTGAGCYTCCTTAAAGCTGTGACAATTTGACCAGTTACCCTGTCCATAAGTTCCCATAACTAATTGTAGCAGGCTGAGAATGATTAAAGCTGCTGCAGTTTTATATATAAAAGTTAATAATTTACACTGCTATATTCTGAGCACATGGGCACAAGAACCTCAGAAATATGGGGATACAATGCAAATAGTGAGACACCCACAGAAAAACAGCTGAATGGTGGATGGTCCCTGTAAAGATTAAGGGCAGATGAAAGTTTGAATGTCCCTCCCTGGGCTACAGCAGCAGAGGCGATGCCAACAGCATCTCTGCACACTCCTGTTCCTGGAGACAGGCTCTCACATAGGCCATGCCTGCTCGTGGTAGGGGTCAGGTGATAAATCTATGATTAAAAAGAACGCAGAACAACAGTTTGATTTAACAGACAAAAACTCAGTCTACTCTTACAGAATCTCACACAAAACAACGACAAAGGAAGTCTAATATAAGKAGCTATAGTAAACAAAACTATCCTAGGGATTAATTTACATTTTTACCACCGTTTTTCCTAGCTGAACGGATCCTTACACTCAGTACTATTGCTGTGAGGCTGCCCACAAGCCCTCTGACGGATGAGCGTCCCAGAGCGCTGCAAGCCAGCCCGGGGCCGGGAAAACGCCGTGATTTGAGTCGTTTCCCCCAGTTAACACGTGAGGCCGCCGGTCCCCGCGGGGTGCCGCGGAGTCCCCGGGGCGCGGCGCGGCCCTCGCCCCCTCCCCGGCGCGGCGCGGCCCAGGCCCCGCGGAGCCGCTCGCGGAGCTCGGCTACTCTACCTGCAGCACAGGCCCCTCCGCAGGAAACAGGAAGCGCGGGCGGGGCGGCGCGGGGCACGCCGGGACGCGTAGTTCCGYAGGGAGCCCTGCGGCAGGAGCGCCGACGTTCCCGCTCACGGAAACACCCGACCGAACGGGACGCGCCTCGAAACTCGTCCCGGGCAGCAGCTGCGCTGCCTACTGGCCGGCTCTGCACGCTGCACAAGCACAGACATAAACATTGCAAACAAAATTCACTATTTTAATTATCTCTTTTTTTTTTTTCCTCCCCACCCCTAACTCAAGCTGTAACACGCCCTTTTGACAGTGGAGATCCTCTTAAAGTCTGCAAGATTCTAGGAATATTTATAGCTCATGCATGGGAAAATCAAATCACTGAATTGTCTGCAAGCATGACAGTAAAGGTAGCTTCATTACATGCTGAAGCAACTGCAAAACCAACTAGACAGGAATCCCAAACCCTACTTTCTTTCAGGCGCAGCCCCAAACATTGCGTGACTCGCAGTGAGACTATTCAGTCAATAAAACTGCTGTGTAATCTGAACTTCAAACTGTGGGAGGAAATGAAATAACGGAGACCAGGCATCCTGAAATTCAGACCAATTAACTTTTTTGCCTTTCCTACCAACATCCAGATTTCCTAATAAATCTCTAGATTTTTTTTCCAATATATACTGATAATGTATTAAAAAAAAGCATTTAAATTGTAAGTGCCATTATGTGCCATCTTGTTCATGGATGAAGTATACCTTCTATATAAAAGCAACAAGCTTCCTGTCAGTGTAATTGAAATTTTAATAGTTTAATCATTATTAGTCCAAATCTGTTACACACACACAAAAAAAATTGTTATATTCACTTCCTAGTTTCCACTCTGTTTCCTGGATTATACTTACCCTTTTACTGCTCCCCTAAGTCCTAAGGGTGGTGGTTTTGCCCTGACAGTACAAAACTTCCAACTTACAGCAAGTTGGAAGCCGCTTGAATCCTCTCTGGGAAGTATGATATTCATGTTGTTTTTTCTTCTTCCTCACTCCAGGATCCACTTGGAATTTTTTCTTTACTTCATGTTTACTACCTATAGTGTTTTTACATAGGTGAAATAGTACTTCCTGAAAGCAGCTGTGCCCTGCTCCAGGTCTGCCTTTCTTTAACCACAACGAATTGTTTTCAGCCTCCAGCATCAGCCTGCTCCTCATCTCTAATCATCCCATCCTACACTTCTCTACCCTGCATCCTGTGCCAGAACTTCCCAAATCATCTGGTATCAAACTAGGCCTGTATTTCACCATACTGCATTGTGTTAGTCATAAATACTTCATCCTACATAGAATAACTGCTTGTTACTGCAAGAAGTTATCTTTGTAACAGTTCCACCACACACACAGGTGACGAAAGAAAAATAAATGAGCCACACACACCTGGTCAATTAGAAAAACTGCAGTCACAGCTAAACCCAGAAAAAGAAAGAAGCTGGCAGGTGAAAAAAAACTTCAGAAAGACCAAGCCTGACAAACCTCAGTTCTGAGGCCTTGCAAATTCAGTACAGAGATAATAGCTTGTTATTTGGAATGCCGATACCATATGACTAGGCTACCTCCTTGCAGTTGAGTCTTTGATCATGCAGGGTAACACTTTCCGGCAGGCATATAAACTCTAGTTGCAAGATTGCAAGATATTGCTTTTGATTTGGAAACCTCACCGACTACAAAGAGGAAAAATATTCTAAAATATTTGTATTCTCATGATAATATCTATGAGAGGTCACTATAGCGTGCCATCATGCTATAGTGGGTAATGTTAATAGCAGGTAAATGTTAATGCAACCTCTTTAATAAACATATATATGTTGTGGTAACAAAAAGCTGAAAAAGCTCATACAGCAGAGTGCTGGAAAGTCTTTATGATCTCTTCAAATTTATTATTAATCTTATTTTTTTTCTCTTTAATCAGTAATAAACATCACTGAAAACATTTCTAAATGTTTAGCTAAAACATTTAAGAAGAGAAATTGAACTGAATGTTTATTCCTTGCAATTACAGTTAGAAACAAGATGAATCAGTAAGTGTTATGGGGCTCACATTTTTTTCTTGTTCACAAACAAGTATTTGGATGCTTCTACGAAAAAAAGCTAGATATGCAACTATGGATGAAACTTTTCACTAGCTCTACATTGCTGCATCAAGTATTTTGAAACATAGATAAAACCTATGCATGAGTTAACATGTAAAGAGAAGGGAAATAAGCAAATCAAAGATGTGATTGTTGGATGCCAGCTCTTCTTCCAGGTAATGCAAGGCATTTATTAGCACGTAGCTCAGGGGGAATATATCACACAAAATAATCAGGTTTCAGACTGATTTTTATCCCAATTGCCTGGGGAAACAGAAAATCATGCTCCTACCTTGAGTAACAAAAATAAAATTCAGGTATTTTATGAAAGGTTTTACTAGAGATATACATAAGAAAAGCAGTAAAAGCTTCAAACAGGATAGATCTGCACTTTATTATAACACAGTTTTAAATAAACTCTGAGGTAAAAAGCATTCAGCACAACCTGGGTACTGTCCTGATGTCCCCAAGAAAGGAGCATCTGTAAAGGTTAAGTCTTAATCAAGAGGGAATAAGGTGTGAGTAATGAGTTTTACTTCAGAAACCCCTCTTCAACAACTCCTCTCAGCAGCAGCATTTGCTTTACTGTTGTCCAAAGCCCCTATGAAACATTCAGATATTCACTGCAAAGTTACAGAAAAGGCAACTCTCTCTGCCACAGCAAAGAAGTTCCCAGAAAGGCACACAGCTTGACAAAATGCATTTCCTGACTGGAGGAAAATATGCTGAACAGAAAGGAGCAGGTGAATGAGATTTGATCACATTAATGGGACAATAGGCACCTTTTTTYCCCCCCTCTTAGAATAAATGTTAGCATATTACTCCCTTGTATAACAAAGATATAGCATAAATGTATACTGCAGGCAGCTCAGAAACACATGGCAAAGTATCTGAGTACTTGCCAAGATCTTTAAGACATAAGTTGTATAGGCAAGAAACCTATATATGAACTCCAGTACTTAAACACAATAAGATTTTTGTTTTAAGAATTTACCCTTCTGTCTTCTTTCTTTTTGAGGGGGTGGGGGAGGGAGGAGGGGGATTTTTTTAAGCCAATTTAAAATATTTTTCTCGCTATRGTGCCTGCTCAAAGTTTCCTGTACCCCTGTTCATTTTTATTTCATAAGGAATAAAACGACTACTTGCAGCTCTGCCAAATAGCTCCAATTTCACTGATCCTAAGAGGCAGACAATTGCAAAATCAATCACATACTACCACTAACACATGCAGAAATCCAATAAACACTCAAGAATTCTGAATCCYGAGTAAGGAAACCAAAGTACATGAACGCTCAATACTAAGTAAAACAACCCCTAAAGCACTACGCTTTCCTGAGCTCTCTTGGCTTACCCCAGGAACCTCACCTCTGCCGAAGCCAACCTCTCCACACACACAAATATACACCCAACAGGAGATTTCGTGCAGCGCCTCCCTCCTTACCCACCCCCCCCATCCCCACAAGGCATTGGGCCAGGTCGCCACCCCTTCCTCCACAACCCCCACCGCGAGCCCAAAACGTAACGGTCGTAACGGTCGCGAAGATGCCGCGCCTCACCGCTACTCTGCACGCGGCACTCACGGCGGCTCACARCGCACGCGCGGGACGGCGAGACGCCTCCTGATTGGCTGCGGGAAGCGCGCGCGGCGCGGCAGGGCGGGGCGAGCGCGCGCGCGGCACGTGGCGGCACCGTTATTAGGCGTCGCGCCCGGGGCGCCATTGTTGTTCGCGCGAGGTGCGGGGCGGAGGTGCCGGCGTGCTCGGTGTCCATCGCGCCTCTTCGAGCCCTTGCGCTGAGGCGGCCCCTCTCCCGCAGGCTGCAGGCAGGCCGGGACGCGCAGCATGAGCCAGGAGGACTGGGACGCGGAGATCGGCGGCAGCGCCGCGCCCCCCGTGCCGCCKTTCGAGGAGCTGGTAAGGAGGGTGCGGCCGCGGCGCCCGCCGCTCTCCCCTMCCCGGGGCCCGGGCAGCTCTCGGGGGCTGTCCCCTGCCTCGGGGCACCAGCAGGCACTCAAGGGACCGGGAGGACAAAGCCCTTCCTCAACAAGGAGCTGCAGCCTCACCTGTCTGGGAGGCTCCAGAGCCTCCACGGAGATCGAAAGAACTACCTAGATCTTTCTGTTCTAGAGACCACCAAAGGTCATCTTTTCTGCAGATCTCCTCTTGTTTCTCTAATTTGTCTATATTCTTTTTTCTCCCTTTTTTTTCTCTTTTCTCTTTCCACACTAAGTGAGTTGGACTGTAAAAATACAGTGTTTGTGAATTCAACTAATTTGGACTGGAGTTGGGAAATGAATCTAATATATGATGGCCTCATGTGGGCTCCTTGGTATGCAGCCCGTAATTCTTAAAATGCAGTTCTGGAGTTCATGGTGGRCCAGAGATGCCTTTAGGTACCTTTTGTCTGTTCTAGTTTTAAACTCCAAAACCTTAGATGCAAAATTTCTGTTCAAGTTTGCTATTTTTTTTTTTTTGCATAACAGCTAAATGGAAATAGTAGGAAATATACAGTACAGGAATGAGAAGAGGTATTGCTAAAGGTAAACACTTAACTACTTCTGGTCTCTGTGATTAAATAGTAGTATCACAGAAGAAAATGCAATAAATTTTATGAGGTTCTGTGCTGAATACTTTGGCTTTAGTGGGCATACTTAAAATCCAACCATGAGGAACAGGAGGGATAAGGAGAGGCAAAAAATATATCCAAATATGCATGTGAGACTAAAGTAAGACTGCAAAAAAGTTGTTGCATACCGTTTTCTCAAGTTGAGTTTAATTTCATGGYTAATAGTTCTTTTAGAGAACTTGCTAGGTTGTACTGAAATGTAAAAAAGCACAATGTTAGAATAAAAGAATTTGTAGTTTTGTGACGTAGCTTTTTGGTGTTAGAGGCACCTAGTGCCTGTCTGGCTTGGGTTAAACAGAAGAAAATAAGATGTCTTCCCTGGAGARAAAATTGACCACAAGAGTAAAATTTGCTCTTGTGACTACTTTCAAATGGGAGTTTCTGAAACCATGAATAAGCAAGAGGCAGGCAGGCACCAGCCATTCGTACTTCTTACTACTTCCTATGTAAATATTGTGTAGTAAAACCCTGGCAGTATGTTTGTGTAGCATGAAGGCAGTATTCCTTAAMAATGTCAGAAGTCTGAAAGCTTTCCAAACAAATACTGGAGAGAAGAAAACAACAACAAAAAACACTCTAGTTTAGGTAATAAATGTTTGTTATATATTTAAGGCTAAAATTTTTTTTAGCAAATTAACTGTGTTGATGCCTCCGTAAATGTTAGAAGATAAAGTTGCTTAACTCCTAGTCAGCTGTACATATTGCACTCGTGGGGACACGAAGTGAAGTGAATGCATTTATAGTATCACATACATAAGAAACTTGGAATGAAAGTGTTGGGAAGACTCTGCACTTCAGAAAGTACGGAAGGCATCAATTTCAATCAAGTGAAAGCCTTAGCAGCTGCACCTGTGTGGGTGTATTTTGCTTATTCTGGAGCTAACAACATGGTGTACCCTTCTTCCTGTTGTAGGAAATTGGTTTCTCTGGAAGACCAGGTGGCCTCTTGTCTGACTGCAATCARAATATAAGCTCCCTAGGTATTGGTAAGACTTTTTTTTGTTGTCTATGTATTTGGGTAGCTGATCACTAGAGTAGTATAGGAGATGAAGCAAATGTGCAGTAC
Organism: Nothoprocta perdicaria; assembly: GCF_003342845.1. NCBI lineage: Eukaryota > Metazoa > Chordata > Aves > Tinamiformes > Tinamidae > Nothoprocta > Nothoprocta perdicaria. The sequence goes on along the minus strand of NW_020454093.1, from coordinate 9,545,163 downwards.
TATCATACTCTCTATTTTTTTAGTGTATTTCCATACACTAGCAATATCCAATCTTGTGGGTAATATACAGTGCGTAGACTTTACTTTTGACCCGTACCCGGTCCTTGTTTGCTGCAGTTACATACTCCAGAAAACTTTGCTCATTGCAACTTGTAGTGAAAGTTGGTAGGTGTCAAATTCATACACGTTTGTACAACTGTGTATGTAGATATTGAATATTATATGTGGAGTGCAGTTACAGCAGGGACATCTGAGAATTGTGGTGACTGAGAGAAAACTTTGGATGAATTTGTTGAATGGAAACTTTTATCAGCATTCAAAAAAAAAGCACATGAAACWGTTCACTGTTACTAGGAATCAGTTTTCCTTAAAGCAATATTAATGTGAATGGTGCCCTTGTAAACTTGAAATGAAACTTTAGTTTAAACATGTCAAGCTAGTGTTGCCACTAAAGGGATTTGTCTAGCCAGTGTTTTGTGTGGGTGTACAGTCTCAGATCAGGAAACAGGTTTTGCTCAGAACTGACATAGTCTGTGGAATGGGATAGGAAGTTCTTCCTGGAGTTGGTGTGTTGCAGTGTGTACAGTTTATTTTTATCAAGCCCCACCAGGGTGCTTCTCCTATCTGGAATACACTTATAGACTATACTTAGYTTATAAATATTAATAAGGTAGTTCATGCGTTTCACACAAATTCCATGAGCAGAGTCAGAGTATGCAGAGTCACCTTTCATTTTATTTTTTTCTTGAAACGCTGTGTAACAGTAGTACTCCCTCATGTAAATCAAAATACACATAAGCTAAAAATAATAATCACAGTTATTCTTTTCCAGGTGCTGGTGAAGGGCACAAAAATCAGCAAAGGCAGGATGATTTTGGAGTTGGATGTTTTAGAAGTAAAGGTAGGATTACATAGATAAAGCTTGTGGTTCTGCGTAGCAGTTGAATCTTACATTTTACAGGGTATTTAGGATGGAGAACTATGCTACTGCTACCTGAATATTCTTAAAATTTGCATAACTGTGTCAATAGTAGTGCTGTTCCAGTCTGATCTGTAATGAATGCACTTAGCTGAGCTCTCAGTAGAGTAAATGTAGTTTATTCCTTACTATTCTTTGAAAGTGTTCTGATTTATAATAGCAAGTATACTTTAATCCTAATTGGCGTCTTTGCGTGCTATTCTCTGCCGTGTTTTTAAGTTGACGATGTGTTTAGTAAGCTGAATTGGTGCTGGAGAACGTATGCAACTTGGCCTTYGCATGTTTATGCATGTCTTACTCTTGTTCCCTTTGGCTTCTCTGTTTGTATATATTGCTTTTCTGAAAAGAATAGATTAATGGGCATAGCGCTAGTACTTTAATATAACCACTAAATAGAAGATGAAGTAAATTGTTATAGCTTACTGTATTTGCAGAGGTTGCTATTTTGAGGCACATAAAAGATGGTGGYGGGGGAATAGTTACCATGGATTTACCAGATGTAAATTGTATTCTGTGAATGCTAGCCAGTGCAGAGTAGCTCTGCTGTCTGTAAAGGGCATGAAGGATGAGAGGGATACAAATATGGGGAAGGGGACTGATTGACAGTAGCCTTGTTAAGCACAAGGCAGCAGTGTTAGCAGCTTCCTGGGCCCTGTTGACAAATCAAGAGAAATGGCTCTCCTCTACTTGCTGCTTTGTTAGACCATATAGAATTGGGGTAGCTGATAGATAAGACATTACCGCTGTGGATACATTTCAGGAGAGGGCCACCAGTGTCCTGCTGGCTTGCCTTGGGAGGCTGAAGGAAAAGGGCTCGTACCATCAGGAGAAGATTGATCAGGGAATCTTAGAGCAGCCTTCCTGTAGAAATCGGGAGGTTTTCAAGCATATGGACCCAGGCTCTTCCTGGAGTATCAAAGGAGGTGTATGAGAGAAATGAGTGCAGTTAAAACAGGGGATATTCAGACTGAATATAAGGGAAACCGTTTTTCCCTGGGGAGATAGTGCAGTGGTGCACCAGATGCTTAGAAAGGCTATGGTCTGAATCTTTGGGGGCTTTTAAGGCATGACTTCACCAAGCTGTGGCAACCTTGTAAAAACCCTACTACAAAAGATACTTATGAAGTGTTTGGGTTTTTTTTCTATCCCTAATTGTAGATACTAACGAATCTCTGAACAGAGAGGATCAGCCAGTAAGATTTGGAAGTGGAAGGAGTTTTGGAAACAGAGGTAACTTTTTGGAGTGCCTGTAATTCTAGTGACTCTTTGCATTTGCTATTCAGTTTTGTATCAGTACTAAGCTAGTGTTTTGAGATAAATGCCCATTATTATTTTTACTTAATTTACTCATGGAGTATATCCCTGTAATATCAATATACATATCAATCATAATATCAATGTCCTTATAATATCAATATACAAATCCCTATATTTGTCATGAAGGCAGGGCTCTATGTCTAAAGTCAGTGCGCTTTGCTGGCCTCTACTTTTGATTTCATTTATCCTGGAGGGAGTTTTTTATGATTTTTTTGATATTATAGTACAAAAAGCAGCTGAATATTTGTACTCACGTATGCTCCATATGAGAAAGTAACCAGTATCAAGTAAACTGAAGTGTTGTGTTAATGATGAACTACAGGCTTTCCAGAAAGGAACAGCATAGATGGTCCCACTACACAAAAAGGTGGTTTTAGAGGAGCTTCTGGAGGCTTTGGACAAAATCAGAGTAAGTGTTTATATTGACTGGCTTATGAGGAAGTATAGACTTAATTGTTGCTTTCAGATTGCTTGATCTTTGAGAATTAGAAGTATAAAAGGTGTAAACTATGAAATACATCTTCTTTTGCAGTTATGTGATTGAACATAGACTGCTGCTTTGCCAAGTACTGTTGCTGGGAATAAAACTGCACATATTTCTAAAGGACCTGTTGGGCAGTTGCATTTTCAGATGTGCTGGAAAGAAATACTAGCTTTAAGGGTAGTACTTCATAATACACACAATTTTAGATGCAGTACAAAATGACATTGTATGTTACTTACAGATACTAGAAATGAACAGAGAGGCCGAGCTCAATCTGGTGGTTTTCTTGCCTCTAGGGAGAGAAGAGTGCTTGGAGGACTTGCAGGTGAGACATTTTGTTAGGAGGTGTGAACCTTTTTGATTTCCCCATTGCTGATTCATTATATGATACCTTTATGCTTAGTTTCACTAAATGTTATTAACTTGATTGTTATCCTCACCTGAAGTAGGCAGTGTATTGTGAATGTTGGGTATCTTGCTTGCATACACACACCAAGCATTTTTATAGMTTTGAGAAATTTTCTTAAATGGATTTTCAAAGTTGTTGTCTTTTTTGGTTTTTCTTGCTCCTTCTCTTTCTGGACCAGTCAATGCAGAATGAAGCAAAGGTGCTAGACAGTTTGAAACAAGTTTTTATGAACTTGCTCAATTTTGAAGTTACTATAGATGCCCTCTTGCTTTCCCCATCACTCTCCCAACCTTCCATCCACAAGAGCAGGCCATAGATCGGTCCGTGCTTACAATGTACAAGCTGTGTTGCTTGAGGTCAGCTCTTCCTGATGACTTTAATGTCAATGTAAGTATAAAAGTCATTATATAACTTGAGTTTTTCATCATAATCCTGTCTTCCTCTGCCATTGATGCTACTGTAACTTGAAACCTGTATATCATGCTACTTAATGCATGATATTCATTGCTTCAAGCTCAGACTAGAGATAACATCCAACTAGTAGAGTGATTACCGYGTAACTGATGATCTCTAAAAAGATTGTGATATCTGTTTTTCTGCAGTGAAAAATTATTTTACAATAATTAGCATCTGTTTTCAGCCATGTTCTTTAATATCTTAGGGATATACAATTTGCCTGTATGTGATTTAGTTGAAATTAGGTTTCTTCAGATAAAGCTTTGTTGTTTTAAAAACTTAAGTGCTTGTAGAGGAAACATGCTGATAATATTCACTAGTGTGTACTGCATGCTTAGTGTAGCCTAAACATTCTTTCTATTTTACATGATTAATGTGTGTTAGTGCTTAATGACGAGTATGGACTTTTGTAGGCAGCAGATAGTCTAGACTATACAGAGACTGGAAAGATGGTTTTTACTGAGTAGTTTACTGCATAGGAAATGTGACTCTAAGGCAGGAGGTGCCTCTGGATCTAATGGAAGGCACTCTGCTGTGCTCAGTGCTTGGAATTGCTTGGAATTACAGTTGCTGTGTGCTGTAGTTGGGCAGCAGAGCAAGCTCTTGTAGGTTCTTCTTTCTCTCTGTCCTCTGAATAGTGGTCAAGCTCTTCAAGAAATTGTGTGGTTATTGCAGGTAGTCAAGCCCTGGCTTTCTTAAAACACTTTTCTTTTTGCATGTTAGATGCTGTTTTCCATCTCTTGATGGAAAACTTAAGTCTGTTAAAGTGTGTACGTATATATAGTCTTAGATCTTTGTCTTGATTATATGTCACCATCTTAATAAAACTGCTTTCACAATGTTGCCTAAGACTGTCACTGCTGAACAGGGCATTTGTGGTCCAAGTTACTGTACTGGCTATCTCTTCAGGGCTAACATGTGCAGTTACCAAGTCAAACAATTTGATCTTTTGGGGAATGAGCAGTCTGATAAGTAAACCGCTCTGATTCTGATTCTCTTCCTGTGTGGGTGTTTTTTTTCCTTTCCCCTCATGCTGGTGCATTTAGGAGGGTGTGCAACCTCTTGCATGRAGTAGAGTAAGATTAAGGATTGAAAAGGAATTCTGGAAATGCTGCTGCCTAATAGCTCAGTTATACTAGTAAAACTTTTACATGTGTTAGTGAGGAGCTACTGTGTTTTTTAAGAATAAATGTCTTTGTTTTTTCAGGTGATCCTGAAAGCTTCAGAAGCAGAATGTCTGAATGCCAAGGTCAGAATATTCATGGAATGAATTTTACAAAATGTGTGGCTGTTGAAATAACATAATCTTCCTATTCTGATTAAACACTGGCCTCATGATAGTGACTTTACATCCTTTTAGCTCTTTAGAAGTTTTTTGTAGAGCTGGCATACAACAACCATCTCCTGACTTTGTGCAAAGGTGGACTGGTTCTTAAAATTAGGCGTGTATGAGTTTTTTTTTGATCAGCTCCAGCAAAAAAAAACATGCTTTAGGGCTAACAAGATTTATATTTTTGTGAGTTTAGTTTCATGTTAAACACTTCTTCGCTTCAGATTGACCTTGGCTGTTTGTAGGCAACTGCATCTGCTCTGGATGTGTATATTTGATTTAGAAGGGCTCTTTTCTCTTGGTGGATAAACTCATTTTGTGTAGTTCTTTAAGTGGTCATCTTATCAAAATGCAGTTGACACAGATGTGATTGGAGACTTCTGTGCTATGAATCAAATATAGATCAGCATCTAGTCTGTGAGATTGTCAGCCAGCTGCTGAATTTAATTTTTTTGTATTTTTACTGCCAGGTTCTGCTCTTGACCCTTTAGACACAAACACACCTCTGTCTTCTGGCCTTTGACTACTGCTGACCTAAATATTTCTGCTCATCTRCAGCCATATTTGGATCTGATTAGTTTTCTAAGTGCCTCTAGTAGTTTTTTATTAAAGTTCCTGTGTAGAACTTGCATCAAATGAGCATTTCCCTGAAAGCAATTAATTTTGGAACATTTGTTTTAGCAGGAGGTTACAAAGGACAGGATGAAGAAATAGATTCTGGAAGAAGTAAGTAGCTTCCTTACAAGTAATGTCATAATTTTACTTTCATTATAACTGAAGGAATGTTCTCTTGTTAAAGGTTCCTGGAAGTCTGGTGGTGAAGCAGGTGGCGATGGAGGTAAGAAATCCATAAACATCTTAAAACTTTGGTTTAACATTAATTGCCAGGTGATTACTGTTGKATGTTTAAATACTGTTAACCTTTAAATCACTGAGCATTAATGTGGTCATTATCACCTAAACAAGGATGTGTAATTCTTTGCAATGGGCGGCTGTAGAATTTAAGAAACTCTCTGTTAGTGGCCTCYGTTTAAAGGTTGTGCTCATCAAGTTGAGATGCAGCCAGTTGCGTGAAATTAAGTTAGTAATGCACATGTTTAAGTGATTAGTCATTAAAGTGAACTAAAAGCAGTGGATTCTTGGTCTCAAATGTGCTATTTAAGGTACTATTTTGGGAAAATGTGCTTGATATATATGCTGAGCTCTAGTAAAGGGTAGAATGACCCATATATGCAAGAGATCAGGTTAAAAGATGTATGCATTGAAAATGTTTGAGACGGTCTAAAATATTTACTTGCTGGAATGTTTTTGGTAAATGATTCTGGATTGTTTTGCCTTTCTCTTCCTATTGCAATGCAAAAGGACAAATAGTGAACTGACTCTTATGAGAGTGAGTGATCCATGATTCCTGCTCGTTTTGAGTTACCTCTAAAACTACTTCTGTTGCTTTCCTTTAAACATCAAATAATTCACCTTAAATCTCTAAGACTTGAAAAATATCTTAGAGGGTCGTAAATGTGCAGCCAYGGACAAAGTAATCACCCTTGTATACTAATAAATACACTAAAATATTGCAKGAAGATCTTTTGGTGGCGTTGTTTTCTGCATGTTTGTAAGGCAGAGCCTAACTTCCATAAGTAGCTCTTCAGTAAAATGCCACTGAGTGACTATGAGAAAGGAATGATTTACAAGAGTGACTTTATATCTCCACTTGAGTATTCGAGCTAGTAGTATAGAAGGAAATTTCACTTATAAGATGTCTGTCTTCTGTAGAAGTGGATTCAAGTCTAAATGATRTTCAGTTGAGCTGAACTTCAGCTCTTAAAATTGTTTTGTTTCTCTGTGCATTGCTCATGAACTTGCTTATGTTCTTAAGGTCCGAAGGTGACTTACGTGCCCCCTCCTCCGCCTGATGATGAGGAATCCATCTTTGCACATTATCAGACAGGAATTAATTTTGACAAATATGACCAAAATGTTGTTGAAGTATCAGGGCTTGACCCTCCACCAGCAATACTGGTTAGTGAATTTCTTAGTGTATTTGGGGTTGTTTTGAGTGTTCTAATACCAGTGTTCACTGCTAATGAAGATAAGAAAGGKTTTGAATCCCATAGAAAATATTGTGTTGGAAGGAGATGTGAAAAACGGAAGTTTTAATTCAAAAGATATTTACAAACTACAGAAATGGTCTAGAAAAAAAACAAAGCTATACTGACAGGAAACAGTGCTCCTTAAACTGTATAAAAATGTATCTTAGCTCTTAAAATCTTTCACACTAGTTTATAAAAAGACTGACAGTCCTCATATTGAAGTCAGTTATTGGCGGCTCTTTAACAGCTTCAGTGAGCATTTATTGAAATACTCTTCATTTCAGCAGTCAAGATATTTTTTAATAGCTTTGTGTTCTGTTTTCTGTGGTTACAGCTTATTGCTTAAAAACARTATGTAACTTTGCTCCTGGACATTTTTGAGTTTTAATCATCTAAGGTGGCTATTTCAAAAAGTCTCATTTTAGAGGAGAATGGGGAAGAAAAGGAGAAAGTTATAGCAACATCCTGAAGGAAGAGAATATGCAGGGTTTTTTCCCTTGCTCACCTTTTAAATGGTTTTCTTACTGAGGTTAAACTGGTTTTGTTGTGTAGTCTTTCCTCCTTCAGTGTTGCTTTAGTTTCTCCAAGTAACTGTATCACTTGGAAACTAAGAGCAGATCTGATCAAAATGAAATAAAATTGTGAAATTTCTCTTCATAAGCCACTGTGATTTGGGCTTTCCTGCTTATATCAAGATGTGCTCCATGGCTTTTGTTCACTTCTTTTTAAAGTAAGACCAGCTGAAGGTCTTGTGTCTTTACAGGCAGCTTTGAGTGGTGTGGTTGAAAACTTTGGGGCTTTTACTGTAGGATTTGTGGCTATCGAGATTAGTGAGACTCCCTCAAATTACTACTTTTTAGTTTTTGGATGTTTGTCATATGGTAAGCTGATTTTTTAAGCTTGTTTAAGCATGGTTGTGAATTTTGCAATATTTTTCTTGCAGACTTTTGAAGAAGCTAACCTCAGTCAGACTTTAAACAGGAACATTGCTAAAGCTGGATACTCTAAACTTACTCCGGTGCAGAAGTACAGTATTCCTATAATACTTGCAGGACGGGATTTAATGGCATGTGCCCAGACAGGATCAGGAAAAACTGTAAGCTATTTCTGAGGCACGGGCGTATACCTAAAATATGTGACCTTGGTTTTAGGTAGATGCCTCAGTCTTCCCAAATAAGTGTTCCTCTACTCTGAATCATTGTGCAATTTTCCTGTCATTTCTCCAAATGCTGATTCATTAGACAGGTGCAGCATTATGCAAAGTTGTGAAAGATTGTGCAGGATAGTTATGCTGTTGGAATGAATTTCTCATGCCAAAGTATTTCAGTGARATGGTGGCTTGATGCAGCAGGCAGTCTTAGGACTATTTACACAGAATGAGAAGTGGTAGAGAAACGGTACTGTGTTGATCATGGTATAGTAGTTCAAGATAAGATTTGTTTTCTCCTGTTTAACTGCTGTACCTGAATCTAATCCCCAAGTAATGAAAACATTCTAAAGCTAAATAGCTCACATAATGATGCTTACTCTTCAGGCAGCTTTTCTGCTACCAATTGTGGCCCATATGATGAGAGACGGCATAACTGCTAGTTCCTTTAAAGAACTGCAAGAACCAGAATGTATAATTGTAGCCCCAACTAGAGAATTGATAAACCAGATCTTCCTAGAAGCAAGGAAATTTGTGTATGGGTAAGTTTGTTTTTTAAACCTCTGCCTGAGACTGATCATTTGGCCTTAGTCAGCAGAACTTTTATCTCATCACATGCACTTTCAAAGATTTTCTGTGCAAATCTGCACTAACTGCAAGCATTTGAATGCAGATGATGATACAGGTTAGCAGATTTCTTACTATATGTTTGGGGATTTGAGCTCTTTATGACACTGCTTGGAGGGAYGAGGAGGAAATAAATCCTAAATTTGAGCAGGAATCTTTGAGGAAAAACAGAATGATGTAGATCTAACTCTCCTTGCATAATTTAACTGTGTTTTTATTTTGATCTTTGGGGTGGGAAGAAGGCATGTGTAGTGGTTTCACTTAATTTTCTGTGGTAGTTTACAGTAACTCCTGTAGTTTGGGTTTTCCAGTGTTGTTAGTCTCCCAACAAAATCATTTCACCACTCAAGCGAGTCCAGTGTCTTCGTGGCCAAAAATAAACTGCAAATTTTGTTTCAGACTAAAAATCTGTCAGATTTATCTGATTCACTCTTGTCGCATGTGAAGTTGAGATGATTAGGATCAAGAATAACTGGTTTGGATGTGAATGTACAACATACACATGGAATGCAAGTAGAATCCTTCACAGGAGGTTGTAAAGAAATTCTTGTGTTTGTTGCTTAAGCACTTAACTAGCACTTGCTAGTAGAACTTTTCTATAGAATAAAATCTGATGTAGCTATACTGAATATATCTGATGCACTTAGTGCACTACATAAACGCATTCCAACACTGATGTATGGTCTAGTGCTCGGATGCAGTATGTTCCTTCACAGAAGGATGCGTGCAGCCTCTGTATTATCTGATGGAAACTTGCATTGAGGTTACAGCGAGTGGTTGGTTTTGTGAATTGCCTCCTTTTGTTTATAAGCTGTGTTGCATGGAGTTAAACTGCTCAAGCTAAATAAGTAGCTTGTGATAAATGTTTCCTACCTGTTTTGAGGCTTCAAAGACAAAACCATTTAATACGTAATTGGAATGTTTTCTATACATAGGACTTGCATAAGGCCTGTTGTGATCTATGGAGGAACACAAACAGGTCATTCAATTCGTCAGGTGATGCAAGGCTGTAACATACTATGTGCAACGCCAGGAAGGCTTATGGACATCATTGGAAAAGAGAAGGTAAGGGCTTAACTTAGTCCAAGCTTCCTAAATGCCCTTAGCCTTTTGCCTACGTACTTCTATCAGCTTTCAAGAACTAGCACCAGTAAAGGTAGAGACCTGAGAGGAAAAAAGTACAAAGGGCARCCTTGTCAGCAGGTGGCATATATTTATTCACTTAAACCACAGGTAAGCTTTTCTTGAGATAACCAAATACCTTAAAGTATTTGAAATGGAGTATAGGTATTTCCACTGTCTTTTGAGGCACTGTAGAATGATCTGTATCAGAAGGACTGCAGTGTCCTTGCAAATGGAATTTCAGTATGTTGAAATAATGGTGCATCTTATTGCTTGTGGGGAGAAGGCTGGATTTTCACTAGATTTGTTTTTGGTACAATAGCTGTTATTTAGCTGTTTCCATTAAAATGACACTCTATCAGCAGTGAAGAAGGTGTAAGGTTATTCTCTAGTGTGCCTTATGCCGTTACTGCTATCAGAATTTCTATTGTATTTTTGAGAATGTGTGATGGTAAGAACAATGGGARAGAACATCTCATTCAGACATAATTTGGGAACAAATAATTGACCTGTAGTAATAATAGTTGACCTCTAGTAGGCTCCATCCTAACTTACATTGAAGAACCCACTTCTGAAGCCCTTTGCTCTAAGCATTCTCTAATAATCGGTATAAATATAAGTGATTTTTGTTTAAAGAGCTTGGGATATAAATAAAGCATGTTTCAGGAAAACTTAGGCTTTAACTGTGAATAATTTAGACTTTTTTTCTTTCCCCCTTCTCACTGAAATATCTACAGATTGGTTTGAATAAAGTGAAATACTTGGTGCTAGATGAAGCAGACCGTATGCTTGATATGGGCTTTGGTGTCGAGATGAAGAAGCTAATTTCTTTTCCAAGCATGCCACCGAAGGACAAGCGACAGACCCTGATGTTTAGTGCCACTTTTCCTGAAGAAGTTCAGAGGTAGGTAGAGTAAGTGTAGAAATACATCTGAAGGTGTGTGTGTGTGTATTAAGAAATAGCTATTTGAAGAGTTAAAAATGCTGTTTGTTTAGAAGCTTATAAATTTACTARAAAATGCTGAAAAGCTTAGCTCATGTATGAATAAAGGAACAATTTTTGTTCTGTCTCCTATAAAAGGAATTCTCCTTTTCTGTTTTCTTTTTTTAGACAGTTTCTGAAGAGTTTAAACTTTTCTTTTGCTTTCAGTTTAGGACTGCTTCTTAGTGAGATCTCGGTAATAACCAGTCAGGTGTTAAGACCAAACACATCAAGCCTCTGGTAACCTTGGGAGATTGAAGACTTTTTACTTCGCTTGCTGTTGCTCTTCTAAAATTTTATATTGCCAATTTCCACTTAAACATTAACTTATCTGTTGGGCTTTTGCTGTTGTTTGTTTGTTTGTTCTGTTTTCCCTGCTGTTTCAGCTGCTTTGTGTATGCTGGATATTAAGCCCATTCTGTGCTAGTGAGTGCAGTTTAGTGCTACATCTCAAATATTCTGGGGCCTTTGCAGGAGTTGCCTATTCTGGCAATCTTCTGTCAGAAAAGGTCATCCACAGAAGTGTGACTAAAGAGGAACTCTGAACAAACCATTATTGAGGTAGAACTTGACTTTAGCCAGTAGCATCTGTTCACAATAGGTGGAATTGTAGATTAATGCTATGTGATGGCAATGTGATTTTGAGAAGTGCTTCTGTTGAACAGTCAATAAGGATTGTGCTGTCCTTTGAAAATAGTTTGTATTTTTTGGACCTCTGTAGGATTCTCTCCTCCAGCTTCCTCACATCTCAAAGTTGTGTGTATTAGCATGCTCTTTTGCTTCAGTCATGTATGTCTGGCTGTTGTGAGATGACTTGGAAAAAAGCTGCGAATATTTTTTTATTTATCTTTGTACTGTGTTCTTTCTTTTGTAACATTTTTTAAAAACAGAAGCTTTTTTAACAAATGCATAGCAGTTTAAAAATGCATGCTCTCTATCTTGTGAGGAATGAAATAAATGTTGTGATTGCTTACAYATAAATGACTGAGTCTCATAAAATGAAATTTATGATAAATCTGACACTGGTTTTATTTCTCTTTAAGGCTGGCTGGTGAATTTTTGAAAACTGAGTATTTATTTGTTGTTGTTGGACATGCTGGTGGAGCCTGCAGTGATGTACAGCAAAGTATTCTTCAGGTTGCTCAATATTCCAAGAGGGAGAAGCTGCTAGAAATTCTACAAAGCACAGGTTACTTATTACTAGCCATCTTCCAGGATAGATGAAATCCTTATTTTAAACTTYACTCATGCTGCTGATTCAATTCTGTTAGGTGCAGTATAGATTTGTCAGACTATTGCTTGAAGCACTCTCCAGAGAGTGCTGTTGTTCTAAACAATTTTAGATTTATAAGCACATTTGTGCTACAAATGGGTATTTGCCAAGGTCTCAACTGTACTGAGTAATACCGAACAAGGTGCTCAGGTGGTGATTTTCCCTAAATGGTGAGTAATTGCTCCATGGTATTGCCTATAGTTTGTCTGGGTTTATTTCAGATTTTATTCTAAATCTATCTTAACTTTTAACTGAAAACTGGGAAGCAGCTTGGAGTTAGGATTGTGTCTTGCTGTCCAGTGCTCCGGTCTGCCACTTCTGCTTCAGAACTGGCTTGCACACTGGAACTTAACACAGCTCACAATTAAATGTTTCTTGCTTTTATTGAAGATAGATATAATGCAATACGCTTTATGTAGGTTCTATATTGATTTAGCAATGAGTGTACTAAATATATTTAATGCATACAAGAAATCATRATCATAACTAAATACCTTACTCAACCAGTTCTAAAATTATGTAACTACTGTTCTCAAACATAAGAATTGCAGATAATAGTGAAAAAGCATTAGGTTTTGCACTGCAGTAGGTCTGATTTTTTTGTTTAACACAGGTTGTGAACGAACCATGGTGTTTGTAGATACAAAGAAAAAAACTGACTTCATTGCAGCCTTTCTTTGTCAAGAAAAAATACCAGCCACTAGCATCCATGGGTAAGTATTTTTATGGGAAAGTTACTATTTCGTTTAAGAAGCTTTTCTTCAGATTTATTGTACGGCCACTTTGGGGTGATATAGCTGGTCTTGTAATCCTTAGYAGCTTCACCCAGCTGAGTGTGGACTCTTTCCGCAGGCCAGTTTTTACTTGCTGGTACTTGCTGTGTATGTATCTGTACGGTTCACTACACTTCAAGGTCTTGATTGCTTTAAGGCCATTGTTCATCTGGATTTAGGATGGATTGGCAAGTTTTTAAACTCCAAGGCCAAGTACACTCCAAGAGAACAGTGTCAAGGCCACCTTTGGTATTTGAAAGATCCACTGGAGGAGATCTTTTAGATTAGAAGGACCTTTGGATCATTCAGAGCCTTGGAACAGGCTGCCCGGGGGGTTGTGGAGTCTCCTTCTCTGGAGGTCTTAAACCCACCAGGATGCYACCTTGTGCCACATGCTCTAGGTGTCCCTACTGGAGCAGGGAGGTTGGGCTAGATGGTCTCCAGAGGTCCCTTCCAACCTCAGCCRTTCTGTGATCTGGTTCAACCTTCTTGGCTCAAGCCTGGTCAGCTAGAACAGGTTACCCACAACTGTGTAATTGCATTGTTATTGCTGCCTTGACACTGAAAGTTAAATCAGAGATACATCTGTGATGGAACATTCTTTGCAGGCATATCTGAATGTGTCCTTCAAAGTGTGGAATTAACTTAGATCCTTGAAAATGATGTCTTCTCTCCATTTTCTYTTTTTTTCTTTCAAATCTATTATGGGTGTCCTAACAAGATACTTTTGCTAGGCCTACTTATGTATGTGAATCTTTGCTTTTCAGCTTSTGTCTTAGTATTGCAGACTTCATTTCCTGGATATCTATTCTAACTCTGTTTTCTTTGCAGAGCTAGGGAACAGAGAGAGAGAGAAGTAGCTCTTCGGGACTTTCGATCTGGAAAATGCCCAGTTCTTGTGGCGACTTCAGTGGCAGCGAGAGGCCTGGATATTGAAAATGTTCAGCATGTTATTAATTTTGATCTTCCTCCCACCATTGAAGAGTACGTGCACCGAATTGGCCGAACAGGTCGTTGTGGAAATACAGGCAGAGCCATCTCTTTCTTCGATACCAATGCGGATGGCCACCTGGCCCAATCTCTAGTCAAAGTGCTTTCAGATGTAAGTTTCAAATCTTCCCATGTTGTCTTCTGTTTTTGTGAGGACTTCAATGTACTAAGTAGCTAATTCAAGGTTGGTACACTTGCAGAGCTCTGAATTGGTAGTGGTCAGGGTCTCTAAATTCACTTTTCTAATTCTGCAGGCCCAGCAGGAGGTTCCAGKTTGGCTGGAAGAAATTGCATTCAGTGTTTCTGACACTGGTTTTAGTGTCCCAAGAGGAAATGTCTTTAAATCAGTTGATACTCGAACTGTAAGTTGGTTTAGTGGCTTTTACAAATTTTGTGTGACTGTAAATGCATGTTTAGCTCTATACACTTAAGTTAGTACTGAAACTATTTTGGGTAGAACTGTTTCTCTCACCGTAGTTGCACATCTTGAAAATGCTCAGGGTATTCCTCAATCTAGCTGTGGGTAACTACTTTGCCTGGAATCTACGGTACGGCAATATTAGCTGTATAAATCTTGATGTGCAGTGTCAATAATTACTCTGGGAGAAAAGGTTTGTGCGAACGTGCACTGAAGGTGTAGTGCCACAGATCTTAGGTCTTGGCTCCAAGCAGAGTGTTTATAAAGGAACTAGGGGAGAACTGATAAGCACTAATTGCAAAACTTATTTTCTGTTTCGATGTTTTGGTCCCTTTTGTTGACTACTGAGCCATACTTAAATGACTTCTGCAAAATTAAATTTTGGGGAAGCAGTGACTGAAGGATTTTCTTTGTTACGCTAACTATTGCACCAATGTTAGTTGCTTCTAAGCTAGCTGGGTTTGATCAAAGAAAGGAAGGCAAAAGATTATCCATAGGCCCCTTTGGAAAAGAGACCCTTTATATAGCTGTGGCAGAAAGACTTTCAAAATTGGTATTTTTTTGTTCTCTTGTACAAAGGGATTGCTGATTTTCGCTATATTTTGAAGACTTGTTTAAAATCTCTGCTRTTGAAAATAACTGGCACTTGTGATGTGTCATGTTATAGGAAAGGGGGTAATTTTCTTTCTTGTTCAAATGAGACTTGATAGTGAGTCCCACTAGTTTCCACATGGTGCTGAAAAGTGGGTTTTTTTTTTAAGGAATCCATGTAAGATGCACACTGGTATCTTTTGTATTTTGATGCAGGGGACTTGTATCCTTGAGTGTGCCTGCTGCTATTTTTAGTGCTTTATTTTGTGATATTCCTTGTTTCTATCTACTTGGATTTTGATGCCATCATTACAAGTCCCRTTTTGATCTCTTGGTTTTAAGAAGTTTATCACTTGCATTCCAGAYGTAACACTGCTTAGAGTCTGCAGGGGAAGTCAGTACTGCTGCWTGTCTTACTCGTGCAACTTCTCAAGCTTGAAGTTTCTCATGTTCAAGCCTTCRTACACTAATTTTTTGCATCTGGTAATCGGTGAAAGTATTGGATATTTTGAGTGCATCCACTTGTCTGATCACCCTGATCTAAAGATACAAATGTTCACATACCCAAGGGACCTCAGTTATGTACTTSAGCTTTGGTTTTCTTCTTGCTGTTGAAGTGTAATTTCTAGCAACCAGACTTTTCAGACATCTATATGTTCCTATTCAGGAATGCTTTTTATTTAGATTACTTCTAAAGCTGGATCTCAGCCTTTGAATCTGAATTGCCTGCAAAACTAATCTCCAATCTTTGCAAGTTTAGTCTCTCAGTACTTAATGAAATAGGTCCTTTCTAGGGCTGAGTCTCTTTCATGTCCTTGGCTTCCAAATTAGAAAATCTGACWGTGACTCTTGATCACTAACTTCTGAACAAGAAATTTCAAGAAACTTTTTTGTGAAGTCTTGGGAATATTGTTTTTTTGTCATATATATCTTGCTCATGAATGTAGAATTGGAGATGTCAAATTGTTACTTTAGCAGCTTGGCTTCCTGCAGCTTGGCTTCCTGCTCCTCTCTTCATAGTCTTGAGAAATAGGAACTTCTTTTATAATTGATTACTAAGCAGAGGACTTCAGAAAATGATTGCTTGTGACTTCGGTCTTTGAAGTTTTGTTTTTCTTTAYAGCTGAGGGCATAATTAAACTTCTAACTTCTTAAAAAGGACAGTTCTTTCTTAGTTTAACTGTGTTTAATTAGTTTAAATGTGTTTCAGTGTTTTAAATCTTAATGTTTGGAGCAAAGGCCAAATTATAAATAYTTTTTCCCTCCTGTTGGTGATGCTGCTGCTTCTAATCACTTCTGAGACCTCTTGAAGATAATCCTAACAAACTGCGTATTCCTAATCGGGCATTGCTGAGGGAGAAAACAGATTTCTACCAATGTATGTACTTTTTCAAACTGACAGTTATTAGTAGATTTGAATGAGGCAACGGTTGGAGCCTTTTGTCTGATTATTTAATAGCAATTCTGTAGGTCACTGGATTCTTTTTTTCAAAAGTCTTTTTACTGGAAAGTACAGCAAACTGATTCKTATGTGGAGAAATAAGGTTTTTCAACAAAGCTGTAGTTAACTGCTTCATTTTGGATAAGAGAATAAGCTTGGATTTGAATAGAAGTCTTGGACAACCTAAAGAGGGGTTATTCTCTCACCTGGTAATATGCTAGACTGGTAAAATTGCATTAATTTTGAATGAATATCTAAACCTAATGCCTATAACTTGCTAAAAAGCCTCTTCACTTAAATGTAATGATCTAATAATATTTACCAAGTCATGTTCAGAAGAATTTTGTGAAACTGCAGAATTTCTTTATAAGAGCTTCTCTTCAGGGGTTGAATTTGAATGTTAAATTGATTCTGAATTATCTTATTTCCTAGAATTATGAAGGCAGAGGCAGCACCAACCCAGGAGGAATGAGACCATCATACACTGCAAGTGCATTTGAGTCATGGGATTAAAACTCATTTAGTGCCAAAATAAATTGTTTTCTATTGTGCTCTAAGTGAGCTGTTTTACTTATTGTACCTTATTGTTGAGCTTTGTGGAATACTTACGGAACATTTAATGTTTGAATGCTAGCAAATAATCATATAATAATGCCTCTGACAATATATGCATGCTCAGTTATAATGAACCTTGTCATTGTCACTGCATGTAAGAGGGCAAAGCCATTTTTAGAACACACTTCATGTATTTCTTAGTGTTAATTTTCAGTAAGAGTTTACTGGTACTTGCCAGCTTATATGTTGCTGTAAAGATGTGCAACTTGATCCCGGTTTTTGTAAGCGGAAAATACACTGCTGAAATCATCACTTGGTTATCAACATTTTRCATGGGAGAGTAGTGTTGTGGATGCCCATTTTGGGGAATGCCTTTGTGTAAAGAGCTCATCTAAACTTAMTGTCTCTTCCTATTTCTATAGGTCAGTTAGAAAATTAGTACTAAATCATCATAGCTAATAGCTTATCTTAAGGTGCTGTTTAGCTTCTTGTAAACTCTTATTTAATAAATGCTTGAGGATCATGTTTTGTATTGGTGGTTTGTTTCCACAGTAAAAGGACATAAAGGGCCATGTTCTGACAGCTTCATGAACTGCTGTGTAGTATATTCATGTTTTTCCATATGGAACTGAAATTCAGTGGCTACATGCACCACTTGGCTAAATTTGATACTTGTACAGAGCTGTTCTTTGGGAAAGATGGAGCRCTGTGGTGCATATGGGTAATACTTCTGCCTTGGACAAGCATACAGACTGTTCTCATATCTCTCTTGCTGGAGGGCTTGGTTGAGCTGTCTTCATGTGCTTCCTAGAAGCTGTAGAGGGTAAACAGATATTGTTGGTTCTGAGATTTACCTGAAATTGCTTCCTCTGMGTGTTTTAGGGTTTTCCAGGGCAACAGCCTATGAAGGGGTGTACCACTACCTCAAAATGGAAACATGAGCACATACAGTGCTCAATGCTCCTCGCTTGGCCTTTCCATTTAGCACAGAGAGTTAATGCCGTTTACAAGAGTGAGGGTCTGATATCAAAGTTTGAGAGATCTGGAGGTGGGCTAAGCAATGCTAGGGACAGTTACTGCAGAAAAGCATTTTTTATTTTCTGAAGAAATACTTAAAATACCTACTTGCTATATACAAAAATATTTTGTATTGGCTTTTTATGCACAGTATGTTGCAGTCAAATAGTTGTATAGCTGAAGTAATGATGTGTTTAGTGCTTTTTCATARGCAGAAAACATGTGTGTGAAGTCTGTACAATACAGCATCCTGGGCACTGTGACTTTTTCTCCTGATAAGTCTTGAGCTTCTTAAGCTTCCCTTGGAATTGAAGTTCAGGGTGCTGTTGGTTGATGCTGCAGCAAATATGACTGAAGTGCATGCTTTCTGAAGGAAGATGTACAGCTGCAAGTCCTTCATTTCAGTGAGAATGCAACAAAGCAACCACAGTCTTGGGCTACTGGTATCCCAAAAGGAACTATTAAAGGGAACCTGATTTATGGCCTTGTCTTGGCCCCTGCCTAGAAGAAGTTGTTCTGGCCTTATTTAGCTTTTGGGGCAAATGATGGRTGGAAGCTAAAGTTGCCAATACTGCCTTGTATTTTTTAAGTTGTAGGATAAGTCAGGATAACTTGAATATTTACCACATGTTATTAAACAGAGCATCTCACTGCTACCAAATTTAAGAGCTCCTATACAGAGAGTATATTAGAACTTGTAAGTTCCTTTAAAAATTTTTGGAGAAGACCAGTCCTTCCTGTGTTAGGTGGAATGTGTGGAGGAGGAGGTGCTGTTCTGGTGAAAGGTGAAACTGAAAGGAGTGTGGGTGTGTGTATGTATGTGCGCGTGCTATCTTTGCAAGGTAGGTATGTGTTTGCTTACACGGTTTCTGTCCTGTTCTTGGAGTACTCTTGCATGTTGTCTGCCCATGCAGAGGCTTTTGGTGTTTATTTCTTCATGTTTCCAGGTAAAAAGTTGTACAGACCTTTCAGTTCGCCTGGTTGCTGTCCTAAAATACTGTACCTCTAAGTGATGTAATGCACCTGGAAAGTGTTTTTCTCTCCTGCTTCAGGTAAGCATATATGGGCCTCAGTATCTAGTTTATCAAAATGTAGAACAGCGTTTCTAAGATAAAAAGATAATAGCTACATGACTTTAGGAATGTAATTGCTCGTTGAATAGTGTCTCTTAGAGCTTGTGACAAAGAACATCTGATGGCACTGTTGCAAACACGTGTTTAACTTCCCTTTTAGAGAAATATATGTTTAATAAAGCTCTTTACTCTTTAACCTGGTTTTGTATACTGTTTACTTTCCACTATTACATTTTTTGTATACTATTTTCTGGGACTTGCACCCAGTGGTAAAATTACATATTCTGGGGCTCTGTCTCTTRCTGTACTGCTATTGAAAAATTGAGGGCATAGGAATTAAGGGCTGAGAACTGCTGCATCAAGCAAAATTACAGAGCAACAAAAGGTGTCTAGTCTACTCTCAAAGCTATATTTTGTCTCAGATTGTTTCAGCTCTCCTATTGGCTAAGCACACTTTTAACAGAGACTTAATATTCTGTTTTGGAAGTGCATGTTTAAGTTTCCCACTCTGCAAGTTAGTGTTTAAAGAAAAAATGGACTTGTGTCTTGTCACCCTTGGGGCAGGTGGAAGGCAAGGGAGGCAGACACTGCACATGCSTCTTGGACTGAAGGCAGACTGTGGAGCTTCCCTGCTGCTTGGCTGTGGTGGTTTGCTCAAGGGAGAAAAGGGGAAAACTGCCTACTGGGCAGTTCTGGGGAATTTGCTGGTGACATAAGGGATGTGTGTTGAAACACAGTGATGTTAAGCACAGTGTTAATTTTAGATTGAATATGGCTGCAGTGGTCCTTAGGAATTGTTCAAGATGGATATTCCTGGTGTTAGACCATCCTGTTGTTGCTTCTGTTATCTCAGATTTTATTTTCTGTGAGTATATAGTATATGTTTAATTTCACTGTTCAGCAATAATATTTCTTACAGACTTGGTGCTATTYAGATATTTTCATGGTATGAGTTATTTCCTTCTCTTCTGTAGTAGCCAGTAAGCAACATTAGAAGAATCATAGGCCTAAGGAAAGTGTACTGATGATATCAAGTATTGTGTTTAAGTATATTCTCATATGATTGATMTTTTTTCTTAATAACTTTCAAGAAGACAATTGAAGCCAAATGGGACCCTGAATCTATATGATATAGTCTAGATTCATCTAGGTATATAGTCTAGATCTTAGAATAATTAAAGAATTTATATTAAGTGCTTGTAATAAGACTTTCTCCAAAGTCTTTGGCACTCCCCAATGCAGACAATTTGGTTTTTATTTCTCTTTTGTTAAGCAGAAGTGAAAATACTTCAGTGAGGAAGGAAAATCAGACTCCTTTGTGTTGTGGGAAGCTGGGATTCAGTTTGCTGTTCCAGTATAGTTAGGCAAATCATTTGAGAGACAGACAAAGATTTCCCTTCCTCTTTTTGTCTATCAGAGCCTGCTTTTCCAATGTAAAATAAATGATATTTTCTTCAGAATTCAACCCAAAATGTGCCTGTTGCCTGGTGATATCAACCAASAAAAGTATGAATAGTGATTGTGGTTAATTAGTTTCAGACTAGTAGTTTGTTGTCGTTATTGTGTGATTAAATGCAATGTAATTCTCTCAATAGAACTTCCTTGTGCTATTTTTTGTCCTTTTTTAACTAAAAATGGATTTCARTATATTCAAACTCCTATAAGACTTAGTAAGACATGAGATGCCTTGTGATAAAGCTGTTTTTGTGGAAAGAYGGATGAGTTGAGAATTGACCAACTTCAGCCTTTGGTAAGTGTAGTGCTGTATAATATATGTGTTCAGCTGCATGTGTGTAGTGATTTCTGAAAAAGCTCATTTAGCTTGTGTTTACAGTGGAAGGGCTACTGTTGTTATGCTGATCGGATGAGAGGTGGATTATTTTGAGCAAATTTGTAGTKTTGAGGTAGATTCAGATCTCCCTTTTTCTGTTTAATTCCAAATACTGATTTGAATCATAGAGCTATTATGGTTGGAAAAGACCTTCAAGATGAGTCCAACCATAACCCCCATCACCTCCATGCCTGCTGAACCATGTCCCTGAGCACCTCACCTATGTTTCTTGAACACTACCAGGGATAGYGACTCCACCACTTTCCTGGGCAGCCTGTTCCATCCAGTGCTTCACCACTCWTGTGAGAATGAGAGTGTTTAGGCAGAGTTCTTTAGGGGGGAAAAAAGAAAAAAGTGTCAGTGTCGGTGATCTCTGGACATGCATGTTGAGAGCTTAAGCTCAGTGCCTCTGACAGCAGCCTCCATCTGGACTCTGGCCCTCTTTCCTACAGATGGTTACAAAGGAAAGAGTAAGTATGAATCAGTTCATTTACCCTTTTTAAGTAGCAGAGACGTGCAAGCTGGGAGGTGGCTTACCAGTAGTCCTTAAGATAAATCCTAAACAAAAAAAAAAGAACGTTTTTTTTTATCAACATTAAGGTAGTGGACATATACCAGTTGAAAGTGTATGATGAGAATCAAATACTACCCTCTATTCAGTGGACACCTCTATATGGCAGATGTGAAATCCATAACATGCCTGTGMTGTAATACATAGAATTACATCAAAGAACACAATTTTTACTTGGAGGATTTTTTTCATTTTCTGTTTCTCATGTTTTCATGCATTTTCCTGTCAGTATTTTTCCTCAGTAGTCGAAGTTGCTCCTTGCTGCTGCTCTGCAATTGCACTTCTGTTTGCTCTGGCCCTTATTTTGTATGGCTTTATCTGAAGTACTTAAGCATCAAAAATTACGTTCCCATAACATAAGCCATGTGCAGGTAAGTAACCTTTTTTGTTTTTTAGTTGTGTCTGAGAAACTTGCTTTTAATTTAGGCAAATACTATAAACTGTATCTCTTTCTTCTAATGAGCWCTAGAGTGGAAGTAACCAGTGTTGGTTATGGTCCTAATCAGGGATCTATTTTTTTATTTCTTTTTTAAAAAAAAAGAGAGGAAAGGATGTTTTGTGGCCCTGCTACTAAAATCATACAGGTTTCTCAAATTAACAGATTAATCAGATGAATTCACTTAAACATACTCACTTGTAAAAACAAATTGCCTTTTAGAGCTGTTAGATAACAGTTGTTAAAGGGTTTTATTATATTAGATACCAGTTGTAAAAGATTTGGAGAAGTTGAATTATCATGAGATCAAAACCATTTAAAAATCTGTACTAAACCTGCAGAGGCAAAGCTCTGGGGGTAGTGTCTGTTCTTGGCCAGCATTTTAACATGAGCCGTAACTGCAATCTGTTATGGTGTTGAAATACTGTAAAGGAAGATGCCACAGGAAGTCTTGCATACTTCTCTATTCTGAAATGGATAACGGCTTTGCGGCCTCCTTCGGAAAGCACCTGATTCCTTTTCTTCAGGAATAAATCCTCTGTGGAACAGATTAAGAATGTATACATGTAACTATGTATTCAGCTGCCTTGTGAAACTTATGCTTGCTAAGCTTGATCAGTTCTTCACTGTGTATCCGAAGTTAGAACCATTTAGGAATTGTTTTTATATTTGTTTAGGACAGTTTGTATATGTCTRCTATTAAAACAGGATTAAATGCAAGTAATTTAGTTGCTAATAGTTCCTGCTGTTAGAATTTGGTGCTACTATTGTAGAATTTCATGTTATTTAAAAAATAAAAATCCAGAAGGACTATTAGGGCTTTTTTGGCCCTTATTCCTGATGCCAGCACATTTTTGGCTACAGCTAACTTAATGAGAAGCAGAAGTACTCAGAAACTGGTTTTACTCAGACTGCTTCCAACTGGATTTTCCCCTGTGTGAGATAAATGAGCAGGAACCAGAACGCCGGTGGTGTTGGTTTTGTGGGTTCTGCAGTGACTTGAGCCAATGGAAGTCAGTGCCGTGATTGTTCGGTCCCTCCCTGTTACACTAAGAGCTCAATCWTCAAATGAGAAGCATATCACACAGAAAACCAATCTAGTGGTTTTCTGTTCATTTAATGCTTAGAGTTAAGTTGTTGCAGGGTCTGAGCACCAGTACTGATGGTGTAGGAGCAATTAGGAATGTCAAGAGGTAAAGGAGGGGGCTAGAGCTTTGTTGTCTTGATATCAGCTTGTCTTGTTAAGGAAATGTGCCTTGTGTAAACTGCTGCTAATGCTGCTTGATGTGGAGCTTCGTTGTACTAGTGACAAGGACAAAATATCTGTATAATCTTCCTTCATGTGGCATAGCTAAGTAACGGYGTATTTGATCTCAGTGTGAAATGGTTGAAATGCAGCCTGATTTTTTTTACTAACTGCTCTGTGTTGAGAATCTGCAAGGTAGGCAGATCTGGAATTACATTGAATTACGTAACATCAATATTTACTGTGCAATGAAGCTGTAGGCTTCTGAAGCAGTTAGAATTTCCAGACATAAATGCCAGGTGGGTTTTTTGGCTTGTTTCTTTTTCCTATTATGGGTAGATAGTGAGAGCACTTTCCTGAAGATAACTACTGACTCTTCAGTCTTCAGAAATCAGACAGACAAAAACTGAGAGTTATTTAAAAAAAAAAAAAAAAGTTTTACATAAAGATTGTTTTAGTGGTAACCTTTTTCTAGCTACAAAATCTGCCCAGAAAGAATATGATGTGGCCACTCTGAACTCTTTATAAAAATAAGTACAGTAAATCACTGAATCAAATGCTTCTGTGGGCTATATTAACATGTTCCAATTGAAGTTAACAGTGAAACCAAAATGTCTAGAAACCCAACATGTAAATTTTTGTTTCCTTTTGCAATTAAATTATGACACATTCATAGAAAGAGTAGAGTTACAACTTTGGTATTTGAACCAACACTTTTTTCCCAGTGTGGAGAAAATGTGTGTTTTTCAAGAGGATGAATCATTAAGGTCTGGAAGAGGGCTTTGCATCAGCACAGGAAGAGGAAAAACTTGCTGTGAGAACTAGAGAAGTCATATAAAGAGAAGAGAGAGATGGAAAGAGCAGTGCGAAGAGGAGAGGTAACTTGCTCTTGCTTTGGCTAAAATGTAACAAGGCAAACAACAGACTGCTCAGCAGATGCTGCTTTCTCAACACCAGTTGCTGCCATGTGCACCTTGACTTTCTCCCTGGCAATAGAAAAGAAAAACTGCTTTTCAGGGTGCTGGTGAAATGAGTGATGTGCTCATCTTGTTCATGTCTAGTTGTTACTGTTTTGGCAGCTTGTAAAGTTGTCTGATTTGCACACTTCTACCCTCAGTTTGAGGTGGATAGCTCGTTAGAGCTGTTTGAATGTATCCCTTAATTTGACAGTTACTGGGAATGGCTGAATGASTTGGACAGCTCAGCAGGAGCATCTTTTGTGTAGGAGCATTCCCACCCAAACAGGACAAAAATGTCCGTAAGTGAAAGCATGTTTCTGGGATAGATTTTTGATATTCTTTCAGGCTTCCTGTCTTCCATGGCGAATCACTTTTGATAAACTCTTGTCACCTCTCTGTAGAATGTTTTTCTTTACAATTAAATGATTATAGATGGTGATGACTGGAGTATTTATTACTGTTCTCCTCAAGTGCCCTCGACATCCCGAAATATCCAAAACCACACAGTCTACTGGAATGTTTAAAATTGTGGGAACTATAAGCTTTTGGGAAGTCCTAAGTAGTCAGAAGGATGACTCAAATTTATTTGTTCTAAAGCATATCCTTAACTGCTCTGTTAGGTCTGGTGCAAGTTTTCATCACTGTTTTTACTGATATAGAAGATGGCCCCATCTTTCAGTGTACTGTATCAATCTGTTGGCACAGGCAGCTACTGGAGTATGTCAAGAATATAGGTGCACATAATTCAGAGTCTAGTACTGATCACTTTATGTTCACTGAAGGAAAATTTCTGCTGTGTCAAGGAGAATGTAAGTATCAGTTTGCTTCTGTTTATATTGAATCACACTTGTGTTRTAAGCTATTTAATAGTAAAATAAATGTAACTTTCCAAACGTTGACATGTACACTAACATTAAAATAACCTAATGTTATTGAAATAAAACCCTCTGAGTATGAGAGGAAATTTAGAGGAATAAAAACAGTTTATTTTAGTCTTGCATTCTGGTCATGGGGAATGGGGGGAGAGGGAAGTGTTGATGCAAAAATGAAAGCAAAAGCATGAATATAGCTGATCAGCTGAAAAGCTGGCGGCTCTAATGAATGCCCTGGAGTTTGGGGTGGGTGCTGAAGTTGGATGAAATGGCTGCTGTGAGGAAGAGGCCAAGCAAGTGGGAGGAAAGAGTCAGATGCCAGGACCAATTGACAACTGTGAATCCAAAGTATTCAAGCACATCAACCACATGGTCTGAAATGAACAATTTGATCTGGGGATTTTGCTTTGTTAGATAGTCTTATGTAGAGATGAACCAGCAGAATKAAATGGTGTAGAAAGCTGTAGTTGCCACAAAAAAGGCTTGTGCGTGGTATCAGGTAGCAAGTAGCTGTCTGTTTTCTACAGGATGTGGAGGGGAGATGGCCAGCCTGCTTCTAAGCTGCAGCACTGCGTGCTGGTGTGAAGTTTTATAACTGGACTAAACAGAAGCGGCATATCCCAAATCCTCATTTGGAGCCATGAAAAGAGCCACGTGTTAGTAGTCTAGCTACACTTTGTGCTTTTGCACTGTCAGACTGGGGAAAATTGGAGCTTAAAGTCCAGAAAGGTAAAGGTGGTTAATGTCATGGCTAGCTAAAAGATCCTAGAGGTGAGGAGGGGGGTCCTGAAGATGGGAGAGATGTATGGATGTGAATGCAGGGAGCCCTTGGCTGTAATACAGGGAACTGGCAAGCTGCTCTGGGTCAGCAGAGCTGGGAAGCTGGCACTTGGAGAGCAAGGCACTGACCGGGGCAAGGGTGCAAGCCTGGCAGAGCTGTGACTCTGGCCTGTGTTGTTGTTTGTGTCTTTTGTTTATTTAAAATGATGTATCCAGATCTGTTGTGGCTTTTTGTCTATTCTGTCTTGCCTGTGACAGTGTAGGGAAAATCCACAAGTAAATTCCATTATGGATATCTTCTTGGATTGGGGACAAGACTTCTGGATGACATCTGCATTGATGAAGGTTTTGAAAGGGTTTATGTGCTTGGTGGTTTAATTGTCTGCTTCGAAAGGTGCAGGAAAGCACCTTCTAAACAGTTTTCTGCTTAGAAAATGCACTCTTGGTGCTTAAGATGTGTGTTACTGGGCATGTAGACTTTCCATTAGCTTTATAGTATCCCCTTTAATTGCAGTGTTACAGAAGTAATAATTTTGCTTACATTCCTTCCTATCTGCTGATGGCTGGATGATTTTCTTCTCAAGTCACTAATTGGAGTACATTTCCTTGCTTTGGAAGGGATCATAATTYCTGTTCTCTAATTGCTGATTACCTCATGAATTAGGTACATTTCTGTCAGCGCAGGTCAGTAATGGTTGTTACCTAATGATCATGTCACTTCCTTTTAAAAGCTTATGCAATTTACAGTTATGTTCTTGAATTGATGCATCTAGATCAAGATGTTGGATATATTGTTATGCAGACAACACTTTGAAACAGTCTTAAATATGTTTCTGAGAATTACCCTAAAGTTTACACTAGGGGAAACTGTGGATTGTCTGTTTACTCGTAGGAAAAGATGAGGTTAACGTGTGCTAAGACTTCTGTGACCTCTAGAGTCCAAGGGGGCCTTGCCTGAGAGCTGGCCCCAGAAAAGCTCTCCGGATGACRGGGAAGGTGGCTCGTGGTGGGTGAGTGTCAGACTGGTGCCAGTGCAGGGAGCAGGGCTCTGCTTGTAGGGCTGCAGCACTGGGCTGGCCAGTCCTCCCTCAGGAGGGAGCTCTGCGATGCCGGCCTGTCCCAGAGAGCCCCCGGCCATTGGCTGCTGTGTCCGTGTTGGTGGAGGCAGCGTTTCCTTGGGCAGCGGCGGTGCCTCATGGTCCTCCTGGGAATGCGGAGGAGGCTTCTTGAAAGGGGCCCCGGAGGCAGGCGGGACGGTGAGAGGAGAGAGGGCGGGCGGC
This sequence comes from Nothoprocta perdicaria, assembly GCF_003342845.1. NCBI lineage: Eukaryota > Metazoa > Chordata > Aves > Tinamiformes > Tinamidae > Nothoprocta > Nothoprocta perdicaria. Next base: position 9,518,114 of record NW_020454093.1, on the reverse strand, counting down.
AGCGGGCAGAGCAGAGCACTCCTGAGGCGGCTGTGAGGCTCCCGGTCCTGTCCTCCCCATTCAGTGTCCAGCCTGGCTTTGTCCTACTCCTGCCCTCTCTGGTGCCGGGGCCGCAGGGAGCCGCGGGCGCGTCGCTGGCCTTGCGACTTCCCGTGGGCGGCCGGCGTGGCGGGAAATGCAGCTCCGTGCACGCTTGCACAACAGCCGCTCCTCATCGCGGAGAAAGTTGTACAGACGCTTCCTGTGAGTGCCCCTGCTTGCACTACAACTGTTCTCTCTCAATTGCAGGAAGAAGTGTTAGCTGGGCTATGCCTGCTAACTTCCTATGCTATTCAGTCCCTTTTTAATCCTGGAGGGATGCAGGTTGCTATTCCACCTTAAGAGAAAACTCAGCTGCTGCGGTAAGTTAAAGGCTTGTCTTTCTAACAGAGTTCCTTTGCTGAAATTTTCTTGGTGTTGTATGTGGGGAAAGTATAAACCACTTCCCCAGGATATCATCTTACTGGTGATGCTGTGTGCATGCACTGAAAATGCTYCTAGTGAGGTTTGGGATCCTGCTTCCGTATGGCGTGAAGGACCCCGTGCCAGGCAAATCCTTTCAGGTTTACTTGATTCTTTTGAGGGAATGGAACAGAAATTTCTTATTTAGCTAATTGTTTTTCTTTTGCAAAAATAATCCTACTGTGATGTGTGTTACTTGGGAGTGCTCTTGCTGGTATATGCAATACCATGGGTTTTCACAATGTTTGTGATACATGCTATTGTCAGAGGCAGAACAGGCTGTTCGCCAGATGTTGGCTGCTTAAGTTAGATTCGCTCAGATTTTCTCACAGTTGCAAATCTGCATTTCATCTGACTGCCTTCAGCATTACCCACGTAAATGGATGATTATGTTGGAGAAACCACATTGAACTAGTTTCTTCAAGGACCTATATGAGTGTGGTGCTCTAAAAAGAGTTGCTGAACTATTYGCAGCCTAAGCTCTAGTTCCAGAGGTAAGATGCTGGGGAAGAGAAATCTCGATCAAATTGGAAAAATGCTTCATGTATTGGAGAACAGAATGGAATAGTTGGTTTGGATTTTGTTATAAAGCAGAGACTGATCTGTCAGCAAGGAGGGTTTCAAAAGTGGGGAGAGAAAAGTTTTTTTTCATTGTAAAGATAGCTATACTGAAAATGGTAAATCTCGGTTTCAGTAGAATAATTATGATAATCCATTAAAGGGAAATATTTGCCATGTTTGCAACATATGGGGAACTTTTTCAATAATACATTGAAAAAATACCTTGAAAAATATCCAAAGATGTAACTCTTAGTGCGTCCTATGCAAAGGGGTTTTATACTATTATTCCATATTCCAGTCAGCAGCTTTGATAAAGATGTTAATAAAATTTACATGTTATGTGAAAATTACTGGTAATAAAGAAAAGGACATAAGCCAACATAAAGTCTCTCTGAGATGATTTGAGTGAACATGGTAAAATGCTTTCTTTTCAGTTGTCTCATCCAGGCTAACACAGCCCAGGTGTATTGGGGATCAGAGAATACAGAGCATGTTCAACAGGGCAGAAAGCCCTCTTGGAAGGTACTGACTTGGAGGGAGATACGGATSCTCATAGATGACTGCCTCAGTTACCAGGGAGAAAGGGCTGATATACCTCAATATATAACAGGAGGCAGAGCAGGTGAGTGTCTAGTTGTGCTTGAATAGCAGCATGAGGGCAGTTAGCAGCGCTGCTGTGCTCGGGGAAGGTGAAGATGGGCTCTGCAGGGGCTTCGTTGTCCTGTTACACATTGATTGCACTGATGTGAGGGAGATGATCTTCCCTCTGCTGCCCATCCAGCTGTGACTGTTCAAATGCCTTTTTTTCTTCAGGAAGATTATGAAATACTAGAGCRTTTGAAAGGAAAAGCCAAAGGGAGTTAAAGCAAACTTTTTCAAACAAGGCATGAAGACTGTAAGTCTTACAGCTTATATAAAGCGGAGATGAGTAGGTCTGGGTGTTTGTTTGCATGTGGAGGAGGATAGCTAACAGTGGGAGTGGAGAATAAGCTTCTTGACTGTTGTGCAGAAGATATGAAATCAAATGGCTATTGCCTACATTCCAATTATCACTTGAAAATCAATACAGGAATAGCAGTGTAAGTGCAGAACTCACCCCTGCTCACTCAGTTAAATGAGTTGATAATGTTTTCTGGAACATGTGGCTAAATCTAACTTTCAGAATGCCCATATTATCTGGAAAGATAAGCTTGCAGGGTCACGGTAAGGTTGGAAAGTGATGTTTTATGATTTACGTTAATGTTTTATGTTCGTGCTTCTGGTCCATGTGGCAGCACAGGATATCCTGCAGTTTTCTCAATGTTCTTGTAATACTTTCAGCACCACATTAAGACAGTGATTATCACTAATCATACCTTGTGTTTTAGGACTCTGATGACCTGAGCAATCTAGGAAATCTTTTTTCCCTTTTCCCCTGGTTCTGTTTCCAAAACAGTTTGCTGACAGTTTTTAAGTGTGTTTGTGCATGGATATTTTACTTGGGAGCAAAATATCTCTTGGTCTTAGTTTAAGAGGCAAAGCTGGGCAGAGGGAACTAATGCTCTGAACTGGTGCAGAAAGTCCTCCCTCTTGTTTTCAGGCTGATGTGTGTTTTGAACTGCAAGCTAAAAAGTTTCCAGATTTGGGAGGAGGGAATGGGTCTTGGAAAAACCCTCTTGGGAGTTCTGCCTTTCTTTAAAGCACACTGCACAGATGCTGCTGTTAGGACCTGCTGAATTTCTCACCTAGTTCCCTACTAGAGTAGAAGCATCTTGAACTCTTTCTTGCTCTGTTGAGTTACTGTGCCCAAGAAAGGATACAAAGGCAACCCTTTTATATAGCACCTTGCTGCTTGAAAATGGTAAGCACAGTCATCTTGGGTAAACTCTAATCACTGTGGTCTCAAACACTGAAGCTAAGAGAACGCCAAGAGCAGACTGGTAGGTGAGGGCTATTTAAGCCCTTGTTTGCCTGTTTCTCACAGATAAAGCACGGGGTGATGGGCATCTGTGAGCTCTGCTGCTCTGCCTAGCGATGCCAGCAGTTGCAGCAGCCCCGGTGTCCTGTCCTTTCCCGTGAGCATCRTCAGATCAGGAGGCCACGTATGCCGAGCAAGAGCAGCCTGTTCATTAAATAAATCTCATCTTGTTCTGGTGTCAGAACTTGCTTGTTTTTCTTCTTTGTTTCTGCCAAACAAGTATGTTTTAAACTGTGTTATCTGTTGGGATATGTTCAGAGACTTATTTGTTATGCTTGTTGGTTTACAAAATAATGAATTATTGAATATTATTTTTTTCTATTTGAGTTCCATCTAGGTGAAATCTGGAATTTAGATAAAAATGCATTTTATATCAAAGTGTGTTAATATTTGGTAGGCTAAATAGTGTTCTAATATAAAGGAAAAGATTTAGCAAAGTTTTGTTTCCATTGCCCAGAAGTGTACTAAACAAAAGAATTATCAGCAGTTATTAACTGAACTGACTTCTGGTCGCTGTGTCCTTCAGGATTTTAGAACAAAAGTATCTTATCTTGCTGAGCATACTCTTTTTTTTTACATAAACACTGAAGGAAGAAAACATCTTTCCTGCTTTTTGATTTCCAGTAATTTTGCAATTTTTTTTATGAACAAGTCATTGAACTTTGGAAGAATGAGAAAGGAAGGCTCTGTTCTTCCCGGCACCTCTAGAGCAAACTGCTGCTGTCCAGGTTGCTCTAGCAGCTCAAGAGGCTCCGCTCCCCACTGCTCTGTCACAGGGCTCCATACATGTGGTGGCTGCTGTTTTTGCAACAAATATGTATTATTTGTACAGCAGTTTGGATTTTAAATTGTTTTGGTAGATCATGATAGCATTTAAAAAAAAAGTGTGAGTTCTCTTTAAATGTTCATATTTTACATCTTACCTTGGCTTGAGGTTTTGATCAATTGGGACTGGTTTACGAAAGCAATGTTCTTGGCATCATTTACTACAGCTTGTCCCTTTTCCGTGCGTGGACACATCAAGGCTCAGTAACAGTTGAGGAAGCTGCCTCAAGCTGTTAACTGTCACTCTCATACTGCTTCATCTCATATTGTCATGTTCTCTTTGGTCTAAGCAGGGAAACCTCCCTTCTCTGGTGCTTGCTGGAGTATCTCTCCTTGGCAGCATTAGTTTAGGAAGCTCGTGTGTGTGTGCGCCACATGGGAAGGAGCCAGATGTCCCTGTTTGCCTCCCTTGTTCTCTTGCTCGCTAAGATACATGTAATTGCTAACGGATTTGTGCCTTGGAGTTTTGAGCACTCATACAGCTTTTCTAAATTAATCTGTATTATGTCACATTCAGATGGCCCAGAGGGACCAAGTATGGGTTTGCACTCTAGTGCTCAGTAGAATTTAGATCTTAAATCACTAAGTGAAGCACTTCTGAATTTAATGGACTTTTCACTTGGGAATGTTCTTTCAATACTCATGTGAAGCGTCTTAAGTGAACAAGTGAAGCGGTGCTGGTCAGCACAATGACGACCATGTAAGATGGGAGCCTAGTGACTTGTGGAGTCACTACCTTGAAGCAACTGCCTGTCAAACAGGGACACTGCTAATGGGTCCTGGTGGAAGGAGGTGTCGCACAGCACTGAAGCTCATTGCCAGGAGAAGAGGTTATGGAAGGTGTCTTCCCTAGACTCCATGCAGGCCTCCCCTCTATTGTACTAAAGATCAAATCATGCAGTAGGTCTCTCCCATTTGCCAACTAATGCAAAAGCTGCATTTGTTTCTGCTGGCTTTTAACTTAGACCCACTTGAGATATGCTGAATCAAGTTTCTAACTTATTGTATGTATATCTTTACAAGTGTTACATTTTAAAGATGCCTCTGAAATTTTATTTTTATTTTTGACAGTATTTTCTCTGCCTAGATACTGAAAAGGAAATGTTCAGCAGTTTGATTTGGATGTTTGTCTTGCTCTGCAGGARCTCTGCAGCAGGTAGGATGGAATGTTACTTGATTACTTATGTCATTAAGATTTTTCAAAAAAAAAAAGGCCTTTTCTAAAAGATGTATTCAAGATTTACAAAAATGGAAAAAAGTATTTAGTGATGACTGAGTACTGTACAGTTTAGAGTGACGAATTCACTTGACATTCTTCGTCTCTCTGGAATGTTAACTGTCATTGCTGTAGTCATTGCTATATAGGGTTTGTTTTCTTTGGTGTATTTTAAAACCTATCTATGTAACTATTTCCCGGCTTACAGGATRTAGGAGGGAAAACTATCTGGAAAAAAATCATATGGAGTAATTCTTGTTGGCTCATAAAGACTGGTAAATTTGCAGGTCTGCTGACAAACTAACATGTATGCAATATGTGAATATTTAAAAAGCAGTTAACGTCTAAAATCACAGTACTGATTTAAATCAAATGAAATATTTATTCAAAAACTAATGGAATGTCTATCAGTGTTCATTTTATTCATAACTTTGTCAGCAATGTCTGGAGATCTGTTCTTAGTGTGGCAGTTCCACAGTCAGTATTTTCTGGTATGCTCACTAGTGATCATAACATCCAAGTTAAATATACACTCTTAAAGGCATGCTTTTAAAAAAAGTTCTTAAATATGAATGGACAAAAAGAATAACAACTGATAAATAGACAAAGAATAACTGTCCTTTTTCAGCTATTAAAAACAGTTTGTTTAAAATATTTCCATTATTTCTGAGAAATWGTGGAAACATCATTCTTATGTAATATCTGTGTCAGTGTGGTAATTAATATCAGCTGAATTTAGTCAGTAATATCAATATACCGTCTCTGGAATGTATTTGAACCACATATGATAAACTTCCCATTGTACATAAAATGTGTTTAAAACAAATGGGTTTTAAGTATTATTTGAAGACTTATCTCTCAGCAGCAGCACTACCTTTTAARCCATAATTTTAGATGGGAGATCGGACCATTCTGGGTGACCACTGTTAACGTCTTCCTGGCACGGGCAGCACTTCTGTTGGGTTGAGCCCAAAACTGGCAGCAAACCCTCTTGAAGGTGCCTCCTCTTGGAGGGCACCTGGTGACTTCTAATCTTTCATTGCTTATATGGTCTTTAGACATATTTGATAAGTTACTTTGCATGGGCGTTTTAAAACAAATATGAAAGGAAGYAGGTTATGTGATATTTCTGACTTTGTTTTTTAGATGAAAGCTCTGTCAGAGATGCTGAGATTTTTCCTTCATCTCCTGAAATTCTAAGAGGAACCACCCTGAAACTGCTTTGTGTTCTTGGGAATCACTATGTGCCTCAGAGGAATGCAAGCCACATAATCTGGAAATTGAATCATGAACTGATCGCTCAGGAGAACTATAATGTTGTCAATGAGACTGTATCTAGTGTAACTATCCATAACTTCACTTACAACAGAGCACGTGTAAAATGTTTCATTAATTATTTAGGCAAAGAACAACTTCTGGTTCACACTGAAGCTAAATCTGGCTGTAAGTAGAAATATAGGACAATTAAATGGAATATTTTTGAGTAACTCTTTGTAAAACACATTTCAAATGTATTCTTAGCTGGTAGCATTCTTCAGGCAGCAATGTTCAGGTATCTTTTTATATAAAACAGAGCATGACATTTCTGGTCTYTTCATTAGTGCTAGTCCATAACCTCTGACCCTTACTTTTGGTCAACTGAAGTCAGAGGGGTTTTGATGAGTTCAGAGACCTGAATCTGTTCCTTTGCTTAAGTCTGCTAGACTAGCAAGCTTTGGTTTCCTCTCAGTACAGTTTCCCTACTGATCCTGTTTCATAGAAGGTGATGAGCACAGTCTCACCTGAAGAAGTTAACAAAATAAATATACACACAAAGCACCTTCATATACATAAAAGCACCTTCAGATCTGTGTAGCTAAGCATTTTGTAGCTAAGTATTTGGAGCAAATCTTTCTCCTAGGGAAAGAAACAGTTGATTCTGCTGAGTTTGGAGGGCAATAGGAGAGTTTTATACAAGTTATTTACTAAAGTTTGCTATAATCTACACTTTGACAGGCATAATTGATTTTTATCAGTGATTTATTTTGCTTATTTTTATTTTTAACCAGAGKTTTTTTGTGTAATTGTAGTTCCACCTGACACACCAGGAAATATTTCCTGCATTTATTACTTTGATGTTAAACTTGCTTGTAACTGGACTTCGGGAAGACCAACGAATCTTAAAACTAAATATACACTTTACAGGAAAATGTAAGTATAGAATATATCAGGAACTGGAGTATTGGGTGAGGCTGCTAGCTCCATTCCCTCATATCCTGAGTCTTGTGTGAACAAAGTCTGGAATCACCACAGGGTTTACAGTGAAGCACAGCCTTCATTAAGCCAAATTAATTCTGGGTTGATAGTGACTGAAAGAAGTTACAATCTCCCTCCTTTTCACTGCATTGCATAAAAGAAGTGAGCGTTTTCGATTGAATCTTCAATACAGAAACACTTGCATCAAAAATAACATTCCTTTGTAACCCTGAAATAACAATGCAAACTAAACCAAAAGCTTAGTGAACCTCTGTGCAGATAAAATCCCTTAGGTTATTCTGCTGCCAAGTCAGAGTGGATGTGCTCTGGGGAGTTACCTGGGAACTTCCTGTGGTACTAAGTGTTCCCACCTAGTATGGGAGTTTTATATACTTTCTCCTCCAATGATTTCAAACTAGTAGTTGCTTAAAGCAAAGACTCTTATGCTCTACAGGAATTCCACATATGATTGCTTGCAGGAGTGTGGCAYAGGAGGATATTGTAGAATTTATATTTTTTTACTATAAGATTCTTTTTGGATTGATCACACCTGGGGACTTGTGTTTACAGGTAGTAGTAGCCTCATGCTTTTTATGAGCATGCATATTTTCTTCCTATTGCAGTTAAATTGAGATGTTTTCTGTAGGTTACTATGAAAATAGTGGTATATGTTTCAAGATAGATCACAAATACAATTTTGAAGTTGATTTGAGACAAAACCACCTTATCAATTTACTTTGCATAACAGAAAGCACCACCAGCAGTGCTGCCTAATCATGACTAGCAAATGTGCCCACGTAAATTGTTTTCTTATCTAAAATATCCTTAAGCAGGAAGTTTTTGCAAGTTTTGTTAGCCTATTTAATCTTTTTTTGTTTAAATAGGCAGTTTAGGCTTGACAGAGCTGGTAATTTTCATCATTAGGTGGATGCTTCTAGTGTTTTCAAGTTCTATAACTTAGCTAATACAGCTTCAAAGACTCAGCTACTTAAGAGGTATCTATTGCTGATTCTACACCAGCACAAACTCTTCTGTAATTGTTCAGCCAGTTGTGTTGCAGAACTGTTTCAGGTAACTGTTAGGGTGACAGAGCAGTGGMACAGGCTGCCCAGGGAGGTTGTGGAGTCTCCTACTCTGGAGGTCTTCAAAACCCGCCTGGATGCCRCCCTGTGCCACATGCTSTAGGTGTGCCTGCYTGAGCAGGAAGGTTGGACTAGATGATCTCTAGAGGTCCCTTCCAACCTGGAATATTCTGTGATTCTGTGAAGATGGGACTGTTCATTTTAATCCAGGTCTGCTCCCCAGCTGAGTTTTCCCCTTGACTATAAAATCATCAGCTTGAGGGAGCAGACAGCTATGGATGGAAACACCTGTGTGTGCTGGGGAAGACAGGGCTGCTGCCTTTCTCAGYAGTGCAGGGTTATGTGGGGTTAAAATGTGCATGAAGTAACATCTGTAAGATATTCTTAGTCCCGGGGATTTCTCATTTATTGTATAATATGAGATTTACTTGAATTTCTCTATGATTAAAGTAAAATGAGTTGAGCTGCTCTTCCTTCGCTCTCTACTTGCAGAGTATATGTTGAAAATAAAATACCTGATCTGTACGTGTGTTCCGATAGAAAAATGTCAGACTTSTACACCCTGTAGTAATTTAGCACTGCTACAACTTGGCTTTCTTCCAAAAAAAACACAAAAAAGTTTTATTGTCTTTTAGCTCTACCATGTGGGATGTTTCTATTTTCATGAAAAATTTACATTTTTATTTTTTTTTCTTAGATATTTATCTTGTATATCTGTGCAGGATAGTTTATATGTATTATATACTGAATTTACATTCTATGCAGTGGATTTGCAGGTGTAGAATATTTTGGGAACAGTATTTGTTTGCACAAAAATGATGTCAAATGAAGTATTTGTTGCTTTAAAAATAACTTGAAACCCCTAAAACATATAACTACTGATTGAATTCTACTGAATGAATTCTAACCTAGCAAGCCATTAATTTCTAACTTTTTTCTTTTTAGGATGAGCGGTGTGGCTATTCTAAATACAGGTGGCTTCAGCTGCCAAAGCAAAACCGAGTCTTGTGCTTTTTATTACCCAGATACTCCATTTAGCAGTTCYTCCTGCTTTCAGGTGAAAGCTGAAAATGCTTTGGGCGAAGCTGYATCGGAATGTGTTCCTATACCTATGGAAAAAATAGGTAATTAAAGGTATCTGGGCATAAAACACATTGCATGTTGAGCTGATAGTGCTTTTTCCAGGTCTTCCCTTACCCCTGCCCCACAAATACAGTATTTCTACAATTTGTAGATTTTTGAGGATGCTGAAATGAGTTGTGTGATCTAAGGTGTTTTTATTTAGGAGAAAAATTATGAAAAACACTTTGTTCAATATAATAGTTTTGAAATTAGTACTTGGGTTTGCTTTTTCTTTTTGAAGTTGGCTTTATCTTGATAAAAGATCAGGTGAGGCCATCTCATTTTCATCATTGAAATTACTGAGTCTCTGTATTGAGCTTATTTGGAATTGAGCACACTATTTCATTCTTAATTTTTTTTTTCCACTGCTGTTTGGATGTTAAGTTTAGGCCAAAGCTCTACTTGTATATATCTATGTGAAGGAAGTTTCTTATGACATTATAATTGATTGTACTTSTATATAGAATTCTTTGACCTGATAGGAACAGGCAGGCAGTAATTTTCAGAAAACTGTTCTTACTATGGTCTTAGGGATAGGTAATTAAAAATGATGTTGTATCCATAATATAGATCATCCAACTACAGCAATATTTTAACTTATATCTGAAGTAGATGTAAACTACTGARGCTTTTATTATTAAAGACCATGTCATCAAACTGTCAGATTTAAATGGTACTTAGACTTTGCTTCAGTGATACTGGACATAAGTGCAGGAGCTGGCCATAAGTGAATGGATAATATGGTAACTTCTCCAGATCTGTCCATCATTTACCCTACTCTTCTGGTTGGGGATCTAAAATAGATGGCCAGTCCTGCAAGCCCTGTGACTAATGATATTTTATCCATCTCTTCTCTTTTTGCRTTGCAATTTCCTCTGATTTTGTAGTATACCAATATTCTGCTCCGAGTAGGATAAGACCTGYGTAGTTGTTGTTCCCTATACAGTGCACAACTGTGTGGTGTTTTGTTTTTGAATGAACACAACAGGTTGTGGAGTTTTACGTGATTTGCTGGCTTATGTGAGAGGTTGATGCTAAGGCTGGCACCAGAATAAATCTAAACTGGAAACCTTTCCTTGGCTATACTGTGTGGAACATAGCTTCATTATATTAACATGGTGCTTCTACTTGGACTCATATGGAGATTCAGCTACTAGGTGTCTGTCACAGCACCACTATATAATCATGCAAGTAAAATGCTCCTTGTGGTAGAGAAGTTGAATGAGGAGCCCATTCCCTAATACTTGGTGCAAACAAGAAGAAAGCCCCTTTAGTTGAGTTGTTTGTTTTTTTTTGCTGGAGCATTCTGACATTTCTGCAGCCCTGTGTTACTTAACAGGCTTGAATACAAGGAATAGAGTATCTCAAACTTGAGTTCTTTCCTTGGTGGTTTCCCTGAGTCTTCTCAAGGAAAGGAGACTTTGGTATTCAAGGCTTGTATGATGAAAGAAATGTACACATCTGTTCAAGTTTGTTAGCATTAACTTATTTGTGTGCAATATTTCTTATAAATAACTTCCCATATGTAGACRATGTCTATAAAATGCCCTGTTAYGTGTATGTGGTAATAGAAAATACATGATATTTAACTTGCTGGAATCCATATAGGCCAAGCAATTCTAAACTACTTTATCAAACTTTTTCTAATGTTAATATTTTTGTTCTTTCATTCTAGAGAAATTTGAGCCTCCTGAAATACTTTCAGTACAGAAAATTGCTGGTGTGAAGCAGTTGCTTGCTGTAACCTGGAAAACACCTGAGAAGATTATACCTTATCAGGACTTAAAGTGCCGGGTTCGATACAGAAACTTGTATTCCAACTCTTCGGTGAGCTGTGAAGCTTTCTTCCTAATGTTAGCTTGTTCTCCTACAGAAGCAGTTTCATTTGCAGTGTTGCTGTTGTCTCTTCCAAACTTACAAATTGGTCAAGTAGTTTGGCTTTTTCAAACCTCCTGAAGTTCAAATCTCTGTTTTCACTTCAGTATTTTACATTAAACCTCCAGGGAGAGAAGAGGAACTCATCAAGGTAACAATCTTTGCCAATCGAATGGCAGTGGCCAAAGATGACAGCCTGAAATAATCATAATAGGAGGTGCTTTTCTATCTCTGAGCAAACATATGCGAAACAAATGTGTCTGAGCAAATACTGTTTTCTTGACCTTTAAAATGGTCTAATAGAAGAATTGAAATAGATTATGGCAGAGTATGTCTGAAAAACAGGCTACTCATTTCTCTACTTGCATATATTTAATTTCTGATGATAATAGGTTATTTTTTTGCCAAATAAGTAAAAGATAGACCGTAAGTAAAAGACAGACTCTGTTTTTCTGCAACTGCATATCAAGTTCTACAGGAAACTGGCAGTTCTGAAGCCCCTTTAATTATAGGCTGGCAGCTTACCAGTGCTTCAGTTCCCCAAATTCATCCTCTTGGATCTCTTGGCAGTGAGTGTTTTGATCAGAATGGACTAAAATTTTCAGAGGTTTTAGTGTTTCATTAGGCATTAGTGCACCTGCCATCCTGCTTTTTAAAGAAGAGTCTGTCTGCACCATGTCTGGTGCACTTTTCAGCAGAGGCCCGATGGTTAAGGCCAGTTGCTGTATCCTGGTTTGTACTTCTGTTGTGCACCAGTGATACTGTCTAGATTTATTTTTTTAACATTAAAATCAAGTTATCTACTTCGTGCTGAATTACTCTTGTAATTTTTTTAATTGCTTGTAGGAAACTGTTGCTGTCAGCCTGACTTCTGGAGAGAAAATATCGTCGCTTAATCTCACAGGTCTGTGGGATTCCACAGAGTACGCGGTTGCCGTGCAGTGCAGCAGTGTGGAATCCGAGTTCTGGAGCGAATGGAGTGGAGAAAAAACAGCAAGCACGGAAGAGAAAGGTAGCCTAGAAATTAGTGTATTTTTCTTTAGGTATACTTAATGGAATTTAGGATTTAGTAACAGAAAACACTACTTTCAGCAAACTTATCAGTCTATTGAATTTAGAGTTTTCTTTTTCTTTAAAAAAAAAAACCCCAACATTTACTCATTTACTCTGAGAGATCTAAATTATGTTTAAATACCAAAAAAGGCTAAGGAAAAAAGGAAGAATAGAGAGGAAGAAAAACAGGAAAAACTGAGAATGCATATAAACTGAGAATAAGCATGTGCTAAGTAGTATTATAGGCATCATGTGGTTAGTGTGTAGTATAAGTACAGAAATTGTCAGTTAACCAAGGCCAGAGCATCTCCTCTAGAGCTTTGCAAAAAAAAGCAGAAGGAAATGTCATCTTTTCCTGTTATTCTTATTCTAGCTAGAAGTACACAGGTCTAAAGGAAACTCTTTACTGTCTATAATGCAAAAAAATCTGAATGACTTGTACGTTATTTACAAATTAAATTTTTTTAATATTTTTAAATTTTTTTATAATGCACAGAACAGATATATGCACACATATATCTGTATACATGTTGAAGCTGTTTCTCCACTCTTCTTTCCTGCATTGTTCATCTCAAAATGAACCAGGTTATTAGTGTCCATTACATATTCTAGAATAAACAAGTTGAGATAAAGTTTATCTAGTGCTGTCAATGTGCGTAGCACATAAATGTAAGAAGATAGACTTTGCCCTTAGAATTCAGTAATCTAAAATGTCCATTTAAAAGAAAGCAGTTAGAGATGGATTTTTTTTAATATAATGGATATAAATCTGAACAAAATTAAAATGAATGTCAGGAAAATTTTGAGAAGGACAGGGAAAGCTCCAAGGGAAATGCTTAAAGGGAAAAGGGTACCACATTACAAATATAAGAAAAGATATAAAAGTTGCTCTTGGACTGTATTTTCCAGCATTTCATTTTTGCCATATTACCCTGTCTTTAGCTCTAGGAAAATTTCAATAGTTTTTATTATCTTTAAATAGCTCCTGTAGAAAAACTGGATTTGTGGAGGGTAATTGAATCTTCACAGTATACCAGAAATAGAAGTGTCTACCTCATGTGGAAGGTAAGTACACTTTGATTTGATGGTACCTTGCAGTAGATGTTGCACTGGAATATTGTGGTGKTGTAGGCAAGTCTGAAACATTCAGGTGTTCCTGCCACCCAAAAAGGACCTYGCTGAACTAAAGGAGAAATTAAATCTTTTGGTGACATAACAGCAGATGAATACAGCTTTGTAAATAGTGCAGAAGGGGCAGGGCTAAGCATGTCCAGATGACTGAAAAATTCTGATGGACAAATAAARCTGGTCTTAAGTAATAGTGTGTGTTAAAGCTGTGTTTTACCTTGTGCTACTAGAGTGACCGYAGATTTTGTGTTTCAAATCTCACTATTTGACTTTTAAGCCTTCTTTCAAAGGAATTGCTGCAGATGTGACTRAAGGAAAGCACTTCACTTTTGCAAATTCTCAGTAATTGTGCTGAAGTTTGACTTGTATGGTAGTTACTGAAAAAGATGTTTGGCCATAGGTAACAGCTGTATTTTAAGCAATGCAAAAGTTCAACTTCTGAAGAAATTTCCTYGTCTCTTTAGGCAGTGCTAGCTGARGTCACTTAGAAATTTCTAAGTAGTGTTTATTCTCTTGTGATAATAAAATTATTCTAAGAGCATCACGTAGCATTAAAAAGTATTCAAGATACAGCATCGTTGACACAATGGAAACAAAACAAGCTTTCTAACGTTTCAGAACTACTGAAGAAGTCAGATATTCTTATGATTCTCTACTGRGTAGCAAAATGATGAATTTGTGAAGTGGAATATATTTGCATTCAAAAAACCATTCACCTCCTTCCCCCCTTGCTTATCTTGTGTAGTATTACAGATCATTACAGATAAATGCTTCAATAAAGTATATACTTTTGATGATGTAAGTGACACTGAAATGCTTATTATTGTTTTTTTTTTAATAGCCATTAAATCACTTTCCACCACCTGGGAAGATTCTAGGCTACACAGTACAGTATTTTCCAGAAAACAATGCTGCTCTTAAAATGATGAAAATCACTACTGATAAGAAAATTATTTTGTTTTTAAATGAAGAGGCATATATAATATCTGTTACTGCCTATAACTCTGCTGGAAGTTCTCCTGCAGCGACGTTGAGAATTCCATCTACTGATGAAAAAAGTAAGATATTTTGAATGTTGGAACTCTAAATAGGAGACACTGTAGAAAGCTTACTTTTCATTACATTCATTTACATTACTTTTCTGGTAGTGGGGGACAAGTCTCATTTAATCCAGTAGTTGCAGAGACTGAACTGAACAGCACACCTCAGAACAGAAGGAAAGTTACTGATGTAATGGTAGCTTTCTGGCTGTCATATTTTGTTGACAGATGCTTCCTTTATTGTAATGGTGCTTCCTTTACAGAAGATTATTGCTCAGGCTCTTGTTTGGCTTTAGCACATAAAAGAGCTAGCAATGTGGTTAGGATTTCTATTCTGTTTATTTACTTGAGCCTTGGGCCTCCCAAATAGTGCCACCCAATTCTGTTGGGTCTGTCACCCAACTACTTAACCAGCTAATGAAGTTTGTGGCCACTGAATGTTGTTAAAGAGCATTGACCAAGGTCGTATAAAGAGGTGTTTAACAGAATACATTAGTTTAATTAGTTTAATTCTGGTATCTCCCTTAATCTTCTGTTGCAATGTTCTGCTGTCTGCCCAAGCTCCAGAAGGGAGYTTGTTTCTCGCAGTGAATCACTTCTACATCCTTTTCTCTTTGGAAAAAGTGCAAGTGGTCTTCTGGGATTGCTCATTCAATCCCAGTCCAGTCACATTATAATCTAATCAGAAAAATAGATGTGTAGACATGATGTCATCTTGTCTTGCAAGTTACTGGATACCTGTTTCTGTATACTACTGTAAGAGGCTTCCATATTGTGACAAGTTTTTACTGTATTAATTTTTTTCCTTAGTGTTTGCCTGGTTGCATTTTAACTCAGCCTAATGTTATCTGTGCTGAGCAGCTTGGTAGTTCCCTTTTGTTTAACTGTTTGTGAACCTACCGGATAGATACACTCTGATTTTCTGTTTTTCTGAAGCCGGAGTCTGCTTTTCTGTCTCTGCACTCCTTGGAATCTAGTGGGTCATAAGAGATGCTTATATTTGATTCTGCACATGTCAATCTCTTTGTGCATTATCTCACTGATTCTTCCCTCCTCCTACCCCMTTCAATCTTTTTGGTTACAAGTTTGATCACATAAATGTGAATGTACTTTTAAATAACGTTTTATAACCTTTTTTTAACCTTGGCAAATTCTTATGCTTTTCTAATGAAACATTCCAATGAAACAAGCTTGCAGTGACTGAAATACTTCTGTACTTCAGTTTTTAGATTAAATTTTAATGTTTTCTGTTTTTTAGCTTCTCAGTTTGTTGAAAGTGTGAGGACCTTTACAGCAGATGAAGAGGTGGTGGTGGAATGGATGCCTTCCAGATCAGAAATAAGCAGATATGTTGTTGAGTGGTATGAAGACCTGCAGATGCATTCTTTGCATAGATCATGGCAATATGTATCAAATGCTATAAACTGGAGAACTAGCAAGAGTATGTTTGTTTTTAATTATGGCTGTGACAATGTATAGATGGATGTTTGTCATATATAGACTAGAAAGCAGACACAATGATAAAGTGACAAGTAGTTGCCTTTGAAAATATAGTTAGCATTATTCTGGTATTGGACAGATTGAACACTTTTCTACTTAAAGCATGTCCTTAAGACTAAAGGGGATTAAATTACCTAACTTCCCCTGTCCTCTAGATAAAGTTAACAGGAATCTGCCATCTGCCTTTAAAAGGGGGTGCCAAAGGTGATATATTCTGATCCAGGCCACCATGCTGTAAATTGCATTGCWCTATGCACATAAAGCATAATAATAGTGATATTTGAAAGGCTGCATGAATTTAACACTAAAGGGTTTCAACTTCTAAGTAGGCAGGTCTAACAGATGCACACTTYCTTAGCAGGGAAATCTAAAAACCAAAATGTGTTCAAAGATGGGAAAGAGCATGTGTCTTCATGTGTGTTAAAGGAAGAGTAAGCAATCCGAGAGGATTTCAGGAGAAATATTGCTTAAAAATAAATGGAGTAATTAGTCTGGCAGGTTAAATATCATTATTAAGATTTATATACATGACCAAATGCACTTAGATGTTTCAGCAGCAGCTATGATGGACAGACAAATAGGTGAAGATCTGCTCGCCTCTTTCTTTGAGGCCTATTTTCTAAATCGCAAAATTCTCTAAATAGTAATGATTTGTGCATGCATTTGCCATAGGAAAAAATCTAACTTTACAACAGTGTGTAGAGGTCAAGAAATATGTACAAAGGGAAAACTATGAATGCTAACATGCAGCAGATATTCAGATTTATATTTAATTAAAATAGAAATGTTTCTGCTCTTTTTTCTGTTGCAGTAAAAAGTACAAAAGCCAAATAAAATGAACAGCTGATTTGAACACGTTTGAACTAGTTTTGAACTAATAACTAAGAATGTGGAAAAGTCCTGAGTTTCATGCTGAAAATGGCTCTAAGCTGTTCCAGCAAGTTGCTGTGAGGAATAAAATGTTATTTATAAACTCTCAATAAAAATTCCTTGCTCCCCAAGCATGAGTGGGAGAGATTTTGATTTATCCTGATCATGTCAGACTTGATGTTTCAAGGCTGCTTCAACCTTACTGTTGCTCTGGCCTGTTCCTGGCACTTTTTGTGGAATAATTTTAGYGAAGAATGAGTCAGAATCCAAGCASTCTTAGAAATATTAAAATTATTTGCGTTAAATGCAGTAATGAACACTTAATACAAATATGCACTATTTTTTAAAAAGAGAAGAAAATAGAAGTATGGAGCAGAACACTTAGAGTTCTAGAAAGCAAGTCTCTAGCAAGAAATTACAGGGTTTTTGATACTTCTCTTCTTAGGAATTTTATGTAGAGAATTATGCAAATGTCTCCTTTTTCTTTACAGAAACCTTCAAACCATTTGTGTGCTATAACATGTCAGTGTATCCTCTCTATGGAAATAATGTAGGAGCTCCATACTCCATTCAAACTTACATTCAAGAAAAAAGTACGTACCTACGAGTTGTGTTGCAGTGCATCTGTGAAGGTGCATTGCCTTGGGGCAGCCTGGTGTTGGGCCTTACTGAAGGAGAGAAAAGGATGATTTAAATAACCCAGGAGTCAGACTTCCTGATTTCTGTTCACAGCCCAGCTYTGCAGTATTGTTTAATAAAGAAAATACATGGCTTGATATGGGTACAGTGCTCTGAGAATTTATGCATTTATCATAAAGTTTACATACTGTTCATAAAGTATTTGTTATGGATGTTGGCACAAACATTTTCTAAAATCATCTCTTCAACTTTGTATCTATGCTTAGATATCTAATTAGATGTTAGGGGTGCAATGACTGTTATTTGCCAAAATGTATGTATTTGTAAGTGCTTGGTTWTGTTAAGCCTTATAATACAACTGAATATATGTGGTTCTGCACATGAAAAATGGCAAAAAGAGATGAGGTGACAAGTTGGAAGGTCAAGTTCACAGATAAGCTTAAGATTTCAGGGGTGTATATTTATGTATAGGTCTGTGTGTGTACACACACATAGCACAAATACAGCGAGTAATCATATTTACAAGCACAGCGAGAAYGTGCTCTTGAATGCCTTCCTGTTGCAAGGAGCATCAAAGGATGTTCTACCTCAGTTTCTTTGATGTTTTTAGGATAGAGACAAGGCCCTTGGATTCAGTTACCCAAAGAGAAGCTGGAAGGTGCTRCTAGAAATAATCATGTTAGGGTGAGGAAAGTTAGGGACTGTATTGCAGCTATTGCACTATTAAGACATACTATTACAGTAGTTAATGCTAGTGATATGACTCAATGTGGATGGATGAARTTTTGATTTTTTTTCTTAATATGTAATACTTATGTATAGAACCCTCAGAAGGACCTATGGCTGACACAGGCATTCCAGGAAAAAATGAAATTACAATTAAATGGAAGGAAATTCCAAAGGATAAACAAAATGGCTTTATCACTAATTATACAATATTTTATAAACCTGAAGGTGGTGAAGAATTGAGTAAGTATACRTTAAAGCCTCCAACAATATTCTAAGAATCTGCTGTCCGAGGATAATGACTTTTTGTTGTTATTAGCATATTTTGTTATAGACCGGCTGTGTCCGTCTGAAGATACCATTACTGAAATGCCCTGGCSTTTATGGATGGAATGATGGGGGCATTCCTAGTGAATGTCTGAGTTTTTAATGTTACCTGTACATTCTCACTGAATTTCTTTCGCTGTTGTGGGTTTATTTTGTACAGCAGTGCTTCATCTTGATGAACTTTCTTTACTATTAGCAATGTTCCACCTGAGGTAGTGCAGCAGTGATTGATCCACAGCATCCTTTCTGCCTCTGTAATTGAGAGGAGGCAAATCTAGTGTCTCAAAGGTTCAAGCATGACACTTGGGATGTGTGTGAAGGCACTGTCATTTCCCAGGCMCTTCTCGTTCTCAGATGTGCCTCTTGCCTTTCCCAGATGTGCAGAGAAGCTAGTACGGAAGAGGCTTTTTGCAGCTTGTTTTCAGCTAATGGTAAAAGAACAATTGTGCAAGAACAAGACAAATCAAACAGTGTCACTGGTTGCTGCACATCTGCTTCCTTGGCCAAGTTAT
The DNA here is from genome assembly GCF_003342845.1 of Nothoprocta perdicaria. Taxonomy (NCBI): domain Eukaryota; kingdom Metazoa; phylum Chordata; class Aves; order Tinamiformes; family Tinamidae; genus Nothoprocta; species Nothoprocta perdicaria. The sequence goes on along the minus strand of NW_020454093.1, from coordinate 9,498,945 downwards.
GTAATGGKGTGCATTGATTTTTGGCTTCATACAGTAGAAGATGTTTTGGTGACCTTGATTTTAAAATATAAACATGTTTTTAATATTCTTTATAGATACAGAATATTGCATACCTCAATTTAAAAAGTAAACCATGTTGTATTGAATTAATACAATAATAGGAACAGTAATAGGAAGATGTTGGAAATACTGCGTTCTGTTCAGAGAAGAACTTTGTGGCAAGGGAGATGGGGAGCTCCCTGTTGCTTTCAGGGAGCTTCCTCTGGCCTCATGGGGGATGCCCAAGCATGGGATACGTTGCGTCTTCCTGGATGCTCAGTGTCTGAAGAGAGTGCAGTTTCAGAATGTGCAGGAACAAGCTTTGCCGGCTATTTTAAGAAGTTAATTTCTGACCTTAGTATCCCACAGCTGGAGGGTATAAAGTTTTCAAAACACTCTTAAGGGTAAAATGTTTTGTGAGGTTGTTTTGCCTATTTAAAGCTTATGGTTTTATGATACAGCGCTATTTCGGACAATCACTGTGTGTTTTCTTCCATAAATCTTCTCCTAAAAAGATGAAACAGTGAACCCTGATGTTCTGCAATACAGACTGAAGTCCTTGCAAGCAAATACGCAATATACAGTTCATATCATGGCAAGCAATGAAGCTGGTGGAACCAGTGGAGAACCAAAAACCTTCAAGACTTTGAAATTCAGTAAGTGATCTTCAAGCTTAGTTATTACTATTTTTAAAATAAGTTTTGGGGTTAAGGAAAGGTATTTTAAAGTGTGTTTAGACTGTAAAGGCATCTGCTAATTTGCTGTTCAAATGCAAGTTAAATTACGGCAGGCTGAGGATTGGTTTTTGCTGTTTATTACCTGCCTCAGAAAWCTGCATGCTATTTCAGCAGTCATGATGTTTGAAATATGTTTCCATTATAGGTACTTCATCTCCTGCATTGGATTTCCTATTTGTTTTATAGTAACAGGGAGAAGTGGCTCTGTAGAGTGGTTTTAGGAGATGGTAAAACATCAACTGTCCAAAGAGGTGGTAGGCTTGTTATCTTTAGTGATATTTAAAGCTTGCCTCAGTATGACCCTCAGTCATCTGATGTAGTTCCCAAGTTAACCAAGATGACCTCTGGACGTCTCCTTGAGTCTTAATTATTGTGTGATTGCTTTAAAATGAGTTTTAAAGGAATCAGTACTGTTCCTACTCCATCCTAGACTGCTTTCCTGGCTTGGCAGCTATGGCTTGTTAGATCRATACAGAGAGTACTGTACAGTATCCTGGGCAGAGCTCTTTAAAACTGTGCTAGTTAGATRACTTAGGTGCTTAAAACTTATATAAGGGAATACATGAGGGAGTRGTAAATATCTCTTTGCTTTTTCTTTAAAGATGAAGAGGACATTATTTCCATTGCTATACCTGTTGGATTGAGTATGGTGTTTTTATTAGTCCTTTGGATAACGTGTATTCTTAAAAAGCACATGTGAGTACACTTTATATATCATAATGCTGTTTCCAGTACATTTTAACTTGTAAAAGGCATCTTACTTTTTTAAATGCTTAATATTGGATTTTGAAACAATCTAAACCGCTCTCTTTAAACTGATAACTGATCATTAAGAAAATGTAGCAGTTTGAGAAAGAAGAGGCTAAGAATGCACATTAACTTGTAGCARCAGTTATATGCAACAGTCCAAATGGAACACACTTTCAAAAATTAATATTTAAAACTGAGCAAGGAAATAGGTTGTATGTAAATGTATCTCTCCTATAACAGTATGGCAAATGAATTATTTGAGGATCGGTTCAACTGAAGGGTTCTTGGAATTCATCTACACTGAGATAGTTCAGTGCATCTGATTGGTGATATCTGATGGTGATAATTTCTCACATAACAGCTTATTGTAGCCCTGGTTTTCCATAGCACTAGTGACACTTTCACTAAATCAAAGTTTACTTAAGATGTCTCTTCATTTGAACTATCCTGGCACACGAACACAACAGTTTTCATATGCAGTCTTTCTTTAGCTGAGTAGTATGACTTAATCATGTTCTCTTCTAGGCTCCACAGATAGTACTTAACTGTAAACTCTTAAATCAGGATGATGACTCCAGCAGTTTTTCTCCAGTTTCTTTAGCTCCATTTTTTTCTGTTGTTGTTTAAAAACCCACAAAAGAGACACGAGGGAAAAACTTTMCTGGAAAAGATTAACATAGGAAAGATTTCCTTTGTAGAAGTTGGATGTTATGGTGGTATTCAGTCTTTTGTGATGCTTGATCTCTTTCAGTTGATTAAATTTCCTTTCTCAATTACAGGTTTAAGAAAGTTTGCTGGCCTGACATACCTAATCCTGCAGAGAGCATTGCAGTAGAATGGCCGGTTGATGCGTTTATGGTAATAATCTCAAATTTTTTCATTAAAAGCGAGAAAACAGACAAATGGGAAGTGCACCTCCAATTATTTTATGCTTAAATTGAAGTATTAAATAGATAAGAAAAGAACAAATGAAATATTYTTAGTTTTATTTCACATTAGTGAAGATGCAGATTTATGAAGCATGTTCCTTAAATTTTTGTATGATAATGCTACGCTTGATGCATGACTCATTAAATACACTAGAGTATAATTCTCAGCTTTGAGTGTATTGCCTGATTGCCAAAGCAAAGTCTGGATAGTTCCCAAAATCTCCCCACCACAGACTGCAAAACATTTAATCAGATTTAATTCTTTTTGTGTTTGCTGCTTAGTGATTTTTGAAAGTTATTTAAATGAAATGGTCTTATCTGGACTATGCAGAATGTATAGTTTTCGGAGAATGGGATTGTAAAACTTGGTGTGGAAAACGTGCTGGTCAGAGTATATAAGATAAAGTCCAGCCTAATTTAGAGCCTTCATTGAAAAGAAGAAAGCTTGTTATGAGAGCTTTTAAGAAACAAAGTGATTAACTTTATCAGATATTTTTAGTTGTCTTTCACAGTATAACTACATTCCAGCTGAAATTGCACATTTGGTCTTCATTAATGCAATTTTGAAATGAAAAGATGGAATTAAAATGGCAGTTTGCTTAAGCTTCTATATATGCAAATGTATGCATAGGGGTATGTTTGTACATAAAACTTTTGTTACGTTATCTACCTTTATCCTAATCTTGAAATTGATCTCTGTACTGWCAGAATTCAGCCTTGAAGGGAATAACATCTGAGGATAAAACTATGGATGGCTTGGAAGATATAAGTGTTTTGGAGCCCTGTGTTCCTCAAGAACATGAACACTCGCTACCAATGAGTCATGAAACACATGTTTCAGAATATGCTGATGTTAATACAAAAGGCACAACTGACCTAGATGAGAAGATACCATTAAATGAAGAACATGAAGCTGCCCAGCCTCTCTCACTCTCCATGCCTTACACAATTGCTGATCAGGATTTCAGAAGTCAAGTTCAACCTTTGATGGCAGCTGAGGAAATCCAGCCTGTAGAATTGCCAGAGGATGGTGTTCATGAATTCCAACCTACTTCACATCAAATTGAAGAAAGGAAGGAAGAAGTTTCAAATCTCTTGGATTTCAGTGAAAAAGTAGTGTTCAATCCATACCTTAAAAATTCTGTTAATACAAGGGAATTTCTCATTTCTGAGAGCTTGCCAGAACACAACAAGAATGAACCAAAAAGCCAGTCAATTGCCATTTCTCCTTTGCAACCAAATATTGTCGGACAAACCTATATAACGGTGGACATGTTTGGACTGGCCACAGCTCGTTAGCAGGAGGAACCATTCTGTGCAGAGGCCCTTTGAGAGTTATCCTGGCAGTGCTGCCTCTTACATATTCTTGTGTTCAAGCCCGGATGATCTCAGTAACTTTGAATGGAATTTGGGGAGTTCCCAAAGAACAGGACTTMTTTTGAAAGGCTGTGAAGTAATTCATACACTGCATTTCTGCCTGTCCAGGTTCACTTCAACTGTTTCTTTTACATGTTGGGAGTATCAGAAGAGARTCACAGAAATTAGACTTGTTTGTTTCTTAGCTCTCCCAAGTCAGTTTATGCAAGCAAGCCGGCCCTACTTCGGGAGCACCTAGCAGACCAAGTAGCTCACAGATTTTCTGGCAGGCAACCACGAGCTGAGTAGTTCTTGGGACACAATGTACGTACTTGAACAGAGACAGGGTTTGCCAAGTCCTTCCTTGAAGCTGAATGAAGGAAAAGTACTTTCCAATTCTTCTTTCCCCCAATTGTTTGATTTGGGATTTTATTTGTGGAGTTCCTCCTAATTGAAAAGTAATTCAGTTCAGTCATCTTGTGTCCTGATTAACAGYTGCTGCAAGGTTTCCTATTTTTGTTGAGAAGATATCAGTTATATATGTTACTATGTACATTTTGAAAAAGGTAGGGTTCTGTTGGCTTTCTTGCTTCCTCATCTCTTGTTTTTAAATCATCTTTATTTTGTGATCCTTTTCATGTCTTTATTTTCTGTGTATACCTGTTCACTGGAAAATATCAGATATTAGTATTTCATTCACTGTATTTTCTTCTAGCTTCCAACTCATCTTCCAACTTATCTCAATTGAGACCTTGATATTTTTAACTGGGGAAAAAAATCAGCTAAACATCAACTATGTTAGCATAAGCATCAAATTTATATTCAGGGAAGTCTTTCTCCTTTAAGTATTTAAAAAAACTCAAAACACTAAATCTGCAAAATATCCCGAGATGTCCCCTAACTGATTTAAAAGTAGAGCTTTTTGCAGGAAGGCTGTAAGCTCTAAGTCATAAAGCCATTTGCAGTTTGTTTTATGGAGGAAATGAATGTGTTAATTAGGCAGGAAAAATCTGATTTTTTTTTCAGTGGAAATGAGGCTATTACTGTAAAATGCTTATCTCAAAATATTTATTATATTAAATGACAGCRTAGATCTATTTAACTCTGAATAAAAATGCATAAGTGGTGTTAGGCATGATATGTGCCTGGAAATACAGTTATTTTAAGACTTGAAGCTGTTTTGGCAGTATGTGAAGGCTTTACATAATTACTCTTGCATGTGCGTGACTCTTGATTTAGGGAGAAAAAATGTACCACGCATTGGGATGGAAAAAGGAGAAGACTAATMAAAGCAGGCGGTGGTTGTTTTCCTTATGGTCAAAGAAGGGAATTAGAGATGGGAAGATTCATTGTTCCTAAACCAACCTGAACTTTACTCATAATGTGTTGGCTATTGCTGAGCCAGGGTGAATTCTGYATTAAGGCTACAAAGCTGTGCCAGTCGCTTGGAATTGCCTCCTGCTTCAGAGCAGCGTTTCCTTGTTTTCCAGTGTTCCTTTTCCAAGGAACAATGAGCAAGCTGTTGCTATGGGTGTTTTGTGCRGCCTCCTTCCGTGTCAAGGTCTCTGGATGACTTTGCCAGGCACGGTGCTCTAGGCCAAGTGTTTGACTGTGCTTCCTTCCTTGGGCAAGCCCTGCTCCCAAGGAAGGCACCTTGTTAATGCTCCTGCTGCTTGGCTCCCTTTGGAAGTTACAGTCCCCTAACGTGAGCACAGAGTGCACGTGTGTGTGACACTTGTGGCACCTCTTTTGGCTCAGCAAATGCAGTCCTTTCACCTGGGTAAAGTTGTTTCTGAAGTCCTGCTAATGTTTGCTTTCTGGCTTGGCCCAGTGGCTCCATGTTTGTGTCACTTTGTGATTTAGCAGTGCAAGGTGCAGTTCAGACAGAAACCACTCCAGGACAGGCAGGAACCGAAGACTTGCTAAAACTTGAAATTTGGTRTTTGTAGATGCATCAGTGTGCATCCTTTATAAATGCAGGAATGACTTCTGAATTATCTTAGTTGTTTTAGGTGTCTGGAACATTCATGTTTTGCTTGTTCCTAGCTTCTTGTCAGCTTAACTGTAAAATGATTGTACAGGCATTTTGGATTTTTGTGTTATGTGTAGTTACTCATTTCATACTTCATGTGAATGTACTGAGAGGGTCTCAATTTATGTACATGTCTCTGCATTGAGAGCGTCTCAATTTATGTATATGTGTCTCTGTGCATGGAAATGTTCCATGTGAGAAAAATCAAGCATCCTTGCTCTGAGAATAGAGAATCACATCTGCAATGGGAAGTGCCTCGTGATGTCTGTGCGTCGTCCTATTTTCCAGTGTATTGAATGCTCAAGGTCTGAACTGCTGTTGGAGCATCTTCCAGTGCTCCCGTGGATCAGGTAACAACTATGGTCATTAAGGTACTGATCTTAAGTGCTGTGATGGGCAAGGCAACTCTCATGCTTATGTTGTAGAGACATTTGTGARCACAACAATCATACGGCAGCTGTGTTTCAAAATGTCCCTCTGAAGGGCTGAAGAAACAAATGCTCGGAGTTGTTTTGTCTCCAGCCCCAGGCTTCAGCTGTGGTGCTTGCGTTGTCGGGAGAGTAAGAGGTTTTAGCTGGTAATCCTGGACAACATAAGACCAAATGATTCAGTATCGCTGATCTGCAAAGATAAGAAATATCCCAAGGAAAGATACTGACCTAACTGTGAAGCTGCGTCTCAAGGGAATCTCAGATTTCACTTCTGAAACCTCTGRATGAATTTGAGAAGGGCTTTGTTACAGCAGCTGCAGAGCTTCACGTATCAGATGGGAAGGTTTCAGCTTTGCTCACCAAGACATACAGAAGATGCAGCACTAAGATGCGTGGTAAGTTGCTTGTGTAACAAGAAATGCAGTCCTAAACCTCACTGGTAACATAAACCAAGCAGTGTTTCTAGTAACAGATTTTATGTTACTTAGGATTACAAGAAGTAATTTATGAAACAATTTATTCAATAGTTTTTGTTTGGCCAACAGCTATTCTGAAATATTTAGGAAGGTCACTTGGCCAAATGTTAACTGGAAATAACAAACARAACTTGCATAATACAAATAACTTAGGGCAGTATAAAACTGGATTTGAAACAAGCATTGATTTGAATTGGTGTTTTGAGCCACTCCACTCTTTTCAAGACGACCGCAAAGATAGTGAAATGTTCATCTTGCTGCTGTGTTAATATTTGCCATGCTAAAGCCAGGAAGCAGAGGTGCATCCTCAGTGCTGGTTTGTCTTTAGCCGTTGTGACCTCAGTATGGGCTTACTGTCTGTTCCAGGAGCTGTTGCCTCCCAGCAACACAAAAATAACCATGTACAGTCATCAAACTTGGCTCTTGTGGTGTCTTCATTTTATGGTTACTCATGATTTATTTATTCATAGTTTACCAGTAAATATACTRCTCGTTGCCTTGAGTAGGCAAGGATGTACCTAAAGCATATACAAAAGATAATGTTTTATGAATCTGAAGTGAAGCCAACAAAAAGTAAGTATCCCTTTTATAGTACAAACTGCTCTTAGCGCTGTCACTAATGTTTGTTAGGCTGCCTGTTACCAAAGTRTGTTACCTCTGTATTACCTCTGTACCTCTTTGCAGGTATTCAGTCTTTGCAGATGACAAAATCTTTAAATGTTTGACAGAAGTGTAACCGTTCTAATGAGTTTCTGTTCTGTGAAGTAATTTGCCWAATGTCTTCCTGGGCTGCTTTGTGTTTAGTTCCTTCAGTCTTTGAAGGGTGAGTAACTGCAGTGCCACTTCCCCATTTAATTCAAGTTATTGCATTACCTGGTTCTTCTGAGTTCAGAATATGAAAATAGGGACAATCCAGAAGTTGGAGCAGGTATTGGAGTAAAATGTTCCTTTGTGAAATGTTCTTTCAAATGCAAAATACCAAAGCATGAACTAAAACAGATAGGATATGTATGTGGCATAGATGTGTTCTCTGTTCAAACTGTTGTAACTGAGCACTTGCAAAGTACACGTGGAGTATTTGTGCTGCAGTATGCTCTCCTTTCCTCAGTTACTGAAGATAGTTGCTTCTAGAAACTTGTGCCCACTAAAAAGTTTAAATTTTGTCATTCAAGTAAGTTTCTCCAAAATGTTAGTCCTTAAGGGTTTGGACACTGTGTAGGTGCCATAATTTAGTACTGTCTGCTTCTCTGGTCCTTAGTGCAGATGTGTCATGCAGAACAAAACCGAACCAAAAATAGCACCTTATTCTGAAAAGGAAACTTTGGAAAGTTTTCTAAAATGAAACAAAAGCGATTTATATCACAGTGCAATAGAAATGCAAGCAATCTTGCTTTTAATTCTTAATTAAGATTGAGTACACTTCTGGAATCAATCTTTTCATGGTAGATAATGAGTCAGGACATGGATTTCAGTCTGTATTTCTGTTRCTTGCTATAGTTCAAGCACTTAGCTTATTTTAGGAGCTTGGAGGACTTTTGGTTTTTGTTTCCTTGTTTGCTTCCTTCTTGGAGCAGAAGTAGATGCCTAGAGTCAGTAGTTTCTGAGATAAACTGCTTTTATAAAGACATGCTTACAAGACCCTTTGAACATACAAAAGGAACAGCAGAGGACAGTATCTTTGATTTCTAAGTTTTTTCTAACTCACATATCGCCTAGRAACTCTTACATCCAGCTATCTTAATGGCTTTTTTTGTCCTGACTCTCTMCTGCTTTTTCTCTTAGGAGCTTGTATTTCCCTTTGCTTCATTTCCAGTGGAATTCCTCCATCTCCGTAGGTTGTATCACCAGTAGGCCCTGTGTTTGGCTTGTGTTTTGGGAGTGTATCTATTTCTGCTTTTRTTTTTATTCTTTGAAGAGCTCAGTTGCTTTTTACAATTCTCCTCCTAAAAGTATCTGCTGTTTGAGCTTCAACAAGATTTCACACTGTCCCCATTACTTTGCTTTGTGTGGTGAGCAACAGGAAATAAGAGTGAATCATTTCTGGTGAATGTGGACTCATGAGTTTAGATTTTGTTAATTTCTACCCCCTTCCTGTCCACAGTGCTAGTTTTCTGTCAGGAAATGCTGTCTTGATCAAAGGATGGTCTTGAAGAGAAGCTGAATGGATGGCATTTTTTTCTGCTGTATTGTGGTGAGGACATGTGTGATCCTGAATAGAGACCCTGTCCTTTCTCCCTTGTCTGTGTGTCACCTTCCCTTTGTACTTCCCATTGCTCTGGGCTCCCAGAGGAGCCTCCCTGCAGGGCTCTGTCCCTCCCTTGGGAGCACAGGGTTGGGTTTCCCAGGGCCAGCAGGGACACCTGCATCCTGCCTGGGGCTTGCTGCCCAGCAGCTCAGCTATGGCATCTTGCTGCCTGTGGCAGGGAGCAAATTCCAAGCATGAATATAAAGGAAAACTCAGGTTTATAATGAGGTACCTGGGGTGGATTTCTTYAGCTTTGTTGTCTGATAAAGAACTTTCTATATATTCTAGTATATAGGTGCTGCAGGTTGTGTGACTAACAGAAAAGGCAGCCTCACATGCCTCTTCCTGTCAGCCAGTTTGTCCAGTAAGCTTTTCCCTGCAGTCCTTCCATCCTGTACAGGGGGCTTGCCCATCCTTTCCTAAGCAATATACTTAATTATCGTTGCTGTAGYGGTAAAGTTGCCATTGTGCATTAGCAGTTCATGAACATCCTAGAACTGGATCCTACTACTATCCCCACCTTGCCTCCTGGTACCTGGGGTTTGTCACCATGTCCTTGGATAAATCCTTGGGTACATTTTCTCTTGTGGGTCTGTACTCTGTGCCCATCCCTGAAAGTGACTGAGAGAGATAGGCACGCCATGCATGAGCCAGCATGTTGGTATGCATGCATATGTCTGTGTGCATGTTTGTGACAGGCCTAGGTTTATCCTGAATTTCTCTAGACAGAAGCACTTGTATGATGAGCTTTTCTCCAGCTTTTGTGGGTATGTGTGTTAGTGCCTTTGTGATTCATTTTACTTTCATGTATAGATCTGTATTTACTACAGTAACAAAAGATTGTGTATATTTTGTGGGAAGAGTAGTAGACTTTGAATGTTTTGTACTGAAGTGGCATAAGCTGCTATTTAAAATAAGAAAATTAAAAGGCTGTGATACAGATGCTCAAAATTATGATCTATGGGAATAGTTATTTTCACTTAGGGTGAACATAACCAGCAAAAAAGGTAAGTAAAAATTTATTTGAAATAGAAAAGCAAAACTCAGTTTATCAGGTCTTACAAAAATCTAGCAGATCTGCTCATCTACAAGGAAGATGGTGAGGTGAGGAGGAAGCAKCCCCTTTGGCTCCACAGGATTGAGCAGAGCAGAGTGTGGAAGGGAAGGAACGAGCAGAGCTGTGGCCAGGCTGCCGTGTGTCGCCCACCTCTGCGCTCGCTCTTGGGCGAGTTGGCAGCAAGGCCCAGGTTGCAGGGTCTAGTCTTGGCAGCTTTTGCCTGGCAAATATGTTAACTTGTGTCTTTAGTAGCTACAACTTGGCAGAAGTGCAGGGGGAAAACGGGCCCTGGTTCAGAGTGAGAAGTGCACAAACTAGAAAATCATGGAATTACTGTGTTGGGAGAGCACATGGAGCAGGAGAGCTAAGCAGCAAGATAGTAGGACCAAGGAAAGAGATTGACTCCCTGTACTTGGTGTTGGTGAGGCTGAGCCTCGAATACTGTGTTCAGTTTTGAGACCCTCACTACAACCAAGGACATTGAGGTGCTAGAGCACGTCCCAAGAAGAGCAATAATGCTAGTGAAGCAGCTGGAGCACAGACCTTATGAAGAGCAGCTGAGGGAGTTGAGGTTATTTAGCCTGGAGAAGAAGAGGCTCAGAGGAGACCTTATGCTCTGCAACCACCTGTAAGGAGGYGGTTGTGARGWGGGAATCAGTCTCTTCTCCAGAATAACTACTGATAGGACAGGTGGAAGTGGCCTCAAGTTGCACCAAGGGAGGTTCAGGTTGGACATTAGAAAGGATTTCTATGCAGAAGGAGTAGTGAAGCATTGGTCATTGTCCCTGGCAGTCTTCAAAAATGTGTAGTTGAGGCACTTAGGGATGTGGTTTAACAGACGTGGTATTGAAGAGCTTATGGCTGGACTCAATAGCCTTGAAGGTCTCTTCCGACCGTTATGATTGTGTGTTCTTTTGTGTGGGAGGCAGCTCAGCCTCACCTGAGGCTGTCTGAAGGGAAGAGAGGAGCTCGTAAAGCTTTGGTGCATGTGGCAGGGCCAGGGGCTGCAGTAGATGTATATGAAGCTGTTGGTGGTTGTGCAGCATCAAGGGGGAGATGAGCACCCACTGTGAGCTCCTGGGGCAGAGCACGGTGYTCTGGCACAGGCTCCTGTGTGGACCATGGTCAGTCACAAGAGCCTTGTGGGAGCTGCAGCAGCTGCTCATGCGCTAGGAGGTCCCTTCCTCTCCCCTGTAACTTCTGTGCTCCCCGATGCCAGGAGCTGAGGTCTTCACCGGCACATTGCTCTGCTGCAGGCGGTCAGGGCTGCTGCTACACCTATAATGTTGTTGAACTTAACTGTAAGCCCAAGCACCCGCATAAATGGCAGTAGAAGGGCATTTTAAGGCTTATCACTATGCCCCCCAGCAAGTAAAATAATCTTAGTGGAGTCCAGCCCTGAACAGCTCTGCCACGTTGTGCCCTGGCGCCAGAGTGGCGGGGTRTGCTGAGCTGGCTCTAAGCGCACAGAGCCTGCAAGGCATTTCTCCCGTTTTAGACTTCCTCAAAGTGGGCAAAAAACTGCATCTGTTCAAGCAGAAAGAGATGCAGCCACAGGTCTGGTCCAGAAATGGGCTTTGAGAGCTCAGCGTTCCCGAAGTGCATGGGAATGGATATTGCAAACACACGGGGTCAGCGCTTGGTGCCTCTCTGGCCGTGGCAGCGCGGTGATTCAGGCCGCAGCAATGCGTGAGAACAGCGTAGCCCTCGCGTAGCCTTCGTTCCTCGGGGACAGGGAGCCCATAGCGGGGCTGTTCTGTGCGCAGGGGCCTTGGGGGGCCCTCAAACAGGAGAAACATGCGCTGAGGGCCCAGAGTGAGGAGGCCCTGAGCCTGACCGTGGCGCTTCATGGCCCCCTCAGCGCTGGGACAAGCAAGGCCWCGTGCTGGTCCCTTGCTGCCAGTGGGAGAAGCAGCCCGAGGGGATGTGCACTGATCAGAGAAGAAATAATTTCAGTTGTTAACTAATTTGAGTAATTAATTTGGGAGGGGCTGGGGCTAGTCACCCTCTCTGCATGTGGAACAGGGCGATGCTGCCCTCTCCTGGCATGGCTGCTGGGTGCCTGTGTGTGGGAGGCCCCTGGGCCTGGGGGAGGCTGTGCAGCCCTGAGCTGACCGTGGCCCTGTGCCTTGGGGACAGCCTGTGACCMTGTCACAGCCAGGGGACAGCCTGTGACCATGTCACAGCCAGGGGACAGCCTGTGCTGGCTGCTGCTGCCGGGACGGGCTGCTGCTGCTGGCCAGGGTGCTGCCCGTGGCACCGGCCCATGGCCACCTTTCAGCTGCAGCCCAGAGACACCGAGTGCCACACCAAGCGGGGCAGCAGGGCAGAGCTGCTGTCTGAGGATTTGTGCAGGGTTTTGCCCAGGATCCATGACAGTAAGCTGTGCAGTCACAACTGGGTCAGTGCTAGAAGCTTGCGGAGCGCTGGCTGTGATCCATGGTTGATCCATGGCCCATCCACTCCAGCAGAGCTTCCCAGGCCCTCTGGTTTCACTTGCTGAGAGCTGATGCTCCCCCCTTGGGCCAGCTCTGTGTGACTTAGATTAGCATGGAAGGAGAGCCAGTGCTAGGGCACTAGCACACAGTGTATTTCTGTTTTGCAGGCAAGCTTGAACACACATTCCTTGCTCTTAATTTCACCCTGTGCCTCCCCATTTGCTCATCTGTGCTTCCCTCTTCACTGCCTTGGGAGCAGTGACCAGCAGCTGATGAGCGCATCTTGTGTGAGAGCTTGCTCTTTTCTTCACCCTGGACCACACTCTGCTTCAGGGGTTCCAAGTTGTTTGTATGGCGTGGGGGGAAAGGCAAGGGCTTTGGCTCGTTTTCTCCCTGTAGCTCCCTTCACAGCGGGAAGAGGAGGAGGATGAGGCAAGAGAGAATAACGAGTGACACTGCCAAGTGCGTATGCATTTATTCCTCAAGGCTGTGACTCAGCTTGTGCTGTTGTTCCAGTTCTGCTTTCCCCCTGCTGTCCCTCACACGTGGCAGTCGGTCAGGTAGGTCCTGCCGTGAGGGCTCAGGCTGCTGGACAGGCAGCTCCCTGCTTCACCTGGGGGTTTCTCATTTGGTTGGCAAGAGGGGAGGGTGTTTGGGATTTGCTGGCTATTGCCTGGTAGCTGGAGCATGCTGGAGATCAGGGAGGAGATGGTGCTGCTGCACCATAAACATGCAGCAGATAGGCCAAGAAAATGYGTGGAAGAGATTTTTGCAGGCAGGTTCAATGTTATTCTGATTATTGATGGTCAGAATGMACCAGTATTCCCTCCCTGTGCACAGAACTCCAGACACAGGGTGAGAAGGCAGGTCTGAACATCTGCTTTGACTGCCACTAGCTGTTGCCCGTGCTGTATTGCTGCTGTTTGTCACTTGTGGAAAACTCTGGGCTGCTCCATCCCTGGTGTTTGGTTAGTGACTTCCACAGCTTTTCTGGGGCTCTGCTGAAGCGGGGCCATGCAGATGAATAGCTCTTCCAAGGAAGCTGGAAGGCATGTGCTGGCCTGGTGCACAAGCTACACAAGTATGTGTTTCCTGTGGAAAGCACAGCATTCCCGGCATTCCCTGTCCAGGCCAATTTCCTCTGTTTATTTCAACAGTTACAGGAAATCACTGTGTCAGAATCAGAAGTTCGGTGAAGCCAGAGCTGCTGCTACCTCTTCTGCCTCTATTTCCCCAAGCAGGTGTCAAGCAGTAATGCTGAACCTGGTCATCAGCCATGGAAGAAGAAGGAAGTATGAARGATGTCACTGCAGAAGCTTAAGGTGCTGTATTTAGGTTTCCTAATAGTGGCTAGGAAAACTGYATAGTGAAGTAGRCATTTGGAATGTTGAAATTACCTGTTGTTATGCCCTGGGATCAYTGCTGTGTTGCTGTGTAAGAAATGCTTCTTGATGCTGATGGATACACACAGTAATACAGGTGTCATTCTGCCCTGTTTAACTCTTGATAGTCTACAAAAAGCAGTCTTAGCTGGGAGGGAGGAGCTGTTTTCTCCCCTCACTTGCTGCCTTTGAACCCTTACTGATGTGTGCAGATTCTGACCAGAAGATCTGAATGTGCTTTTTGCATTTGCTGAGAAGTAGAACTGTGAGGATCCCTCCATTTCTTGGAAAAAGAAGAAACAAAGCCCAGGGAGATTAAGACTAATGTTAAAGTAGCCAGTTTTGGATTCTAACTCATTTCTTGGAAATAAGTCTGCATGAGTAACCTGGGCTATCGTTCTTGCTGTTGTAATTTCTCTTGGAACTGATCATTATTTCTGGTCCTTTTCCTGATGTTGTCAGACACAAACAAGCTTGCCTGCAATGAGGTTCCTGAGACTTGTTTTCAAGCTGCAGTGAGACAGGGCCACCCTTCTTCCAAGAAGTGCTGGTTATCACGAGACAGGAACACCGGGAATACACCGGGATTTGGCAGCAGTAGGAATGGCACTGGCTCCCTTGTCCAGTGCTCTCACCAACCACCATCACTGCAACTTATACCTATGACAAGTGGATTAAAATAAAAACAAGGATTGAAGAGTTCATCTTCTGCTGAACTTCCCCACKGTATCCAAATAGGTATCTGAATATATATTTGTGTGTATTAGTTTTTTTTGCAAGAAAAGTACTATGTATGAAAGCAGCCTTACCTTTTGGGTATACTGTGGTCACATCTCTGGTTATGTTTCTTAATTTCTTGCCTATTAAGCAGTGTCCAGACTATTTCTTCTGTGATTATTATTTAAGTTAGCTTTGCAAGAACTCTGACTTCAGCACACAAAGCATATAAATAATTTTGGATTGGTTTTGTGTATTTTGTAGTAGACAAATGCAACATCGAGGCTCAGTTGGGTAACAGAGGAAGACATTTGAAAATTACAAAATGTAAATTGTAGAAAGCAGAGTTTGCATGATAACCAACATGCAGCTTGCAAAAGATGAAGACAGTGTACTGATATTAAAACATTTCTTTTCCATATAGCAACAGTTTATGCAGCAGTTCCCAAGTTKAACGKCTGGCTGGAGCATGCAAGCCCCTTGCAGCTGGGTCRCTGCATACAAGTGCCCAGYAGCTTAGTGAGACAAAGTTCCYCAAAATACACAGTAAAATTTGACCTAATCTTGCTAGCAGTTCACTCCAGCATCAAGGTACTTCCCATGTTAGTCTCTTGAGAGGTGCTTTCCAGTGGTCAGACCCTTGTGTCTGGCCTGTTACAGAGATTTCCCCTGCAAGTTCTCCAACTCCAGTGCATGTACCCACTGCCAAGGCAGCCTGTGCAACCAGTCACAAAGCYGTGGAGGGAGGCCAGCGTTCTCTGAGGTTCTTATTGCTTTAAACCTAAGGAGCGGCTGATGAGCACTGGGAGATTTAGTTCTTAGCTGTTAAYTTTAAATTCATCCGTTGTCTTATATTGTCAAATGTTGTCAATGTTGTCTTAAAATACAGCTTTGTGCACTGAAGCTTTAGCACTGCTCTTGTTTTTGGGAGTGGCTCAGCTTGCAATGAACAGTACAGAGAAAATGAACAAAATGTTAGTATATATGAGCCTCTGCTTTCTTGCTTTTCCTTACACTTTAAGAGATCTGGAATTTGTGAAATGTAGGATATTTGGTTCTGCCTTTCTTCCCCAGGCTTATGCATTTAGAACCTGACCATACTGAAGCGCTATGGCCTGAGCGCTAAACTGGCGACTTTTTAAACTATAGCCCACCACAATCTGCGCTTTCATAACAGCACCATTCTCTGTTATAAATTGCTTCCAAATACCATAAAAATCAGTCTTGGAAGTTAAAATGCATATATGCATCTGCAGTAGCAACTGGGACAGCAGCTTAAAGAATTTTAATGTGTTTTTAAAAATGTACCTAACTGGTTAATTACAACAGCTGTTTCCTGTGGAAAACCAGCTGGTCTGTTTAGTCCTCTTTGGTGCAGATAGGTGGGCCTGTGCAAGTTGCCTTTGCTCCAGGGAAGTGTCCGCAGCCCCTGCGACTCCCTGGGATTTTGGCTCCTGCTGTGCAGGCTGGGCTAGGGCAGCACCAGCTCCTGGGCTGCTCCTCGAGTTAAGACCTGCTGTTAAGCTAAATTGAAATTACTGGGGCTGAACCAGGGGCTGGGTTGTAGTTCTCCAGGGTGAGCTGCACAGCCGGGGATGCCCTAAGCTGTCAGCGCGTGGTGGTGCTCGAGCCTTACAGCAGAAAGGCAAAACCTCCCCAGGGCCGCAGACTAGAGACAACTTCTGCCCCGGCTCTCCCTCTCCAAGGAGGAATAAAAGCAAAGCCYGTGGTCTGTCCTGGGCCAAGCATTCTGCAAATCTTAAATAGTATTTTGCTAGGCTGCTGTAGGGGCCTGCCTTGCCCACAGTGAAGTCGGTTGGAAGGTGTGTGTGTGGTTTTTTTTCTGCAGCCCTTTTCTGGGCTTTTTTTTTCTTGTGTGTGTGTGTGTCTGTGTGGTGGTGGTTTTTTTTTTTTTTTTTTTTTTTTTTGTGGTGTTGGTTTTTTTGTTCCCTCTAGGAACACTTCTTTTTACAAACAGAAAACTAACTAGCCAGGCTGCCCTTGAGAAGTTCCCTGTGTGCTAACACTGAGGAAAATACTCATCTGCATTAGCCACCCTTCCCTAGCACTGAACAGCAGTGTCCTAACTGTTCTTCCACCCCATCTGAAATAATCCAGTCTGGCTAATTAGGATGGGCATGAAAGTGTCAACACTGCAGTGTCATTTCATTTTAATGCCTTTATTTCTTAAAGTGCATCATAGTTAAATTAGAAAAGAGAAAAAAACCTTTCCCTTTGATTACAATGGCAGACAGGGCCAAGTTCAGCCAGTTGCAGGGCCTTGCTCCAATGCATCACATGATCACGTTCCCTTTAAAACCTCTGTGCAAGCGTTTGATACAATCAGCTGATGTTCCACATGAATTAAAACAAACAAAAAAMCCCCTACATGCTCTCATATTTTGGCACAGAGGTTGTGAACAAGCTGTCAAGGCTGTTTGTTTGTTGTATGGCTTCTGTAAGCTTTTMTCCAACAAGTGTTTCCTGTTCAGTCTTTACCCAGGTAAATACACAAGATCATAAGATAACTAACATATTTCTATCACCTATATGACAGAATTATTTCAAGAGTCTATTCTCATATAATCCTCTGCAATCATTACTGCTGATCTATACRCAATGAGCACTGCAATTGCAGAAGTGACATGGGTAAGAGCATCCTCTTAGCATGCTGCCTGATTTAGGAAATAGTCCAGGAATAACAGCACTTACCAATAACATGTTTTCCCTTTATCAGACAGGGCCAAAATCATCTTTAGCAGTGACTTCACCAGCGCAGCTGCTCTCACAAGTCAGTATCTGCAACCTGCATCGCAAGAGCTGTAGGTCTCTGAAGCAAGAGCAGCGGAAGCAGGTGGGTGTTGAGTTCACTGAGTCTCACAGAACGTGCTGGAGGGAGGCTGGGAGAGGGGCAGTGTCACCAAAGGGCTTGTGCAGGGACTGCTGGAGCCCACAAACATTCACAGATCTTTGACGAGGCCGTGTGTGGCTGCAGGAGAGTCCCAAGAAGCAGGCAGGTGGCTCAAATAAAGCTTATGGYTTATTGTGTGGGGTTTTACAGTCTTTAGGAAGCCTATACAGGGAAGACAGTCAGTCCCCTGCAAACTAACTACTATTAGTGTCAGACTGTGTTTGGTGTAAGGTTGCTCCTTGGACTTCTCAGAAAGGAAAAGGCACTTTTTCCAGGGCACTTCTGGCCAGGTAATTTATATTATATCCTACCTGCTGGGGGAGTGTTGAAATATGCTAAGGTGGAAGGAGGAGAAAAGGGGACCAACATACTCAGGAATGTTGTGACAATGTAGTTACATTAAGCATTTTAGGRAAAAAAGTGCCCTGATACTAAAGCTATTAAACTTGTTAATGAATRGGCTAGATGGAGAAAGGAATTACAAAATACTGAATAAAATGACATTATTAAAGATTGTTTTCTATATCTGTTTTGAATAGCAGCGACTTCCAGGGATAATCTTATAAAGTTACTCTACTGTCTAGTTTCTTTGTAACAGCAGAAACCACATGAACATTTATWTTTACATCAGTCCTTCAATGCAGGCTGGCATAAAAGGAACACGGGGAGTAAAAAGGACAGTGGCCCAGATCCTTCCTGGGCCTTCCAGCAAGTGTGTTTAGAACAGCAGCACCGCAGCTCACAGCACAAAATGTTCCAGCAAGTCTTAAATACACAGAGCTCTGCTGAGGAGGAATAAAGTCCTTGTTGTATTCTCACAACAAGGCACATAGTGTTCTTAATTGGGATTTTTTTTATAATGTCAGATTAGAAAGCTGACAAGACTAAGTTAACTTAATCTACAGGAGTACCACAAAACTTCATCAAAAGGGTTTTGGTTTTTATTTTTAAGAGCTAGCTGTTTCCTTAAACCCTTTTATAGACCATCTTCAAGAACTGTATCTTGAAAAAGATGCAAACTGCATGAACAGGAGGGAAGAGAGAAAAAATAAGACACACGCTTCAAGTTGAGGGTGTCGGGTACCTTCCCTGTGCCCAGGATCAATGCTTTGGTTTTTGCTAGTTCCAGTTCCAAGGTGGTCTTTGGGTGTCAGCAGTGAAGTTATGGCATAATAATCTTTGCAGTCGAGAAGGAAGGAAGTCACGTTCCCTCTCGTAAGCATTGTTAGAAAAAATATTAAAAAGTTACAGCTCATTGTTTGCCTCAAGTTGCAGATGGCATTAAATTGTCTCCATTTACGTGACCAAAGAGGTGCAGTGTAATTAGACAGTGATTTGGGTACAAATCTAAGTTTGAAAGTTAGAAATCCAGCTGAAAACAAAAATGAAGACTGCACTGGTGTGCGACAAGTTGCAAGGCACACTTCTAAGCCCAGTTATAGTTCATGTGCAYATATATCTTTACAGAGGCAGAATACTGATAACTACAGTAGCACTGAGCCAAGCAATTATGGCTTTTTTTTTCTGTTTGCACACTACCACATTTTCTCTTCCCTTTTCAAAGGTGGGATGAATGTATTTTGCACAATTTAGGAATTATGGCATTGGGCCAAACCAGAATTCACCAAGTCCATCAAGCTACTGAAAACTGCATGTTTTAGTTCATTTTTCCTGCATGAGAATACTAAACTTCAGGCCTTAGATTGGCATGAAGATGCTCCAAACAATAAAAGCTGTCTTTTTTTCACTGCTGCAAATCTTAAAGTATTTCTTCTAGGAGGTCTGTTGGCAGATGTGATTATTGAAACTTGCTTCTTTTCAGTTGTGTAGATCTGATGCAAGACACAGAAAAGCAAGGCAGCACAAAGGCTTGCTCAGCTATTCAGACAAGTAAGGTTTTATGTAGTGCATGAAGTAAGTCTCCAGTAGGGCTGGACTGTAACTTTTCCACAGAGACATAGTCCTTGCMTATTCTGTCAAATGACTCTTCAATATTTTTATCTGCATTCAGATAAAAAATATTTAGCTTAATTTATCAAGAACACAGGCGAAAGTGTGAACAGGCACTGGTAAAGGCCTAACGGAGCCAGTCTCTTCCCTCACTGAGGCACGTAGCCCCCTTGTCTCACAGTCTGCGGGAGGTAACTTTTGGGCATCTCCTCCACTGCTGCTGCATTTTCCTCTCCTGTTTCAGGTCTCGCAGTGCACGGTGCCTCAGTACCTGCCTGCAGAACCTCTGCCAGAGCAGCTTCTTCGGGGTTTATCTCCAGCCCCAGGGCCAAAAGCTGCACRTTCTGACCCGAGAGCTGCAGCTGCGCGAAGCCAACAAGATCCTCCTCGGCGGCAGGAGCAGCTTGCTGGGCTCTGTCCGAGCGCAGCCTGTCCGTGCTGSCTTCGTCCTGCCCGCGGCTTTGTTTGAAATACATCTGCCTGGGAGTGCCGCCGTCGGCCTCCTCCGCCCGCTCTTCGGAGTCGAGCAGCGGCTGCGTGGACTCGGACCTGGAGAAGACCTGCACGGCCGGCGTCTGGTCGCGGTAGCCGTTGAGCACCACGGTCGAATACTGCACCGTGCTGGAGGTGTTCTGGGCGGCGTCGCCTTCGTCGCTGTCCGAGACGCTCTGCCTGGGGGACGACATGCAGGAGGAGCCGCCGATGCCACTGCTGTGCCCCTCCGAGGTGCTCTTCTCCTTTTTAAGCAAGTCAAAGGGTTTCAGATCCTGCTCTGAGAAGGACTTCTTGTCGTCGGCTTCTATTTCGACAACGCTGACATCTGTAAAGCTGCCTTCTGGGTACATCTGCTCTTTGGAACTAATGTTATGCTGAAAGAAATAAATTGATTTTTCCAAAGAGGAAGGTTATTTGAAAATCAAGTACATCAATACCTCAGTTTCTATCCTGCAGCTGCTTTGAGATCCACCTATAAATTCCTTCCTTACAGAACCTGGCAGTATCTCTCAAGTTAGGATGYAGCTGCTCCAGCACAAAGTCTTACCCTAAAACCATAATTACCTGAGAGCTTTTTCCTAAGTTCAGCAGTTCTGAAATGCTCTGACCATAGCACCATTCTTGGTGCAGCACAGGCACATTCTGGATTGAAGTCCTACATAAATACTCTCCTTCCCCATAGCACAGTCAACATCAGGGCCCTTTGTAGAAGCTTCTTTCACAGGACCAGAAGAATTGCTGCYGCTTTCCTCAGCCACGAGCAACTCTGCAACTTTTCTCATTCATCACTTCACTGTCCAAACAAGTGGCTTTAAGGCTTTGAAAACAGGAGTCAAGAATTCTGTTAATCTAATCCTGATTCCATGTGACTGAATAAAAGAATTAGTATTTGAGCAASTTAAAGCCCAAAGTTAAAGCTGCTCTGTGCTGCCAGCCATAAATCCCTAATGCTGAATCTACTGCTGCAATCAAGTCTTCTACCCTTATCATACCCCTAATGCCCAGGAACTTAACATTCAGGCAGTTCCTTTTTTCCTGAAATCTCTGTCTATGCCGGAAGAGACAAGACTCCCACAGATCAGTTTATTTAAAACCTTACAGACTAAGATAGAGAATGCAGGAAGATGAATATTACCTTAGCTGAAACTTGAGGTGACCACTGAGCAATATTACTCTTGGATGGATCCGGAACATTAGGCCAGATATGTTTTTTAATTCTGTAGAGGATTAGAARTAGAATGGAGATAAAAGATGGACGCCTAACATTTCTGTGTTGGTAGCAAGTACTCAACAATGCAGGACACAGGGCCCTTAAAACTAATTTTTCAAGCATGAGACCATTTTTGCATTTCCAGATAGAAGCACCTGCAATTCCTGATCTTTGTAATAAGCTGTATTATTAAAACACAGCATTGAACCTGCACACATTAGCTGTATTCATATTATAGATGCAAACACACAGACGGGAAAGGATGGAGAGGTTTTCAACTGTGTAGAGTTCTAGAAGCTACAGAGCAGGTATCTGAAACAGAGACTAGGAGGCAAAGCAATACAGAAACACATTCCTACCACTTCAATACAACTGACTTCCTAAATACAGACACCCATCACAACTGTCATTAAACAGCCTTCACACAAAGCAGACTTGTGAAAAAATGTTTAAAGAAAAACTTCCTTTTTTTTTTTTTAAACCCAAAACTCCTAAATTTAAGAATGCAATAACTTAACATCAGCGTTTCTCTAGATCACATCTGAAGTACCCCAGCCAAACTTTTTTTTTTTCTTTGAAASAGGCTTATGGATCTGATCCTGCTCTCTGCTCCACAGACACCGTCCGCAGACAGACTCTGTCAGAGAAGCCKTAATGCGCTGCGAGACGGGCTGTGCAGCCCACTGAGAGCTCGTGTTGGCAGCAGCAGAAAGGTGAGAAGGAGAAGAGCATAAAGTGCTGCCTTCACTGCAAGGAAAAGGGGTCTGGACTACGAGAAGGGAGAGGTGCTGCTGTTGACCAGGGAAATATTTCAGCAGTAAAATCTTAGCTAAAGCTTAAGAGCTCTAGGGTAAAGGGCCCAGGAGAGGAGCAAGAGCAGCAAGTGTTTCCCCGCAGCTAATAAACATGCACAGAATTTGACAGAGGTTACGCAAGATAAAACATTTGCTGACATTTTTTCAGTTGCTAAACTTAAAAGTGTTTGCTAAAACATTAACCAGCTCAAATAGAGCTAGAGAAAACATTCTTTTGTGTAAAGATCTGCAGCATATGCAAACATTTGTAGCAAATGTAATCGTAATCAAAACAYAGCTAAAAGCAGGAGTTTGAGGGTTAATCATTAACAGTAGGGTAAGAAATAGAATTAGTACCACAGAAGCTCAGTTTCCCAGGGAGAGCATAGACATTATCACCAATTGATGCATGTGAGTTTTACCTTTCACTCCTGACTTRAGCACTGGGCATTTATTTGCTTACGCTGAATGAGGGCCATGTCTGTCGTGCCCCAAAATAAAAATATATTTCATTTATACTTACAAGTCACGTTTGTTAAAGCAAAACAAAACTCCAAGGAGTACGATCAGCAGAAATGCTAGGCACACGGGTACAACTATGGCTTCAATTTCTCCTTTCCCTGAAAAAATAAAAGGAAAAGAACAGTTATAGCTGCCTCTTCAGCATTCAGTAGGAATTGAAGGAACTCAGGAAGTGCTGCCACAGGACAGAGAGAATCTGGAAGACGCTACACCCACAGGCTTCAGCTCCAGAAGAGCCTTTTCACTCCGTGGAAAAGCCTGCTAAGAAAGGCATGAAAAGCCATGTCCAAACAACCTAGAGCATCAATACAAACAGCTGGTTGCTCTGGAGGCTTTAGTCATCATGTAGTCATCAGCAATTCTACAGTTTAGGCAGATATGACAGTACTATCTGTATGAATATATCCATGGTCCAGCTGGTTTAGTAGCCTACCAGTTGTCTCATCAAAGTGATGGTCAAATGACTATGGTAAGCCAAGCCACTAGTCACTCATCCACTTTCTTTGTGAAAATACCCACTGTTTGCAAACACTTCAGGCTGCATTATAGGGAAGAAAACATTACAACACGTTATGCACAGTTTTAAGTATTGTAAACCCTGCAGAATATTTATGGAAGAGCAAAGCTGTATAGAATAATAGCACAGTAAGTATGAATCTGTAATTGTGCTTTCCAAACCAGAGCTCTGCTCATTTTGTTACTCTTACCATTACAAAACAAAGCACTCTTTAAAGCTATATACATATTAAATGGATAAACTCTTCAAAATGAGTTTCTGTAATAATTGTAACATAAAATCTAGCGATGATGTAAATGGAAACAAAAAAAAAGAAAAGCCAAAGGAGAATTTTAATAATGTCTCATGCTGATCAGCACCAAGATGAGCAAGCCGAGATCCCAAGCACTTCTCTTTGCAGCTTCTCAAGACGTTCAGATGAGGGTAACAAAGACCAAGATGCGTTCAGACTAAAACAATGATTTTGGATCATTATCTTCCATCCTAGGGTCTTGAGGACTTGCGGGGGCAGGTGGGGGGCGGGTCAAAGGAGCTAAGAGGACAAGGGCAGTGAGTAAATCCTAACAACTACYGGATAAAAGACTAGTCAGTGTCAGCTCCTGGGGGTACACAAAGCAAACCAAAGCCCGAGGCCAAATGTTTGCAGCACAGGCACAATCCAGGAGCCCGGAAGAGGGCAGCAATGTCCCTTTTCCTAGGTTCCCTTTCAAGGCATTGCTTTCAACTGTGACAGCAGTGACTGAAATATCTTGTTAAATAACATCACTTTCTGCTCATATCAAGTCTTGCAATGAGCTTTGCTACACTGCTGCACCATTATCTCATATTTCTATTTTTGCCCCTCTCTTACCAAATTTTTGTGTAGTAAATGTAAAATCAGGACCACTCCTGCCTCCTTCATCTGTGTAGGCCATCATCCGCACAGTATACAGCGTGTCGCTGGCCAGAGAAGAGAGGGTGTATTCCGTCTTGGAAGGATCCACTGACACAGCTAAACACAGGAAAAAAAAAAAAGTTGTATCAGTTTTGTTTACAATTTATTAGATCTGCACGAATACAGCAGCACTCAGACACCACGACTTGAGAGGTGCAAAACACTTGCAAAGGAGTGTATGGCTGCAAGGAAAGTGCAACAGAAACAGCAAAGTTACAGCTTGTTCAAGGAGGGCCAAGATTTRTTTCTTTCTGTACAGGTATTTGAATCAACTGATTTAGTCTATCTTGATGAAACTCTACGTGTTAATTTTTAACTTTTTWAAAAAGTAGCTATAAACTGATACTAAAGCTGACAGTTTTTAAGATCTTCTAATTAATAAATAGAACACATGGTTATGTAGAAATTGAAGCTAGTGTAGCCRTAAGGGACTGGCCCATCTGCCTTAAGCAGACTTCAAAAAGAAAAGGAAAACATGAGCGCCATTTTAGTCCACCTTGTCTTTGCCCATCAAGTAAGAGAGTTAAGAGCTGAAACTGCCAAATTGCTCAAACTCTGCCAACATAGCCGAAAAGCGAGGGAGCAGCTTTGGGTGCTGTTCCCAAAGGCAAAGCAGGGAAGCGGGAGGTGCTGCGGAGGCAGGACGGTCCCGCTCTGCTGTCCTTTGCCATGGTGCCCAGCTGGGGCAAGAACTGACGYGCTCGCAGGGCGGCCGACACGGGACCCAAACCCACGGGACCCAAACCCACGTCGCTGACTTTGCGCCACAATCGCCCGGAACTYGCCAGAAGGTTCCAGAAGGAGCACCTTGTAGGGGTGACCAGAGCACAGTCAGGTAGTCCTTCCCTAAGGGTGGAGAAGCCGGAGTCCAGCACGGAGGAGTTGAGCTGGGATCGGGAGCAGCACCAGAGCAGCTCCTCTGGCAGCACCAGGAGGTGGGAGGATCCCTGTGTCCCTCACTGACACCGGGCTGAGGTAACACCTTGCTTATTAGAAGTCTATTTTTGCTTAAAAGTTTATCACAGAAATGACTTGCATCTATTTTAACCAGCTTGAATGGGCTGCTTTTATCTTGCTCTACTGCCATGTTATATTTAGGAAGAAAGGCAAGAGCAGCYGATTTGCACATCAACTTTCAGAAATAAAACTCAGTACCTTCTGCACAGACTCAATGATACGAATTATTAGGGGCCTTTCTGTTGGTCCAGTGCATGTCTGATGCAAGCCACACATCTCTGCCATCTGCTTTGTGTCAAACAGACTGTCAGTCTCACTGGAGTCTATTTCCTGAACACAGATTAAGAAGTAACCCTGAATATTCCAATGTATTACAAAGGAGTTCTCTACTTTCTGTTACCTGTTTCATTTCCATCAACAGTTTTATAGAGTATTGTGTAACTTCTGATAAATCCATTTTGCTCATCCACTGGAAGATGGTTCCACATCAAAACAGCTTCAGCTTTTCCTACTTTTTTTGTCTGAACAGTTGGTCCTTTTGAAGGACCTGTAATGGGAGATGAAAATTAGATTCTGTTAGGATCCTGTCCATAAGAGCAGCGTATTAATGAGCACTCAGTTATTACCTAAATTTTTCAGCAGAATAGCTGAAATTGAACAACAAAGCATTATTTTCAGTCAATATATCAACTCCAAAAATATTTCACATGAAAGATCTCTTGAAATATATGAAAAACAGTAATCAGCAGATCAAATGAAATTTTTCAATTCAGGTTAGTCAACCTTGACTTCAAACTTCAGACTTAATTAGTGTAGAAATACTCCTATACTGATAAAATATCAAGAATACAAAATTATGTGATGAAAGTTTTACAAATGAAARAGTCAGTTACAGACATCTGTTTAACCTCTAAATATGCTGGCAGAAGATGCGTAAATGGAGGGAATGAAATCAATTTGGACAAGTAACCCTCCCAAGCAGGCTCATTTCTCATTCTGTACTCCACAGCAAAGCACAGGCCTTATGATCTCGGCCAAGCAGGCCAGCTCCCGTGCTCGGGGAGGAGAGGAGGCACTTACGGTCCTGCTGCAGGTAGGCGGTCACGGAGCGCCCGCTTCCCTGGCCGTCGGCGTACAGCGGGTACACCGTGATCAGGTAGCGCTTGAAYGGCTTGATGTCCCCTGCAGGAGACATGGAAAAGGTGCTGGGTTGCCGAGGCAGTAGCTCTCATTTCCTTCATATCTACGGTTCTGAGTTCYGGCAGTTTTACTAGATGCCTTTAAACTTCAGTCGATTGACTATTTTTTTTTCCTAGAATTCACTGATACACTGTTGTAAGAAACTACCTAAAGGAATAATGAAGTAGTTCACTTTTAAAGTTTTAAAGGCAATAAGTAAACTTGGGAAGTCTTTGTTTTTCTAAGTTTTTCTTAAGTTAAGAAGCCTGCATCTGTCTGCAACATTGCAACTCCAAAAAACATACATTTGACATACTGACTATAATCTGTATGCTGATTATACTGATAAAAAGCTGAACAAGTYTTAACTGTTCAAAATGAAAGAGGGATCACAAGATATGATTTTAAAGAAACACTTTTCACCATCTCAAGAGTTCCTGAGATTAAAGGGAGATCAAAACCAAAACAAAGATAAAACACTGCCATTACATAACCTGAATTTCAAAATGCAAGAGTAGATGCAAGAATAGTTTTATATTTAGCAGAAACATACAGGCACTTCAGTGAACTCATGACCAGCTAAGAGGAGCCCTTAGCTCTACCCCAGCTGCCTGTCCACATCGAAATTCTAATCTGCAGCAGTGTGTTCTTCAATTTGAGAATATTCATTACTTTTTAAAGTGTTTTACAATGTATTTTTAAAATTACGAGTTAAATACCTTTTAAGTATGTTCCTTGAACATTCTCTGGTTCACTCTGCCATTCGATGACACAGTCCGAGCTGTTCGACACCAGGCACCACTCCACTATGTACCTGAGGACGGAGGTGTTGGGCGCAGTCCACCCTACCCACAGCTTGCCRTCTTTAGGGAGCGTCCTGATATTCTTCACAGGAGCTGAGATGAAACAAAATAGGAAAATATTAAATGCTGACAGGTCTTCAATCCTATTTTCAGTAGGTATTTTGCTAAATGTAGATACTTAGTGATTTTTTGAAATTTGGACATTTGCTTTGTCAGAAATCCAAATTAAGCAGTATTAGGCTATCTAAAAACTGAAAAGTGCACTCATTTTCTCTGTTCTCTAATACTGTAAGTATTCTTATGGCACAGTACACAGATACGACATTCCTTCTGACAGAATGGRTCTATTTCAGATCTTCAGACGGTTCTGAATTCACATTCTGATCCTCAACTCATGTACCTGACCAAATTCATCTGGCTGCAGTGCTGCTCTATGAAGCACAGCAGATACTGACACTCTTAATAAACTGATGGAGCAGTTTTAGAAGCTGTAGCTCTCTCAGCTGTTACACTAAAAGCAGCAGATCCGGCAGGACTCTTGTACTTTGCTGCTTTAGCGTTTGGAATGTCTAAAGGGAGGCTGTATTCATCAGATGTCAGAAACAGGGAGTAATCAGCCTGTAGCTACTGCTACACACCAGTGTGGCACACAGGCAGCGCATGGGACACACTAGGGCAAGCTCCAACACCCAACGTCTAGGGAACCTGTGGAAACAGAGGCCAAGCGGCCTCTAGGACTGGGAATGGTCAGAGTGGCACAAGACAGGAAAGGCAAAGAAAAGCTTGGAAGAAAACAGAAAAGGACGAAGAAGAGCAACAGGTATCTAAGTAAAGGATGCCTCCCTCAACACCCACCGTTTTTAAAAAGGAAAACCAAAATGCCTGCCACATTAAATAAGGTCTTCCAGGAGGCTGCTACAGCAATGCTACGCTATTAAAAAATTGATAGGGAATTGCTCTAAGGATCAAAATCCAGCAAAATAACAGAGCTTTATKGCAGAGCTTCAGGCAGACCTGTGATTAACTAAACCTGCACATTTATACAAATGATAGCATAATTGTAATGATTAAAAACAGCGACACATTCAATGCTTCTGTACCTATGTGTCCCTATAAAAGGTAGTATTTAGCAACGCTCTGAAGATTTCTGATGTTTCAAATGCATCTGCCTCATATGTGCTAAGAGAGACTGCTAGGAAGCTCACCTTTGGAATTCCTTGCAGGGATGAGCAGAACGGACGGAGGGGACGCGCCGGCTCTGTTGCGGGCGACCACGGTCACCTCGTAGGTGCCGTTGGGCAGCTTTAGGGTGAGGCTGGTGCTGTTCACGCTGTGCTGCTCCGGGGGCCGGGCGCCCGGCGGCCGCGCTCGCACAGCCACCTCGTACCGCAGGATGACCCCATTGGTGTCAGGGGGCTCCAGCGCCTGTTAAGAGACATAGGGAGGCCGACAGCTGCTAACATCACTTACCCTCTAGTATCTTTGAAGCTTTGTTTAAATGCCTGGCAATGGAGCAAGTTAAATGGATAGAAGAGCTGCATGCTTGAGAAAAGTGCAAACAAATTCAGAGTTCGTTTCTGTAAAGCAGTAATTTCCAAAACTGTTTCTTTTTAAAATTCTTCTCTTTGCTCACAGTCCCATACAGTAATCTAATACAGGCTCTCTGTCAAGATGGCAACAAATGTGTGGATGAAACGTGCATTTGGTCTGCCTCCAAGGCACAAGGGTATAAAATAAATCTCAGGTTATAATCTGGGTTGCATCTGAACATAAAACAGCAGGAATACTTTTCTTTTACTAAAAAAACACCAAAATAACAAAAAAAGTGTTTATTATTTCTAACACTATTAGCTTTCAGGTAATTGAGAGAAAAACATTGGAAAAGCTAAACTGGGCAGTTTACAAAAAGCCAAGTTTGCTGAGCTAATTAGTTGGCACCAGAGGCCAAGTTGGTTAATAATTTTGGAAGTAGCACGGGGGATATATGAGGTAGAGCAGAACACCCTGCAGTAGCAACATGTGGGTAACTTCCCCCAAGACACCAAGAGTGGGGGGGAATTGACATCTAGGTCAAATCTGACCCAAGAACACAGGAGATGGGACTGACCATCGTGGATTTCAGTTTCACGACCTTATGCTAAGTTGCCAGCTATGTGCAAAGAACTATTACATGCAAAAGTACAATGTTGTATTTAATAAATCTAGACTCTGGCACATCTTTAGGCTTAGGGAATAGCTAGAGCATCACTGTCCAATGTTAAAAAAAAAGCTGCTGGTACAGCAGAAAGTTTAACATGAAAGTTTACTTTGTTCAAGTGAAAACTTCTAAGTCCCTAAGCTACTAAAAGAGTAGATAAGGAATTAGAGAGTGYTAAAGCAGATTCTGCATACTCTGGTGCACAGATGAGTGCCAATTAACTGATGGCATTTGTATCTAAAACTTCTTATAACAGATCGTTATGGAAATTAAAGTTACTTCTATTATCAGTAAAAACCTGTATCACCCCAGCTAACTCCTCCAGCTTGCTGTTAAGTTTTCTTCCACTTGAAATCACAGGTAAATCAACACTCAAATCCAGCAAGTTATTGCCTTACCTTCCACACCAGGTGCACTGTCCAGAAAGCCGGTGAGCGAGAAGCATCAATGATCCTCCACAGGGCTGGCCCTTTCGATGGTTCTAAGGAAAGAAGAGAAATATTTGTCCTCAGTTTGCTTCAGTTCATCACTTCACTACCACTTGCTTCTTGCCCCCTTTTCAAGAGCTTTTACAAATCGTCTCCTTATTTCCTTGCAAGCCTCACGATGTAAACGCAAGTGTGTTTGGTATGTTAGGAAGAAAAACTTCATGGAGCGGTTTCCTGAAGGGAGAGGCAAAACACCAGCACAACGCTAAGTGCAGTGATAATTGAAGTTACCACGCGAGCATTCGCAGTGATGTGAATTTGGTCCTGTCTTTTGTACAGGCCAGTACAGTAGAAGGCAGGAGCACGGTATCTTGAGCAGTCTGTATCCAYGGGCACTTCTGTGTGCTGCACCCCACCCATCGGCAGCAAAGCAGCTGAAAAGGGAAGCGCAGAAGGGTCCATTACAGCTCTCTCTGGCCCTAAGGCCTTGGTTCTCCATATACCATAACCTAGACAAGAATGCAGAACTGCAGCATTTTATGCAATACTGTAATACTTCTTGGTGGCAGTACTTTTAAAAGGTTTCCACTGTAAAATTAATGTAATTGAAAGGCAGAATGAATCAATCTATTATATTGCACAGAGCAGGAGTTACCTATCCTTGGAGGAAGCACTAGCTGTGCTAGAGAGATCTAAAGACACAGTTGCAACAATGATCTTGCTCAACTTGTCTGTRGTTTTTCCAGGAATTGTTTTACTACATTTTTAATATTAATAATTTATTTAGGTACATTTCCTAATGCACTTAAAGCTCAATTCTACTGTAACACTGAAGAGTTTTTGAAGTTTTACCCCCCCAAAAAAGGAAAGACAGGTCTTAAAGAACAGAACAGTCAAGAGTTCAGTTTTGTAAACTGATTATAAGAGCAGGAACAAGCAGACATTGGGCTCAATCTTCACAATAGACAGCTGTGTTATAAAAAGAAACGACAACTTTTTTTATACAGCTTTGCCAGGGACATTTAATCAGGTAAAGGAGGGTACCAGGCCTTGAAAATTGTTCCTCAAACTCGGRAGGGGAAGTTACACCACTGCATTTATTTTCAAGTCACTTCATTTATTATATCAACAACGCTAACAAATCAGCGAGCAGGGCAGGAAGAGTGAAAAAGCCTATTATTTTTTAATCTTTATTTATGCTTATTTTTAGTAAAAACCAGATAATAGTCATATTTACTGCATTTCACAAGACCTAGTGTCATGGCCCAGCTGCCTACAACACACTGAATTTGTTTGTTCTATGGCTTTAGTGACAAGCAAATACAGTATTCAGGGCTATTTTGATGGTGGTGGAGACTCAGATTCACAAGGCTACCACTCTTAAGCATCTGTTAATGATGCTAAATCATTTTCATTTCATTCACAAAAGGGGTTATTCAGAGTGGTGGCAAGAGGAAAGCAGACCACAGAAAGACCAAGTTATACACTGACATGGGGGCATCAATAAGGAAATYAGAGCTTGGATTCTATGTACAGTGACAAACTTTTTCAGCAAGTGACATGTTACAGAGTTAAAGACCTTAGCAAAAGGCCTCAAGGGCAGTACCAGGCTCACTGCTCCAGGGGCTGGACACTTGAGTGGAAGGGGCCAGTGTCATCAGCACTAACTGAAGCATTACAAGGAGTCAGAGGGCTGGCTGGGTTGGTACAAGGAGCTGGGGACATGATGGCAGTTTAACAAGGCAGCAGATCCACTTAAGGAAGCAGGAAAAAACAACTCTTGACTAACAAAGTCTCTTCAGTATTTCTTTCCCCCCACCCAGGTCAAAGCTTACTAAAAGTTAGTGCTTTGCCAAAGCCTAATTATCACATTTAGCTAAGTTAATTAAAATATTGGCTTAATATTGTGATGAAATTATGTATATGCCTTTTGGAAAGTGTTTTTGTACACAAGCAATGATCTAAAGTTAAAACTGGAGTCTTCCTCACTAAATCATGATACAATTCCCTACTCTACCGCATCAAGAGAAAGGATGATGAAGGCCCAGAACTGCAAGGTTACAATGACTGAGTCACCAGTGAGGAAAACTGAAAGGCAGGAGTAGTTTATTTGCAGATAAAACTGTTTTCTGCATATAGGTTTAATCTTGCTTAAAATAAACAGGTCATTACATAGCATTCCTTCTTTCTTGCTCTCCCCTATTAGTAAAGAATATTAATACTCATATTACTCTATCCCCAGTAATCAAGGGTAAGTGGATGCAAGAGTGTAAGACAAGGCTACAGTGACACTGTGGCAAGAAAATGCCACAGATGCAAAGTTTCTCAGGAAAGATGTTGAGCAGAACAGAATAGTCTTACTTGTATTTTTGGAGAACAAGGAGCTGTACATCCAATATGTATGTTTTATTTCTTTATTTAGTTTGGCAAGAGGATTATGTACACCATGACTGGACTCTTGTAGCCCATGTTTACTCATAGCTGTTCTTTTGTGACTTTCTAGCACTCTTCTACCCTTCTGAAGTTAGGAAATAAGTGGTTGTTCATCAAAAATTTTCATACAAACAGCATAACTTCTATAACAGAACAAATTCAGAATCCCTCATCCCTCCATCATCCCCCAAAGGGGAGTACACAGAGACAAAACCATTTTCTCTTGAGAACATGGGTTCTCGTTAAAGTTATTCTCATGCTCTTCGAAAGGCCTGGCTGAAATGCAGTTGAGGAGAGGCCTCGTTGCATGAATAAACAAACAGCTCAAAAATACAGAATATCAGATGGCTTTTGGCAAGCTGATAAACACTTGCAGTTTAACAACTAGCCTCCTATTTTCATGCCWTACTTACTATCTTCGGTTGTCATTCCAGTCTTTTCTTCACTCCAGTCACTCCAATAGCCCACTCCATCTTCCTTCATGCACCGAATTGAGAAGACATATTCGGTGTAAGGCCTGAGACTCTGAACACTGAAGGAAGTTCTTGGTGAGGCCGTATCTTCAGGAGGGATCTGAAAGAGAAGGAAGGTGTTTTAGAGGCAATGACCAAGCATTGTAAAGGCTGAGTTCTATGTTACTATAGCTCTCACAAGACAGTTTCTTACCAAGAAGAGATTTAGACCCTAAACACAAACACACACTTGACAGATTCGGTGCCTCAATTTCTTCATCCTATTTCCAAAAGGCTTAATTCAACCATCAGTTTGACAAGAAAGTAATCATAGCTGTGTGTTTAGTTACCAGGTGCAATACAAAACAAATAACTTAGAAGAGGTAAACAGCTATCTCTGGGCAACCTTTATATATTCATTTCAGTTTTCATTTTCAATCAGTTTATGCTAAACAGATTATTGTATAAAGTTTCTTCCTCCCTACATAACTCTTCCACATTATGTTTCAGGGCTTTTTTGTGTATCTGCTAGGCTACCAACTGCAAATAAGGCTAGATTGCCAAGCCTATGCTAGAAGCCTCATATCAATCTAGGATAGTGGCTAAAGGACAGTGACATAAAAACAAGAAAATTTAGACAATTCTTGATATTATATGTATATATATTACAATGCACTATAGTTAAAGAATATGCTCAAGATACTGTAAGCCTTGCAGCCTTGCACCTTGAAGCACATGCAGAACAATCCATGTGAATGTTCTGCAAGTTCAAAAGCACATCCCAGGACTGCAGTGTTTGCCAAGTGGATTTTAAGTAGTTTTGCACATCCTTCAGCATGACAGGGGGGAAAAAACTGATTAGTCCACCCCCAAAATATAATAAAAGGCAAAATCACCATTGGAAAGCTCACCTAGACCCCAGCCTTCAGGATAAGCCAGGCAGACTATCTTGGGAGCAGAACACAAAACTCCCACTTGTGCTGCAGTTCAGCAGCTTGATTCTGACACAACGATACTAGCATTACCTGCATCCAGTCTGTTTCACCAATAATCYTATAGCGAATATTGAATTTCAGTTTCATCACAGCTGCTGAAATTCRGTTCTCCCAGGAAAGTTTCAGAACGCTAGGCAATATTCCTGAATTGACAGACAGGTTATGTGGAGACAGGGGTTTCACTAGAAGAGAAAAAAAAATGTAGAGTCAATTGTAGAACACCGCTGTTTCTTCACTGTTATACCTCTATCATTGTAGGTACCCAATTTATATATCAATAATAGTGAATAACAATTAGTGCATATTAGTGAATAATGGTGAACGACAAATAATATTCTGGTTCATCAATACACATAAAGACAAACTTATGTTACCTATCTCAATGGGATCAAAAACAAGACGATCAGATTCTGCCTTGCCAAGAGCATTTGCAGCTTCTACCCAGACCTCCAGGTTAACAAAGAACTGAACATCAGTGATGGTGCAAGAGTTGTTGGCATCTTTTGGTATGCAGTCCGGAAAATCTTCTCGTGGCCTGAACAAAGGAGAAACAGGGTATCARGCAGGAAGTGCCAAGAAAAACAGTAGCTTAAAGTCCACAAATTGGTACCTGTAACCATGAACAATATGACTAATAGCTAACTTTAAAGCACAGCTATGCATCCCAACAGGTACTCCACTTTTCAACGGCATATTTTTCCCAAAACAGTGTTACATTTACTACACTTTTTATTCATCATCTCCTGTTGCACCAACAGCACAGAGACAGTTTTAAGGGCATTAAAAACTAATGCTAAGCCAGCTTCCTTTTAAATCTACCAAGGCYTCTACTATGCTCTGGTTTTATCAAAATACTTGGAAAGAGTGCTGCCTATTCCTCCTTCAACCACAAGGGACCATCTGAAAAGTCTGAAAGAAATATTTGCCTCCCTGTGGAAAGGGACACACACACACTCCCTGTGTTCTATACAGACTTTATAGAGCTACTTACCACCTGTATTTCAACCTAAACTGAGTGTCTAGGAATGTATGCCTTCCAGGGTTCCAGGTACAAGTCATAGGATATGTAAGTTTTGACACCTGATGAACAATGCAGCTTAAGTTTCTGGGCTTCTCCGGAGGCACTGTATGGAAAAAGTTAGTAAGGACAGTCCATAAACATATAAGAAATACTCAAGATAATCCATGAACATTTCAAAGCCATAAGAATCACTATTAGAGCAATTTCAGCAGATATCAGAAACTTTCTCTATCAACATATAAATAGCAAATACCTATACACATAGGTATATACATTTAAATGACTTTTTAAAGCAGAACGTAAAAAGCACTAGAGAGTGTCCAGTGATAGAAGTCAAGGCATTAATCAGGTGTTTGAGAAACAGCAGGTGATAAAGGCAACAAGCAGCTGAATAAGAAACAGCAGAAACACCTCTCATTCTTAAAGCAGAAAAAAGGTAAGAGCCCTTTCTAATCTATAGTACTAATTTAATTCTAATCTATAGTACTAATTTAATAATGCAGGAAAAGGTTAGTGTAATATGTATCTAAATATACTGGCTCTACTAATAACCTGAGGTGGGGTGAGTTACAGGTCTCTTTTCCCCCAGCTGCAGGGGCAGACACTTCAATCCCCCCACCCCAGTTACCTGTAAGATGTTCTCCAGAGAGCAGCCAAATTACCTTTTTTGCTTACAGTTTTTCACTTATAATTCAAGTTGTAAAATGCAATGACAACACTGAGTTTGTTCCTACCATTTCGAATATCTACCACAGAGTACATATGGTTGTACCAATTTTTCTATTTCACAGTAGAACTATATTAAAATGTGAATTTAAGGCTACCTATTGCATACCGATTGTGACAGCTGAAAGTGTTTTAATGCTGGCAAAAGGTGTAAAGTTGATTAGTATTTCACACCCTATAAAGGACACCTATGAACATATTTATTTTATATACTGTTGCCAACTCACTCAGCAGTAGACTGCCTTTTCCCCCCCCAACTATCTCAATCTTTTATCAAACAGCAAATGCTAAGAACTATGCAAGTTATGTAGTGCTCAAACAGGAAAAGTTTAAAATTACTTTAAAATACTGTCTAAGGTATAGAAGTAGAACAATTCAGAGTGCTGTAGTTTTAAGGCAGCTCGCTTCTGATTCAGTATTACTGATGGCCTGTATATATCTTCCTCAGATGAGGGGAAAAGAAGTTTACAGGGGTGTTGTAGAAAAAGCTTTCATGATTCTTTCTTTGCATACAACCTGTAAATAAGGAAAATTTGGTTTCTTTCCTTGAATGTTTTAATGTTCCTTCCAAAATCTAGTCTTCTTGCTACAATCTATTTCCATATATGAAATAAGCCTTGGTATTTTCTGTACTTTTTTAAAAAACTTTTTTTTTTCTGGTATATTTACTAGCTTTGAATACACACAGTTTGATTCAGTTTCCTGCACTGATTTGGGAGACTGAGATTCAARCAGAAAAAAAAAATTCTCAGTATACATTTATTTACATAGTGATTTACATTTACAGGTGATTTTTTTTCCCACCTAGAAGTTAGTCTTTTGGACAAAAATAAAAGGCAATCCAAGGAAAAGGTACTTACAGCCTAATGTAACAGTGATTCCATAGATGTTCTGCTCAATCTGTCCATCTGCCAAAATGTTGCACGTCAGAGGAGTAGCAAGTGAAGAAGTGTCATTAAATGTGACACTGGAGACCGTCCTGTTTATTTCACGGTATTGTTCTTTAGGTACCAGTCTATTTTTAATTTTCCAGATAATTTGATTGGCATATATATTGCCAAAGTCCAGACAACTCTCGTTGAGGATGCACAGTGCTGTGAAGTTGGACCCGAGGGCCAGCACAGGAGACTCCGGGATGATGTGGCCACATGACTGTACAAGTCCACCTGAAACTGAAGAAAAATGTTGCCATTCTTCTTTTGAATATAAAAGCTAATAATCAATACTCTGGATCAACATTACTTCTAGATTAAAAGTCTTGCAAAGCAGGAAATTAACTGAGTTACCTGGTAGGTGCAAGAGTGAAATGCATTAGTGAATCACCCAGTGCAGATTAAAAGGGCAAAAATCAATGCAGTTTTCCCTTGACTTTGCCAGAATATTTTAACAAGCAAGGGGTAAAGAAAGAGGAAAGAAAAAGTCACAAGGGTTCTTCGCTACAGAGTGTGAAAAAGAATCCAGGATTAATTGTTTGGATGAAGGTAACATATCTGGGATTACTATTACATTTATATTCTCCTCAGCAGAAAAAAATCTCTTTTGAGCATCAAAAAAGAACAAATATGCACTTCTGCTGGTTAGTTAACAAATCACACACTAACAATTAAATATTTGCATCATCCATTCTGAAAGCTTCAGTCTGTCTGCTCTGAGAGTACTAGGGAATCAAAGTGAAAGCTCCACGTTCGCTAGCACTATTCTCTTTTTAATGAAATTTCAACAAAACCAATTTCAAAGTGTAAATGTACTTGTGTACCAACAGTTAGTGACAAGCTTTAAGGAATAGTGAGCTGACTGAGATACTGACTTGAATCCATAGCCATGCTAAGATTAGATTATCACTTGCTGCAAAATAAAAGTGGTCCAAACATTGAGTAGAGAGTCCACAACACAAGCTCATTAGTAGTGTACTGTCGTTTAGCTTGACCAAGAAAGGCTTTCACACAGAGACTTTGAACTTTGAGTATGCCAAATAYGGTATCACTTCAAGTTTGACTCCACAGGACCAAGTTTACCACTTTAATCTTTCAGAGTGACTAGTGCTAGCGATGCCAATGGGACCAGGGCAGCCTTCCACCTAAGTGAGCCATCTCCACTATCTCTTTATACAGACTACTCAAGATAACTATCACAATTTGATGCTTCATTTTCTTACCATTCTACAGGTCTCATATTTAGGCAGAAGTCTTACCTTCAATAGAGCAAAAATTCAAGAACAGATACAACCCATGGGCCACGAAGTTCCACCCAGAAAACATGCTGCACAGAATTCCTGCAACAGAAAGAAGCCATTTCAACTGTTTAAGCTACTGCTCTTAAAATCCCCAGCAAACTCAAGTTTGCACTGAAGCCCCTTCTGTAAGGGGCAGAAAAGTCACCACAAAATCCCATTGACAAGAGTAATTTAACATACATCCAGAAGTATGCTGCTTCATAATTCTTAWAACATGAATCATTGACTATCGGGAAGACACACATTATCTAATTCTTCAAAGTCTTGCAAGAGAATTTGCAATTCCTTAAAAGGTAGGAACAAAGAATACCACGTGTGAAAGGTTTTCTATGCTGCAGCAGAGCTCACTTATTTTCTCCTTTGAGAATTCTACAAGAGAGTTTGGAGACACTCAAGCACCACGAACAGCTTCCTTTCCAGGTGTGCTGAAGTCACAAAAGCTCCTCTGGATTTTTCAACTTGCATTTGTTAAGCAGCCCAAGATGACTAGAGGCAAAGCATCTTCATAAACCAGACATACTAGTGAACAGCTGTGACTCTCCTACAGCAGCCATAAAGCTAGTCCTACAAACAGGCTCTATGCCTAGAACTTCTAGCTAAAGACGATCCATAGAAGTTTTGCTTCTGTAGTTGCCTCTTGGAAGTCTCTTCACTGACCTCACAAACCTCCTTCTGAAGCTGCCACTCTGATAGAAAATGTTGGTCAAAAACCTGATGTTTAAAATAAGACAACTTTTGCTACATGCATAGTAAAATGAATGGCAAGTCACTAAGCTCAAGCTACTTCCACAATTTCCTTCTGAAAGCMAAAATTTATTAGCAACCATTTACTATTAGGAAAGTGAAAGGAAAAAAGGCAACTTAATGTCAGGCTATTTCACGTCATTATTTTTGTTTGGATGTAGTTTTTTTAAGATATTCAAGGCGGGAGTTTCACACAGATCCCTCAGTTAGAAGGGTCATCATTAAGTGCTGGTCTTGATTAAGTAAGAAGCTGCAAGGCCATCTCTGGGCACCGAGGTTCCCAGGCCGGGAGTTTTTACCCATCAAGCCGGGCAGCACAGTGCAACGGGCACTTCTCTTCACAGCAATGTGGGTATTACTGCCAAGCATCCTCTCTGCRCTGGATGGGACAGCCATTGGACTCTTTTAATGGCAAGGAATTTCAGACAAGTTACGGGCATACTGTAAGAGAACTAAACCAAATGAATTTTGCTTACTACAAATGGTAATGTCTTTCAGTATCTGAAACCTAAGTTCTCACCCATTCTTCTGCTTTTTCAAGTCCCAGTTGGTTTCACAGATTTGAATAACTTGGTGAATGAGCCCATTCTTTGTTGGTCAAGGTCTCGAGCACCAAGTGAAATTCATAAACAGAAAACTAGTTCTGTACCTTGACTAAGCATCAAGCACACACATTGCTTACTGCTAGAAGCTGGGAAAATATAAAACCTATGTCTGTTAGCAAGACTCATTAGGTTACTTCAGTTGTTTTTGCAGAAAGACCTAAATCTCCTGAGAATCCTGAAGTTAACTACAGGGGCAGAAAATAAATAGCTCCACTTATTGCCCACTAATTGCCCCAAATTCTTGAGAAGCAGCAGATGCAGCTTTCACGTTTGAGAAAATGTAGCAAAGAACTTCCAATTCAGCATTTTTCTCCTCACAGAAAAAGCCTTTAGTACTATGACTGGTGCCACATTAGCTTAGTGGACACAGCCATCACCTTAAATACTGCATCATTAGGAAACTGTTTTCCTTTTGGTAACAGCTTATTTCAGATTAAACAATATATCCCCAAAGCTACTCAAAATTCACGTTGAGTAGCTTTGAGTTAAAGTTATGTATGGCTCAGGTTAATCACACACGCAGAAAAGAATATATTTTGTGAATCACAGATACCTAACACTCAGAATGCAAGAAAAACCAACAGAACTCCCAACACATTGGTTTTGCTTAAGTGTCCCTGCTGCACAAGGTTTGGCATAAGAGRTAAAATAAAGCTCCATGTCTTTAAATTGATGCTACCTCTCTACTCCTCCACTCGGCTGGACTACACTGCAGTTCTTGGACATGTCAAAATTCTTCTGGAATCTACAGAGCAGAAGCTGAAGCCAAGCTCACTACTGCTCTGCACTTTGGGAAGCTGCCCATCTCTTCTGCAGGAGTAGAAAAATCCTCCACAATTTATAGTACTGTTTCACTGGACTTAACTCCTGAAGGGCCGAGAGAATTTAGAATCGAGCCCCAACTCCTGCACTGGAAGATTAGCTGAAAAAGCCCCGGCCCCCCGCAAGTGCGCACACAGTTGTGACCACAGCTCCCCRTTACAGCTCCCAGTTGGCAGGTCTTGGTCTTCAACCTGTTTTCAGGTATTTCACTCTCTCTGCTGCTCATCTAGTCAGTCATAAGACTGAAGCCACCRGTTTTGCACCATGAGGGAGGATACTTACAAGCTATTCTAGCGTGTGCTATTAAAAAATAGCAGTCATTAGTGACCCTGGCTTTTACAAGCCACCTCTTAACCAAAATTTATTTCTAGTACAGAAATAGTGTTATACAAAACACTTGCATGCATCTTGCCCAGATGAAAGTTATAGAAGAGGCAGGGGGTAACAGCTACCTGGAGGAGCAGGCACACTCCATCTTACAGAGTTTGCTGCTGAAGCCCATGTTTACTACTCGTGAGTAAATAAAAACCTGCAAGCCCCAGCAGCCCTGAACATAATGTGTCTCCAAGCTCCAAAGCTCATGCCCTCCTTCAAAAGGAGTGTTGCTAAATACCTGTTCACTGTCAACCAGTTCTTACATCAGGTAATCTGCAAGCCTAGACAGCAGAAAACTGAAGCAGTGCTTTCAACAGCTGGACGATACAGAAAAACCACCTTCCCTTTACACGGTGGTGCAGTTTACTTGATGTCTAACATGGAAATTCAACCCAAAGCTAAAATGAGGTGCAATAAATCACCTAGCTCAGAAGCTTAAACAAAAAATGYCACCCTTCCCCACTGCTAAAGTTCAGTTGCCGTGTTAGTGAAAGGTAGGGCTTATCTAAACCGCATAGCTGCTGTGCAGCACTAAGCAGGACAGTTTCTCTAGCTCCATCCCATTAGGTACAATGGGAAGCAAGGGGAAAAGGATAAAAAGCTACGGGCAGGAAAGAAGGGGAGGAGCCTGGTTAGAAGTTCCAGTTATTTTCAGAGTTCGGTCTGCCAAAGCAGCCGGGGTCAAAGTCTGCCAAAATGCTTCCCAACGCTAACAGTTTAGGACTACAACTGGKGACAGTCCCAGCCTCACAAAAGCTGAGTTATCTTGGAGAGGAATAAACAGCTGTTAAAACGCTGAGATTCCTTTACTAAAGACAGGCACGCGAAACTCCCATGCTGCAAAATCACCTTACTGAATCTCTAGATCATATGGGACTTCTAGCATTCCTTGTGTCCTGCTTCCATGTTGAAAGCAAGCACTGACCATTCAGGCTGAATCCTTACATGGACACACCAGGCAGTGTTTTGGGGGAGCCTGATAACTCAAAACCCCACAGCACATGCAAAGAGTGGCAGCAACTTTGCTTTTAAATGAAAACAACTAACCTGTGAGCAAGGTTTCTAGAGAAACATCAGCCTTTCATGCAAAGAGGAATGTAAATATTTATTCCGAGGAAAGATGGAAAGCACCTTTCATGTGGTTTTAATCTTGTTTCCAACAAAGAATTCAACCTCCAAATTAATACTAGGCATATAACATATGACGAATCATCACACCTCTAACTCCCGAGGTGAGAGCTGCTAAACCATTACTGACCAAATGACTGAAAAGGCTTCAGTTTAAGAGACGACAGCCCAAGCTCCACTTTCACCATCAGAGCCATCTCCCAGGGCAGGGAGCAGCGATGACACCAGCCCCACCATGGAAAGATGCTGGCCCCAGCAACCCCCTCCACACCAGGAAGGGCTTTAGCACTGACTTTTTTGGGAGTTCCTTAAGAGCAGGAGATTCCGGGGGTTCTCCCGCCAGGACCCCAGCTCCGCGAGGCGGGACGCGGAGCGGCGCCCTGCACTGTGGCTACTGCCTCACGCTGCGGAAGGAGCCGGGAAACGCGAGACCTGACCTCGAAGTCCTAACGGCACCCAAGGAGCTTGGCCTAGGCGGGCAAKAGCTGCTTGGAATTGAGAGCTCTTCATCAAGAAGCTTCCTTCCTAAGTATTTAAGCAACCCAAAAAGCCTCCAAACACTTCTTGTTTGAAGAAACTTGCTCAGAAGGGATCATCTCCACAGAATATTCTGAAGTTCATTTTCAGGCTGGAAATAACTAAACACAGAAAACCTCCATCTCCTTCCCATCCCTTTCACTAAGCAGCACTCAGTTCTCTACCAATTTCTTCACCTCTGGTGGGAGCTTCTTTTTACCTGGGGCTTTACTGCCACACTCACTAGAGAAACAAGCAAAACAAGCCAAACTAGAACCCAAAAAAGGGGCAGTGCCAAAACACCTCCACCACACCAGGCTTCTGCTTACAATGATCAAGTTTCTATTCCTGTTATCTGCTGAACCCGGAGGCCGGTTGCTGTGAAGCACCCCAGCTTTCGCAGCTAACCAGCGGCGACCAGCAGCTAACTGCTGCGGGTCTCACCGGGAGGCCAAGCTCTCAAGATCAACCTGCAGCAGCAGCTCCCCACGCCAGGGCTCCGGCTGGCGCTCCGAGCAGCGGGACACACGGGCAGCCCTGCCAAGGGGCTGCCTTCCCTTCCCCGACCCTCCCGGGAACCGCGCCTGCACGCGGATGCGGGCGCTGCAGGGCGGGACGCGGGCGGCCCGAGGGCCCCGCGGCAGCGC
>NW_020454093.1:9168660-9456266 GCF_003342845.1 Nothoprocta perdicaria | reverse complement strand
TATGGAAAAAGCGCTGGAAAACAGCCCCTTCCCACACCCTGCATGTGGTGCCCGCCTCTGGTGGGCCCCATTCCTGACCAGTTTGATTTCCCCTGTTGATTTCCCCGCGGCTGCTGCTGGCAGGGCTGTTCAGCTCGCGGGTGTGCCGCCGTGTCCCACCCCTGGGGCGGGCGGGCCGGTCCCGCCCGGCCCGGCCCGGCCCGGCCCGGCCCCGCGCGCGCCGCTGCGGCCTGCGGGGTCCCCAGCGCAGAGCCAGCCGCCGCGACGCGCCTCTGAGGGGTACGTGACCGTCCTGCTCACAACACTCACCGACGGGGACTTGCACCTCCCCAAACGTTCCCCCATTATTCCCCAAATGCTGCGTTTTCTAACCGTGTTATTCGAAAGTTTTTCTCCACATCTTTTCTAAATTTCCTGCGCTACAATTTACACTGGTCACTCCCAGTCCCCATTCACAATTGACTGTCTTTCTAGCAACCTTGTTTCTCACGCTGGTGGTCTCCGCATTTAGCAGTCCCAGGCCTTTCCGTCTTCCCTTGCAGACTTTCTGCTATTCGAACCCAAATCCCTTAAAGCAAGTGGTGCCTGGGGAGTAACTTCCACAGTCCACATGTTACAAAAAAAAAAATTCTTCATCATGTTTTTTTCTCCCACTT
This sequence comes from Nothoprocta perdicaria, assembly GCF_003342845.1. Lineage (NCBI taxonomy): Eukaryota > Metazoa > Chordata > Aves > Tinamiformes > Tinamidae > Nothoprocta > Nothoprocta perdicaria. The sequence goes on along the minus strand of NW_020454093.1, from coordinate 9,455,610 downwards.
TTTSTTCTCCCCTCAGATTATGCTTCCAGGTGTGCTTTTGCTTACATTCCTGTAGGACTGCATTGTAATAATTACACATAATAGCTTTTCAGTCTGTGTGTCTCYACTCCAGCAGCCTCAAGAAACAAGAATCAGTGTTTGCCAACAAAAGCTAAGTGGAACCAGATTCCAGCTAGAAATTCTGCAGAAAGAATGTATGTTTTCCTCTCGTGTTTCAGCATATCTGCTGTCTCCCATATGATGTCTAGAGTTCTCCATCGACTTTCTCAGTGCTAGACACTCAGCTCTGCCCCTTCCCCCAGCCAGCAGGCCGCCTCTTGTGACATTCTCATTCCGAAATCCGATAGCCTGAAGCCATTCCTGATTTATTTCCAGAACTGGTAGAACAACAACAAAAAATCCTTTCAAATCCAATCTTGTGTCAGGCCTCTTTTACACATATGTGCCATGTATTGTAATTCAAGAACTCTTTTGTATTTCATGGGGAATTTACAGCCTCAATCTGAAATGATTTCACCAGAGCTGCACAGAAGAAGAAAACTTTTGTGTGTTTATACTTAATTTTTATGTATTCGTAGAAATTATCACTAATACATCGGGGTTGCTGTACTCAGTATTGTGAGAGCTCTTCCCCTAAGATGTTTGGCTTTCCCAAAGATTTTCTAGAACTTTGGAAAGCTGATGAGAGCATGCTTGTCTTCATACATAAAAAAAAAACAACCTTTCTGCAAAACCTTCAGCAAATTCCAGGTGCATAAAGATAACTCAGCAGTGTGGAGGTAGCTCCATGCACCAAATCCCACTTCCCTGCAGCATCAGGGCAGGCACAAAACAGCGCCATGTTTTCCAGAGGCACTGACTGCACCTGGGGCATGGATTGTAGGGTCGTACTGCCCTTGAGACGATTGYCATCTACCCCAAAGCTGGTTCCTATAAATCTGCTTTCATTGGCGGGACTGAAAGTTTTGGGCAATTATGTTACATCACCCAATGTGTTAAGTTTTGTTTTTATTCTTGTGAAACTTGGGGTTTTAATCCGACAGGGGAGTTGTTCATGTCCCAGTGATTTCTTATTCTGTGTCAGCAACTTCTCTAATAATGCATCATTTTGAATCTTACTGGTGAAGGTGAAACTTGCAACTATAGCATATAGTTCTGATATATAAGTAATAAAAACACCAATAATTTCAACAATTTCAAATACTGAGGTAAATTCAAAATCTTTGCCTTTTTTGTTAACAACGTTCCTGCAAACCTGCACTTTAATCTGTGTATTGATGTAGGCATTACAGCAGGTAGGCTAGGGTCTGAATTCATTAAATCTAGGAGTCATGAATGAAGGGAAATTAATTATCAGGAGCTGGGATGTCTCTGAGATGTCCACCTGCTCAGTAACAGTGCGCTCCGTAAGCCAGCGCAGTGCTCAGCACAGAGCTGCATACGGCGTTTCGAAGCTCCTGCGCTCCCTCCACAGCCGGGATCTAAGATCTCCCTTCACAYTCTGCTCTTTCAAGCCCAGGAAGAAAGGGACAGCTTGGGAATATTGACACGGGCATAGGATATGGATATTGCCTGAAAAAACATCCAGTGATTGGCAAAGGTTTTCAGGAAGCTGATTGACTGTAGGAGTAGAAGTATTTGTAGAGATGCTGTAGGCTGCTTTCGGACTGAGCGGATCCATCTGCTTCTGGAGCATTCCAGCTGCTCTCTGACRGGCTGGCGTGAAGCCTGCAGCCAGCAGCTACTGAATCTTGCAATAGCTGCGACCTGGAGAAGAAAAAATCCATTTGAAATGTATTGTTGGCTTGGGGTAAGGACTGAGCCATTCCGTAGATGTATCCATCATGTGAGTGAGGAGATTCCATGGCCTTGGATGCAGGTGGCTTTGTTAGGGATGGGCTGCTGTCAGAAGAGGGCTTTAGGGACAGATTTCAGAGTCACCGAGACACGGAGAAACTGAACAGCAGGACCCTCTAGTGATAATGGTTCTGACTTGGGATAAAGACTTTTTTTTGTGAGATCGTTGAATCATAATATGCAACCATCCCTCTAGGAGACTGAGTGGCACATTCAAACCTCTTACTGAAGTGGTGGCTTTATCTGAGTCCCTGTTGTGAGCTTGAACTCGCCAGGGCATAATGATACTCGAGAAGGATTTCTGTCTTCTGATTTTCTTTGACATTAATAAAAGCTATTATAAAGCTATTTTCCCCCTCCTAAGACTAAAGAGGACTGATCCTTTGGTCTGGATAGCCAGAATAGTAGCAAACCCTTGTGCTGAGGCTGTATTCTTGTAAGTCATGAAGCCACGGTGAAGACCACCAAAGAAAGTGGAGGAGGCCACCTGGGAGGCAGAAGCAGGGCCAAATGGATAATGTAGCTGCTGGGAAGGATTTAGTGAAGGTCAGAGCAGTTCTAGCTTTGTAACTTACCCAATAGGAGCTGCCCACTGGTGGCACAGCAGCCTTGGTAGCTCATTACGTCCTCCTGAAGGGGCATTGGGGGACATCAGTATTTTTCCCTAGAATGCTTTGATGCTTGGGATCCTTGTGATAAAGTGCTAAATGTTCATTGAGCCAAGCATCCACAAGCTGCAACCAGCTACATGTGCACCACTAGGATAAAAGCAAGCCCATCTAACACCTGACAGCACTTGTTGCACCAGGTGGATGCTGCATATCACAACAGGGCTTGTCACGGTGCAGGGACTGCATTTGGCATCGAGATCTGTAGAGCAGTAGCTACCAGCATCATCAGATCAGCAAAACTGCTGTGATTCTTGGAAGAAGTTGCAAAGATGGGTATAGCTGACTACTTGCCATGTGCTAAGCTCAACAGGGAACCCCCGCTGAAGACTTTAGGAGATGCTGAAGAGGACTTGAAGCAGCAGTGCTGATGTGATTGCTCTCTGCTTCTCAGGATTGGCAGCACCATGACGTTGTTCCAGTGCAATTGCAAGTGGATGGCTGAGAGCCCCCTGAAAAATAATGGCACATCTGACAGAGTGGCTCTGAGCCCAGCAATTTGCTTTGTTTTGCTGAGGGGAAACTGTAGAGCTAGTGTCATGTTAGCCCTAGGCTGACTCGAACTGTGGCTGAGGGAACATGTTGCTGGGCTRACCCTCCCTGGAGGAGCAAGCCCAGAAGTCAGGGAGGGTGAGGGCAGAAAGACCCACAGGCTTGTAAAGCAAAGAAAGTGAATATGAAATGACAGGGAACGGAGATAAGACGCAAGCAGTGAGAAGGGTGAAATCAATCAGACAGTGAAACTACTGAAGTTACAGTGAGTAATAAAGTGAAGTGGCAGGGCGCTCCGAGAGGCGCCGACTCAGCCGGGAGCTCGGAGCAGCCGGAGGTGCGAGGGCTCCTGCGGCTGCCGGCTAACTAGAAGTAGCAGGAAATCGTGAAAAACAGGAGGGAGAGGTCAGGGTGAATGGTATTATTTTTTTCTTATTTGGCCCCCAAGATTTTCATGAATAGTATGGATAATAATAAGCMTTCCAAGTAAGTCCTACATTGCCAAAGTCATTCAGCATTTGGACAAAGTAAGGTCGTAGCAGGGACAGGGTGCAGGTGCCCGGCTGCAGGCCCCAGGCCGTGCTTGCTCCCTTACACTATGGAGCTCTCCATCCTGGGGCTAAAAATTGCTCTTGTGGCAGCTGGTAGGCAGGGGAATGACCCCATTGCAAGAGGTGCTTCTTTGTAGGGAGAGCGGGGACCTGGAGCAACACRATGTTAAAAGAACTGCCCCAAGTCAAACAGGACGAGGTGCCAACTAACACAAGATGCTTCCTACCACACGCCTTCCTAATTGCGAAGGGAGGAGGTGGTAACAAACAGCAACTCTGTGCTGGGTAGGCGCCGTGCTTGACAGGTGCTGGTTGTGCCGTGTAACGCAGCGTTACTGCGCAGGGTGGCTGTGGTGCAGGAACCTGCGTGCGGGAGAAAGCAGTTCAGCTCTGACAATCACAAATTCACTTCCTGTGAGCGCAGGCCCAGGGCCAACACGCAGCTTCAGTGACCTATTCCATTTCGGTGTGCYCGCTGATCAGGCAGCTTGTGACTTCTCAGTACAGCACTGAGAAGACTTCTTGAAGACTTGAGAAGACTTCAAGAAGATGAAGACTTCTTGAAAACCAGTGTTATGGTGCCTATAGAGGGACTGCAGTCAAACCACAGGCACATCTTTACATTTTTCTTTGCTTTAACTATGGGTAGACAGAAATCAATGCAGTGAGTTACCACCTGATTTCCAGGAAGGCAGCTATCAGCTGTGATAGATGCTAAAATGTTTTCAAGTACTGCAAAAGGGATCTGGGCAGCATTGTGCCTGAAGTTTTCGAGCTGACTACCAAAGAGCAAGGGCTGGAGCCTGTCACTACCAGCAAAGGGTGTAGGAGTCAAGGGATRGTAAAATCTCATCAATAAAACTGAAGCCAACTTCTGGGTTAGAGACCTGTGGGTTCACTGCTGCCKTCTAGTCAATGCCTTACATCAATCGCCACTATTTAGAGCAGGTAAGGGTATGTGTAGAATAATATATCCAGTTCTGAGTATTTTACTACTGGAGAAATGTCAGCACAAGTGAGTACCTTTAGGAGAAAGATTAGCAACCTCATCTGATGAAAGAATAGGCAGAAGAACTGAGAAGAAAAGGAACAACTGAAAAAATGATGAGAAGACTGATCATGCCAGGCATGTTTGTGTGAGTGGGTAACTAAAAGATACAAGAAGGAATATAGGAATTTACATGTGAAATGACAACACAAATGGGTTGCATATAGATTGAAATAAGTCATGGGATGAAAGAGAACAAAGAATATAGGCTTTTGGTAACAATTTCTCATTATTAAGACATACTAGACTGTGGTATAGCTTCCATCAGCTCCAGGTCTTAAATAATTTAGATTCAGAGTGAATGATATACTTAAGTATCTAGGAAACTTAGGCATTTTCTGAAAAATGGAAGAAATGATAATGGTGTGTATTATGCAGGTCATTTTGGGGATTTTCTATACAGTACAAAGACAAAAATACACATTATCTTTGCCCCACGTGCCTCTCTATCTTTGAGGGGCTATTTTGCCTTTTACATTCTTCATCTTTCTGCATTTTATTTTGTTCTCATTCCTGTCTTGCCATTGTCCCTTCCCACATATTCACAGTTCTTCCTTTCTTTTATTCTCCATTGTTCTCTTTTTTTTTCTCCTTTTCCATTGCCAATTTTCTTTACATCTTTTCTTCCTTTCTCTCCTCTCTTTGGCAGTAGTTTAAACACAGCTATTTCAACTAGTGCAGGATCAGCCCTATAGAGTAGCTCCTTCTAAAGTGTAATCTTAGTGAGAAAAGTAACTGGTTAGAGTAACAAAGTTATGTGCCTTATTTATACTACTGATCAGATATATAAAAAGACATATTTTTTTCATCCAGTTCTGCCAAAAATCTGAAATTGCACAGTCGCTTTTCCCCTTGCCTTAGCACGTGGAATAGCAAAGACTTTGCAATCAGAATTTYGCTATTGGAAGTGATGCTGGTTATGAGAAGTCATAGCAAAATCAAGCCCAGTTTCCCAGTGCTGAAACTCCTCTGTGTGCCACAGCAGCACCAGGAACTTGTCTTAGGAGAGAAGCCAGAGAGATTGAATGACAGGCCTAAAAGCATCAACTCCACTGAGCTAGGAAGCATTGTTTCTAGAGGCAGGACCCCAATTTAGAAACAATCTCTGTTACTTGAAATTGTACCGTGAATATGTGTAAGCAAACCCTAACTTCCCAGGAGCAGAATTTTGTATTTGCTGTAATTTGCTCTTGGTTTTATTGTAGCGCTCAGCTATCCCAGTCTGGACGAGCTGCTCGTTGTCTCGCTGTTGAGGAAACACGTGGCAAGGTGCRGACCTTCTCCCAGCATCAGGAGCTTTGAACCAGAACCATGAAGAACATGACAGACAAGGGATAGAGGTAGGAGATGAAACACAAGTCAACAGTTATGGCAGGTTAAATTAACACYGCTCAACTGCTGTATTGCTGTAGTCCAGTCCTTCCTTTCTCACTTGTCTGCCCCTTTTATTCCTGTCTTCCTTTTCTTCTGTGAATTGGGGCTGCTTGTCATTTAGCTTGAAAATGTTGACCTATATGTATTTTGCTATTGTTAAATAAGCAGTGGAAGAATCTTCTTCAGAATATCTATGTATTCAAGATCTGGTTCAGGTAAGTTTAATATGAAGACATTTTGAAGCACCTAGACTGCTCCTGTCCATGCTTCTAGATTCTGTGTGAAACTACCTGCTCATATTTGCTGGAAAGTTGTAGCCCATAATACTTTGTTTGAATTCTATTATATGACTATAATCAAAACAAATTAGAAGGATAATTCATTCACAGATGATAGTCTATTCAATGGATACATTAACATTTTCACAATCCTGATATTTTTATAGGCTTTCCTTAGCAATATGAATAAGTGTTTCAAAAATAATGATAAATTCTTGCTGTCACTTGTTAATTGCCTGGTAAGCCTGAATCATAAAGCAGTGATTAGTAATTAATATACTATCTTTAATAGGCTTGATTTGATGAAAAATTCACTGATTATGTGGAAGTTTTCTATTAGATTCCTGTCATTAGGTTCAAGCTGCATATTATGTGTAAGCTAAGTGTTCAGAAAACAGCCTACAGTTGGCTGATCTCATTTTTGGATGTGTTGAGTATACTGTTCTCTCATGCATGGATAGTACATACTTTGAGTTTGGAGAGGTACTTAGGACCACAAAACCTTCAGAGGTCTCTTCCAGCCTCAATTATTTTACAATTCTATGGTAATCATCAGTTTATCACTGAAGACTGAACTACTGGTCCATGCTGTGTTCTACTTTTATTTTTTATGGGGTTAGTGGAATAAAAATATAATTAAATATAAATGTCTTTTTATACCTTTGATGTCTTTTTGATGTTGCATTTATACATACCTTCTCACAAGGTTTATTTATGCATCACTGAGGATATGCATACTTTCTAGAGACTGAGAACCATTAATACCTGGAAATACAGTGATACTTTATGATACTTTCACAATAAACAYGTCTGCATTAGAGCAATTACATTTTGAGTGTAAGAATATATTGTACATCTCATTTTGAATTAACTTCAGAAGTTTTCAATCACAGTGAAGGGATGCCAAACGTAATCAACTTTATAAAACATTGCTACACAAAAGTAAAGTTATTCCCTAGATCTAATAGCATCATTTGCTTTTTTTTCATGTTGTTAAAGTTAACTGAGGGAAAAAACAAAGTGCTCTAGAATGCAGAATAAAATGTATTCTAGAATATCGAAGGTCTTTTTCTGGTAGGAGAAATGCTTAGTCCAGCAGCAGCGTTCTTATCCTATGTAATGTCATACTGCATACTGTTAATGCAGTGTATATGAGTTGAATGACTTTGATCTCTAGGTGCGAGTTCTGCASACCTCATTTTTTTTTCAGATGAGACTAAAACACACACACATAAATTGATCTCACACAGGCAGAAAGGCAGGATTCATTTTCTGCAGTTGAATTTGATATGTTGTGTGCACAATTTAAAAAAAAAAAAAAAAAGCCCCAATAAAATGATGTGAAAATTGTCCACATAAAAATGGAGACTGGAAAACATAATTTCCTCAGGAAAACTTAAGTGTTTAACAGAGGAACAGAGGAACTAGAGGGAATTTCTGATCTCAGTGAAGTGATTTTTTTTTCTGCTATCTTTTGTGAGGTCAGGATTTCATTTTCAGTTTTCCAGAAATGGTTTACCCAGAAGAGTGAGTGGGATCCAACCAAAAATTTCAAGAAATGTCACAGTAACCAGCGTCCTTTGCATTTTGACCCTTTAAGAACAGTTTTTTTGATTACTGAAATTACCCTGGTTTTTGAAAAATATTCATGCTAGTACTTGTGCCCAATCCTTATGAAATGAAACCTGAGTGACTTTGTCAAGGGAAACTGCTAACCAAGAAAACAAGGACAGGATGCTACTACCCAAGTGACTGTCACACATGCAGCTTGAGAGGAAAGGAAACACTCACAGCAAATCCACTTCCTACTCTAGTCACACCATAGTGCTAAAAAAAGATACWGAGATAATAATAACAAAGCAAGGTTTCTGAAAAGGACCGTATATTTTCCAGTTAGAAAAGAGAAAAAGGTAGCTAACAGAGATCACTGAAAAGATACAGTGCACATGTGACTTTGTCAGCCTTAACACACTTTGGATAGTGCATGACTTTAAGCTTCGACAAGAAAAATAACTTTCATTTTACTGAAAATGTAGGAAATTGCATAAAACCGTATCAAATTTCCGCATTTTAACCTTTCATATTTTAACATTCCGTATTGCAATAAGGTTTCCACGCATTTCTGATTTCATTTGTAAAAGGGCATAGGGCTCCCTGTCTTGTGAAAAACAAACACATCTCGCTGATTACTAGTAATGTATTGCACTTATTAGGTCACCTCCTTGAATTCTTCTTGCCCTTCCTGCATTATAAAGCTTGCCTGCTTTAGGGAAGTACCTGAGACCTGAGGTGAGAGCTGAAGATCCCTGCTAGTGTCACACTGCCTAATGGGAAAGGCTTCCTAGCCCAGCAAGCACGAGAATGAGATCTGCTCCTTTTAGCATCTTAATCTAATGTTGGCGATGGTATTACTGGTAATAGAGCTCAATCCTGCCCTGTGCCTCTTGGATACCAGCCACTTCAGGCTTTTTTGCAATCGGGCAGCAACTGACATTTAAATGAGGGCTGAAATGTGTCTAAATGAAGGGTTTAAAATTCTTAACCAGACTGTATGAATTTATTGACTTCAGACTTTGAAAAATGTGTATGATTTTCAGTTTTGGGGACGACTGTTGTTTTGCTAAGCCTGTTCACTGAGCAAAGCCCTTTGTGTTCCTCGCTAACCATGATTAACCATCTGGCAACTATCTGTAGATCTTGTTTCCCAAACTATAATTTCTTTCCAGTTCTAAGCCTAGTAGGGGCCTCCATTGGCGTCTGCTTTTCTGTTATTTTAAAAAATTACTTCCAGTATTTCTGCCCAATGCTTAGCATCCTTATTTACTTTAGAGTATTTCCAGCAGCTGGGGAGGAATATTCCATTTTCCTCACATTCAGCACATTTCCAGAGAATGCTGATGCCTTTTTGGGGCTATAATGGAACAAGATACCACTGGAATAATATCTTTCATAATGAGTTTCTTTGATGGCCACTCTTCTTGATGATCCCAGAGCTCTCTTAGATGCCACTGCTCATCATCCTACCTCGTATTGCTCCAACTCTGCCATTAAAGCACAAGCACTGTCTGGAGAGCCAGTCTACCCTGAACAGAAGTATCCAAGTTGTCTCGACTGCCTCTTACGGCTCTGCATTGATGAAAACCATGTTAACCACAGCCAAGAAATACAATTTAAAAACCAAACAACTACTCCARCTTACAGGAAGAGCAAAATAGTGTTCAACCCTGAGATTAAGATAGTAAGAATAGCTAAAAAGGCAAGAGAAAAGTTATCTGTAGGTTTTCTCCTGGTTTGGAAGAATGCCAGATTTGCATACTATGAGAGCTTGTGGAAACTTTAAATTATACAAGCTAACTCTACATTTCAGCTAGTGCTAGCGAACAGGATTCTGCAAAATACCCTCAGGTAACGTGTAATATTTATATTCTAAACATATGGATCAGTATCATTGCAAGGATGGAAAAGACAAACTTTCCTAGCGTACTTGGCTGTATCATGAAACCAGTTAAGCCAAGATTCTCGAGAGATTAGTGTCTAACAGAAGCTGTGTTGTGTGGAGGAAATAGGCAAGTTATTGTTATTTGTGTTGGATTCTGACATTGAAGGCCTTTGCTGTTAAAAGGGGCTGAGGGCCGTGTTATATTTCATATTGGTACTGTATGGTCAGCAAAAAACCCCTGCTACTTTCCACTATACATCTTGTGACCTACTTTCAAATTGTACCTAGGTAAGATTATTCTAAGGAGTGTTCTTGGCAGAGAGAGAACTACATTCACCGTGGAATTATCCTGTTCCAAGGCTAGGAAGCACCGATACGAAAGCAAGCAGTAATTTTGATCTAAACACTGTGGTTCAGTAGTTTAGTGGTGGCAGGAAGTCTTCCTTCCCAGACTTTTCATCGGCTGATTCACCCACATCAGGTATTACATCAGTTTTGAACAGCCTGAAGTCACTGTAGTTTACAGAGCTAAACATGGGTTCTGAATCACCTAAATCCATGCTGAGAGAAGCAGCTACTTGCTTGGCCCCTCTCCGTGTGCAGAGAGAAATACCGTGCTGGATACAGCAAACACCCAAATAACATCTGTAGGGATAGTCCAGGGAAGGCCCATGGGAKTAGATGGTGGTTCCAGGTGTCCCAGTGTGCTGCAGAGACAGGCGGCTTTCCAGGCTGGGGAGCCTGGACACGGGGAGCGCTGGAGTGGGAGGCCGTGCGGGCCTGGGGGAGCGCGAGGCCGTGCGGGCCGCGGGGAGCATGAGGCCATGCAGGCCGCGGGGAGCGCGTGATTTGGCAGGTGGCTTCCCCTTCCCAATCACGCTCGCAGCTCCTGGCACAGTGCCTGTTTCTCGGCCTGGAGAAGGGAGGGGTGAATTTCCATGTATAAAAGCACCTCTGTCTCCAGTTCACCTCAAGTCGTTGTTGAGCAGCTGCCACACTTTGGAGTTGGCCTGAAGCCTCAAACTTTGTGACAGAGAAACTTTTTTTCTGAAAGCGTGAGGGAACATAAAATATACATTTTTTTTCGTGATTTTCTTTTTAATATAAACACTCAAACTACATAGGAGATGTTGTTCAGATACAAATCAGAGTTTGTCCTAAAGCGAAGGGCAAATATTTGATGAGGAAAATGTTTGTCTTTCTATTTTCACTTTCTAAATTAAATCATTCAAAGCTTGTGGGACTGGTTATAGTATTTCCTCCTTATTTTTTGTAATGCTTTTCTAATAGAAGCACTTATGTAAGCACAGCTGCAAATGGATCTATCACATACATGKTTTTTTTCATCTCCCTTTGACAATTAAGAACAACCAGTAGTGCTCAAAGGAAGACTAAGAGAAAGCCTGAAGCAAAAAAATATTAAGATCAACCTACAGATTAAAATGGATTCACAGATCAGCTACACCCACACTAAATCTCTGGCACTTACTCTTTAACCACTGGTTTGGAAATGTACAGACACAGGAACTTCATTCTGCRGACTACTGTATCAGCTTATTAGAGCAGGGATGTACCTTAGGTCTGCAAAATACCTAGAAGATGGTAGGAATCAGCTCCTGAACTCCACAAAATATATGGGTATATTCAGAAAATATTTGTTCAATAACAAATGCTTAAKCAAGGCAAACAAGAAAGAGCAAATGTTTAAGATGATGTAAAATATTTAATCACTCTCTTGAAAAGATTAAATAGTTGCTGAATTGTAGCCTATAATGATAGCCACTTAAATAGGTAATGATAATATACTTCTAAAAGTTGAAAATAACTGATGCTACTTCTAGTAAAGCAAACAGTAAAACCTAGCAAAGTAAAAAACAAAACGAGACAAAAACTGTAAAGCTACTGGCTATAATTTTATCTCCACCTCCTATCCCTAGGGAGGGATTATGAATATGGGTACTGACATTTATTTTAGTCACAGAGATTAGAGTGAAATCCAAGGTCTGTTTTATTTAGTGTCACTTCTGGAAGTAAACTGATAGGACAGTCACTCAGGCATTGTTCAGGACAGCTAAGAGAGAAGGAGTAAAAGGAGATGAATTTAATTTAGGTCTGTTTCAAACTTCCCTGAAGCCACCCGAAAAAGTCTTCTGGACTTCAATTAGATCATGTAAACATCAAGAGAAGAATAAAAGAATTCTTATGGCTGTTTCAGMCTAATCAAGGTGACCCAGTAATGAGGTCTATTCTGTGAACCACTGACCATCATTTGTTTTATAATGTCTGAAGCAAGGACATTGTCTTTCAGAAAAACAACAAAAAAAAATCTTTTCACCTCAGAAATGTAGATAAGAGCTAAAAAACGCTTTGAAGTTCTAAAAAATTTATTTTTTAACTTAAAAATCTAAAAAAAGGAAAAAACTTTGAAATGCTTTATAATGCTAACAAAATAGCAAGATTTTATACTAAAATATTTTAGGCTAAAATATATCTCCAGTCCTCCTGATGTGAGACAAATAGTGTYTTGCAAGGTCTACCCCCACTCTCTGCTATCATTATAAAATATTATACCAGGAGCTTTACAAATGTTCTTTTAAAACTGATCRGAACATCTGGGACTAAGTAATCTGCTGACTTTGGACTAGTGATTTCGTGTAACATATRCAAGAAAAATCCAAGCAGATGTAGTTATTAACAGGCCTTACTACGTCTGTCCTACATCAAAAGCAATCTTCCATTTTAGAGATTATGTTTAGATTTCTGGCTTCCAAAAATAGCCATGGGAATGAGGTAAGGGGTAAGAGATGCTCTGCATGAGGATTAAAGAGCACTCCATGTAAAGATCCTTTGGAAGACTGAAGCTATGTGACTATTTCAAGGACATGGTTGACAAAACACTGCAGCCTGTGAGGAGGGACATTGACTTTTTAGCTCTAGTACACTGCTGGGATATTTGAAGGAGCGCAGACTTTTACCATTAATTAAAAAATAATTAATCCATTGAGAAAGCCTAAAGACTTGAGCAATTGCAATTATTCTGTTTTATCCACTGCTAAAGTGCGGCCTGTTTGAGGGYAGAATATAGTGACTGTTAAACAGGACTTGTCAGCACTACCTGTGGGTCTGTGTCAATGGATCCMTCCTGCAGTTCAGGAGTGAGAGCGGTACCTGCAAAGTACACACCTGGGGAAGAGAGGCCAGGAAGGTGCAAAACTCATAAAATCCCACACTCAGAAATAGAATAGCAATCTGTCAATGTAAGTTTATGAAAATCAAATAGCAAGGTTTTCTGAGTCTCTTTTTGAAGTCCTTCTTACATTGCAAAAAGGATGTGAAGGATTTCAGTCTACTTGAGAATTGAAAGATCCCAAAAGAGAAGTGGAAAACTATATATATGGAAAACTACAATCAGAGATGTAAGAAAGAGAAAGCAGACCTTGCACTCTTGAGTGGTTTTATCAAAGTGCCATTTAAAGCACCATAYATTTCATTCCCGAATGTTGTTTCAAAGAGCTCACATAAAGAAAACACAATGCAGAGCGAAGTTCATAGCTTTTATGATTTTCATACCATAGTTTTGTGGAGAAATTGCAAATTTTACAGTATGCTGTCAATGAATGTTCTTTCTGATTCACAGATGGACAGTTTAGCCTTTCTTTCCCATTCTGCAATGTGAGACAGTCCTGCTAAGCAGTCAGGCCCAAATGACCTCTCTTTCTTTTATAGCTGCAGGAACTGAAGTGTAAAGATAAAAGGGAAGATGACTCCATGCTACTTTTAAACTTCATTTTTTGCTGAACTATTCTGATAACCATGCAAAGTGACTGATATTAAAGGTTAAAGACATGGGAATATCATTTTCAAGCATTAACTGCAAACTGTCATCCTACTTTGAATTTCAGAGGGCTACTAAGGATATGTATGGCTCAGTCAGTAAACTGAGAGATCTCTGCTGTATGACCTTGACCAAATAATTCCATTTCACTATTACTCTTGCTCTCTATGTCTACCCTACTTAATACATTACAAATCTTGAGTATACAATGTCTATTTATTGTAGTGTATTTCCACAGTATGAATGACAATGAGATTAAACTTCACTGGAATTTACAGTTGCTACTTTGCTATAAATAAATAAATTACACACAGTCAAGTAAGTAGTAACATTTCTTGTGTAACAGATGGACATTAGGGCAATTAGGATCCAACGGAATAAGGATGAATAGCAAAAGATTTGTCTGCAGCTTGAGCGAGGGCAGATGCAGTCTGATGCAATGTTGGCCTTTACTACAAGCTCTATTTCCAGGCATGCCAATTGCAGAGTGAAAGACTATTTTGCATAATGGAATTTGCATTTTTTTTCTGTTTAAGCCAGCCACACAACTCACACTCTAAATGGTTYCTTTTTCATAAATCCCAATGCAGCTTATTGTCACAGACCCATTGCCCTGAGACATTCTGCACTCTCATAAAGGTATTTATCGGTGGCTTTCTTAAACTCCTACTATAGGCTATTAAGAATTCTTGTCTGTAAGATCTTAATTTTAACTGGATAAGTAATCCCAGAAAGTCAAACCAGTTAGCAAAATCCTGGCACTGTGTGCCCCTGCTATACAATTATAAAGCTCCCCTGTATATATATACACCTGTTCCCGAGGTGGYACTCACACTAGCTATGTTGTGCTGGTCAGTTTAAACAACTGTGAACATGGACTTCTCCTTTTCTTCATAGCAAATGACAGAAGCAAGAAGGTTGCTCTCTGGACTAACAGAGCTGRAAGTATAGAGAACATGGACAGAAAAAGGCTTAACCACTGCACTAAACACTTAGATTAAGAAAAGTTTTCCTGCAAAGTAACTGAAAATCATGAGTTGAGGCACTGTGTAATGTGAAGATCAGCATGTTCAGAGCAGAAAGCTCACAGAAATCCACCAGAAAATCTCTGCGAGCATAACACTGAGAAGGAGAAAAAGCTCCTCCAGCTCTGCCTGCAGAACAGATTCTTTGTTTGTGGATGCAGGAACTAGAACTGCCTTGAGATATTTGTTTCTTTTGCATGCAAGTAGCACAACCCTGCTTATTTTCTTTAAAAAAATAATCCTGTTACTTTCTGTCACGAAGATCTTACTCTTATTTATTTGCTAGTCACTATGGGCCAGTGACAATAGTTGCTTATACAACTACTGTGAGATCCTCCTTGAAGCTCTTGGCTTAGCTCATATCTCATTTATTTACTTTAGAAACATGTTATGTTGTGGTTGTTCCTCAGTTCCTTCCTTCCTTCTTTGCTGCAGCTGTCCAGAATCCCTCCATAGAGGCACGCAGGACACAGAACTGAACACGTGCTCATCTTTCCTTCCACTTTGCTGCTGTGCTGATCCATCGTGSAGGTCTCGGCACTGCTGTTTCCTCTTTGCAAACGGTTGGGTTGGCGAGTGAAAGCCTTGGGAAGCAAGCTGTGCTTTAAAAAGAATCTACCTTATTTGCACTCCTTTGGTAGCTTCATGGAAATAAGTGAAAGTAACATCGAATTCTTTATAAAGAAACAGTCATTTTCAGAGTGCACAGCTGGATTGCATTGGTGCATCTGGGATGGCTGTTTTTGTTTTCCTAGAATTTCAACATTCAGCTAATGCTCCTTTCCCATTAAAAAACAAAAAGCACATCACCAAGTACCACTTGGTGATCAACTACTTGGTCATCAACCACTTACTCAGTGGTTTCTTATTCATCAAGCAGGAAAAAAAAAGCACACAGTGGGAAACCTGCCCAGGAGGATTGGGTAATCAGCACCAAGATATAATGGTGACAGACTAACAGCTTAGGACATAAAATGTCCTGGAAGTAATTACAGGGATGTGGTGACATGGCTGTTTGAGAGGTCAGTGGGTTATCGTTTGTAATAATGCCTTGCACTACCGTGTGCTCATGGCATTGAAGAGTTAACACTGTTTGTCCTAACGTGGACAGAACATTGGAGAAACTGGAGGATTGGTGGGGACTACTTTCAAAGATTTAATGCAAGCAGAAGAAAGGAAATGCTCCTCCCAGCTGAATTCAGACCTTTGAACAAAACCAGATGGCTGCCAAATCAACAATGTCACTAGGATCTTTATCTCTCCAAAAATTCCCTCTTGAGCAAAGACATAATTTCTGTTATGAAAAATATTTGAAATTAACTTCAGAGTAGCCTTCTCAGACTGTGTGCAGGGCTGACCTTGTTGGTAGATGTGCTTGAAAGGAAGTAGTTCACGCTGCTAGCTTCATTTCTTTGAGTATCCTACATAAAGCATTTTGTCACAGATCTCTGGAGTTCACAGTATTTTTGCTGAAGAATATTTGGAATAGAAAAGTCAGCTATCAGTATAATAATGTTACGTAGTTACATAATACCCTGTGGCTGCACATAGCAGTGAGCAGAACCCCCCGATCTTGGCTGGGTGGAATGCACAATTGTCACGCTCTTGCAGATTGCAACCGTGCAGGAATGTGCACGGATGTGAAACTCACTTGCTGATCTGGCAGGCTTGAAGAGAGGGGCCAGATGAGGAGTAAACATTGGACTCATTTGGGGGACAGTCAAAAGAAGCCCGAACCCCAGGCTTCCCAGGCATAAACAAGGTTAGCGCAAAGAAGAAAGCCTGGGGACTTTAGGCACATTTTGAATTTAGGATAATTTAAATCATTCCTTGAAACCAATCATACTTGGTAGTTTGAACTGTCATTCTGTTGGTCCAACATTTGGGTACTACRTTAATATTATGGATTTTAGAATATTAAACATGTGAGCTACACTGATACAAATTTTGTTTTTGTGATTGCCTATCTGAGTGGTACACTAATATAGGAAACTTTTCTGAGTGRCTGCTGGTTGAAATAGAGTGTATCAGCAAGAACCCCTGAAGTTTTTCAGTGGCCTGCATGAATTAAGTGGTGATTTTGGTTCAGTTCACACAAGATACTTCTCAGCATTTTTAGAACTGACTTTTATCTTTTAAAGACAGTCAAAGGRAAAAAGAGAGAAACTTGTAATTTAGATTTTACTGCGAGAGTTTCCATTTGGTGCAAAGGGATCATGTGACAACCCACCCTCTTCCCCCAGCACTTTTCTGTGGTTAATGTGCACCTACAGACCACGTTCCTAAGCACTAGTGACCCACTGCCTGGCCCGGGTGATGACGGAGTGCGAGGTGCTTATCAAGGAATGCTGTGCAAGAGGATCGTGGTGACTTCCTGTACTGTGTTTGGTGTCTCTCCTCCTGGTTGTACTAAAAGGCAAGTGGCATTTTGTTATAGAACATGAAACCCTTCTTGTTGAGAAGGGCTGCAGCTCTGCTGTGTGGTAGCAGTCGTTGCTCAGGGACTCCTGCAGAAAAGCTGCTGTCAGTTGTATGCAGTGGGCTCAGGTAGAGCTCAGAAAACCTGTTGGAGTTCACAAATGCAGTGCACCTAGAACATGCTGTTAACTCATCAGGCTGTTTACTGCCTTTCTCTCCTTATGGATAGCAGGATGGAGTTGGGATGCCGAAATCTCTGGCTGTGCTCTTCCATCCTCCAAGGAGATCGAGGAGACAAGGAGAAAGAGCTAGTCACAGCTGGCAGATAACTTACCCAGTGCTGCTCTAGGCATTTCCTGGTCCACACCAATACGGCACAATATGACTGCTACAAAGAAGGTTGTCACTTAATTTTCCTGAAGATAAAGCCTGTTGCTGGGTCCCGTACCACTGCTTTAGGGCTACAGTCCTCACTGAGGTCCCTGGAGTCCAGTGCCAACTGTTCACAGTATCACTGATACTGATTTTCATTCATTTCACACCACTGCTGTGACTCCTACACCTCCTCCAGCAGAGCTTTGCAGCTGCTCCGCCTTGGCTGAGTGGCCAAGGTGGCTTTTGGCCGAGAATGATTTTGGCCAGTGGCCAGGATCTACTGTCRGACTCTTTCTCTTTGCAGTATATCCCGAGGAGAACCATTTATAATCTTTATTTTTCAGCCCCTAATTTACATCCTGTATTTCTCCACCTGATTACCATGAATACTGAGCATGCACCCAACCAAGTTCCATTAAGTTCAGCGTCTAGCCTTCCTGCCTTAGTTTCTTACGTGTTACTTTGGGATGCTATTGCTTACTACCCGACTGGGTAGGCTGCAGTGATGGAGTGCTTACCGTTTGTTAAGTGCTAAATTTCATTAGAATATATTTTAAAAAATCCTCTATCTGGCTACCAGATTTCCYCACATTTTGGTAACCAGGTGCTACCTTAAATAAAGGCTCAGAGGAGAATAAAACCTCTGTGAAAGCAGATATACCAGTGTGCACCAGAAGCATGCAAAATAAATGAGTGCTTGCTTCTTCCTTTTTGCTAGAGAGCTTGTATAGGTTCTGGCCATAAGTTAAGAGACTGTTTTGGGCACTTCTCTTTGGGCACATATGCTTATCTTTGTATATTTGGGCACATATGCTTATCTTATACATATTAAGTATGTATACATCAGTGAAAACTGATGTTGATAGATGTGGCAGTATTGTCATCAAATGAAAAATTCTTTGTGAAAACGAATTTCTGGAGCTGAAACGTGTTTCTGGCTGTTGCAAACCAGAAGACTTAGGACTTCACAGAGAAGGTGTTGTCTAAAGTCCTAGCCTCACCTTCTAGGAGAGGAGTAATTTAGCTGCAAGCCCTGACACGTTGGTTCTTGCATAATCCTTTCTGAAGCTAAGTATTACAAGCTCTGTATCAAGAGTAGCGGGGAAGCTTGAGCTGGGCTTTCCAAGTGTCTAGAAGCAGAACAGCAGCATTTGATGAAGGGTACAGTAGACAAGTATCTAAAAGTGAAAACAGTAAAATCGCAATGTAAACTTACTGGGCTTTTTAAAAAAATGGCGAATACAGGAAAGCAGAAGCAGAGTAAGGGCACAAATTGCTCCTCATGGCGTAAGCCACTGGTAAGTCACTACATTCTGGGGTGGAAATTTCCATGTATATTAATTGTCATGAACCCTTTCTGTGGACATGGGTGTGTGTCTCATGAAGGAACTTCTAGTAGAAGTGATGGCAGAGCATTTCCTAACATATATCATATATATAAYGTATTTCCTGGCATATTTGCTAACATATATCTTTGAATGCGCCAAAGAAATAAGAGGAAAATTTATTTATAAAGAAAGAAGTCACTTAAAATATTTAACTGAGAGAGAAAGTCCCCAGGGACAAGGACTAATTTCACACTGGCTTCAGTGTGAAGTTTCTGGTACATACTGAAGAAATGCCCAGATCAGCAATAAGAAGAACATCTCTGCGAGGCAAATCACAACACAGTGARCCATGGAAAAAACATTAAACACTTTAACAGCAAAGGACAAAGTGCAAAACATTTTTAGAATTTCAAGTACTAGAATTTTTAAAAACATCCAAATGTTTTCTGCTATATTCTGACGTGGACAGGGTGTTTCACTGGATCCACAGTGGATGGGTGAGTGAACCTTTCAGAAGCTCCAGACGTGCCAGTCAGAACAGATTGCAGCCGGCTGGTGCTCGAGGTTGCACAGAGGGGAGGCAGAGCCTCTCCATGGGGTGACTTTCCCATTGAACAGCTTTGTTTAGCTGTTCTTGGTAATTAGTCTTTGCCTGAATTCCCAGAGTCTACTACTAATAGTCCCTTCAAAAACAGGACATCACTGGCACGTTTTAGACACTGAGAATGTAATCTGTGGAACTTTGTATATTTAGTRTGAACTTTCTGTTTAGACTTTTTATTTTTTTCATGTTTTTCCTTCATCAGATGATGTTTAGCTTCAACTTCCATGTACACATGGTATAGTCCCAATTCTTCTCAACCAGTGAAGCACAGCCAAGTATCCATGCACGGTGGGGAGGCCTCTGAATTTACCCAAAGGTAGTTGCAGCTCAGTTGAGCTAAAATTATATTTGAAGTCTGGGGCTCTGAGAGTAGCAGATGATGTGTCCACCGCTCTCTCCCTTTTCTAGTCTCCTCCCCAAGCTAAGCATCCTAATTGGATCTTGCTGGGGAGGGCTAAAACTCTGGGGTCCTTCCAAGGGCTGTTAATGAGCACAGAGGAGCACTGGGAGTTGTGGCCTGAGTTTGGTGTCAGTGTGAGGGTGGCTGCAGACAGCATCACGCTGCTCCTGTGCAACACCAGGAACTCCCCAAAGCTCCTTGACCTCGCACACAGAGCACAGAAACACACAGCGAGGTGCAGGGAGACGCACACAGAGCCAGGGGCACATCCTGGACGGGTGTGAACAGTCCCTCAGCTGGGCAGGTTCCCCTTGGCATCTGTGGAGGAGCAGAGGGTACCATTGTGACACAGGGAGATAGTCCTGCAACACCGTGAGCTGGGCCTGGGAAGCCACTCTAGCAGGAGGACAAGGAGCACTTGGGCTTTAGAAGCCTGCAGTTTGTTTCCTAGCTCCCCATCAGTGTGGAGCACTAATCACTGCCTCCAATTGGAGTTGCTTTTGATTGCTCGACACCTGATAACCTCTGGGCTAAACTGTCTCCAGGGGCAGTATTGAGCTTTTCCACCAAAAGAAACGGCACAGGAAAAAAATCTTTCTCTGAAACTAAGGAACATTGTAAAACCTGTAAAACCTTTACCTATCTGTGAAGATAATGGAAAAAAAAAATGCAGTTTTTGAAACACAGAGTGTAATAACTTACAGTTTCAATACTCTGTCTTCCCGATCATTATTATTACTGCAGATGCAGGGAAACAGGTCTGAGGTCTGGTTAATGCTCTTCAAGACTGAATAAARTTTAGAGGATTTAACTTCTTCTTTGGATATATATACAAGAAGATTGGGTACCTCTGCTCATCAATAGGGCAGTCTTTTAAAGATCCACATAATACTGGATGCTCTTTTGCTTTACATGTGAATATTTTCCTCTGCTATAAATAATAAAAYAGTGAAAACATTCTGCACGGTTTACTGGAAGGGCGGAAAAATGCATTCAGTATCAACATATAAGCAAATGGTCTATTGAAATAAAGCTTCCACCAAAGTAATATATTTTCAAAAGCGTGTTTAAATTTTATTCATAAGAATGATATATGGAATATAAAACATGTTCCAGTAAGGAAATATATTGTTCTTTGGTCAGAAAATGTACTTTGTATATTTTCTTAGCTCTGTGTGCCAAACCAAATTCCCCCGACAGCTCAAACTACTGCAACACTACGAGTTAACACTCAACGAGTGTCACAGAAAAATGTGCTAAAGATGTTTAATCACTCAATATAGGGGAAAAAATCTCCATCATGACCTACTGACCAGACATTTCTTGGCAAGCACTAATCAACTGTGTTGGCCTTTTATTGTCTATTCTACCCTTATCTTCCAGGAAAGATCCGAGCAAGAGGTCAGCGCCGCTTTAGTAGGTGCTGGTTCAGTTTTCTTCTGAGCAACAGGCTGCGGCGAACAGGCTGTTCTCTGAACGTGCAAGGCTTCAGCTTAATTATTTGGTTTGTTTATTTACTTTGGACAGCCAGAAGATAAGCATAGTTTCTGGTGGGGTCATTTTTGAGAATAATTTTCAGTGCTTTCTAGGATTTTTTTTTTTTTTTTTTTTTTTTTTTACGGTTCTATATTTGGTAATTTGTGAACTACTTTACTGAGACGTTGCAGAAGCAGCACATTAAGTAAAGGGACCTGGTTAGTATGCATTTAGGCTGTTTCTGTTCAAGGAATACTATTTTTACCTCTGCATATGCAATTACATATACATTCTTTTTCTGAAAAAGAAGACTATTTCTTGGCCTAAGGACTCAAGGCAAGGAGGAACTTTTCTATTCTGTATTTCCATTCTTTTCTAGAAATATATGAGGAAAAAGAGGGGAAATGGTCGGAAGAAATCAGCTGACAGTTGTCTCCTGTAGTGCAAACGGATTGTGTAGAATGAAGGCAATGGGAGTATGTGCTTCTAAATTCAAGTGACTGCTCCTGAAGTTCTCCATGTTTTAAAGTGATTTTTGTTTGAAAGACAGTGTTTTCTTTAAAAAGGGTTCAGTGTTCAACTTCATCCCTTCATGKGATTTTATCAAACCATTACTAAATGGTTTGCGTTGAGCAGTGGGTTTGTGCTGGGTGATGTCCAGTGTTCCCGTCCAACCTCAGCTGTTCTGTGATGCTGTGATTATATGAAGAAAAGAAAGCTTGTGAAGAAGATTATATGAAGAAATGAAAGCTGTTTTCTGCCTTCCTGGGAACGGAAGTGTCTAAGATTTGGGGGACTGTCTCTCCCTCTCTCTCTCTCTCTTGCAGTAATATTGGAAACGTTCAAATCTGTTCAAGCCTTTATGGAGGCCAACACACGTTGTTCCTTTAACCTCATCTCCAACATGGAGGCCCATGAGGGCTTTAGCAGGCAACCAAASAAGAGTTACTTTAGCTCTTATGTGGTTGCCATTGGACTCGGATTTGACCTCCTGGGGCCTTGTTGCAAGGCTATAATGCTCCTCCTTCTACACGGTACTCACTTCCAAGCTATGTGTTAAGCAGAGTGCTTACTTTGAGGTCTCTGTCTGCAAAGACAACTCTCATTCTGGTAATGTCAACTCTGACAGAGAGGAGTAACCTGGAGTCTATTCCCTGCCAATTACAGGTGTATGAGCCACCCTTTCCCTCTTCTCCCTGAAGTCTGCACCAAAGCCATCTGTTTTGTACCACTATTTTTTCATCTGGGATAATGCCTTCAACTCTGTGTTAAAACTTAAATGTTCTAGGAATTACTTTTTGAATTGCCTTGTGTAAGACAGCAGGGAAAGGTGCAAAAGAAGAGAGAATTTGCGGGTTGCAGCTGGTGCAGGGCAAGAGCAGGGAGGCATGAGGGGGCTCTGGAGAGCTGTGCAGAGCAGGGATGACCTACGGAGCAGGCACCGTTTAGCGGCACTTCTGAAAAAGCTCTGGAGCTGCTGGTGAGGCTGGACCGTGCCTCTCAGGTCTGGTGCAAGGACAGTAGGTGACAGAATTGTCTTGCCTTTAGAAGCATGCTTGTATTGATTGCACAGTACTGCCCAGCCCAGCCTCAAGGGGTGGGTTCCCAGCCTCAAGGGGTGGGTTGCCTGCCAGGTTGGCACATGTGGGCTTTGAACTGCCATGGATTTCAGTAAGAAGCTGGAGTTTTGCATCATTTGCAGAATTTAGGCTTTATACCCTGATAGTTGGATTAGGTGTTTAAAAATAAATAAAATACCCTATTTCTTGTTCGTAAAAGTTCCTTTTCACTATATTGCTTCAAAGCGGCTGTCATTGCACCGTGCTTATTTTCTGTCTGAAACTCTCTGKGACAAATAGCAGCCATCCTTTTATTTTCAATCATTGCTGCAAGGTAACTGGAAACTGCAGCTACTGGGACATGGATATCTTTTCTTTCACATGAGGTTTGTCTTCTACTSTGACTCAGGGAGAGAAACATTTGTACAGCTAATAAAACCTTTTCAGAAACAGAAATACTGTGTTCTTGTTGGATGAGTTTTTGGGATAGAACTAACATAGGGCATGTTCATTAGCGATGCTGATAGAGAGATGATGCTAAAAGGGGTTTATTATCCCCCTCATGCTGCCCACAATGTGCTTTCCTCCCAAAGGATGCTCTTGGTTGGAACTAACAACCCTTTTCATAATCAGAAACAGGCAAGTCTACTGGGTTATAGAAGCAAAATTAGGACAGAAGTATTGGCGCTAGTAAAGGTTGGCATCTTTATCAATCCCTGTGAAAGGAGAGTCTTGCAAAAGGTTTAGTCAAGGCTATAGCACTTGCCAAGGCTCTTGAGTTAACAGCAGTCAGTTTAGATTTTCTTCATCAGTTTGATGATCAAAGTTATGAAGTAATGACTAATAGCTCAGGTGTGTGCAATGAATCTTTTTTTTTTATGAAAATAACTATATATTTGCAGATTTTTCATTAAGGGATATCAAGTATTAGGTGAAAAAGAAGCATAAATCTGACAATGCAATAAACAGTTACGAACAGCCAATGCTATGGTTCTGTCTGTCCCACGAGGATTAGTATTTCACTGTATTTTTTGGCTTGTAGAAGTCATAAAACCCACAAATGCACAAGGYAAAAAATATTTCAAAAATAAAAAGTCAAAAAACCTCATTTGCTAAAACTGCCCTTTATTTAGTGTATCATTTTAATCTTAAAAACTTACTTTCAATGGCACGCAGCTTTCAGAATCAATACCCTGCTTCCGAAAACTAAATACCCGCCCTGCCAATTTGTGCTTCTCTGGTTCAGACTCTTCAATCATACAAAATAGCTGACTCTCCCTGTTCTCTATCAAAGGTTTAACAAGACAGTGCCGCAGCAAGATGGCATGTTATGGGGATCCTACTCACAAAACAGCTTCACAGCACAGTAAATACCGATTCATTAATTCCATCATAAATTAAAGCTGTAATGAAAATGTTTATATAAATACACAGTGTAGCTTTTGTGATGTAATGCCATTTCTTTCTTGTTTGTCCTTTTATAGCTCAGTTCACAAGAGCATCATTAGTGCAAATCAATAAGATTTTACTTCATAGTTATTTTGGTAGAAGCGCCTAGGTGTATTTCAAACGATGTGCTTGAGGCCAGCATAATGAGTTAATTTTCAGGGTCTGGTTTGACGGGGGATTTCTCAAGGTCTTCTGCTTCAGGGTTAGATTTCTTCTGGCTTGGGATAGCAGGTAGGACCCGAGTTGGTTTCAGAGTTTCTCCTGGTAGACCGGGTAAGAAGGAATGGAGTGAATGACTCTGAGAAAATCCTCTTCTCTGCAACCTGCAGGTTTGGGCTGGGGGAAGAAAAACTGCCCCAGTCCTTAAAGAATTTAAAGGCAGGGAGTTAGACTTCTTAACACCTTGAGGAACTTGACTAGATGGGAGCTGATCTGGAGGAAAAAGAAAGAGTGCTCAGACACTGAGGAACACAGCATTTATTCTAACAAGCTTCACATATCTCTATATTTTTTTCTTTCGGATAAGTGAACAAAGAAGAATTTAGTAGTAGTTTCAATTTTTGGGTAACCTCCTAAGCTAGGAGGCTCTAGATTACTTTTACTAAAGTTTTCACTGTAATTTTTTTAACTTGTGATCGTCTTTTCTTATTGGTGCCTTTTTACAATTCTGTTTGTGTTTCTGTTCTTACCATCCTGTTTAATAATTTTATTTATCCAAGGAGCCCCTCTGACCCTCCTTATTCTTGTTTTCCCTTGCTTTGGATGCAGCCCCCTGGTGGGTCTGTGCTTTAAAGCTACTCCAGTTCTATGCCTTCTCTAAATACAAATCCCCACGCTTGTATTCAGGCAACTCACTAATTAATTTCTTAAAGTTTGCAAAGGAGGATTTAAAACCTTAATTATAGACCTATTTTTTCCTTGCCTTCGAATTTATTGTGRATTGTATTAGCTCCTATTCAATTAGTTCTACTTTACTACAAGTGACTCCTTTGGAAGAATTTCACTCTTCATTAAAACTGAGTATAAAATAGAAAAGGTCTTATTGCCTTATTGAATTGTTGGCAAGGAAATCTGTTTTCTTTTGTGATCAAGACTATCTGAGCCCTGCCATTATTTTCCAATAAATATATTTATTTATCTCATAGTTTTTCAGAGCTTATTAATGATATATATCCCTAAATTTGCATATTTATAATACATCCTTAAATGATAATTGCAAGACCATTTTTATTCGCTCTCCTCTAAGTTATTTTCACCTAGATTCAATTTTATTCATGAATTGTTTTTTGATTTGTTTGCAGTCTACATTTCATTAATATCCTATGTTATCTTACCTAAGCCATCTTTGCAAAAAAAAGTCATTCATTTTTTTTGCCTTTTCTAGATGGTTTGTATCAATTACCACTGGTCTTTTAATCATGATACTCTTTGGTCCTGTATCTGTCATTCCTATACTGCCTTCCTCAGCATCTTGCATTTTGAGTTCCAATTCCTCCATTTTTTTTCCACAAACCCTTCACTTCCCTGTGCAAACAGGATAGTTTTTTCCAATCTAACCATATCAGAGTTCCCAAGTGGAGTAAGTGCTACCTTGGCACGGAATCTTCCTTGCCTTTTTTCACATTAATTTTTCCTTTGTTGCACTCTTATTCCATCAATCTTTTCTGTTCCCCATCATCTGTCGTGYGGAATATATGAGATTCTGCTAAGGTTTGCACCTGAGAGGATGTTCTAGTCTTAGGTTCACCGTGCCAGTCACGGCCGGCTCCAGGAGGTTATTTGGATTCTTTGGCTAACCGGTGGTGCCATCATTTCCAATGACCCACAAGTGCTTCCCAGTGGTTCTTCACATGCAGGAAGAATCCTACTATTAAAAAAAATCCCAAAAGGATGTCTCTTTATTCCTGACATTATCATTCCATTTCCTTGAGTCTTTATGTTTTTCTTTTTCCTGACATCTCCTTTGTTTATTCCTTTTCTGTAATCTCTGACAGAAATTTTCCTGGTGTAGATTCTGATAAATTCCACAGAAATAAGGAATGAACAAGGATATTCTCTCTTAAGTCTCGAAAGGAAAGGAAAGGAAAGGAAAGGAAAGGAAAGGAAAGGAAAGGAAAGGAAAGGAAAGGAAAGGAAAGGAAAGGAAAGGAAAGGAAAGGAANAAGGAAAGGAAAGGAAAGGAAAGGAAAGGAAAGGAAAGGAAAGGAAAGGAAAGGAAAGGAAAGGAAAGGAAAGGAAAGGAAAGGAAAGGAAAGGAGAAGGGAAGAGGACTTGAGGCGTTTCAGATTACTTAACTAAACCTTCAAACCTATAAAAACCTTCCTGCACTTAGTGTTTCTCTGGAGTGGACCTCTGAGCCTATGAAATCTGCCTTCTCACTGCTCATTAAGCAATGCCGAAAAAAAGACTGGGGCATTGACTCAGTGGATGCAGAGGAAGTGAGAAATTTTAACACAGTTTTAACAAGGAAGGAGTGTTAACTTTGTCACAAATTATCGTAAAGAAAATAAGGTAGATCCATTACAGTAACATGAACACAGAGCTAATGGGAGAGATGTGCTCAAAGGGCAGTTGTTTCAACAGAGATCCTGTGGAGGATTCATTGCATTCATTAATAATGGAAATGAAAGGTGCACTTATAAAAATCTGAAGATGGCAATAAATGGGGAAAGGTTGCAAAGACGCTGAAGGACAACTTTATAATTCAAGATAATCTTGATAAAGAGGAGAGATAATAAGAAGTGTAGATAATGAAAGTCCACAAAGACAAATGCAAAGCACTGCACTTAGAAAAAACAAGAAAAATCACAAGCACCAAAAACCCAAATGCAAAATGGGGAATAATTGGCTAGGGAAGTAACTGTCTTGCAGGTAACTAGAGACATAGACTGTGTCCAAGTCAGAAATAGAGGGCAAAAGCTGAAGCAGAAACCCTACAGCTTTGCTGGCTTGGCAAAGCACACACAGAGGTCTTGTCATGCAAGCCCCACTGTACCTCAGATTACCTAGTGGGCACTGTGGAAAAACTCTGTGTCTCCGTGGTTTGGTTTTGGTTTGTTTCTTTTTACTAGATACCTGGTGCAAAAGAGGCTGAAGTTCTTCTTGTCACCTGCTCATGTACTATCTATCATATAGTCACTTTGACTTTCACTRTGTATTTAACAGGAGCAGTAACTCTCTAAGACTCACTA
Organism: Nothoprocta perdicaria; assembly: GCF_003342845.1. Classification (NCBI taxonomy): domain Eukaryota; kingdom Metazoa; phylum Chordata; class Aves; order Tinamiformes; family Tinamidae; genus Nothoprocta; species Nothoprocta perdicaria. The sequence continues at coordinate 9,428,243 of NW_020454093.1, read as the reverse complement.
AGGTTCCTGTTTGGGGCAATGATTTAAAAATTTGCAAGTTCTTTTTCCCCCTTTTCAGGCTAATTTCAATACATAATTCAAATGGTGATGGCTTGACCAGGCAGTTCGGAATTAGAGCTGCCTGACATTTGGCAATTCAGTATAATCCATGGGTCATATTGAAGGTTCATTCATATTCAGTTGTAATTCGGGAAGTGGCTTAGTTCTCCTTCGTAAGAAAAAAAATATACCATCAATCTTTAGTTTGCAGTGAGTTTGTCAGGAGAAAGTGCAATAGCTCAGTTCATTATAGATTATTTAGTTCATTATACAATATTTAGTTCATTATATTTTGTGTTCTTTGAAATTAAGGCATGAAGACCATATGCATTTTGAGAGAGTCACCTGTTTCCCTCTTTGGAGCATAGGCTCATGTTCATCCATTTGAAATTTCCACCCATGTGAACAATCTCCAGAACCTTTCCGTACTGGATAAATCCTTTGTGATGTGTTTAAGTAGAGCATAAATAGTTTAGTGTAATCTCTCCTTGATGCACCAAGTATCCACCACGAACTGATGTTTCTTTAAAGAAAGGAAGAACAGCTCCCAAATTCCGTTGCTGTCCGTCTGCTCCTGCACACTGTATTTAGAATTTTCAGCTTAGGATGTTAGGATGGAATGATTTCAGGACTGGGGACAGGGATGACTTTAAATCCTATATAGTGACATATAATGACAGGTATTAGTATTTGTGTTGCAACGTGAGAGTCAGGATCCAGACCTGGGATCTGTGAGGAGCAGAAGCCCAGTGGTGGTTCCCCGTCAAACCAGAAGCTATGCACAGGAAAAGTGTCTGCAGTAATTCCTATTCAGAGGGTGGAGTYGGCCGCCCAAGGAGGAATTATACTCAGGGAAGCTTTTTTGCTCKGCAGTGACTCAGGAGTGAGTAAACCCCAGAGACGGGAGTAGCTCTGGCCGGGGTCACTGCCCAAGCCCCACACCCCAGCAGTGCCCTCGGGGAGGCACTGCCCCAAGCCGTGGGTCCCTGCAATCAGGAGGGCGCTTGGTGGGCTCCTTTGCTGCCGACTTGGGAACGAAGACACTTCAAATTGTGAGGAGCAGTGGCCCATGCAACACTGATCCCCGTGTTATTAAATGATCACCTGAAACAGGTTTATTGTTTAATAGGCGATAACCTCCCCRTGGTTTCAGACCTTGCGTGCCACATGAAGAAGCAAGAGCTCGCCAGAAGTCCCGTAGTGGTTTGGGAAACGTTTCTGGCACTATGTGAGCTGTGTGCAATAGCAGCAACTTAGCTGTCCAGGAGAGAGCTGCATAACGAGCTAGGAAGTGTGTGAGTGTGGGTGGAGGATAGCTGAGGCCAGGTCCCGCTGAGCCTGCGCGCGGGGCAGCACTGCTTCGCCCCGGAACATATGAAGGGTGGGTATCTATAAAAATGGTTTATTCACCCAAAGTCACACAGATGTTCTTTCTCAAGGGTACTGTTTTATTGTTGTTAACTGCTTTCTAATATATATTTTTAAAGGTTTTTTTGCTTGGAGGTTAAAGCATCTCTTCCTTTTTTGTTGCCCTTCCTTTTTTGGAAGATGTTTCTTCTTTCTGTTCATTTTTAACCAGTTTCAGTTCTCCTTCTAATTTATGCTTATCTTTCTAGCTCTTTTTAACTGGTTTAGTTGCAAGTTTTTAGCAAACAGAGTAATAAAAATATTAGAAAAAATGAAGTGTTTTCACTCAAACGTCTTTGCATGAGCCATTTTCCTGGGTAAAGGCTGTGTCCAAGAACAGTAATATTTTAAGGGCTGTAAGGAKGGTGAGTGAAATCTTGGCTATGAAGTAGTTATTTGGAAAGCTCAAGGATCAAATGTCTTATTTGTGTTAGCAAAGGAGAAATGCCATCTATTTTTTTTGCAAATAACTTTCCTTTTCTGCTGTTGGCAGCTACTGATGTTCAAGCAGTAGCGGCACCTGGATAAATGCACTGGTACTGTGTTAGTTAATTCCTCCTCTGGCGATGGTTATTAGCTGTGATAATTATATCTTACTTGCAGAATATATTTTTTGGCATGTGACTGGCACTAAAACCCTGCTGTTCATATATATTACTACAAGAACACCAGTGATTGTGAAATCTTTTTTTTTTTTTAGGATTATGCTTACAACTGTGCTTTAGCCAGAAGCAGAGAACACTGGTAGCAAGCTTAAAAATAGAAAGAATATTTGGGGTTTTGAAAGCAGCTAGATTCTTTCCTTTTCCTAAGCAAGCAGAGAACACCAGCTCAGTGCTCACATCTCCGTATTGCCTGGGAGCTGGATTCCGTGCTCTCCAGAGGTGCCTTCCCACCTCAGCCACTCCGTGACTCTGGGAAAAAGGAACCTGAGCCCCCCGAAAGCCCTCAGATGTTGAACGTGGGCACAGCTGGTCCTGGCCCCRAGACAGGCCTGTACTTACTCGTCTGAGCGCAGTGGCTGTGTATGGGGGCTAAGCTGGTCCTGACAGGAGTAGCAACTTCTGTTGTGGACTGATCTAAGGACATCTGTTGAAAACGTTTACCTGTGAAATAAAGAGATAATCTATTACCACAATAGCTCTCTGCTTTACAGAAAAAAAATTCATTTAGCGTTACTCAGAAATATGAGGGGAACCTCTGACAGAAGAGGTTTCTGGGGGCTTTTTGTTTTAGCCTTTTAACACCTCTGCAAGGTTATTGCAAGGTGTGTGTAAAGGATAGTGTCTTTCATCCACATTGCATCTACTGTGCACAAAGAAATACATATATCAATTCTAAAACAGCAGAGAATCAACTGCCGCTCCCATTAGTATCATCTGAATTATATTGGTTTTATTGCAGTACTTGCAAACTAATGGCTTATTATGAATGCAGCATTAAGGTTTTGATGTAGAGAGGTATCTTCTCCTGAGAGGTCCCTTTGCTTCATAACCGGGGCGCTCTGGCAGCAGCAGAGAGCACAAAGTGTTTGCAGGGCTTTCAGGAATGCCTGGAAGAGACTCCTTGTCTGCGAGTCCTGGCAGCGAGGGCAAGGATTCTCCTGCTCTTCCTTCCTATCTGCTCCACATAATATTAAAGAGGATTTTTCTTTCTCTAAGGCATCATCTTTGTCACCCCCAAGAGTGTATTTATGATGGCATTTGTTTTCATATGAAATGGAAAGGAAGCATTTTCTTGGTTGTAAAATGCAGGACTTTTCTGCATTTTATTAACTGACATTTTTTACAGGTTGTTACTTGGTTTTCCTCTGCGTCTAGGTATATAACCCTCCCCACCCCTCCATTATGGCGTTTTGTGGGGAAAAGAGTAAATATTATGGTCAATGGGCCCCATAAATCAGCCCTTCAGTTTGAGAAAGACACTGCCACATTGATCAGCTGAAGCCACCCTAGCCCTGCTGGGTTAGCAGCCTAGGCGAGGAGCGGGTGACAAAGGGGGGCTCTGCATGGTTAGCGGGCGGTAAGAGCTGCTGGGCCTTCCAGACAGGCCCCCCTTTACCCCATCCCTTCCAGTGTCTCCATGTGCAGTGTTTCTCCTGTGGCAGGTCTGTGATAGAGCATCTTGCAAAAAGGGATGACCGCAAAGCTCGTCACAGCAAAGGCCCCAGCCCGCGATGCCAGCGCAGCCCTGGGGCTGGCAAAGGCTCCTCTCCTCTTGCAATACGGGCAGGAACTTGGGGCCTCCCCAGCAGAGAGCAAACCCAAGTGTTTATTCCAAAACACACCAGCGATGGGAGAGCCGAGGCCTCGCTGCTACCTACAGCAACCTCCCCCTTCTGAATCCGTGTCGGCTCTCAGGTAGTAAATTGATTCAACTTTTATTTCAGAAGCTCAGAAAACAGAACAAAMCCCCCCTCCAAATCCCTATCTTTATGCCAGCTGTCTTAGCAGCAGTAAGCACAAAAAAACCCTCCGACTTTATTAAAGGCATGGACATGTTAGACAATCAAAACTGTGTCAGCTGAGAAAATAACTTGTAGAGTGACTTCTCCTCAATTACTGATACCCTTTGGCCTCTCCTGGGTGTCCAGTGACTGGGAAGTTCCACTCAGCCGCCAGGATCCCGCAGGCGCACGCGGATTTAAGCCACGCACGGAGGCGTGAGGAGGGATAAGCAGCAGTTTTTATCGTGAACGCTKCAAGACAATATCTGGGTTGTGCAATGCATTCCTGTCAGACACTCTCTGCCTCTTTGCATACTTTTATTTTACTCACTTTGCTGGCAGCCCTTTTTGCCAGCTCCGGGAAGCTTTTTATTTCTGGAAAGTTTTGTTCGAGGGAGGTGGTACACACAGAACTTGCCGCAGACTCAACCTTTTTTTCTGAAGTAAGTAAACTATCAGAAATAGAAGGAATTATTCTTCTTTTGCACAAAGGCAGTTCTCATTGTGACAATTAGGTTTCCTATAATTTATATGATTTTGTTCTCATCCTTGCCTATAGATTATTGTACCTATGTGAGCCTCAGTGCCGACCATGAAGCACCGAGTAGATGCCCAGGGCCTATCCTGATTCCTTTGCCTGCGTGGGACTTTTATCTTAGAAGATTCTTAGAAAACCTCCTGTCCTTCCATCCAGAATTAAGGAGGATTTAACTATACCGTATTCTASATTCTTAAGAAAAGCCTGTTGGGACACGAGTGGATTAGCTTAGTGCATATCATTTGCCCTTAGGAATGGAGCCTGGAGGTTGCTTTGGCTTGCTTCATTCCATTTGGGATCAGGGCGGTGTGAGGGCCTGCTAGCCTGTGTTTAATTTTCAGCGTGTGACTAAGCCAGGCGGAGATGAAGCTGCAGACACTGCTATGTTGAGGTAAATTTCTGCCTAGAGGGCTGCCAGGCAGATTAATTTAGACACGGGTAAGAGTCAAACTCAGTACTAGATGCACAGTTTGCCCCAGCATTCTGATGCGCAGCTTCATTATTGTTCCAGTGCAGCTTCCAAGCCACAAAGTAAAAGTATTTACTCTGCAAATTTAGCAACCTGAGTTCAGCCTTGGAGAAAATACAGCCCATGAAACCCAAGAGCTTTACATTCAGCAGAGGGAAGGGGGTGACACTGCAGCCTGGAGTCAAAACCCGTCTGCAAGAGGAAAGGGGAGGGCGRTGTGGAGCCCTCTAGCCCCGCACATGTGGATGGGCTTGTTTGGACCCAGAGCCTGTTCCAGGCACAGCTGCAGGTGTGAGAGCAGCACCAGCCCCGGCACATCCAGTTCCATGTTAAACTGGATGTACAGGGCATGGTGGGAGGCTCCTGCTCCCAGGGCATGTGCGTGACCTGCAGGCACCTCCCTTCCTTGCATGGGGATGTGTTTGCTACCTACCTGCACTTCTGCTCTGAGGCATTAGCAGCTCTACTGAGGTCTCCTGTTCCCCACACTTGAGCTCCTGGCATCAGCTGTCAGCCAATGTCCTGTTTATACATTATTTATACATTTACTACATACAGGGAGAGGACGCTGAGGAGGACATTTAAAAAACAGGAATAACATGTCTCAGACTTACCTGTTTCCCTGGGTCAAGCTACCCAGCTTGACACCTCAGTAAATGTTAGAGGGTGTGGAACACTGAGAAGAAACAAATTACCTGATGGAGAACTGGGAAGTGAGGGAAGGCGAGGAGGGCACAAAAGCAAGTGGTGGGATCTGTCAGAGCTTAAGGCATTTATCAGTTTGTCCGAAGAAGTTCCTGCACAGACTTTGTAGGAGAGGATTTGGTGGGAATCTGCGCTCCACGGCTCATTCAGCAAAGCCTGGCAGCTGCTTCGGGGCTCTAGCAGGCTGTGTTCGCTCCTGCTCTTGTGAGACCTGTGTGCGAGGCGGTGGCTGCCGGTGCTGCCGGAGCAGAGGCTCGAGGCCGGGCTCTGGGAGGCCGTTAGGAAAGAGCTGCCCACGGTGATTGGGGGGAGGCTCTGCGTTCGAACGGGCAGGAGTCTGTTGCACTCGGGCTGCTTCTTGCCAGAGATGAGGCCCTTCTTCGTGTCTGTGCTCCGTCTCTTCAAGTCAGCAGGGGCCATGCGGTCATCTGGAAGGTCTTTGCAGCTTGGGTCCATAATGCAATCAAAAGTGGTGATGATGTCATCCACTTCCGAGGTCTCCTCTCCTGGGTGCCGGTCTCTGCTTCTGTCCTTCTGGGTGGTTTTCTGATCCTCTCTCTTCTTTTTGCAGGAAAAGATGTGGTTCAGCATGCTGAACCTGCCTTCCTTCTTGAGGAGTCTGTCGTTCTGAGGGGGAAACTGATAAACTGGCTCAGATCTATTGAGAGTACAAATCAAATTCTGAGGTCATTATTTACCAAATAATGGAACAAATATTGTCTGCTTCAGCCCACAAAATTAGGTGATTACTATTCTGATACATTTGCAGGGGTGATTCAAGCAGGCAGAAAGTCAGGACTCTGCATTTATTATTAACAAAAATGTGAAAACGGCCACATGTGGCTTTTTCTTCTTATGGGGCCAATGCCTTTAACTCATCTTACAGTGCAGGCTCAGTGCAGCTATCAGGAAAAAAATAATAAGTGTTTTCTGGCTTCAGCATCTACCATCTGCAGAAACATTATTTCTAATGGTGAGGCAGGAGCCAATAATAACAAGAAGAGCATGCTGGGATCTTTAAAATCACTTGGTCTTTGTATTATGTCATATTTGGAAAATTGTATTTCCAACAACACAGGCATTGCTAACCCTGTGACAAGCAATGTTCAGCCCAGGGAGTTCCTGCCTTCTACTTTTCCTCGTCTCTCCTCTCCTCTTTTTCCATCTACAGTACCCTTAGGATGTCTTTTGGAGGTCACTGACCCATGTAGTGAGCAGGCCTGGCAGAATTTCAGAAGACTCATCAAGATAATTACCTAAAGTGGTGCTGCTGCTGCAGCAGGTGTTGGATGAAACCTTTGACTCATAATCAACATCTCAGAGCTACTCGGACAGACCGAGTGCAGCAGCAGGAGGAAGAGGAGGAAAGGTAACGTTGGCCATAGCTCATCATTTGTGACCCAGGAAATAACACTGACTGCTGACTGGAATGGAGGGGGAAGCAAAGAAATCACAAAGAAATGTGATAATAAAAAGTCTCTTTAAAGGCATGCTTATTTACCAAAGCTGGAGTATAGAAATTAATAGGGACCACTGAGAAGTCAGAAATATCAAGAGAAAGTAATAAGCAGTGGTATTTTTTWAAAAAAACAGAAAAGATGTGGAAAAAAGAGGTGGCAATCAAGAGAACTGAAGGTGCGTAGGAAAATACCCCCGAATCTTTATCCTGAGGATGACAGCACGAGAAATCTAAGTGTGATCAATTTATATTAGAGCTGGCGAAATGACTCTTGTGCTTGGTCAAACCCTCTGTCTGATCACATGAAYACACAGCCAGTGTGTGGGGACTGCAAAAAAGGGAAGAGCATGTATCTGAGGTCTGCAATTGTCCTGTAAGATGCATTTGGTGCACAGAGGTGACAGAACACCAGCTCTACCTGCACCTTCTTGATTCAGACCCCTTCACTGAGGGCGGCAGGTGAGCTCTAGCAGCAGCAGCGAGTCCTTCAGGAGATGACTAATGCCAACACGGCTGCTTGGTGGAAGCTTCGAGCTGAGCACTGCGGAACACTGAAAAGGCGTCACCGAGAGCGCAGGCACTCCAGTGGCACAGAAAAGCAGGGCCTTTCTTTCCTAAGTCAGGGCCAGCACGTGAGCAAGCTGTGACCTTGCGGGCTGTTCCTACCTGTTCTCCTGGGAGAGCAGCTTGATGCACGCTGTGTGCCCGCAGTACACGGCGTAGGAGAGGGGGGTGTTCTCGTTGATGTCCCGCGGGCTGCTCTCTATGCCCAGCTCCAGCAGGGTCTGCACACAGTCGGCTTTCCCCGCGGCTGCAGCCCAGTGCAGAGGTGTCCTGGGGAAAAGGGGGAATGTCATTAASGAGCATCAGTAATTTTCCTATTGGAAGCATTAGTGACACAATGCAGTGGGCTCCTCTGCTGCTTATCCCGCATTCTCAACATCGATTTTAAGGAATTCTGTGGCCACTTGTCCTGCTCTTAGGTCACTCCCAGTAGTTCCCACTATTGGGAACCACTGGGGAGGAAGCTCAGAGATGACATCTATCTGTGTGCATCTGTTTAGCTGCAGTGAAGCATCCAGCTTCAAAACTGTAATACTTTGCTCTTATATTACTGCTTACTTTTTTTTTCAACATAGAAAGTCTGTGAAGCACAGAAAGTAACATGATGAAAACTGCAAGAATAAAGAATAAAGAATAAAGAATAAATTTAACTTTTCTCAGCCTGTCCCTTGCAATCCCACTGATTTTAAGACTGGTGTAGTTGGAAGGATAATTGAATGAAAATCTCTAGTGTATTTATAGTGAGCAGTTCTATCTTTTTCTTTCCTCAAGTACGATCCCTCTATGGAAATAACTGAGAATATGTAATAGAAGGTCATGTCTTTATTGAATTCTGCAGTGTATTCTGCAGTCCTTCTTTCTCTCTTATGATAAAAACAGCCTTCTCTACTGCTTTTTACTGATGTTCAGACTTCTCCAGAACCCTGTTGATTTTATTTCTGTTCCATTTTATTGGACTTCTCCATGAAGAATGTTATTACTTTAATTACCTGAAGATCTAAGCCAAGAAAACCTTGGCTTATGCTCCACTGAGCAGGATACATGAGACAATTTTGATGAAAGCATCAGAACTGCAAGTCAATTCATTCTATTTTCATGACACTTAGGAACAAAATTGCAAGGGACACTGGTATGGCATGTAAAAGAGGAGAGAAGAGGAGTCTTCTGCACTTATGATGCAGGGATTTCATCCTGGAAGGCACCATGTACCCTGTGAGAATGGAAGATGAGGTTGTCCAGGGCTTTAGAAATACTGCATTAACACTTCAGTTGTAACAAGGGAATTTTACCATTTGTTGAATGCAAACAGCAGCAGGAGCCCAGCCTCAAGCTGTAGGATCCTGTCCTACTGTTTTGATGGAGCCAAGTTCAGTCAAGCGGTGATGAGGTCCTTTCCCACATAATCTTATCACTTCCTACCAGGAACACGAAGCTCAATAACCTTCTGACAAGTCAGTTACCATGCTAGACGTCACGCAGGTGAGATGGGCTGCTCTGCAGGGTGGCCGAGCCAGCACCGTCCCTCTGTGTGTGTGTGCGGTGCCTTAACTGGGTCACGGCTTCTGCAACAGGAAACGCGACTCTAGAATCAGCAGAGCTCGTCTCAGCTCACCAGAAGGGAAGGAGCAGTTGCAGAGAGGGCCTGTGGTTACCTGTCATCCACATCGAGGGCCTGCAGGTTGCACTCGGGCACTTTGGCCAGCGCGCGGATAATGTCGCTGTAGCCCGCAGCAGCAGCAATGTGCAGACATGTTTTGCCATTCTCATCGTCGTAGTTTATTATCGAGGGGCCCTGGTAGTGGTCCAGGATGATGGAGCACAGGATCCTGTTGCCGCTCTGAGGAGAAGTTCATAGAAGAGCRTTTTACAATGGGGCTCACGTCAAGCCACGTTCTGTCTGCAAGAAAAGACTAAATGCAAGAAGGGTATTTTGTTCTGTCTAAACCCGGCTCCCCTGATAGGAAAGCCAAGGGCTTCCCGTCTCCTGCTGGAAATGAGGCCTTTATGATTTTCCTAGAACTCTCTGAACATTGGAGAAATAATAAATATTTCCAAAAGTTAAAGAGTGTAAATTACTCAACAGCCTTCTCAGAAATAGCTTTATTTTTTTTCCTCTGTTTTACTAAGCCAGGGTCCAGAAAGATATGGCCCTATATTTTCTCACCGAAACGCAGAATTGGAAGAGAACTCAAAAGACCAAGCCACTTCTGTGAGCCTTTCCAAGTGTACCTAGAAAAGCCATGTCAAATATTTGCTTTAGTGGTTCTTAAATTTTTTTCATCTAGCTTGCTGCAGTGCTTCAGTGTCTTAATAGAAAGTCTACGCTGTTCTCTAACCTTCAACTGAAGCTGAATATTTCATATCTTATCTCAGTGTGAACAGAGAAAAAAACAAACATGAGTCTAGATATTCTTTTTCATGTAACAATATAGAAACATAAACCTGAAAGGTCTTTCCAGGTCTTCAGATTCAATCTGTGCAGTCAGTTGCAGGAATGTCATGTTATCTCTTTCATGAAAACACTGTGTCCATTGAAGGTAGTTTTGTTATTTTTCTGGTTTTGTTTTTCCTATCTTTCTGGTTTTGTTTTTCCTATTACTCCCACTGGAAAGCAGTTCAAGAACTAGTTTTCCTTGTAAAATATGCTCTATATTTCTCTGATCTACCTACTAACATTTTCCTGTTATGTTTACTACGTGTTTATCCTTGGAGAGGCATGATTAAAATTGTACATACTGATACAGACACGTTTTTGCCATATCTTTGTACATGGACACAAACTCCTTCATATTCCTTTTAGGAATAACCTTTGGGGTTGTCACACAAGAGTGTTTGCCGTGCGCCCCATTAGAAGTTCCTGGTCATTTTGGATAACATGTCACAGGAGATACCTCTGTAGTCATTTCCAAATGTGGAGTTTCTAGTTTCTTTGTTATTAGTCCCAAGGTGAATGAGTTAAGCATTTTATGCTATTCAGTTTTGTCCTGTTTGTGTTAYTCCAGGTTTTTAACTTGATCCAAACTTTCCTGTCATATCCCAATCCTGTTCTCTTAATACCACCTCGCTTATTGTCATTGGCAGATTTTATCAGAAAATACTTGTATTTTCTATCAAGTTGTTATTAAAAAGATAAGCATTGATTTGAAGCCCTATCCATGAAGGTAATTTCTTCCCAGCCTCTGTTCATTGGTAATTACTACTCTCCACTTCTTAATCTCTGAGATCCAGCTTTTAATTAGTTTTTCCCAGTATTTTTAAGATGTCTACCTATTCCAAATAGATCTTTTAAATAAAGTTATCCAAGGTAGGTATATCTCAAATCTCTTCTATACATGCTTTCCCTTCTCTTGGGTTATGGATTCCTGCTAATTTGACCAGCACTGATTTAAGACATTTCAGACCTTTCCAAATAAAAGCTCTCAGTTCAGGCGACTTCAGTAAGGAACTCTCTTAATTTTATCAAAAATTCTCCCTTTGAAAGCAAAACCTATTGCAAGATACACAGGATGCTACCATCTGTCAAAACCAGTATAGATTTATTAATACTCATATTCTAATGGCACTACTACATCTCTAATTTTTTATTATCCTTCTAAGCCCAAATTTTGCATCCTGCACCTAAAGTTTCAGCCCCTCAATAAACTTGCACAAGCCCTACCATTTGCATAAGAACTTTTCCACCGTTCTTACTGACATTTCTTTATATACAGACTGTTCTGTCCCACAAATCTTCCATTTTCTAGACTAAACAAACCATTCAACCTCTCCTCGTAGGTCAGATTTTTCAAGGCACTTATGGGTGCCTTTGGCTTCTTTCCAGTTTGTCTGCATCCTGGTTCAACCATGGCAGCCCAAACGGGACTTAATTATCCAGCTGAGGCTTCCCTCCTGCCATTGAAAACGAAATAACTACTTGCTGTATCCCACTTCTGTTAATGCATCCCACAATGGTGTTTTGATGTTTGCTTTGCAGCAGAACCATAATTTAAACTCCTACTCACTATGTAATCCACGAAGTCCTCTCTTCTTTCATGTAACACTTTTCATTGTTCTGTTCTGAGAGTTACTTTACTAAGTTCATTCTACAACTTATCAAGATCACTCTGTATTTCATCTTCCCTCCTTAAGTGCTGGGCACCTCTCTGCTTTTTTAGCAGCCGGTTGTAAACATGTGTTCYGTAGCTCAGCACTTCACTAAGGAACAAATAAATTCTCAAGGTATATCCCTGGTCGGGTGTTCATGAGATGTCCACCTCTGAGGAGTATCTGAACGCTCCTCCATGTTGCTGATAGTGGATATATGATGTATGACATAAGACACAGATGACCTTTGATCATCTAGCCCCTTCTAATCCATTCCCAATGGGAGACCTCTCTTTACACGGCACAACTGACTTATTGACATTCAAAACCTTTCTGTCCAATAGTTTCCTATATGAGGGAGCAGTAATTGTGTCAGAGATGGCTGTTAGATTCTGTCCTGTTCTATTTGTTAAATAYACTTTTCCTAAATAATCAATGGAGACTTTCTGATATTTTGAAGCTTCTGCCGACAGAGATCTCTGACTAACCTCCGTGTGGCTTTCCATCTCTCTCTTCCTAGGGGTGTCTTCTCATTTTACACTCATATTGGCTCTTTAGGTTGCACACAAAATTCTCTTGAAATGCCTAGATTGCCTTATTCTGAGATTGATAGCTTGAGGTCAACAAAAGTCTTCCTGTGGTAAATTTATGATGAACCCACAAAACTATTGTTAGAACAGCATGTTCAATGGTAAACTTACCATAGGAAAATAGCTTGTTTTTGCAGCCTCTGCTATATGTATCCTTACATTTCATCTCCCACCACTGTTTTTTCTTTCACATTATTTTCAGCAACTTTCTCAGAGATTATTAGATATTTTGGGTTTGTGTTTCTGTGTCATTCTGGAGTGTTTTGCCCCAAGCTCACCTCCGGTTTCTTTGGACTTTTGTCCTATCCCACATCTTTCAGTGAGCTGTTCTTTCTTAGGTCACTCTTATCAGTTAAACGTGCTTCATGAAGAAGTGTCCTAAAACCTTGACCGTGGAGCCACTGGCCAGACAGTTAAACTCTCATTGTGCTTTACACAAGCTTTGTCTGAGAAAAAAATGTCTGATCTGTGGGCAGTGGCTAATAGATTCACTTACATGGGGATGATTAGCTCTCATTTTCACTTGACTAAAACACCATTGCTTTACTTGGTTAATATAAGGTTCAACTTCTGATAGTCCCATCTCAGTGCTTGCAAAATAAGAAAATATTCCGTCAAGAAGTATCCACCACATTGAATACCATGTGGAAAATCTTGCATGTTTGGGCTGCCCTTTTAGTTTCTGACATTTTTTTTCACCTACACCTGCTCATTTTATTCTCATGTTTATTGTAGCTGATCTCATAATTCCTCCCTTGAGTACGTCCACCTGGTATATAGAGATGGAATTTTCTTTCTGTTGTGTTCATTGTCACTTAGGTAAGATCCTGCCACAACATGGCATTTTATCCTGCCAGGGCTTCAGAGGGTTAATTTTTCCCCACCTCAGAACATTCTGGTGAAGTGGATATTGCAGTGCCAAAGAGAAAGAACGTGCATATGTCAGGGAGTCTGCTAGCGTGGCTTGTGGCTACCAGTAATGCAGCAATGGGAGGGAGAGAGAGGCAAGTTATGGACCACTTAACTACTTTCAGGAAACCCTGACAAAGTATTTTTCCTCCCAGCGAATGCCTCTGGAGATTATGTGGTTGGATTGTATTAGTTCCTCTCTATTTTCTGTCTCTTCTCATCAGTGTGCAGCTCAAAGTCTTCCCATACCTAYAGTCAGCTTTGCTGCAGGGAAATTCCCCACTACAGCTCTTCATATTGCTCCTTATCAATGTCAATTCACTTTAGGGCTGTTTGTGTTCCCTATTCTCCCTCCTTCCCTCCTATTTCCATTCTATACCTGTGAATCCCAAACTTTGACTTTCTCTTTGATGCTCTTCTGCTCTCACAGCCTCAATGACTTGCCATTTTGGCCACCATCTCACTGCTCTCTGCAGCAACAAGCAAATACCATTCCCACGGCGCTACTCTGGGGTCTAACTTTCTAACTTTTACTTTCATAAAGAAACATCATAAATGAGTATGTATTTAATAAAATTGCACCAGTACCTCTGCCTTCCTCCTGGAAACCAAATATCTGCACCCCTGGGTGATACTTCAGTTGTTCATTACAAGCTAGCAAGTGTCCCAACCTTTGTACCTTTTCTCTCATCCCTTGCAAACTTTTCCTGGTCACCTACATTTCTTTTCAGGCTCATATAGCATAGATTTTATAGCATTATAKTAGATTTATAGCATGGTTTAATAAAATTTTGATTGTTTTAGCAAAAGGGACCCTGGAGAAGAAAGGAAAGCTGCTTTTCTCCTTCACTGAGATAAAGAAACACGAGCAATTTCACATATTTATAGAGTAACCTGTAACAAAATTTTAACAAATAACTTATGGAGTGTTTTCCTTTTCCAACTCCAGTTAAGGTTACTACATTGGCAAATACATCTCTTTCAAAGGCACCTTCTTTTTCTTTTTGAATTTCAGTATTTACTGAGTACCAAAGCTCTTGCACAGACTTTCGCCATAYGGCTCTTTTGGTCGAGGTTTGCAAAGTTGTGATCCTTGACTCACAGCTTTGCTGGCAGAAGCCCTGCGTTCAGTTACAGCAGTACTGGCAGAACCAAACTCTTCCTTCAGCTGTTTTTTTCTTTTTGGGATTGATTTCACCAAAGTTGGACTGTCCTGGTATTCATGCTCAGAGCACTAGGCCTGTGCATTTTATCATTACCTCTATTGTAGCAGGAATTCAGAATTTCATCTGGAGCAAGACAAACTTAATGTTGCACTAACAGTGAGGAAAGGTCTGTTTGGAATCAGGTATTAAGACCATGTCAAAGCATCACCTCACCCTCTCAGTGTAGGTGACATATCCCCGTGAAGGAATTCTCTCTCCCTCTGCTGARCAGAAGTCATGTGTGCTGTTTTAAACCTGGAGAATGTGTCAGTAAAACCCAGAGACATAACAGACTAGAGAAGGCTCCTGAGCTCATATGAGAACATGTTCACTCCATCTCTGMTTTTGCCCCATGCTCTGCCTTCTCGTTGACTGTGGTGGCTGCAGAGAAAAAAAAATGGTTGATCCCGGTGGTTTCTCTGCACTCGGAGGAAAGGCGAGCTTGGCCTCGTGCTGGGCAGAGGAATGATCCTTAACGCCATCCCCAGCTTTCGTTCTGCCAGTGCAGCTTTGCCAGAAGTTGCCTGGACACAGCCCAGGCGCTTCCYGGGGTGTGTTTGTGATGGCAAACCAGTATAAATTAACAAGAACTCTACTGACGCCACTCTAGTTACACTGGTGGGCCTCAGCCAGCTCACAGAGGAGCTCATTTGTCTTCTCCCAACCTTTCTGCTTCAGCCTCAGCACCCATGGAGACAGTGTCTCTCACAGATGCCCAGTGTCCCGGTTTGGCTTGACTTTTTGGTACTCTTGGAAAGGGAACATGTTGTTGTTGTACAAGGTACTTTGTCCTGAGCTCCTCAGAGCACTGCCTGCCATTGGTGTGACTAGGAGACATGGCTTTTCCAAAAGATTTATTCTCTCCTCAACCACTGTGGTGTTTGGAAAAAGCTACCAAAGAGGAACAGAGCCATGGAGGCAGATCTCTGCAGCCAACGTATCTCCTTGTCCCTCTTACCTTGGCTTCGCTCAAACAAAAGAACTGCATGAAATACCGGCCCAGTCTCTTTGAGAATTTATTTTCACCTGGGCCCTTCTATAATAAGTCAATATAATTTACTTTGTACTATGGCTARGACTGAAATTACTTGGCAGCTTTTCCCAGTAGTATGTTGCTGTGAGGACTTGATTTCTGTGAATGAGCAGCTGCTGTGCTTTGAAAAAGGGGTCATCTTTTATTTTGCAAAAGAAGAAGGATTTATTCCTCACCACTGTGAGAAATGGAAACATTTATCTCCCGCTGCCTCTGTACAACGTATAGCAGATTAGGACATTTATAGACAGGCAAGAGGTGTGATAGATGCATATTGCTCATGTCCTGGCACCCATTTACGGTGCTGCGCATAGACTGTGCTGGGAAGAGGTCTGGCAATTATCCTGTAATTATCTATGAGTTTTCGCTAGACAAATTCCTGCTGAGCTCYGTGGAAGTTCTGCAATTCATTTATGTGCAAATTTGATTGACAGAAATGCTTACAGTGTCAATGGCATGTTCATACCTGAAGGACTTCTGTTCAACAGTCARTTATTTCAGGCAAAGGCAGTTTTTCTGACAATCTGATTGTACTGATCAGTTGGGAAAACAATATTGTGCACTTCTACACAAGAAACAAGCCATGATGGGGGCTTTGGCTTATAAGCTGACATATATGGAAGTGCAAAAATAGGATATGGCCAGAAGAGCCTGAGAATGTGCTCAGAGTGACCCATGCAGAGACATCAGGGCCTGCTTCCCTGGCTTCCCCCGTGGGGCCAGCTGTGCATTTCTAGGTCCCYAGCAGCAACTAAAGGATAGTTCCTAGAGATCCTGCCCTTCAGTGTGGTCTCCCTCCCAGGTACTTACAAAGGGCTGCCAAGCCTTGTCAGACAAACACAAATGAGTAATTGGCGATACCTTTCTTTTACAATATGTGTTAAGATGTGTAGGTAGTTCTGCTTGGGAATAGGGGAATGAAATAATATCACGATAGCTACAGAGAAAATGTTCCAAGTTGGTAATTTCTTACAACTTTGCACTGTGAATCAAACTATATAAAAAAACCAWGAGTACAGGACCAAATGGTAGAATGTTATTCTTCAACATTCTCTTTACCCCTAGAGGCTTTTATTTTTTCACCTTACAAAAATGATGGCTAGAAATCTTGGTTTGATTGTATATTCTTCAAGTGAAAGCTGATATTTTTACATAATCATATGTCTTTGGGAGCCAAAGTCTTAAAAAGACAAAGAAACTTCTGGTAAAAATCATGACAAATGGCAAGATAATGCAAAAAGTTTTCAATTTTTTTTCCAGACTATTTCTAACTTACTACTATAATTATACACTACTATATAATATCCTAGTATATATAATAACATAGCATGAGCTATATTATACCAAGAATTCAACAGTACTGTTATCTTGGACCTTTAGAAAAGCTTTTAATTTAGTTCCTGTAACAGCTTTTAGCACAACAGTATAAAACTGTGTTGCTGGTTGGAATGAGAGGTGAGAAATACATCCTGGGGCACTCCTAGTGTAACTCGATCTATGCAAATTCATAAAAAYACTTCATGGGTGCAAAATTTGACATGAGACCTTCTCACTTGAAGGATTAAGCTGCACTAAGGGTGTGAATTCAAGCAGGTCATGCTGCAGAAAGGTTGAAGCTTTTCTACAGAGCAGATCTCAGTGTGAGCAAAGTCCACCCAAAAGCTCCATGACTGGAACTTCAGCATTTGTCTAATGGGAAACCAAAATCCAAACCTGTGCTTAAAACAGCCAGTGTAGAACAATTATTTCATATGAAACATTCATTTGATTCTGGTTTCAAATGCTGAGTAATGGTGTTTCTGCCCAACATGCATAAATGCCTCTTTTCTGCAACTTCTGAAACAAGTTTCTGTGCTGCTCCTCATGTTCCCTCATTGCATTTTTAAAAACTTAAATTAAACACAAGGCTCTATTCAGCTAAAGAACCCCCCCTGCAGCTGCTAACTGCCTGAGCTCTGGGAGCCTCTTGTGCTCTGCAGATATTAATACAATTCTTGAAGGAAAAATCTCTCCTCTCCAGCAGCGAAGGGGACTTTATGAGACATTCTCTGGCACAGTCCCTTCAACAAGCACAGCTCGACCTCCATCCTTTGGACTGCTGGGGAAAATACCATTCCCTCAGTGAGGGAAGGCCACTGAGTGCATTAAACAGGTGGGTATAAAAATAAGGATCCCGCCCAGCAGAGCTGCTGCTGGCTGCCCACAGAATCTAGTTCTGCTGGGCCTAGTAGGGCAGAAGGGGGCAAAGGCAAAAGAGATTTCTCCTTGGCCAAGCTTAAGCAGGAGAAATTCAAAACAGGTCTATTCCATGCTCTGATATTTGAACCAGCCTTTTTAGATGTAGAATATGGAAAAATATGTGGGTGGAAGGGGTAATTTAGAAGGGTTCATAGCAAGAATCTCTCAAATAAAATAAAATAAAATAAAATAAAATAAAATAAAATAAAATAAAATGTCATTCTGTATGTACTTCCTGTTGTTTTCTAGGAACAGCTACAAGTCTCACCAAAAGAGACTTTTGTCTCAAAGACAGATTAGTGGATGAGGGGATCTTTGAGGCTCCTGATGTGGAGAGGGTGTTGTTATGACTTTAGGCTGGAGAGACTGGTTGTTCCCAGAGAGATAATCCAGACCTCTGCCTAGCTTGTCTGAGCCTTAGTTTCAGAGATTTCCCTTTCAATCTCCTGCAAGGGATAAAGCCCAAAGTCAAACTGATTGGGAATACGGAACTATGAAACAGTGTTGAAATAACTCAGTTATTATATATATACATTATATATATGTAGTTATTTTATATACTGGGTGCAGAGACCAAAATATAACTCTAATTTAGAAAAATAAAAGTTGAGTTTACTATACGTGAGCCTGTGCRAGGCTGTGGCTGAAGGAAACTTTTTTCTCTCTAGATGTCCTACTCATATATAAATATAGTATTTGGCAGTTCAGAGCTTTTTTATTTCTCTGTTGACATGTATTTTAAGATGAGTGGACCTGGGCCAAAAGGTGAATATGCAAATACTTAGTCGCTGTACGAAAATGGTACTGGATTTTCATGGCAGTTCCATTTCTGCTTATCTGACGTGCAGCTGTTTTGTATATTGGTACTTACTGAAATGTGCTTTTGCAAGTGCACAAGTAAAAACATACGTACATAACTGTTCTCCTTTTGCCCGGAATGTCTTCTGCAGGAAAGCTTATGCCTACCTTCTTAAATTACACTTTATATCACACCACTGACTAGTACATTCTTTACCAGTTGCATAATCTGGTGTTTAATATTACATATACCTGTGTACCTGTGTGTTGGTGTTCTCTAATTGTTTGCCAAGTGATTTTTTTATCAGCTTGGCATTGCTTTTTTTTTTTGCATAGGAGATAAGAACATACAGTTCTGTAGAAATATGCTTAACTCCCTGTCTTCCTGAATTTCCACAAAGGCCGGATTTCGACTCTTCAGCTCATTATCCCACAACAGTAGCTATTCAAGTGTGCTTTAAATTGCTTTTACATTGTTCTATATTCAGAGGACTTCAGCAATGCTATTTAAGCTGCTGGTTTCTGCAACTCTTTCAGCTCAATAAATAAACAAAAGACATGAAGCATACACATGGTCCCAGAGAGATAAGCGACAGTTTGGTTCAGGGTGGCACGCAGAGCCCGCGGGACACGCTCCGTGCATTAGTAGCGCGCTTGGTGCCCAGCTTGGGCCAAGCAGGGCTTGTCCGCACGCCCATTCCTCACGGCTGCACCCAGGCACCTGCCCTTGGGGTGCTCCAAGCTCCACAGGCGCGAGCCGTGGGCCGGCAGCGCCGCCGCTCACCTGCACAGCCCAGTGCAGGGCTGTTTTGAAGTCCTTGTCCACCAGGGTGAGGTCTGCTCCCTTCTGCAGCAGCGTCTGCGCGTGCTGGGGCCTGTTGTGGAAGGCGGCCCAGTGAAGGGAGGTCATTCCCTGCAAGCCACAAACCCGGAGAGCAGCAAGTCACCCTCACAGCAGCGCTTTGCACTTCTCTTCTAACACAGAGATCAGCTTCCCAGCTCTGAAACCATTTGACTCTTCCTCCTCTATTGTAAAGGTGGAGTAAGTTGTAGCAACTTCTGAGTGGTGGAGTCATGGGGGGGAAACAAACCATCAGCTTTTGGGGGTTATTACAGAAAACTGATACTAACAGGAATATCTACCAATGCTTAACATGTCTGTAATCCACAATACCTGGTCGGTTGGGGAATAGTCCCTCGTTACTAAGTTTGGATCCTGTGAGAAAGGCCTATTTTAGAGAACTGTTTTCTCGAAAGCATGTGGTATTTATCTTAGGTCTTATCTTTGATCCAAAATAAATATTATAATGAGCATTTTAGCTGGCACTAATCAGCTAGCTAAGGAAGTGGCCCAGTGATGTCTACAAGAAACTCACAACGTAAACACACGATATTTACTGTATAAAGAGAAAACAGAGCAAATGGGAAGCTTTCGGCCTGTATTTTCATTCCATCTTATCTGTGTTGRCTCGGTCAGGAAGGAACAGAGAATTCAGGGTCTATGTTTTTATCCTCATCAGCCCAGTTAYAGCCACTATATTTTACTCTAGGTCCATCATATTAAAGCTTTTCTGTATAAATTTGCTCTGTCAACATATTTCTTAAAAGTTGCAAATTCTGTTCAGATGTGGTAGCACTGTACTTTGCACAAGTGTTATTTACTACCTCTGACAGGGAAAATGAATTTCAAGGCTTTTTCCTGGATTCCAGAAGGATTAAAAAAAAATGGAATGGAAAATAAACTAAAACTTGACATAAAACACCATAAAGCAAATGGCAACAACTCAGGAAAAGAACTAAAAAAAAAAGCACCTATCAAACATTCCTTTGAATAGTTTATCAGTGTGTTAATACTGGAAGTTTTTAGCMGTGATTTTCAGAGTAAAAGCTTCAATCCTCTAACATTAATTTCTCTCTATTCATTGTAAACTTTCCAAGTCTCCAGATGGCTTAAATGTGGATGATGGCAGAAAAAGCAACTCAGCTAGAACTCAGTTAGGGTTGGGAAATCATGGGGCTTTTGGTTTTGTAAAATGAAAAATGAGAGTGAAATCTTGTCTCCACAGGAGCTCTTAATGGGAGCTCTGCCACTGATGCTAGCGGACCAAAATTTGACACAAGGGACTTAGTCCTGTTGAGGGACACAGAACTGTGAGTGGGGATGAGGCTTTAGTTCCAGCTGGGATGAGGATTCCAAAGACCAGTCTGGAAAGCAGAAAAAATCATTGAAAGAGGGAAAGCTACAACGTGCAAGTCCAGCCTATCATCATCCTCTGTAAGTCTGCTGGTATGAACGAAAATTTTCAAGAGCATTCTTGAAAAATGAGCTCTCTGCTCCCACTGTGGTCACTAACAGAGCCATTTGTAACACAGGAATACAGAAAGAGCTGTAGTTGGTAGGAATCAAAGTTCTGCCGAGTCTGGGAACATAACTCAGACATACTACAGGTTAGCAGTAAATGCCTGGGGAGGATATACAAGATATAAGGCCTGGTGACATGTAGCCACCCAACGTTTGGTAATCAGTAGGCTAAAGACTTTCCAATCATCGTGATCATTAGGGCCTCAGCTTGCACGGTGTGAGTATGCATTATATGCAAAAGTACTTCCTTCTTTTTGTTTAAAAGTGGCGCCTGGTAATTTCTGAGGGTGACCCTGACAGTTTAGGTGTAAAAACCAGTGAATAGTCATTCCCTTTTCACCTTCGGTATGACCTTTATGAAACTACACACTTTTATTATCACTCTGACATGCTTGCCTCTCTTTAAGTCCTATTCTAGTTAGTTTATTCTAGTTAGTTTGCCCCTGAAAAGCCATTCTATAACGRTGACCATCTTTGCAGTTCCTTTTCCTGTATATCCTTTTTCAGATGGTTTTTGCCCCCGCTCTTCACGAGGCGGCTGTACCAAGGATTCAGAGAGAGCATCAGGCCGCTTCCTGTTTTGTTCTCTATTTCTTTTCTGATTACTGTACATTCCACGTGTCCTTTCGGAGCACTGAGCCGAGCAAAGGGCATGAAGGTCCCATGGTGGCAGCTCACGTGTGCGGCTGCTCCGAGGTGTGCACAGCGGCAGCAGCYCTACGGGGCGTCTGCTGACAGCCGACTGCTCGCGAGCTAACGCAGGAGAACCATCAAAGAGCTTGGAGAAGGGCTTGAAGCTCCAGCAAAACATGATTTGAAAGAAAGGCGCACAACTGAATGTGAAAAAAAAGAAGAAAGAAGAGACAAAGCAGGAGAAAAAAAGAGTAAGGGCTGATGGATGATGGGCAATGACCGTAGAAGAGTGAAATCCAGAAAAGGAGCTGAAGTAGCAGGCAAAACATTCATTTGCGTTTGGGAAGTTTACACTGATTTTGCCCAGGTTCTGGGCTTTTTCAGGAAATGTATGTTCACATTGTCATCTCCCAGGGTTCATAAGTAAACCCACAGAAAGGCACAGTTGTGGAAACTATGAAACCTCCAGATGTATTTCTTAGTGCTTACGTGTTCATGCATTCATTGGGGTGTTTTTCTCAAGTGTTTTCCTTACACCAAGAGAATGGCTTTGTTTACTGAAATTAGCTGACGACCCACGTTTTTCAGAAAACGTAAACATTCAGGGTTTAGGAATGCTACTTGAACAAATAAACATCTTCTTAGTGCTAGAAGACAGTGAGCTAGACTAAAAGGTCTACATTTCATGTATTGATGCATGCAGCAAAACATCACAGATGGAAAGTGCCAACCAGGGTTTGATATAATTTATTAGTCACATAGCTCTATGCGAAGACAAACTCTGTGTCTGGTTTAGTCTACTGTAAGCAGGATATGCAAAATATCCAGTAGATAAGGGAGAGGTAGATGGGGAGAGATAAAGTTGGCAGCCCTGTGGTGGGCTCTCCAGCTCTGGCAGTCTGGAGTGGAGAAGTGTCCTTGAGCAAGCGCTAGAATGAAACGTGAAAAAGCAGCCAGAGTTTCTCTTGTGCCTTGGCTTCTTTATTTGGAGAAATAGTCACACTGGGAAAACTGAGACTCTCCTGCGCASTGTATGAATATATAAGTATGCAGGGCACAATTCTTTCAGGATCAGAGTAACCTGGCATCATTTTTGTAGCTCCATAGCTGTTCCATGCCATGCCAAGTTTCTCATATTCTCCCTGAGAACTGCTAATTCTTTCATAGTGGGGATTTGGACAAGGTAAAGAGTCAGCCCAGGATCTGGCTCCAGAAGAAAGCAATTTGTGTCCCAGCAAGTGAGTTCAGAGAATTTTTCAAGGTACCTCCTGGTTGGCAGTATATACAGAAGGTTATGAGTCTATAGGTGCATCACACATAGTATGAAAAATGAAACAAGGTTTTGCAAAGTTCAGTAAGGGCATTAGGGAAATCTTAGGTTTGGGCATAGTCTCACCATCAAATTGGTGGTTCTGCAGTTTGGTTCTGCACAGAATGAGCAATATGGCTTGAGGTAGCAGGACTGGGACCTGCAGGGCAGCCTCACTCACCTCGTTGTCCTGATGATTAATTTCGCTAAGATTTGACTGCTGCAGAAGCACATTCAGGAGCCTGCAGGAGCAATGACATAATCAGTGTGTGCACTCCTGACTAAATCTGAAAAACCGACATCTTTCGAGAAACAAAACATGCAATTTAAGGCAAAATCAGTATTAGTTATGGGCACAGGCCGGAGTCTTYGGTTTGGTAATACTAGAAAAGCAAAAAGCAAAAATTATGGGTTTCTGTAAGAAAACCCACTGAGAATCAAAAGCAGACACATAGGGAAGAATTCTTAGGCTGATTGCCAGAGGGGAGTCAGGCTGTGTAATACTGTATGCACGTGCAGTTCTCTGTAACTTAGAAATCTATTGTAGTGCCAAATTATGAAGTTTTAAACAAAAAGAGATKGTAACGACCTGTTTCTAAACTGAGTTTTCAAACTTTTTCACTGAAAGTAATGTAGCGTTGCATATGCGCTTGTGTGTGTTTGTGGCTACCTACGTACATACATACATACATGCATGATTTTACAAAGCCTTACTATGTGTCTACTGGAATAAGGCCATTGCTATGGCACAAAATATAGCAACACTTTGGTTCACATTTTTGTACAAAATCTGATTACAAACACTCCCCTCTGGTGGAGGGAACAGTTACAAAGAATGATGACACACAACACACTATTCAAGTGGAATTATATTTTTAACCATCAGTAGATATTTGTAATGGATTTTCAGTGCTTTCCTTTTCCTTATGTCGTCCTGTGAAAATGTGCTGAAGTCACACTAGGTTTGGAGAAAGTGGTGGTGTCTTACCGAAGAATGTGAAGTATTTGGACCATGCAGGTGGGCGGACTATAGAAACGACAAGGACCATCCTGCCACAGCCTGTGGCAAAACCACGTTTTTAATGTCTAAAAACGAGTCTAAAAAAAGGAAACATCAGTCCTTAGTGCATCCCTATGGAGGAGCAGGATCATAATGCACAAGGGGCTGTGGCTCATCTGGTGGTGTAAGTTTGTTAGGAACCTTCAAAGCATGGATTTTGAAGCAGCACATGGTTTTGCAAGGAGATTAATYGATAAAGTACTGCAAGTAACAAATACAAAACACAGAGGCAGTACTTCACTGTTGGGAAAAATGCTTTTTCTTGAATTCTGAAGACTTTTTGTTTCATTAGAGAGCAACAAGTACAATTGCTCCTCGAGTCTGTAAATTGTACATAGCTAAATGCTTGCAATCATGCTTTTATTCCCACTCAGAGGCTGAATGCAAACCTTTTACTGCTTTTCAGCAGGACAATCTTCAGATGCTTTCAGTACAGTTTCTGGACTGAGCTGTGCTCAAAGGTGTTTCTGGACTGAGCTGTGCTCAAAGGTGTTCATCAGACCAAATTGAGAAGCTGTAGGAGAAATCTATTTGTGTTTGTTTTTTTCAGTAATAAACAACTAGATAGCGTAAGTTTTTTAGAAGGAAGACTTTTTAAATTGCTTAGGGATGTTTTGGGTCATTTTGCAGGTGAAAAGCTGATCTTTTTTTCTAATACCAYGTTCAGGTGGCAGAAGTCCAAATTGAATTCTTTTTTCTAACCCAAGTTCCCTAAAAGATGAAGACTGGGAATATGTCAGTGTTTTATTAGGACTCCAACTCCATTTGTTTGTGGGTGCCATCACTTGTAGAAAAGAGGTGTGAAACCTTCTCTTCTGAAAGACACATCATAATAGAGTAAAAAGGAGGACAGTTTAGGATTGTGGTAATTAGTATGTAAAAATTGTAAAAGAAAGGAGATATTTTATGGCCAGTTGGCACAGTAAATTAAAACAGAAATTCAGAAATTCAGTGTCTGAAACAAGTCTGGATAAAAACAGAATGATGAGCAGAAAAAGGGCAAATTAACTGTAGTATGCTTGAAAAACCCATGTATCACCAGGTGTTATAGTCCTTTACATGGCTCTGCAGTTTAACTCCAGGTATCATCAATGAAAGAAAGGTATTTGAAAGACTCATTCTTTTAAATCCTTTATCTACAAACCTTAGCTCACTCCTATCTTCAGACCGTTACAGCTATAGCATTGCTACCACTCAAATATCTGGATATTCAGCCAGCCCACCTGACAGTCCCCTGGTCCCTACTACTTTTAGGTATACATTTTGTAGACAGATGTCAGGGAGTCTATGGCTTTCCTTTCTACCTCCTAGGCTCTGTGGAACATGCACTGCAGCACGTAACAGCAATTATGAAATCAAGTGATAAATGGCCATAACGTGGGTGACTTCTGTCTCTGTCCTTCCATGCGACCTATGTGCTGCCTCCAGCACACAGACTTGCAGAAATGGGCCACCAGCCTTGAAGGCTGGCTGAAAAAGCATTTCATAGCCGGTCACCACACATGCCCTTTTGACATGAGCAAAGGGGCTGAGCAGCTGGTAGACTGGCCAGAGCAAAGGTGACCATGTGGAACATAACAAGAACATTCAAGGAACTCTGCATGCTGCTCTTAAAGTAAATTACAGTTCCTTTTAAATATCAACATGCCTAGCATTGTACAGACATTGTCTTCTTTCTGCAGAGGCTTTGTTTAATGATAATGCACTGATACCTGTGGAGAAACCACCAGCTATTCCTTCTAAGTGATACATGAAAAGCAGCAATGAAGGTGGAAAATTAAAATTGAAGAGGGAGCTCTGGACTGGTGGCAACAGCAAAACCATGGCCTCAATGATTAGGTCAGATGAACGTTTGCACTCACTGAATATTTTACCTCTCTCTAATGTCTCCTTATCTCCCTAGACATGATTTACTTAGGAGAGGTTTGAGTGATGTATAAATTCAGTGATGTATAAATTCAGTGATGTATAAATTCAGATGTATAAATCACGACTTAAAATGTTGTCAGCTTTCCTATTATCACAGGCTGGAATAAGAAAAAGAGCATCTTCCTGAGATGAGAACGAAGYATATAGGAAGAAACAAAATGTTTGCTAGTCAGCTTTCATTAACAGTAGCTCAAAATGCTAAACCTCACTAAACCTCAGCTTCCCCTTTACAGTGGGGGCTCTCAAAGACTTGGTCTTGTGAGAAAATTTTTCTCACCATCCTGAGAGAAGATGACCAGAGGAAGAGCTTTCTGTAGTATTTCTTGTGGAGAGCTGCCAAAAGAGTACTCGGTCAAGGGAAATGCAGAGTTTCAACTTTTMCTGTAACGGTGTTTGGTTTTGGTTTTGTTTGTTTGTTTGTTTCTCCTACTGTTGAGGTCCCAAATCAGACTCTCTGCCTTTCGTGGCCATATATCTCTGCTACAGAAGTACTGTACAAAGCTTCTCCTCCTCACTACTCCCTTTGTGATAACTGTTAAGCAGAAGAACAACTTGCAAGGATAGCTGTCCCACTTTCCTGGCCTGTGTTTTCTTTGGTGCCAGGTAGCTTCTTTCATTGGCCATCTTCTGATATTCAACCATAAAACAGTGCTGGAGCCGGGACGTACCTCACATCAGGCTCTGCAGTAGCTGCATGGAGTGGCAATCTTCCATTCTTGTCCGGTATGTTCTGTTTAGCACCATTTCTGAGCAGGCTGACGCAGCCTTCTAGCCAGCCCTAGGAAAGAAATGACGTGTCAAAGAGGAAGGCAGAGCACATCAGGCCAGATCCACGCCTGGTGGCTCTGACTTCCATGTGGGACTAGAACCGTTTCGACTGCCTGAGGAACGGGCCTTTTGTTTCCCCAAAATAGGTCTCTCGGCACCAAGAGTGGTTCTCATGTGGAGTGTGAGGCTCAGACTGGCTCACCCACTCATTTTTGTGATAAAATGGTTATTTACATTTAATTTACATTCAGGCTTTTCTGAAGCTGTGGTAAGGAGAGAAAAAAAAGATTTAAAAGCTGTTAATTCTTGTATCACTGGGAAATGCCCCACATATGCCACATAGCCTGCATGTGGATTTCATTATGCCAGGCTAAACCAAGAATATGAGCACTTAATCTCATTTCTTTTAAGGGAATTTAGCACAGATGGCAAATCAATTCTGAAAAGCCTCAGAATGAGGTCTTTTAAACTCTGTTGCAGAAGTCTGAATTAGTGAAAAAGTTAGACTAAAAACAGTATCAAAATAGATGGGATGGTTCTTGGAATAAAACCTCCTATTGATCACCCAAACAAAAAAGCAAGTAAACAATCTGATTGTACTTGGGTAGATCTTCCAGCATTTGCCTCATAGCAAGGAAGCCAAGCCTGTTTTTAAGGTTTTTGCTCCCAGTTCTGCCAGCCCTCTCTAAAAACAGGGAGCTCCTGAACAACCCAAGGGAGATTGGCAGCCCCAGCCTTTACAAGGAAACAGGGGGGAATGAGGGAGCTGGAACCTGCCTGTTGGTGCTCCCGGCAAATCCTAAGGCGATTGAATTCTGCACGCAATGGGACTCTGGAATCCAGTTGAATTCAGTTCTCTGGGCAGGCATCACAGCCAAATGCTCTCTAGACCTCAGATTCCATCCATCATAAAAACAGAAATGGAAACTTTAAAGCCTGGGTGGCTTAAATCTTTTCCAGTCATTTCTTTTTCTTTTCCAGAGAATATTTTTTCCCCTCTGGGAGAAGAGGAAGGAGAAATGTAGCATGACACTGATTGTGGGATTTTTTGAAAATATCTGGCAAAGGAAATGTTTGTTCTCAAGCAAGTGGGACATGTGCTCTGTATTGGAGGAGACTGCATCTTTTGTTACATTCTACACTTATTTTCTGGCTGAATGTCCCATAGCTGAGCCGAAGCATTGTTTTTGTCCTGAATATGCAGGAAGAAGCTAGATGTAAGGGATGTGATTTAATTAGGCACCACTTTATCCATTTATTTATTCAGTGAGCTGGCAATTACCCAGCAGTAACTCATATCATGCAGCATGGGTAAACGTTCCTTCCTCCMTTCTTTCCGGCTAACAAAGGAAGGTCATGGCCAGCCCTTCTTCGCTGCTGACCTGCTCCCATCCTGTCCGTGGGTCCTGAGTGCCTCCCACTGAGGACTAGAAGATGGAGGAGAAGAGGACCCCCTCGGAGTGCGTCAGATGGGGAGCACCACGTCTCCCTTCCTGAAGTCTGCAGTGGGATTTCTTGCCCTGATTTGGATTGCTCAGGGGACTGGATCACTTCTCATCTGAGTATTTGGTGCCTCCGTCAACTTGAACTTAAGGTCTTGACCCCACCGGCCAAGTCCAGTGCTGCAGAGAAAGGCAAAGCTATGTCCTGGCTATGGGGCGTAGAAGAAGACATGCCTGCTAATCCTCCAGAAGCTGAAATAGGAATGGCCTCCTTGGAGCACTGAAATCTGATGCTAAAAGTGGGAGGGGAAAAATCATTTCCATACTAGAAGATAGGAGAGGACTTCAAGTCCTTTTTGAGTGCACAGGAAACCAGTGGCTTCCCTGAATCCACATASAGGCCCCTGGTCTAGTAAGAGCCCCATACATGCACTGATTTGTACAACCTCTAGGAGAAAGGACACTCTGCAGAGAGTCCTGATCATCTTTTTTACAATAGTTGCTCCCTGCCTTAGGTTACAGCAGAGGTTAAAATTTCGCTATTGTCTAGAACTATGCTTTGTACTTCTTTTTTTTCCTGCTGTAGGATGAACTTATATCTTTTCACCCTCCTTGCCCAAGTCTTTGTACCAGATAAGTTGCCAGAGATAAACTGGTTCGTCCACAAGCATCTTGAGTGTTAATATTTGCTCCCATCTTCAGTAGGAGCTTCACTGTATCAACCTGGCGTCCTGACACAGCATGCATCAAAGGGGTGCAACCTGGGGAAGAGAGTCAGACATTCTCTTACAATCTTGGTTGTGTCAAAGGCACAAGATAAAGATATTTTCTCATTTGCTACATTTTGCAGCAGTAAATTAACACATCATTTCTCTGACAAATGTCCAATAGCCGTACTCATTTTTTTTTGTAGGCAGGAAGTAACTTCTGTGCCAACTAGATGACCAATGGTTTTTTTATTAAAAATACATGACTTCATTACAAAAGTCTCATCTCATTAACTCTGTTTTTGGAGGGAAAATTATTTTTCTGTTGACAAAGTGCCCAACATGAACTGTAGGCTTTGTATACCATTTTGCAGGCTGATATTCCTCAAAGTGAATAGTAGCCTAGTGCTTGGCTGCATTGCTCAAAGCCCAGCTTCAGGGTGCATTCAAAAGATGTGTGAAACGAAGCCCTGTGCCATGCAAAGGAGGGTATGTCTGAGATGCTGTTTTAGGCAGGCAACAAACTCTTTTAAAGACTTGCCTTTGCTCTAGAGCATTTTCTCTTCCTCCACCTTCAGAACCTTGTATTCTACAAACCATTTGCTGGATAAACTGTGAAAGCTGGATAAGCTGTGAAAACTTAGTACTCAAATTTCATCATGAAGTATTATGCTGTCTTTTAATTCTTATTATTTCGTAATTCTTTATTTTTCTTCTTATATCCAATCCCTCTCCCATTAAAGATCTGGAAGACTGAGATGTCAGCTTGACTGGGTGCTCGCTTTCTCCACTGACAATACATTGTGGACAGAACAGTTAACATGTCTGAATTAAGAGCAAGAAAAATTTATAACCTGGTAAAAGCTGGTGAAGATTAGAATATGCACTGCTCCTATGAATCCTATARAAAGAAACTGCAGTAAAAATACTCTTGAACATTTCTCGAGTGAAACTTACAGAGATTTGTGTTTCTAATTACTTGGGAAATAGATGCATATAAAACCCTGCAAATTGATAGCACTTTGTGATAGCATGATATAGAAGCCTGAGTACAAATGGAAAAGGAATGCAGTCTCAAGGATAAAAGAGATCATTTAGTTCAGTGTAGATGTGCACTTATCCCTTTGCCCAACAATTCCGTGACAAATTCTTTCAAATCTGTTTGTGTCTCTGCACACACATTTTCAGTGCAAAGGATGGAGATCTCTGCTCCAGAGATGCCCAGAATGTACAGCCTTTGGCTCTGCTAAAAAAGATTCTTCCTCTTTCTCTGAAATGACAGCAAAAGCCACTTAAAGAAGATAGATTCATGGTAAAGTACCATCCAATTATATCAGTTCATCTTGTACCTGAATAAAAGATCGTACATTTACACGGGCAAAGAAATATCCAAAGTGTGTATTTCCAGCAGCTATCCCAAAGAACACCTCAATTTTCCCACCTTCTGCTCTTGTATATGATTTGCTGACCATGAAACTCAAGATAAAACAAAAGGAAGACGATCACAGCTCGGTTGCGGCCCGCAGCAGCAGGACTCACTAACCCTCGCTGTCGCAGCACTCCAGGATGGAAGGGTCTTCCCGAATCACCGCGGTCAGGGTGTTCACGTCGCCCTGAGCTGCTGCTTGGTAAACCACGGTCAGGTCCAGCTCTTCTGCCGCATCACCTGCAGGGACGAGCATGTGTGTGAGTGGGCAGGGGCCGGGGACAAGCCCCGAACAGTGCAAGTAATGGTATGTATTTCACTGGCTTTCTGTGACTGCGTAGTCCGAGGTGGAACAAAGTGTATCCAAACACCATTGTGCTCTTCATTAGTCATCTGAATTCCTTTTGTGGCCACTAAATGCTTCCCCAAACTCTCAGACATAGACAATGGGAGTGACATAAGAAAATCCCTTGAAAGGTTCAATCCCTTATAAGAAATCATAATAACATTAGCTGAATGTGAACTGAGAAACAACAAACAACGGAACTATCTTGTAATATTAATGGCTATGCTTTTATGAGATAAAACAGCATAAAGACAGAAATATTTTCAGTTTCTGTTTTGTCCTTGTATCAGTCAAAAGACTGAGTTTTTTAACTTCCTTCCTCTCTCTGAGGCAACCAGAGGAATTCTCTTTTCAGAAAAAAAATGAATTTCTGGCAGTTCTGAGTGCTAATAATAACTGAAAAAAGGAAGAGTGAACTGCTGGTTGGGACCTAGGAAGGGTTTGTTGTCTTTGGCACTTACAGGATGGGGAAGAAGGCTTATCTAAAGCAGAGATAACCTGAGTCCAGTTGGGATGTCTGATCAACTGAAATGCGCATCAATGCACTTTCTAGGGAGCTTCCTTGTGGATAGAGAGGGSATGCCTGGGCAAGGAACAGCTGAAACTACCACGACCAGTCTTCTATTAGTGCCTAATTCTCTGGGGCAAGGAAATTCTCTCATCTTTGAGGTCATTTTATATCCTCAGTTGGTACAAAGTGATCTACAGAAGGCAATCGAGTAAGCTCCATGATGGTGAGAGATGTGGAAATCTGCAAAACCACCATGAGATCATCTGTTAGGAGGCACTACCCAAAAGCACAGTATTATTTCGCTGTGTTGCAATGTATTGCACTATTTAATGTGAGTGCAGAATGAAAGGGAAAAAATGGCCTAAAGCATTTATCTTCTGTGATTTTATATGAAAGTATAATTACTGTATGGATAGAGTAAAATTAATACTATAAAACCTCGCGGGAAGTTCATCACTGTGAACTTTTTATTAATTATTTTACACCAACTACAGCATTTATTTGGGCCATTAAATATTTAGTAATGAGGTTAAAACACAAAAATGTGTTCAGTTTTGCTCAGTTTGGGAGATGTTTTGTTTTTGTTTCCAAAATGCCAGCATTATAGTCTGATGTTCAAGGCCTACATAGTCTGGCTGCTGAATTAGATAGTGATTTAGATGCTGAGTTAGATATGGGCATCTCTAGGATTATGTTTAATGTTATGCTTCTATATTAAAATCCAGTATTCACAAACACATGGCTGTTAGGAGCTAGACTGACAAAGAGGACTAAGGCATCCACCTTTGTTGGCACTTAACCCCACTGTGAGGCAGGCAAAGAAAAGAGGCCTGGAAAGCCCCATAGCTTCATCTAAAGCACACAGTGAACCAGTTCCAGAGGAACTGAAAACTAAATATGCCCTTAACTGAACGTGAYGAATTCATGGTGGAAAGATTTTTCTGAGTGTTTTAGGAGCTCTACTGGGCACTCAGCAATGATGATTTCTATGAGTTGTTGCTTATAAAGCTTTTTCATTACTGAATACTCCTGTATGTCTACCACTTGCTTTTATATGGCATTTTATAATTTAGAAAGATTTCTTGGAGGTCAAAATGACTAATTGTCAAGCATCAGTTATACTTTCATGGTTGGGATTCTGAAACTACTTTTCAATCATTTTTCTACTCTGAGTCATAGAGATATAACCTATGTGGGGCATGGTGCTTCCTTTGTTATCCTTATCTTCTAATGCACAGTGATTGAAGTTGCATTATTCTTATGACTTTCTGCCTAGTGAATATGAAACACAGGTAATTAGCATATGAGGGCCTTACAGTAGAAGAAAAATCAGCTTGAATGTGCCTTTTGAAGCCRTTCTTCAATGCTGTCCAGATTTTTGTAAGTACAGAAATGAGCGAGGTCCATTTTCCGTGTTCAGTTTATCCCCTCACCTGCAACTTCCTTCCAGATTGCTTATGCACATCTACACCTCCTTTGGCTTCAAAGGGAGTATTAGCCCCATGAGTCAAAAGAGGATTTTTTGTGTGTGTAGGAACAAAAATCTGACATCCTGGTAAAACGTTCTCGGCGCAGTGTCGGTCAGCTGCAGGATCATTTTTAATTTAAAAAACAGGTGCTTCTGAGCACCTTTAGCTCAAAAAGAAATATAGCTATAGTAAGCCTAGCAATTTTAAAGCTCATTAGTGTAGCTGGGGATCAAAATTAGAGAGTATAAGATTGGTCCAGCCACTTCACTACCTTGCTAAAGGGGAAAGTTAAAAGTGATGCCTAACTCACACTAGAGTTAATCAAAGTAAAGACAAATGGAGCGACTGGTGACTTTTCTTTATGTCATTTGGGGGTAAATATGTAAGCTGTGCAGAAAGAAAAAGAATGTTTTAAAGAGAGTTTGAAAAGACTTAATAAAAAATCTTTTCTCTAACCATATAATAATATTATCATTAATGCATTGTTGTAAATTATATTTATATTTAGAATTGTCCTCGGGAGTTTTGGATGATAAAAGTTCTTTGAAGAGATTCTTTAAGTATGTGCTCTACCATTCCTATTTGTGATCACACGGTGCCATAGCAGAATTCCCATTAGTTCCACACGACAATTTACAATCCAGCGTAATTCCACACATGTGACCTTCTCTCCTCGGGACTCAATCATCATTCTCTGCTTTAGAACTTGGCTACCATGGAGACAGAATCAGCCTTCTCCCTGGGAAAGGACAGTCTGTCAAACCTGGGGCTGTGATTACAGGCTTGGAACATTACGAAGCTCATATTCAGTCAGTCTTCACCAACGCRCAGATTTCTATTCACTACTCAACTGAATGAATTATGTCTTTTGTTCTAAGTTGTCTTTTAAATTACACATTTGATAAAATTTGTAAGCGAAAAACGTTAACTTGCCATCTGCAATAGCAGAGTGTAAATAGCTCAGAGAACTGGTCATTTGGCACAGGCGCTTTGACGCGYGTGCTGTTCAGGCTGCTTGAATCGGGGGAGACTAAGAGCCATTACCTTGTGAGGGTCATCACCAGTGACTAGTGCATGCAGAAGGAGGAGGATTTACCACAGGGCCCATTGTTCAGATTTCTGTATCACAACAAGCTGCTCTCACAACAGGTAAACTCAGACAAGAGGGTTTCAAAGCAAGTCCATGCCCGAACTAATTCCTTACTTGAAGAGGGAGGCACTAGGGGCTGGTGGAAGACCAAGGGACAAGGCAGAGATTTCAAACTTGCATTGCTCCTTCTCAGTGAGTGAGTCACGCTGTGCAGGTGCCCAAGAGGCAGCAGTCACGAGCTGGGACAGCAGCTCTCACACCTATCTGTGGTGGTCATTAAGTGGGAATGGAACGGTGAAGGCATTGCTGGGAAGGGAAAGAAATCATTGGATGCGCTGGGATATATAGGGTACCAAAGGGACCCTCACCTCGTATTATGCTTTACACATGCAGATTTTATCCTTTTTGCTGTTTGGGATTGTAAGTACTATCATTTTTTTCTGACATGAGTCAGAAGGAGAGCCATCTGGCCAGAAAAGGAAACTCTCAATCTAGGGAGCAGAGCAATTGCTTACCCAGAGGGCAAGAAGGCAGGGAGGTCAGAGCACAGATACACACCCACCCGTGGTCCACTGGTTTCCTCTGCTCTTTTTTATATGAACTAAAACCTAAACACCTCCTCCTCTATGCCTGTGCTGGGCTGGATCTGCATTTCTCCTTCCAGTACGAGGWGAGGAAGCAAAACTTTGATTGAGTGAATGGGTTTTCCTGTGCCCGCTCACCCAGAACATCATCTCTCTTCCTCTTAAGGCTCAGTGGCAGAACACCACGTCCAAGCTCTGTGCCTCCCAAATCCTAGCCTGCTCACGKGAACCCTTAGCCCATAGTGTGAGGAGAGGCAGGTGGCTGAGCTGATGCAGCTGGGGGACGCTGGACCGGGAGGGTTGAGGGGTGAGGATGCTACCTACTACTAATGAGACCTACCACTAATTCCATTTCTGTTGGCTGAGCTCAAGGGCCCGGTCACTTTAACCTGAGCAGTGTGGATGGGTGGCTCTGGGTGAAGGAGGAGGAGGAGGAGGAGGAGCACAGCTGCATGATCTGATGCTTCATGCAACAGGGAGCCAAATGCCTGGCTCTCTGCTACCTAACTTACTGTCCTGCTGTTCTGCGAATATCAGTGAGCACTCTCTCTGTTTCAGGCATGTTTTTAGATTTTTTTTTTAATTACTTGCCTCTCATAAAAGGAAGCTGTCAGTCAGCTTCAGGAAGGCAGAAATTATAATAACAGCCTGTGAATGGAGCAAGGGAAGGGAAAAACTGCAGGCTGCTACAACAATGGCATAGAAAGATCTGGAAGAGTCATGATAAGCAAAGACCAAAGGACATACATGTCTGTGACATTTTCTTTTGTAGTTAAGTACTTAAAAAGAAAGTTAAAAGCCATTCTMCCTGAAATAAGGAGCAGTGTTTCCAAAATGCATAATTTCTGTCATATAGAATAATAATCTTTTGGTTTGAAAAGAGGTAGGTAAAATAATCATCATAAAGAATGATCACAGGATTCAGACAGTTATTCATTTCACGCTTCTGTGACTCTCAGATGAAGACTGTATTTTGGTTTGCACCACTTGCAATGCTGGCTGATCTCTTGCCTTATCAAGTGCATAGTATATRTATGTAAGTGCTTATTTTCCCCTACATTGTGTTAAGATGGACAGTGCTGCAGTTTAGTTGGCATGGTCTTGTCAAGGAGAGATTTAGATGTGAATTTTGAGAACAGAAACATGGATCCCATAGTAATGTATGTTCAATSTAAAAAAAAAAAAAAAACTTGTGTAATTGACTCCTCCCCTTTCATATAAATTAGCTCTTCAGGTGAAACTTTATATGATTTCCTATAGCTTATCAGCAGGACCACCTGCTTCACAAATCATAGGCATCTCCCTGGCCTGGCAGCAAGAGCCCCTTAGTGTCCGTGGACAGCCAGAGGAAGAGGAGTGTAGTTTTTGGAAATCATAACTAGCTCCCAAACATTAWGGGCTTGTTATGGACTTAACAAAATGATAATTCCTGCATGTGCTCGGACAGGAATGTATGGATCCAGGCCTTTGTCTAGCTTCTCTGTTTAAACAGTAAACATCCTAAGTCCTTCTGGAGCTTCTAGAAATCCCACATCACAGCAGCTCGTACTGTTTATAACTAATATATTAAAGAGCAATATAATTGCAAAAGTCAAAAAGAGACATACAGTTTTCAAGCTGGTCATGCTCTTTTTGTAACCAGTAGTCGGAAGTTCCCACCTCTTGCTTCCTCTATTCCCACTAAGGAATAGAAGGAAGAAAAGAAATATTTTATTGGACCAGCAAATACTGATGGGGTGTGTCTGAAAATGTGCCAACATTTTTCCATTTGTATGAACTGGACCAGTGGAAAATATTCCYACTCTCCTTGCTTTAAGCAGTAAAGTGCCAAGGCATTAATACGTATTTAGAGCAAAGCCACCATGCACTGTAAATTTTGTGCAGTGCTTTCTTTGCCTGATGACTAACGGGTTCAGCGTCCCCGCACTGTGTGTTGCCGGCTCTGCTGCCTTTCCGCCTCCCACGCGGCTGCAGGGAAAACTGCCAGTAAAGCACGGATCATCTAATGACCCAGCARTTCTTGCTGTGCGGGTGGAGGTGGGGAATGGTGAATTTATCCTGAAGGAACTCCTGCTGGGAAGTGCTGTGCCTGGGGCTCGGGCTGGGAGAAGATGCTACATGGAAATAGGGACACAGAGTAGCCTGGCTGGAGGAGGGATGCASAGTAAAAGCAAGGGGAAGTTCATGACAGATGCTGTCTAGCAGCTCGCTCACTTCTGTCCAGGTAATGTGGTTTGGATCAGTGCTCTGCATTGCTGTCTGCTCCCTTTTCTGTCAGGAGGATTSTCTTCACTGCTCCTTCCCCAGTTGTGGCCATTTTCCAGCCTCATTTCCTGCTCTACTTCCATRAGCCCCCTAGTTGGGAGCTGCAGTGAGTGTGCAGGGTGTCTCCTCTCCCTCTGCAGTTTGAGCACAGCTGGGTGGCATCTTCTTAGTGGCTGCTGGGTTTGGTTTGAGTTTTGGGAGATGCAGAAGCTCAGTCACAGGCTTCATTTTTTTTTCAGAGAAAATCTTCCTTCCTTCCTTCATACCTGACCTGGACAACTTGTCTCCATTTCTGCAGTACACATTTCCCTTCCACTTTTACACTTCCCTTCCTCCTTTATCCTTGCTGGTGGTATTTCTGTCCCTTGTCCCTGTTTTATACTGGGCTGGTGCTCACCTGCACTCTCACGACGTGCTTCAGGCCTTGGGGACTGTTGTTGCACCAGTAGGAAAGGTAGATGTAAGTCTGCTGCTTTACATGGAGGGTGCTAATTGGGGGTGACAGGGAGACAAGGAGAGAACATAAAGCTCACAGCATTTTCTGGCAATCTGTGGACATAAATTGGACCATGCCTTAGGAGAACATCTATCTGCTTGGGCAAGGAGCAGATGCTTGGCCAGCTGGCCACACTGAGWAAACCTCAAGACCAACTAATGACTGCTTCATTTCAGGAGGCCATTTGAAACTCAGGACCCCAAGTGAGCAGAGGCTCCTGGGTGCTATGGATGTGTTGGAGCATGGGCCAAAGCTTCAGGCCCAGCTGGTGCCTACCAAAAACCATCGCCTGTCTTCAGGTGGCTCTCGTCCTCTGTATGAGGCCAGCGGACCATGGACGCCAAGCACAAAGGCACAACTTGTGGGTACAGGCACCCAAAGGCATCTCTCTTGCCCCTTCTCCTGCCCTGTCTTTCTGCAGGGTCTGCACTTTTGGTTTGGATCCRTCTTGGCTTGAGCAACTGGGGGACTTGGCGGGTGTGCGCTGGCAACTGTGGCCACTGCCCACAAATAATGTTGTGAGGTGACTTAGAGTGAAATCTGCTGCAACAGGGATCATCAAAAAATGTCAGTTTCCAGCTCTGAGGACATAAAGGGAATTGCTCTGCATTCTTTATGGAGGGACTCTCTGCATTTCTCATCTACCCTCTTAATATTAAGTCATAAAAGGTAAAGACAGGTATAGGCAACTAAAGATATAAAATTCAACCATTTAACTTAAAAACAGGCAAAAAAAAAAGGGATATTTGTATTTCCATGGCAACCTAAACATGTAGAAAATCTTCACTTTGAGGCTTTTTAAGATATATTAAACTCATAGATATGAAAGTAGTTACGTAGTATAGCTAGAATTTACTAAAGCAAAGACAATCACTTGTCAGCATCTGCTCCTTTCAACATATCCACATTAGTAGACTTGTGAAAATCAGTTTTTCATAAWTTTTTACTCCAATTGACCCTACTTGCTAATGTTGCAATTGTTATATATGCATATAAACACAAATACACAACATAGTAAATATGCACGTACATCACTAAGCACAAAAGCAATCAAATGCTGTTGCTGTTCTGCAGAAATCTTCTATTTTTTAATGTAACTGTAGCCAAAGACTGAAATACCCATCTCTAAAATTGATGAAAGTCCCTCAAGTGGAACCAGCATTAAGTCRCCCTCAGACCTGACCTTTTCCAATAATTCCTGTCATTGATTCTGCCAAGGAATCTTAGTACAATTTGCATGGGAGGCACAGGAAGACCAGAGGATTTTGAAATCAGTAGCAAGCGACTTACCTTTGTGCTGATCRAACACCGAGGAGGAACTGAAATCCATTGTGGTCTATCTATTTCATTATTTGCAATCAGACCCGGCAAACACCAACTCCAGGGTTTCCAGGGAAGAATGCCATATATTAGAGTAAACAATATATTCAGCGATAGCTGTCGCCAGTCTTCTTGCCAGGGAATTAAACTTGCTTTACGGCTGCAGGTTGTTGTCAAGGCAAGGTCACCGGCACAGGAGGAATGGAATATTCTGTTTGTTATGGACCTCGTAGAGTGCCGCCTCTGGAAGCTGAGGGAGGATGGCCTGGAAGCTCGGGGGGCTCCGTGGGCTGCCGTGGGCAGGCAGGGCTCTGGTGCGGCCGCCTGGGTGTCTCCTCCGCCGCCGCACGGAGCATGTGCAGAGCGGCGGCCACCACGGCCCTCCCTGCGGGCGCCCGCGCCACACGGCTGCGGCCTCAGATGGGGCTCTCRGGGTTCAGCTGTTCACTGATTTAACCCCTTCCGAATAATTACAGTTGTCAATATGCAGGGTTCGCACAGCAGGGTTGTCAGTATGGGAGCACGTTACCGCGCTCGCAGTGGTGGCTGCCACAGCCGCGTGACACGTTTAATAATTCACAGCGTCTGCTCTGAACGCCTTGCGTCAGTCAGACCGAGAGGGCACCCACATCTTCTGGCTCTTTCTTTAATCGAGCTCATCCTTCCGAAGTTGGGAGCTTGGTCTGTGTGCTGTGGGGGAGAGGGGTGTTGCTTTTTACTGGGATGTGTCCGTGGTAGAAGGAGCAACAAATGGGCTGACTTGGAACTTGCTTGGAGAAGCGGATCACCAGCGATGCCCGCCGTCTGGTGCGCTGGAGGGTATAAAAACTTTACTTAGAACTGGTGCACTGAAAGAGACATATCGGCACTGATGAATAAGGAAAAGTATTAAATGAAAATTAAGAACAGCAAAGCAGTTTTGGTCTAAGGGTACAGAGAGGACCTACCCTAAAGTAGGCCTAAACTTGGTCAGCCTAAGAGCTCCCTAGACTATTTTCTGTATTGATTTTTTTTCTGCAGTGTTGATGATTTCACTGACTACAATGGAGGCTTAGAAAAATAATTTACATATAGACATTCTACATACATAYATTTAGGAGTTGAATCGGACACTGATTCACATCCCACAAACCCACTTTTGAATCTAAATCCAAATGATGTTTTTAGAAAGAAGACAGAATGGTCCAGGCAAGTACAGCCTTGTAAAGCCTTGAAACTGAAGGCCAGAGCTGAAATTTTCTAAAGTGCAACAGTGTGATGTACTTAACTGAGGAGAGCTCTACTCAGCTTGGAGTGGAATTGTGCCTATGGACATTGATTTTATTTCTTTTTCCTTACTGCTGACTTGTCAGTATTCTGGCTTTTCTTTTTGTGCTGAGGAAGGACCCTCCCTGAGGTACGTGCTGTCTGTGCAGAGATGCAGGAGCACAGTGTCGGTGTGCAGACAGGCAGCTCCTAACTGCCCGCTCTGCCCCATTAGAGGTGCTTAGCTTGTAGCTCCAGCTCCCTTTGGGCTCACGGGACTGTCCCTGTGGCCTCATGCCCTGGCTTCACTCAAGAGCTGCCACGACTGCTTCCTGCTGGAGACACACACCCTCACGTGGAGCCTGTCAAGCACTTCCAACTGCAAATTATCACCCTAGATGATCTCAAAAGCAGCCTTTGCTTCCAACATCTGACAAGAGGTCCTCTGTGGACCTTCCGCTCTGCTCCTGTTATTGCTGTAGCCTAACTGTATCCGTGCATTAGCCCAGGAATGAGGCACACTGCAGGTGCACGGCCAGGGGATCTGGAGGAGAGACATTGGAGACCTGACCCCTTGCTGTTCCGTGGAGGGCACAAGAGAATTCCCTTTGGCGYTGTGTACACTCCCTAAGGGCTCAGCTCACCCGTCTTCAGCTGTGGGAGAGCCAGGTACCTCCCCTGAGGTAGGTGTCCATGTTCCATAGGGACAGACTGTGCTTGTGAGCTGGCACCTCCTGCCGTGGGTGTGCAGGGACCCAGAATTTAGCACATGTAACCACTGCCTGGTTGCCTACATTTCCCACASAGGTGGCCTAGTTTAGAGGGCTGACTTGTACACAGCTAAAATGAAGCAAGATGAATTTCAGCTTTTCCTACAGGAAATTTAAAAAGTGAAAAACCTCTTACTCTTTTCTCCACTGTTGCTCCCCATTTGCCAAGTACTGCCAATACTGGAGTCTGTGGTGACTTCACTTCCCAGCAGAAGTGCAGCGCGAACTGGATGGGAGGATGCTGACATCTCCTGTCCCAAGASAGACATTTTCTGGTGTTATCCCTCACACCATCTTCCTTCTTTTCTCTTACCCACTCTTCTCAATAGCAGCCCTCCCTCCTGCCCTGTAGCCTGCCTGTTTACCTGAGACATAGAGAAATACCTCTGCCCAGGAGGACATGGGCGCTCCTGTGCAGGATATATTCATATATATGTGTGTATGTGTGTATTGTGTATTATATATTTGTAATAAAGATTCAGATGAAATTAATGAAATTGTTGTATACAGGGATGAAGAGCAGGACTAAAACCTGGTGATGCTGAGGTATCTTAGCCTGCAGCTCCTGATGACACCTGCTGTGTGGCACATTGCCCTCACTGGACCAGCAGTGCCTTCTCGTAAGGAGCACTCCAGGAGCTGGCACCACAGCATTGGTGTATTGCAAACCTGAATGTCTACAGACTCAGTATTGCTTGGTAAACATATCATATAGCAGGCATAAGTCAAAATGAACAAAGGGATAAAAAAATCAACCTTCATTTTCAGTTTGCAATAAAATCAATGAATAATTTGATTATAAAGTATTTAAACCATGATGCTATATATAAACTACCTTCTGATTGGATTTGGAAGTGAATGATTCAGTGTTAGGCAGTGATAAAGTTAGCACCAAGCTCATAATCCCACCAAGATGGATAGCCTGGGCTGTGCTGTCCAGTAAGGCCTGAGCCAGGATCCACCCAAATGACGACAATCTCTCTTAAAATGTCAGTGGATTAGCAGGGATTAGAGAATGGAGAATAAAGTCACAGATAGATCTTACAGGTTCCTACCTGAAATGTAAGACAGACTGAGGATCCCTTCTACTCTGCTCCCTGCTTTATAAGGCCAAATACATTTTCTGCTAAATCTGTGTGAATTTATGCCCCTGACTTAAGTGCAGTCGAGATGTCTCCCATGGTACAATTGTTTTCATTATCACTGGGCTCCGATGAGGCAGATACAGTAAGTAACAAGCCAGCCATGGCAGAGAGGCCACCTGTAATTATAGCAGTGCTGTTAACCAGCAACTGGCTTTCTGGGTATTGCTTTCTCAAATAATTACCTGTTTATGGTTAACTAAACCAAATCATTTTTTTTCTCGAACTGAGTGTTGTGCACTATTTAGGAGGAGTGAGAGGTATCCCAAAGAGTTTATCACCCCCTATCTTTCATTCTAGAATGAACCGGCTTTAAGCTGTCATGTAATTCTGTGCAGTTCCAGTAGATGGTGGAATTTGATCAACACTTGATTCTTTGAACTAGTAGGAACAGCTCTAACGTAGTGACCACTTTTCTATTAGACCCTTTTAAATGGAAAAAGAAAAGCTTGTTTGTGGGAAACAGGTAATCTTTGACATTCAATACATTAAGAGTCTCTGCAAATTAATGAAGCCCTTTACAGACACCATATAATGAAGCAGAGCATTACTGATCAGCWCTCCATGAAGGACAAGCCCTGAAAGTCTCTGATATGCCAGGACAGTTAGGTCAAGTCCTCTATGGATGGTACTGGGATTAACCATACAAGAGGTTCTGCTTGTGTCTCATTTCAGGGCTGTTGGCACCATTCTGCTTCCGAGTGTTTCCTGCAACAGTTTTCCTGTGAGACACARAAAAGGCTGGTCAGGAATGTGGCGGTGACGCTAGAAGCACTGTGTGTTACAAGCAGGGTTGTGTTCAGGTTGTGCAGTGCCACCTGCACGGCAGGACTAGGCAATGTGACAAATCCAAACCACACAACTGAACAGGAAATGTGAGCGGGAATGCAGTTCTAGGAGGAACTGGCTAATAAGGAAACCAATTCACCCCCTACTCCTGGGCACTTTCATACTATGTCAAGTATCTGGTCCAATCTTCTTTGATTGTAGAAGCAGCAGGAATCCCTATATCGTGTCACAGGATTATTATATCACTAGAATACCCTCTGTTCCTCATTGATGTTTAATGACTGATACCAGTCATCCACACTTCCTATTTTTCTRCTGCAACCATGGAAGCACATGCCTTCCTTCCAGGCTTGTTTCTTTCTCTGAATATCTTCTCTGCCTATTAATGCACAAATCRTAGGAGAATAATAAGCCAAAATGCTACACCCA
Organism: Nothoprocta perdicaria; assembly: GCF_003342845.1. Taxonomy (NCBI): domain Eukaryota; kingdom Metazoa; phylum Chordata; class Aves; order Tinamiformes; family Tinamidae; genus Nothoprocta; species Nothoprocta perdicaria. The sequence continues at coordinate 9,385,668 of NW_020454093.1, read as the reverse complement.
TATCCTTATACAGTGCTCTCTCTATGGATTTCAGCCTCATATTATGATGGTGTTTCTATGCCAGATTAATTCCTGGTCTTTGGAAAGCTGGGATGTGTGAAAATCCAGAGAGCATCAGTCCCTGATGTGTGAAAATCCAGAGAGCATCTTCAGTCCTTCCCCACACTGCATTCCCCATTCCCCAGTTCCTCACTGGGCTGGAGATATGCCATATTTCAGGGAAACTAGTTAGAACACAGGGAAAGTTGTCATGGCCCAGCTTCAGCCAGGACAACTCAGACATGAACAGTTATCTGCTGAGAAAAACAGTAATGAGAAAAAAGTTTTAATGGGGCCAATCGCAAATGTCATTTAAAAGTTGAGTATCAGATTTGACACAGCTCCAGGAGAAAAGCTTTCTGTTTCCTTCATTCACAGATTTTACTRTTGTCCCGCGAAATTTTTGTTTTTATTAATACAACCTGGAACCAGCTTAGCTCTTCAGCTGTTGACCATTTTCCTACTCTACAAGCAGAAGTGCATACAATTGCAATGGCAGGTGCCAAATCATTGTGTGTGTAACTTCATCAGTGACCAGTCTGACCCAGATATAAACAGGCAAATAGCAGAGCTGCATAATGTTGCATCAGAAACTGCTCCTCTTGACTGGCTTCAGAGTGATTGCAATGAGGCATGTCGTGTGGACTCAGTGAGCTGCATCTTTTTCTGTTTGGAGTAATCAAAAATACGTGTCTATGTAGTTTTTGATTATCAGTATTTTACATTGCATAGCAAAGGTGTCTCTAAGCCTAAAAGATGAGAAAAACTAGGTGCCTATAGCATGCGAACTGCAGCCCAAAGGGCTTACTCCTGCATTCGTTGCATCCTTAGAACTCCTTGATACCTCATCCTAGGTTGCTAGGTCACTTCAGCTTTGCAAGGAGACAAGTGCATTAGTAGTAACTGGATACACAGGATCTGGTATTATTATATTTACATAGAAAAGACAATTTAACCCTCTGTGTATGAAACTCAAACAGAAATGCAAACATTTAACTGCTATCCCAATGTACTTAGTACATACACTCACTATCAGAATAAAAAGATAAGCAGCTGAGTGGGGCAAAGCACCAGAATTAAGTTCAGAACAAAACCAAAAACACTGCCTAAAASAAAGTTATCCTTTTGAAGATTTACACAGTTTATAAACATGGAATGAACATTAAATCGGCAACGCAGCAAGACTCAGCATTATGGTAACATTTACTATTACTTGGACACAGCCAAGATAGTTCTCAGACCTACAGGACCTTTTTATGGACCCCTCTCCCACCACCTTTGCAAATGATGCTGTAATTATTGTAGAATCACAGCGGTACTTGGAGGGCCAAGCAAGCCCTGAGCTGGACAGTGCTGGAATCCCTCCTGAAACTCTGTGGCCACCCTGTGGCTTTTCAGTCCACCTAGACAAATGTTTGAAAAGAAACCAAGGTGCAGCCTTGTGAAGGCTTCCAGAGGGCTACAGCAGCGTCACAGGCCATCAAGGACCTGCAGGTGACAGTGATACTGCGGTGCTCTAGTCACTGGACATTGTGGCTGTGGGAGATATGATGGTCTTCGAGATGGGAGATCTGTGCTCTGCTACAAGCCTGGTCTCATACGATCTGCTTCTTTGGTTTACTCGGAAATTGTAGAGTGGGACAAATAATAACTATAATAATATTCATCAGCTATTCTTTGAAAGCAAATGCAAAAGATACATGTGTGGAACTGATGTGATTTTTAAAAACTTGAATGAATGTTTGGAGGGGAGTTATTGTTGTATTTCCTTATTTCTAACTACAATCTCTCCAGTCAGTATGCATCAAGAAATTAGAAACCGTAGTTTGCTGCTGACAAGTAGATTTTATATAAAGTAATTTTAGAATCTCTGAGGACCTTGCTGAGATTACAAAACTATTCCAAGTGGGTCAAAGTGTGGCCTTAAATTATGTGGATAATCTAACTGGCAACAGAGACTGGAAGCTTATTGGGACCATTTGAAAGCTGTGTGTATGTTTATTCTACATATGATGGACAGGCACGGGCTTGCTGAATTTGTGCTTTCACACAAAGAGAAGCCTGCTCTGTTAGCTTAAGCTTAGCACCATGTTCATGCAGCCACACAACATTTTTCAGCTTGGAGTCTCTGTCCACAGTAACCAACAAATATACATGGGAAAAACAGCAAAAGCAGGAACTTTTCCCCTCCAGATGTAATTGAAACTTGAAGCAGAAATATTTGTCAGGAGATAATTCACTGTAAATCTTTCCATAAACAGGCTGATGTAGCAGGCTATGTTCAGCATGATGTAAATGGGAGAGGTACCCTGTGATCTCTGCATATGGCATTGACATTTTAGGTCACTGCTCCTGAAAAGCAAATTTCTTCCTGATGCCACATAGATGTGCAGGAATGGGAATGCAGGAGTGGGAGAGAGGAGACGCCGAAGGTGTCTGTAGCAACTGCAACTTGATCAGAAAGCTGCAAGAACTGCAGCCCCACCGCTCAGCAAACAGCGTGAGCGGCTCCTCCTTGCTTGCTCGGGGTAGCTGGCACCTGGCACCAGCACACACGGGCACTGCAGCCCCTTCCAGCGCGCAGCCGGGAGGGAAGCGTCTCTCCGCAGGCTCGGGGCAGCCTGTGGGACAGGCACTGCCAGGCCCGAAGCGCAGCCCGCGCGGGCGCTCCCGAGGCCGAGCAGAGCGGCGGGGCGCAGGGCGCGCGCAGCAGCTGCTCTGAGACGCTCCTTGGTGGCAGTGGTGTCCGAGAGGCTCGTTGCCCAGCAGTGGTGTCAGGGACGCTCCTTGGTGGCAGCGATGTCGCCGCACACCGGGCTGAGCGCGCCGGCCGGCGCAGGGCTCGAGCAGCCCGGGCGCCCGAGCCTGGCGGCCGCGGGGCCTCCTTGATGCTCCTCCTGTGCACGGCCTGTGCTCTGAGCCCCTGCCCAGGGCTGTGCTGGAGCACCCTGATGCTCCCTGAAGTCATATGTGTTTCCATGCCAAATCTTTACCTCACTGAGATATCTTCTCAAGTGTGCTTGTGACAGCAGGGGAGCGGGTAGAAGAGTGCATGTGTTAGCTCTGCTTTTCCTGGCTCCTGGGCTGTGCTGGGCTGCCCGGTTGGGTTTCTGACCCGCGCTGTGCGTGCCGCTAGCTGCAGGGCTGGTACGGCAGCACAAGCGCCAGTGCCAAGCCCACACRAGCTCCTCTGCCCGCGCTCTCCTCTCGCAGCATCGGGGCAGCTGCTGGGTGCAGCTCACGTGGGTTCCTGGCCAGAGCAACACGCTGGCTCCAGCAGCACCCGCTGCAAGTCAGCAGGGACGAGAAGAGCAGTGCCGGAGGCGGCGGGGGGCACGTGCGTGGCTGCAGCTCAGCCAGGCCGCGGCCGTGGCAGCCCCCACCGTGATGCCCGGCCTTTGTTCTCCGGGAACAATGTGGAGAGGGATGTGGAGAGGCATGCGGCCACCCTCCTGTGCTGGACACATGCAGCCTGGGCTCCTCCACGGCACCTGAGGCTGGGACACTATATCCAGCAGTGCCACTGTGTCCAACAGTGCCACTGTGTTCAGCAGTGCCACTATATCCACAGCAGTGCCACTATATCCAGCAGTGCCAGTATACCCAGCAGCAGAAGGGCAGAAGGTGCCAGGAAGTGTACAAAGGAAGCACTGACTTCTTGTCTCACTAATTCAGGCACTAAAATAAATACTTTTCTACCCATCTCTTTACTCCTTCACAGAGATTTGATTCTGGTTTGATTTCTGGTTTTCTGGTTTTGTATGTCTGAGAAAAGGTGGAAGCATTTTAAGATTCCTTAGGCATATTTTTGTTCTGCACTCTGTGAGACTCAAATTATTTTGAAATTACAAGACTTTTACACATTATCTGATTCTTTCCTAATGGGATTCACTTTGGGAGTTTGTAAATTCTAAGCTGTTAATAATCATTGGGAGGATAGGACAGTGTAGAAGTAAATAATAACAAGCACTGTAATTATTGGCAAAGAGATAGTCTTATGGAATAGGCCAAGATATTTTTAAATATAGGAAGACGCACACCAGATATGTTATATATTTGCATTCAAATGATTTGAATATTAAAGTCAGTCCTTTACAAGTATTTTTCTATTTCAGAATTTTATTTGCTATGACTGGTGTGGTTGCCAGTTGTCCACTGTTATCTTGACAGCTGCTTGAATATGAAAATGTCAAGATTCTCAGTATAGATGAATGAGAAAATAGAGCTGATCTGTATTATTCTGCTGTTTTAGAATATCAGTCATCGTCTACTTTTCTGAGTTGTCTTATGCTTTTTTCAAAGTGACAAGTACACACTATTCTTCCAGGAATAACGGTCCCTGCAGGAAGTTATACAAGCAAGGCTGCAGCTATACAATTCCACTGAAGCATTTAACAAGTAAATTTTGTTGTACACAATACCCTTAGACCACTCAAACAAGATGAACAGCAAATAGTTCAAAGACATTTGCCATCTCTGGCAATGCACACAAACACACACATTGCATTTATATGCAAACACATAGTAAGCCTTTCATCAGCCTTGAACCTCGAAGTTAAGGTTACAGGAGAAAATTTACCAACAAATATGCTTAGAATGGACTCACGGACAGAAAAAACAGATCTGTATGAAATAAAGCCAGATAACAGACAACCTTATACTGAACTTGCTTAATCCTGGAGCAGATTTACTGGCAGATAGTGGGGAGGGGGATGGAGACTAGCCCTCCATGTGGCACATGCTGTGGGCCACAGGGAAGGGGAGCAGCTGTGCAGCCTCTCCAATCCACCCCACGGCTGTGGGGAGCTCTGCTTAATCCACAGCAGATTTAGCACTCAGCCCAGGTGGGACCATGTCATAACTCTACCGGAGTTATGCCAGAAGCAATTATCTAAAACTGATCATAGAGATGCACCCTTGGATGAGTTACTAGAACTCCCGAGTGACTCTGTACCAGTCTGAAAGGTCAGTTTGCCTGAGGAGGGCTTCCCTAAGGTCTGGTCTATACAACGTGATGACAAAGCCACGGGGGACTTCTGTCCTCAAAGATCCTGAGACTACAGGAACTACCACATTTGTGAGGCCAAGAGGACTTCTCCTTTTGTGTCCTTTCTCCAGCCACAGCCAGCAGCAGGTGCTTAGGAGTGTTGGAATTAAGCATGTACTGAAAATACTTCTCCGGTACGGCCTCCCAGTTTCCAGCAATCAGTGTTCTRCAGACTTCCTGTGCTGGAAGTCATGTCCAGATTATCATGGATAACTGTAATCAGTGGATCTATTCTTTATCAGTTTATCTTTTGTATTATTGTACCTACATATGCTTTGCCTTTTACCTCATCTTAAATTAAAGTTGCAGTGCCCAGTAATCTTATACTGAGAAATGGCAAGTGCCATTCTCTGCAGTATGCCTCATTTCATATCTATCTGTTTGTATTTTTTCYATCAGTGATCTTTACAGGTCTATGTTCCACTGAGGTGCTGGGCACCTCTCCTTCTACATTATTTGGCCAGCCAGCCAGCAGCCAGTGCAGGTGTTGGGAGTTTGGTGGAGTTTGTAATAAATGAACAGCAAAATTATTTCTTCCAGTAGAAACAAATGGGTATTTTCTATGTCAAATTTTTACAACAAAGTACCATGAAATGACGGAAGTTATGGGAAAACTCTTCTGGAATAAATAATTCTGTCACAGAGGTAAAGGGATGCAGATTTCTATGATCATTTCTTAGATGAGCCTAAGTTCATGGAGCTAGAGCAGGTAGAGCAGCTGTTTAAACATCAGTGTTTGCTTTATCTAGAAGATTCTTCTCTTGAATCAATAGAGTTCTGGCAGGGTTGAACTTAGGCAAGTAATTAGTAAAACAAATTAAAAAGGCAACCACAGGTTGCATTACAGAAACCCTGTCGTTACTATCTGACATAATGGCAGAAAAGCTTAAGAACTGACTTGGCATGGGCTGGCTTTTCCTGTAGTAGGAGGGTACTCAAGAGAGGAGAGAAGATAAAGTTCTTTCTTAGACTGTAAAGAGGCTAGAAAGCTTAACATACTTAAAATTGCTTAGCAAACATCAGCAAACTGTAGCTTACAGTAAGGCCATTTCTGCACAATCTGCTGCCACATTTTGCTTTGGGGGGAAGACAGTGTTTCACAGCGCTGGTTGTCAGAGATGGGGCAAAACTACCCCAAGGTGTCACTGGGCCACACACTTTGTGGAAGAAAGTGCATCTTCATGATGCCTCCTGCAGCACAGCAAATAGAGCCAAAGCTGTAAGGGGTGCTGAGGATGTGGTGTTGCTTGTTTTATGGGATACAACACACTTCTAGCTTTAATTCTGGTACAGACACTGTACAAATACTGACACTTTTGGTGTTCTGGTCAATATTTCTCTCTCCTAGGTGCTAAACATCTCTATCTCGGTATATAATGGCCGAGCTAATATGTATGTACCAGTTTTATCCATCTACTACATAGTATAGTTATTTGAAAAGCTACTACAGGCAGAAAAGATGGTGCAGTCGCCTAAAAAACATGGAGTCCATTGTTTGCTTTCTTGTAATGTCATTTGTAAAGATTCCTCAGATATCAAAGGCATTATTTTATTACTTGAGAAAATTAAAAATCCAGATTTTCCTTGGATCTGTGTTTTTACTCATCCCGTTAAGTGTTGGTCACCTGGACATTTTAATCAGGATTATAGTGTCTAATGAGATTAGTTAGATAACACTTCTTGTTAATTAGGATGGCCTAGCTGCTCGGCTTTTTCTGAAGGGCATGTTGATGCTTCAAGCAAAGTGCTTGGGAGTACAGACGACTGCATGCGACCAAGGTCAGAGGTAGCATCCTGTGGGGTCTATGGAAATGTAGGCTTAAGTATTACCTGGCAGTGTGTTAAAACCTGTATATTAAAAAGGTGCCAAGAGAAAAAAAAACATTTTAATAGGAATAACTGTATCTGGTGAATCTGGAAAAAGACTATAGAGAAAGCAAAGAAGGAAAATGGCAATGAGAAAACTCGTTTTAGAATGTTAAAAAATAGCCAACTAATTCATTCATCTGAATAGTTCTGAGTTGGAGATGGGTGATTCTGCTGGGCACCATAAGTGTTTGAAAGAGTTTCAATTGGCTGCACTTGTAACCCACATACATTTGCTATCCGTTTAGGGTTTTCCATAATCTTAAGTCCAGAATTTCTTGTGGTTCCCAAGATGCCAGAAAACAAAGAGGTCCTGATTCTTTAYTGAGAAGGATAATTCAAAACAGCAAGATGAAACATAGCATGGTAAAATGGAGGCTGAATATCTGGAAAGATGTCATGGTAGTAAGATAAATTAGACTGTAAAAGAGGCTGATGAAAGCCTGGGAGTCATTTAAAACAGACAGAACAAAGCGGCCTGGCATGCACTGTAGAGAACAACCCTACACTCACGGAGGAAAGACAAGATGATATCATAGGCCCTTTCCATCATTTATTTTCTAATGTCTATAATCTGTGATAAAACATACTTTTATGGAGATGCGCCAATGTTTTTAAGCCTAGACACCGACACTTGGATCTTGTTTAAAGAAGTGTTCGTAATCAGTCACAGAGAACCTTTCCAGAACGCTAAGACATGATGCAAAAGGAGCTCAGAAGTTACTATGTTGAATAGACAGATCATGCTTTAAAAAAAGTGGGGACTATCCAGGACCCTGTATTTAYGCAGAACTGAGCCTAACAGACATCCACTTTCTGCTGGCTGCTGTATATATGTTGCTATAAGAGAAATCATAGTGATTAGAAATAATCACATATTGATAGATGATGTTGGTAACTGAATCCAAAGCCTGTGACCAAGCCTGCATGTGGATCTTGCAAAGCATGATATAGTTTCAGAATCTGTGAAAAAACATTTTGTAGCACGTGAGTCCATCCTTTGCAGAACCAGGAGACAGAAAATCCACCTTTTCTCAGTATCATAAGAATTAATACTATTAACTGTCAAGAAAAAATGGCTTTTGCTTATCACATGACTAAGATAATTATCATGTTACCTGCTGGACTGAATATGGGAATATACAAATTTTATTGAGAGCATTTCTTTTTTCCTCACAATATGATATCAATATTTTCCCTTCTAGACATAGAATTTCTGTGTCTAGACATAGAATTTCTAGACATAGCGTTTACAAGTATCAAAACTAATATGTATTGCTGCTAACCATATACAAAATTTCATTATCGCCTTAATGCTCATTCTTTCCTTAATTACATGAAATCTAACATGTACATGCAGAATATAATTAAAGAAAATTACATGTCTTGCGTAAAGGTAATAGTTCTATAAAATCTATTAGAGGATAGATAATTGGTGATTAAACTTAAGCACAGCCCGTCAAGATAATGAAAGTTCCAGGCTGTGTGTTTACAGTAGAAGGAAACGATGTTTTGTTAGGGTGGTGTCTTCAAGGCATTCAGCCCAAATTCMTACAGCCATGTAAGCCTGAAGGCCATCCAAGGCCTTTCCCTTCTGTTTTCTGTTAACTGGTTTCAGCTCTTCAGAATTGTCCAGTCAGTCAATACAAAACACAAAGCTGAGATGCTTAGATGCAACTTTGGCCATTTGAATTTACAGCTCTCTCTTCTCCTGCATTGATTTAAGAGGGAGTAATAGGACATGTTTTTAACAATCCCACTCATGGAACAGATATAATATATAACCTATATCTTGTTTTATTCCTGAAATACTGGACATGGAGCTCTGCAGGAGGCAGGATGAAGGCCCAGCAGTGTTGCTTGGCATGGCATTCAGTGAGGGTCATAGGACCCATCTTCTGTTCTGGCTAGACCACTGTCGCATGACTCAACAGCATGAGTCACAAGTTGCTTTCTCAAACAGGCTAACCATTCTTATCCTTCTCTGGCTATTTAATTTGGATCATAATACTCTATTATCAAATTTGCAAGATGCAAGTACAAAGTGGTTGGTTAGCATTTCACTGTCTGCACATGTCCATTTACCTAAGAAAAACTACACAACACTGCTAAAAATAATTCAGATGGCAGAGATTGTCTCATCATCTCAGTTGTTTAGAGTCTGGTTTTACATCTTCCAGTGAGATAGTATTTAAAAATATTAAAAAATATTAAAAAAAAAAATTTAAAAAAATTATGGTCTTCTTCATACTTTTCAAGAGTAGTTCCGGATCGAATCCATTCCTGTATTAATGGGATTTAAAGGTGTTTTCCCAAACATACCTATATCCCAGCATAGCCAGCCACAGAACATGTGTGTTCCAGTTTGTCACTGCTTGGGAAACACTTAGGAGCTGCCGTATTTCAGAGTGGTGAATCCCTGAATTTCCCCAGAGGTTGCAGCTGATACAGAGTGCAGATAAGTTAATAACGGCACACTCAGGGGACATATGACAAGCAAAATCACAGCTGTAAACCCAGCCCTGACTTCCATGTGTTTCTTGGAAGCCATTCAAAACGTTGATTATAACCTACTCGTGCCATCCGCTCTGTGAGATAATTGAGTTTCAGTATGTTGTGGTGGCCTGGTTTTTTTTCTCAGCCCTTGTCAGAGGAAGATGAGGAATATTTAAGCTCAATTTAACTGCAGATAGGAAGGGACAACACTGTTCATGTATTTGCTGYGGTGGTTTGCCCCAGGTTTCTGGAATCTGGCTCACACAGTCAAAGCAAAGGGCAATTTCAAGATGTCCTGATACACGAACAAAATTTATTACAGAAAGAATGTGAGCTTGCATTAATGCTTCCTAGCAGTTAATAGCATAGCTCCAATCCTGCTGGCTCCCGTAACGATCCCCAGGTTTGAGCCAGAGCTTCTGCTTTCCTCAATGCCCGTCCTGACTCTGAGTAACCATCACATCCCACCCGTCTGCGCCCTTGCGGAGGAGACTGCTCTGGCTGCAATTAGCCGGCCCCAGCTGGTGCTCTAATGCTCCACACCTGCCCCGACTCCTCCAGCTCGGCTATCTCTGCACAGTGCTGCACGTGCCTCTTAGCACTTTGCTCAGGGGAGGAGGGAAAGGGAGTGGGACTCGCCGAGCGGCTCGCAGCAGAGTCGGGGCTGGGGGATTTGCTCTGTGCTTCACCGATAGTGAGCGTGAAGGCCCTGGAAGCCACGGCCCACTCCCTTCACTGTGGTATTTCTTTTGAGTGCGGATCTAGGAGACGCTGAACACTCGTGTCCCAACCCAAATACTTTATCTGGCTACTATGGCTCCTCTGAAACTAAAAGATATTTCATGGATTTACTTTTCCATAATCCCTGAATTGCTCACTTACTGAAGACATTGTGAGCTGCCATACCTAAAAGACTTTACCAAAATTATAATGATGAAATGTTCCCTGTTTACATTAGTTTTAATGAGAAGAGCACAAGCCTCTTAAAGCATCTTCCCCTCTGTACCTGCTGGCTCTTTCTGCCCTGGCTGCCCCTTTCCCAGCGGCTGCTGGTGCTGTGACTGCAGCGGCTCGAGAGGAGACGGGAGCGACGGCCCAGCCGCTTCCTGCGGTCCTCGTGTACGGAGCAGCGTGGCGGACCTGGCTCCAGCTGTAATTAAAGTGTGCCATTAAAGCATGCAATTAAAGTGTGCCATTAAATCAGGCTCCCCCACTGCTAGTTCCTATAGGGCAAATATAGATCTGTGGTGGGGACTGTATCAACAGCGAGATGTCTAATTCTCCTGACAGACCTAGTTTAGTGACATCTGAAGGTTGCCAAATTGATCTTGTTTCAAGGGGATATACATTTATCATTCCTCCTGACCAAACAGTGTCTCCAGAACAGGCAAGATCTTCAGCTAGTGCAAGCCAGCAGAGCACCACCGAAACCATTTTACCCAAAATGAAAAGTTGGGGTAACCCCAAACACGCTAGGTTTGACCCACAGCAGTTTGTGGATGAAATGTGCCCTTGACATCTGGACCTAATAACATCCTGGATGGGAGCAGTGTGTCTGCAGCCGGTTTTGACTGTGTTGTGTGCACAGTGCCGAATGGAAAGCTCTCCGCAAAGCAAATGCACGTTGCTAACTGGCAAAGGGGGAAAGGAAAGAGCACAAGGTCAGGGGAGTGTGACACACTTCCAGGGCATCTGTTATATTTTCAGTACACGTTGTCTGGGCCCTTGTGAGCTCATCCAAATGTCTGATTGTTGGAGACAGCTCAAACAAGTTTTAATCAATAAATTAAGAAATGTGTTCTGAAGAAATTTGGCATGAGAACTTCAGTTCCATCAGAAAGCAGTCAGTGTCTGGTTTTATGATTCTTAGTGCTCAAAATGGGGTGTGAAATGCTAGAATATCTTTTAAGAGTCAATGTGATACTTTTAATATCAAGAAGGACTAAAATAACTAGTTTCAGTATCTTTGCAGGGTAAGTCTCTTTGGACCATGGGGTTTGTTATTTTTGATCATTTTACAAATCCTTTCTGGGAAAAAATATTTTCCCTCCATACATCGTAGCTCCAATGAAAGCGTTTTGCACAGGCCAGGGTGTTAAACAATACTGAGTGTATGCGTATATAATAGGCCATGTACAGTAAGGCCATGAAAGGGTTGTCAGCCGGTGGTCTTTCAGGGTTCTTCATTCTATGGACCTCAGCAATGAACATGACATGTCATTAAAACAGCCACGTTGGATTTAATGGAGGTTACTTGTTGGTGACTGCTGGTGATGTGTGTCATGGTGCAGACGCATAATCACAAGAGCTCAGCTGATTTATTCTCAGATTCCTGTCAGGGTAAATTAATGACTCTCATGACTAACTAGGATGCAAGAAAGCATCCAGTCACTGCAGTAATAGAAAACTCTTTACTAGAGCAATAATCACAGAGGAGATGTTTGGTAGACAGGCAATTTACTCTTTGCTATTTCTCCTGGCCACAATAAATTCTCAAGCTCAAGTTTCTGTCATGGAGCTAGGCGTTGGTGTTAGGCTGGCACGCTGGAAAGAAGAGATTGCTTTGCATGGCTTGAAACCCTTCCACTTCAAGATAAATATGTGCTTGCATACATGTACGGTATACCTAGAATTCCACGGATGGGATCCATCTCACTAAACTCTGTTATAGATATTTATTGGTACTATAGATACCAACTTCTGAGTGAGTCACCCTGGAGTCATAATCAAGAGAAAAACAGATGGTACCAGCACATAATTCATCTCATCCTAAAGTAGATGCCAAAAATAGGTCAAATGAATGGCACCCTTCAAGTGATATGCGGGACGCATGAGAAATGTATGAAACAGTGTTACTTTTGGGAAAACAGGAAGGAGTTCATGTGCTTGTTTTATATGACTTGGAAGTGAAAGGAAATCAAGGCCTTCTAAACTGTCAGCACTAAATTACTCACAGGTCCCCATTCCTCCAGGGGCCCCACGGGTTTTCTTTCCCAGCTCTGATGTCTTAACACCCTCCTGCACTGTCAGAGTGTGACACAGACTCTGTGAACTTCTACGGAACTCCCCTTTTTTCAGAGTGATATCATCAGTGTGATCTCATCCACACACTTTTTACTATTTCAAAGGTTCTAACAAATTCTAGGGATATTATCCAGGTCCTCTGAAGTCAAAGACAAACTCCCATTTAGTTTAATATGTTATGGGGGATCAAATATGAAATATTTAAACTACTCTTTGAAATGAGCTCTAGGTCTCATCACTGAGCATTAATTTTATCCACATCACGCTTTCATTCAGTATTTTTCTTTTGTGGGGACCTGCTGCCATTTACACAGGATTTGTTTAAATGTATTTTAATCCTGGGCTCTTGTTCCAGTTCACTTGCCAAATAACTCTACGACTATGAGATGACAGGTTTTTCTTTTGATCAAGTTAAGTGAGTTGAGCACAGTTGAGATGACTGGAAAGCCCAGTAAGACTTACACACTTGAAATTATGCTGTTATCACTGAAGTCATGTGTGAAATACAAGCAGCTCCTGGAAGGTGTTTGTGCATTACACAGGTAACCTGTAGCATGTAACCTTTTCACTTTGTCATGAACTCATTAAGTTCAAAGAGCTCAGTATCTGAAGACAAATTCCACTTTTATTTTGTTATGTGAACTTCATCTCAAGGTTATCTTGACTGTGCGAAGAGATTTCTAGGAGGTTCTTCTAACATTTGCTCAGCTGTTTATCACATTTTTGGCAAATAGTTTTAGCATTAATAAAATACATCGTGTTTATATGTGCATTACTATTCTCTTAACAATGATTTCAAAATTCCCCATTTGTTCTTTATGAGCTTGTGAACCTGCCACAACCAGATCACTGGCTTCTTGATTGCTGCTAGGTCTGTTAGCAAGCTCTTAGTCGTAGACTGCAGGCTCATTAGCATGCAGACACACTTCTTATGTCTTCTTTGCATATTATGCTAACAATTTACTTTATCCAAACAATTATTCAATTGCAAATTTGCTAGATGTCACTGGCAGCCCTGGTGTGTCCCTCAGCACATATATGTACTGCTGTTCTGCATCTGATTTCTGTTCATCTTGGTTTGTTCTTTCTGTCCTGTGCTTTGGGGGGGTGATGGAACTAGCTATATTGACATGTTCATTGCTTACGTTGTTGGCTTCAGTGCTCATTGCCTTGTTAAAGCAGTTAGCCTTCATTATGCTCTTAGAACTTACGAAGCAAAATATATCTGTTAAATGTAAAGCACTTTCAACTGTGGGTTGGCTTTTCTGAAGAGGAATCTATAGAAACTTGCTAAGATGAAGCTAAAGTCACCATCTTCAATTGCCAATAAGGCTGATTTGAAACCATGGCCCTGGTTCATTAGAGACCCGAGTCTGAAGGTGAGTCCAGTTCTTTGGGTGTGTTCTGTATCAAGGCTTGTATAAACTGGTGTACCTCATGATTATATCCCTTGAAATATTCTTCTAAGTGGCTTTAAAGCATGGTGTTCTGGTGTTACAACTTTTTAAAGAAATATATTTATATAGACATCATGCTTCATTTCATTGTTAACATTGGTGACTAACATAGCTAATTGCATTAATTTACCACCAAGTTAGCAAACGTTTTGATTCTGCTTTAGTCTAGGAAGGCATAACCACTTGCACATTTGCTTTGGTAAATATAGGCTCATGGTACACATGCTCCAATGCGTTCTCTAGAATATTCTAATGACTTCAGTATTGAAAGATATGGGTAATAATATGTAAGTTTAATTAATAGAGGCCGAAGGTCCGGAAAGGACAGTGCACTTCGGGAAAGGAGAAAACAAGTTTTCCAAAAGAGAAGAAAATGCAGACAATGCACCTGTAGATCACAATAGCTGTATCTCTGAAGGATTTTCAATATGGTGAAAGTCGTGTTTTAGATCACAAAATAGCAAAGTCATAGTAATTTATAATATACATACAATTCACTCCATTCCTCACTGGACCTGGCTGGCACATAGGTGCTTCATTCCAGCAATCCTCTTCAGATTAAAGAGCTATTAGAAATCACTTCCTTTAAAAACAGATTAATGATACCTCTCCCCTTTTCTCCGAGGCATACTTTGTTCTGACTGGGGTAAGTTATTAAAAATGCTGGTCTTGTGGCCTTAGCTGAATGATCAAAGTTACAAAATTGTCCAACTTTGACATAAACCAGATGCCATACTCTAGTTAAGTTTCATTTAATACAGTTTTCTTTAATCTACATAGTTCTGCTGATAACAATACAGAATGTGAGAGATAAGAAAAATCAAATGTCTGTGATTTTTGCTCAGACTGTACCCTGCTCTGTTTGATAGAGCTGGAAAACAGCACTGTAAGCAGTAAAATCCCCAAATCTATTCGCTTCCCAATCAGCTATTTACCTCTATCTTACCTTTTCAGAATAACGATAGATGAACTATAATGAGATTATTTTAGGTAATGGCATATATATTTTTTTTCTCTGGCACTGCTATGCTTCATCAATACATCATCATCACATCATCATACTATTTGCCAAATTTTTCATTCATGAAAACTTTCATGTAGTCTTTTGCCAGGATTCCTGGAGTCAGTGACTTCTACTTTATTCTAGCCTTAGGTCAGGCTATGTATTAATTTCAAATAAAGTGGATCTAGAGAATCGTCTAGACCTGTGTCCCAGCTATCCATATTCACACTGGCTACCTTGGCCTTGCTGTCCTTTGGGTCCTAGGTAGTTCTCCTGGTTTACAAGATAATTTGTTATTTTTGTTTGTTCTCAGTTCAAGGTATGTGGAATAATACGCACTGTTTTGTGAAGTATCAAAGTGGTGTCATCAACATGAAACTGAGGTGAGGGTACAAAGCCTATGGGGACGGTGTTGGAGGAAGCGTGGGGTGGTTTACAGTATTGCCTTATGGATTGCTAATGCAGGGCTATAGACATTGCCCTCATCTATGCTCCTTTTTTTTTAGTCTGGAGACTTTAGGAATACAAGTATTATACTGGCCCTAAAAATAATAATTTGTCTCTTTGTTGCCCAGTAAATATAGATTTAAATCACAAAAAGAACCTCAACATACTACTTTTCCTTTTCTATGGCAGGTTTTGTCCCAAAATTGAGCTTTAAGCTGAAAGGAATGTACTGTTATTAGTCGGTCTTGGTGGCCAAGCAAGAAACCATTATTATTACTTTTTCATCTAAGTTTGCCCACGCTGCTCCAAAATTGGGTCTTGTGGCAGAACTGTGTGAGGAAACTTCTGCACTCCTGAGTTACAGCCCCAGGTCAGCCCAGCCTCTCGGGTAACACAAGTCTCTCTCAAATCCACAGATAGTTTTGATCTTAACCTGGGTCGTTACAACCGGCTTTGCTAAACTATGTGTATTTATCTGTCAGTCTTCATTCAAAAGGGGTTTCCCTTCCCCCTTTCTTTTTATGTTGCTTTGCATTGCTCTGCAAAATTAAAGTTGTCCTAGGTAAATATTTTTCTTGTATATTATCCAGCGCTCTTTTCTCCCTCAGATATACTCAGATACTCCAGCGGTACCGCCCTCCAGATTCCCTGCCCCTCAAGCTCCTTCTGAGCTTTCCACTGAAGCACGTGCACATTTTGAGAGACTTGCACTGCATTTACTCCCTAGCACACAGCCATAGGTGGGAGTCCTCGCAGCCACTGAAAGCCTCTTTGAGGTGGAGGGTCACCCCAAAAAGCGGCCCTGGGCCTTGAGCCTTCGCGCCAGAGCCTTTGGGTTGGCGCTGGATGGAGCAGCGCAGGCCCCCGTGCTGAGCGCTCTAGTCACTGCACTCCCACTTGGATGTTCCTGAAATGCATGAGTGGATGCTACTGAAAGCAGACTGGGATAAGAGCACTTCTGGTGGGTGGCATCGTTATTTTTATGCTCCCATGAGTGGGGACTGAGGGAAGGGAAGGACATGTGCGGCCTGCAAGGTGCCACTCTCCCCCTGCAAGCAGAAATTAGTCTTACAATGGAGCCATTGCTGAAGCTCAAAGGACTAGAATGAAGCAACAAACTCTGCATATCTCTGCATTATCTTTGTGTTCTGAAAGAAAACAAATTCTGCCTTCAGAGAGAAAGGAAATGATTCAGTGCCCATAGCAAAGCCCTAAACCCCGCAAAGACTTTCCCGTGAGTTCAGTGGGCTTCAGATGCAGAGACAGCAGCTGTTTCCACTCTGCACGGGCTGGTTCATGTGTGATTGCACCGACTGCTGAGATCCTAACAACTGCTAAGATAATTTTTCTGGTCAGAGCAATTGGTAATGAAAACAGAAAATTCTACCTACCAGAAGGCAGCTCTGTGGCTGGGGAGCATCTGTTTTCCAGCTTCAGCTAGACTCATGATGTATGAGCCTCTGGCTACCTCACTGATGGGTTAGTATGTGTCAATGTTAAAGAAAACTATGAGCAACACATTCCATAATCTGTTGCAGGACTATCACTATCACTGCCAGGAAATCACATTCACACAGAATGAAGACACTCAGTCTTTAAGGATCACATTTTTCAAGGCACTTTCAACTAACCGCTAAACACAAATACTTAAGTTTTTAGGGCCAGTAGTTTTATCTCTGCTTTCTTGTACACTGGACTGTTGCTTACAGGACAGGATATAATTGCCTCAAATATATGTGCATTAAATAATATTAAAATATATTTCTCTATATATGTAACATTTCCAGAGATCAAAATATTCGCATTATGTTTTTCGAGCCAGATTTTACATATTTGGCCAATTCCACATATGTACAATTAGAAGGCTGAAGGAGGAGTTAAACTGTGGAGTCAGTGATTTCCCTCACTGATCAGAGTAGATTTTTTGTGATAGAAATCAGAATAACAGAATAATAGAGAATCTGAGGCTTAATTTTAAAGTATTTGAATGTCAGTTCTGGGCTAAGTCTGTGCATGGGTCAAGAAAGATATCCTGATATCACATATTTGAAATGCAAATACTTGCAAAATATTTTCACTTTACTAAAACTGATTCTTTGGTAATTCTTTGAATTGTTCATAGGGTCAAGTACTATAAAAACAATTGAAACTGTCAAAACCAGTTTTAAGATACTCTATATAGACAGCATTTTCTAACTTGCCGTGAAAGATGGCTGTAGAAAATACATAAATGCCTTATCTGTGAGGAATTTTAAAAATCTCTCTGAAATAGGCCTGGATCCAACCGAAGCTGAGGCAATGAAAGAGAATTGGCTGGTAAATGGAGATGGCAGGTGGAAAAAGCAAGTGGAAATTGATTAGCTGGTGAATCGATCATTTATAAGCGAAATATAATTGGCCAATCTCCATGTCAACCCTGTTGAATAGCCTTAACAGCGCTTTGTTTTACTCCTGTATTAGTCCTCACATATGGATCTGCTTACCCTGCTCCCTGAAGGAACAGGTTTGCCAGGAAGATCTGCAGCAGGAATGAATACCCATACATCTATATATTATATATGTATACATACATGCACACACATACAGAAATCCCAAGGAAATGAATATCAATCCATTTATTTGATTATTCCAGATTTTCTCAGTCTTTGTCCACCTCCCACCAAGTCCTCATCTTAGTATTTACCTTCTATAGAATCTAGAATTTCTTTGCTAGACCATCTATTGATGATCACTTTATTTTTAGCGGTATTCCAATTAAAAGTACAGCATGACAATCCATAAAAAATGGCAAAAACATGGAATATGTTGGTGCAACAGTTCAAGGCTGCTTTGCTGTCCCTTTGGTGTAGGCAGAACAACTTCACTGACTTGCAGTAAGGTCTTGCTATTGGATGAAAGATGAATCCCTAAGGACATTCCCCTCTTCCTATGCCTAGACATGTAGTCTAAGACTCATCTAGTCCTATCAAAATTGTCCTTCAAGATGGTGTTTACTGCCCATAGCAGGAAAGGGGGTGCCTGTTTCTGGGACATGCTGGTTTTGGCTTCTAAAACTCATAGGCTCTAATGGTAAGGCCTTTAGCTTGGATATATACTCCAGCCTGACCTCATACTAAGGAATCCAGGCACACTTTGTAGGATTCCTGTCCCTCCCAAAGATCAGCTCATACCTGTAGATGGAGGCTTGTGTATAGGCATAAACTATTGCAAACTTGGCTGCAGTGCAGCACTCATGCAGGCATTTAATGCACACGTGCTCACATACTTATTTCAGAACTGTTGTTCTGCTGGTGTTGCGCTCGCATTCGGCATGACAAATGTCCTAGGACACCCATAGTGAAGAGCAAGCAGCCAAACCCAAGCAGGGCTGTGCATTGAACAGCCAAGATGAAGCAAAATAGTGAATAGCTGCTCATAAAACAGACCGTGGCCATTCTGCGCACTCAGTGAGGCAAGGGAAAAATTAGATATAATGCTGAAATGAAAGAGAAAACCATAATGTCTCCATGCAAGAAAGGCTAATTCAGCCTGGAAGCACCACCATGCCTGGAATATTCTAACTGCTGGCAGCTTGGCTGTGAAGCCTTAATATGACAGTCTTCTATCTCATGGGGTGTTGGACTACACATAGATGTGAAAATATATTAAGGATGGCATTATAAATAAATATGCAAAATACAAGCACTGAGTGCTTTTTTCAAAAAAAGGGGAGGCAGTACTGCAGACTGGTTCACGTGTCAGACTTCCACAGTTGGAAGGGAATGCCCTTTTTCTCAGGGAAAAGGCACATATGTGTGGAAGAAGGCAAAGGAGAGAAGGTCACATTGTCCCCTCAGCTCCTCACAGGGCTTTGCATCAATCTTTCATGGGTTCATGCTCCTCGTTCTGTGTTGTTTCCCCCACTCTGCTCATACAGTTCATAATAAAACATAGCTGCTAGAAAATACGATGAAAGATAAAGAGTGATTTTAAAGTAGTTCTGCAAAGGCCTGTTTATATTTCCTGTCAGTTCATTTTTCAGAAGGAAAAAGAAAAAAAAAAAAAGACTTGCATTAAACTATCAAATGCAGTGATTTCACTGCTTTATGAAGCAGGCCTGTAAGGTCATGAAACACTGCCCACATTTTAACCTCTTCATTACTGAATTCTGATTTTTCCTTATGATATCTGGGGTGCTTTGTAACAACCATGCTGTGCTATGCTATGCCAAGCATTACCCATCCCTAGGGTAGAAGGATGGCCAAAGCTCACTCTTGCATAACTATCTTCTACACGCAAAATATTCTATGTCAGGCTGACACATGCATTTAATAAAAGCAGTTTCCAAAGCAAAGGAAAGCAAGCCTTATGTTTGCTCCTGCAGGTCTATCCTTTGAGCAGCTGCCAAGGCGCTGTCCCTTGCAGTCAGCTGTAGCGGGACTCAGGGCACCTGTTTGGGATGCCTGGGTTCAACATCTTGGTACCCAACAGTCTGCAGTGATCTCGGCAGGGTCACTGAGCTGAGGATGCTGCATCCAGAGGAGTTTTCGGCCGTGCCAGGTGCCTGTGAACGAGCTGGAAGGGAGTCCCACCACCTCCGTCATGCTGGTTAAGGCACCACTGCCCCCGGGAGCAGGTTGCTGGCACCCTTCAGCCCCAGGGGATTGAGAGCCAGGTCTGCTCTTTCCCAGGGATTGCTTTAATCATTAGCCAGGCAGTAAGTGGGGGAAAGATTGCCTTCCACCGTTCCCACAGAAGTTACTGACCCCGCTGGAAATGATGTTAAGCAGCCTGAAAGAAGCAAGACTTAGTGATACGATGTTATTTAGGCGCAATACTCCCGTGTTGTCCTGCTTGGCATGGTGCATTCTCCAGAGTCAAGGACACAGCCCTGACGTCCCCTTGTGCAGCCCTCCCCTTAGAAAAAGGCTTTGACCACAGCTGAGGAACTCTCTTTTCAATCATTTTAAGCTCATAGCATTTTCTGAACAAAAACACACTCTGCTTATTTCAAGTAGGCTGGCCCTGCTTTTTTTCACCCTGTCCACAGTACTGTAAGCACAGATTTATTCTAAGTTGTTCAATTCAGGTGGGCAACTTGGTGGCTATTCCAAAAATCAGACCTGAATACACCAAGAATGCAAGTGAGGACTAAGTGCATTAAAAGATGGCCCCAGAAACAGTTTTCACCTGAACACATTTTTACTTGAGCCTAAAACAGACCTAAAGCCCAGCGCCAAGGCTTCAGAAAAAAAAAAAAAAAAAAAGTTATCTGTAATTGATAAAAATTATCTAATGCATCTTTCCATCAGAAGTGTCTTTTAATTATAAAAAGCAAATAGTGCCCATAATGAAGACCTTAACATGCCTTATTGTCTATATCTGTGCACAGACTTATGATGAATGAAGATCCATTTACTTTGAAAGCCACAACTGGTACCGCTGCAGAGTTTGTTGGATATTTGCCAGAAAAGGCAAATTGTCTTCTGACTTTATTCTAGATCAGCCATAAATATGAGAAATGACCTGGCACAGTATAAATCCTGGGGAAAGCTCTGCGGAATGCAGACATGCAGCTAACTTCATCAGTCATCAGGGGTTACTTGTGCTTTGTGCAAACAGGACGGAACGAGCACCCCCCTGGCAATGAAACGGGCCGTTTTATAGAGGCCCTTGTGTGTCACTTATCATCTTCTCTTTTCCCACCAAAAGTGATCTTCCCAAGAAAACCTCCCAGAGCACTTCAGCTGCTCGCTCTCACTTATTTATCACTGACCGTGGCTGACAAAGGCCACCAAAGTTTCTCAAGAACAAGGGCTGTTTAAACAATCTGGCAAATGTCCGGCCACATGCATAGTGTTTACTAACGCTCAGGCAGTTGTTCTGTAACAAGGAATTCTGGCAATATCACGTGAGAAGGGAATCCTTAATTATCTCGGCCAGTCGTAATTAGTTTAATGATTTGAGCCTACTTGGTTGATTAGGCCGTGGTAAATGGGTCTAACATGTTCTGGCTTCTTGATTGATTTTTGGAGTATTCCATGTGATGTTAACATTTGACAAGCGATTACTCGCAGCACTCGCAGTGTGTGCAGCGATAGTCACATCCACTGGCTGCTCCTCCCAGCATGCACATGTTAGATAATGCATCCCACAGCACAACCTCAGCCTGCAAAGGCTCTGTCCCAGTTCTTCTGCTTTTTGTCTTTATTATATAGGAAATAAAATACAATGTTGTACCGAAAGCAGTGATAAATAAGGCTTCATTACCACCCACCCTTTCTCTTTAGTTTCATTCAAGGTTTTCATACCATTAGCCACACGGCACTCATAGTTGTGTTTTCAACAACACACTATAAATTGTGGTGGTGTGTCTTTCTTTTCCGTCATTGGATGAAATGTTAAAGAGCATTTCTTGGAATCCAGGTAGGAGAGAGGGAAGAGGATAAAAGAACATGGACCATGTCAGCATTGTGCCCACCTTTCCTATTTTCACATCAGCCCTTTTTCCTAGTCATGAAATAGCAATGGGGCAGGTCTGGGCATCTGGCCTTACATCCACAAGGAGGATGAACTGGTACAGGGTTCCTGCCTGCTTATCCTGACATCTCCTGCTGCTAACATTGACATCTCCTGATCCTTCCTGCTTAATTTCTTGTACCTTTTTGAGGGGAGAGAAGGAAAACAGTCTGCTGTGATCTTTAGATCAGTGTTTCTTTGACCAGAGACCATGCCTTCCAAATGAGAACAATCTTTCTTCTACTTAGCCAACATATTCAGGGGATTGTGCAGCTCTAGATATCTCCTAGTCTACTCACAAGAGACCTGGAGTTCAGTTCTCATGTGTGGTGCTATTACAGGTCATTATTATTTAGACTGCAACACAGACTAAATAGCAGGTGCTTCCTCTTCTGGGGAAACTTCCTCTTTGGCAGCAATCTTTTGTATGCAGTTTACACACAGGCCTGCTGTGGGGTGCTGTATCTAGCACATAGCCAAGTAGTGCAAAATTCAGCACGTTCTCATGTGAAGACATCAGTCCTTCTGTGGAAGCCAACTGCCAGCCTTCTCTGCAGCCATTGCAGGGCTTGGATGCTTCGGGGCAGGAGTTTATGAGGCTTTCACTAACTTCTCCTGTTAGATACACCAGGGCTAGAAGCCTAGTTTACATAGCAGTGGCTATGTGAAAGACTTTCAATTCTTAGAAAGCAGAAGCAAGGAGACAAACGGGCTTGCTTTAGAACTTCTGTTTTCTCTTCTATTACGTTTCACAAGAAGATTTATTTCTGACCTTTATTTATGCCAACTCTGCTAAGTCTTACTGTTTATGTGTGTATGTCATGGGCTTCTAACCCATAAAGATGTGAGGGAAGCAGCTGGTAAACGCTGGGTTCCCCAAACTGAGCATACCAGTGGACATTATGAAACTGAGGTTTGTGAGCTTCAAAATCCTGATTCGGTACCTGCCTAAACCTCAGGGGGACCTTAAGATCAAGATAGAAAATCTTAAGTTCTTAAAGCTTCCTTTCTGTATTAATTTACATCATTTACTCATGCAGTGACTTCTTACAGTATAAACCTTAGAGTTTGTTGTTATACTGGAGGAGTCTAGAGAACTTCCTTTGATCAGACATCTGCATGTGAGCCATTTTATAATACTAAGTTAAAGCATTTGTTTTAAAACAGTGTGCAATTTACATTCCATCTTCCAAAACATGCTCATGCATCAGTGGGATAAGCAGAGCACTTGGCATGAGGCTGCATGTGTGAAGCTGCCAGGGCACTGTTTGACATGCACAGTGCTTTTGCGCCAGAGGAACTCAAAAGAAATTCAGTGGCAATGTCAGAGGGGACATGCATTTATTTCCTTGCTGTGATCAAAAGTCAACTCAGGGGAATGGCTCTTCATCTGAAACTTTCTTTCAAATGACTTTCTACCTGCAAAAAGCACCTAACAAACACGGAACTGTGCTGACAGATCTTCGGGTTTCTCTTTTAGCTGTCTCCCTCAAGTGCTAGAGTTATTTCAAAAGTTTTTTTTATCATTTTCTTCTTGGTGTAATGTGTGTGGCCCTTATCAAAGTCCCTGTGATGGGACCAGTATGGTAGGATGAGTATCTGTTTTAAACAGAGAATAATGCAAGAAAGAAAACAGGGAGAAATGACTTGAAACACATGCTCCGAGTGCGGGTTTCAGTCTATCACTGGTACATTTTGAATTGCAGTAAACGGCTCTGTCCTCTCTGGATCCATAGGACGGCTGTTTTTTCCTGCCCTCGGAAGTTGGACATTTTGCCCCGTTTTTTGGTCCTGCTTTCGCCAGGCTGCCAGCGTGGTAGCCAGGGTGGCTTGGTGGGAGCAGCGCCCTCATGGCCCCCTCAGGGCCTTTCTTCCCCTCTGCCCTCCTGAGACGGCGTCTGTGTCTGTTAAAGGTTAATACGCATCGCACACAGCCCTGTGCTGCCCGCTGAGGCCATCCTGATGAAAACCCTTGGTGAAGGCCCAGAGCACCCTCACGGGCTGCGTGGTGGTGCCAAGGATCCCGCCTGGGCCGCTCGCCTGTGGCTGCTCCGTGTGGCCACAGGAGCCGGGCTAGACGGAAGCAGGAGACTGGGCTGGGAGCAGAGCGGGGTCGGGAGCTGAGGGCGGCGCTCGGGGTCAGGGACGGAGGAAGGAAAAGGCAGGCCGTGAGGCAAGGGAGCCGCGGTAGGAGCCAAGCTTTAGGTCTGCGGCCAATAAAAGCATCAGTCCGAGCAGAAAGAGGCTGTTAAAGGAGCACAGAGGGCTGGCGCACGGCTGGAAGTCACTTGGGAGCTGGAAGCAGAGCTGGGAGAGCGCAGGACACGGGCAAACAGCTTGGGAGTCTGCGGCAGGGACAGGCATAGGCCACCTTGTCCTCTTTCGTGGCCTTCAACCCAGCCTCTGGCTACGTTTTCATGCAGAGGGACCTTGTCCTGCTGGCTGCCGCAGCAGCCTCGGCCACAGTTTCCTGATGTGGTTCTTGCCTCAGATCTGCCCCTTCCCCAGCATCCTAATCAGCAGACCAAAAATTCCTGGATTCTGGACAAGATTTCCTGACAAGCTGTGTATCCCAAAGCAGCTAGTGGGCTACACTTGTGTAGTAGATGGGCTGGTAATTATATCCATGTGACTGACTGCAAGCTTAATACCCCACGTGAGGCCGGGTAAAGGGTGACAGTGGCCAGATGGCCAGTTGTTTGGACTCTTATCTGACCGGGCTGACAGATGCCCCATGGAGTTTCAATAGGAATCTGCTGGGTAACAGCAGGACAAGGTTAGGTAGTTCCGAGCACACTGAAAAGGAGCAACATGAGTCTTTTTCTCAGGGTCCAGAACCTCTCTCAAGCTTTAGGAACCACAGAAAGGGCCACAGGAGTATTGCCCTGAGGGCTCTGGGCAGAGAACCGACTCTCGACTCTCCATTTTCCTGGGAAGCATCATGAAAAATAAGACTAGCACAATCCAAAGGGCCTTCCAGCCAAGTGCCCTTTCTCCAGCAGTGGCCAGCAGTGAATGCCTAGGGAAGGGAATAGGAGCAAGGCCAGACTTGTGGTAATAATTCCTCCAAGTATTCTTCCAGTTTAAAGCATGCAGCTTGGCAGCTCGGGGAATGCATGAAACAGGAGAAGCTCTGAGTTCCCTTGTGCTGCCTTCCATCCACATGAGACATGATTTAATGCCACACTGCAAACACATCACAGAGGGGAGGAGGGACCCAGCTATTTGGATAGTGCCTCGTGACATTCTTGAAATTAGGGATGGACAATGATGAAGAAAGGACAGAAAGTTTTCCAAGACTTTACAAGGAGAAGAATGAGGAACAGAAATTGGGAAGTATCATGCAGCATATATTCTTCCCATGTTCGTATCATTTCTGCTGCTTTGGAAAATCTTAAGTTGACTGCAAATGGTCTCCCAAAGCGGAGTCCATGTATTATTGGTCTTCTTCTTAAGAACTGATTTCCTCTATCTTAAAAGAGTGATTTATCCATTAATGAGGCAGCATTAGTCAGTGTTTTGCAAATAGTATGTCTGAGTTACAGCTGTTTCTCCCTGTATTTAGAATACTAAATAGCTATGCTATGTGTGGCCTCTGTTGTCATACACTGACTTTTGGAGTAGTGCTTATTGTATATGTACACTACTGTAGCAGTAAGTGTACATAGATACATTCATATGTGCTCTCCATAATAAATAAGCAGGGAAACAAAACAAAAATATTTTTGAATGTATTTTGCAAAGGGATTGCAAAGTTCATGATCATTAATTCTTCCTTCTCAAATGTTTCTTGCATTAAAACTGAATGAAGTGATGAGCCAAAGAGGGCTTGTGAAAAGCATATCAGGGGTAAATATTTAGAAAACTTTGCTATTACAGCATGATTCCTGACAAGTTTATCTTAAAAACTCTTGCTTTATGCTATCCTCCAGCTCAGAAATTGCACAAAAATGGAAATTCAAAGTGGTTTCATCTGCAGCTTATTCAGGCTTTCCATATGTGTTTCGAATGTTTCCCTAGACACCACTTTGAACTATTTAGGAAATCTCAAGGGTGGTGTTTGTTTAAGACTGGTGAACAGAATGGCACTACAGCCTGGGAACTGCATACGCACAAGAGAAATGCTGTCCTCATGAAATACACTGTGGATGCCTTGAATTACTCTGTATTATAGTTGATGCTAAAAATAGCAGTGGGGTGTTATTGTTCCGCGAGCACTGGGAGCGTCCTGGGGGATAAGCAGAGCTCCAGTCCCAGCGAGCGGAGCACCCGGCCCCGCACGGAAAGGGACCTCCCGTTGCCCTCTGCTGAAAATGCTGAGGTGGAGAGGTCTTACATTTGGGAATTTAACTTCAAAACAGGATTATTTTCACACAGTGTTGGATATACAAAGCACCTCAATGTTCTTTCTTCAGGTGCAGGAAAAACTCATCGTTTTATCATAAATTTAATGCTTTAGTCTGGGCAAACTGTACTGCGAGTAAACACTTCTCATGTGAGTAAAGGGTGCAAGGATTCGTTCTTACATGACTTTGTATTTTATTTGTACTTTCTACCAACAGGTTGCTACTAGCTATTGGTACTATCAGCTAAATTAGATGAAGGCAAACAGGAATGATTCTTCACAATGAAAAAGCACTTACTTCCAGGTTGTCATAACTATTTATCTGAAATGCTTAGCTTTCTAAAATAAAGAAAACCACGGCTAGATCTTTCAGCTAAATCCATGTCTTTCTAACTTTTCCCCAGCTTTCCTCTGCATGCATGTCCTTAGACTCCTACAGAATGTGGAAGCAGAGGTTTTTATTTAAGGAAATGGAAGAAAGATCAGGAGGAGATTGGCAAATCTCCTTGTATCTTTTTTACATGTGAATGAACAGCGCACACACACAAAAAATAACATCCTCAGCTTTGTTCATCTGGAAGCAAGTAAGAAGTGTCTCAGGCATGTCAGTTCTATCTGCATTTCCATCTTTCTCCAGCTTTGCTCCCAGGTTTGGGTAAAGTCAGGGCTGGGACACCATGATTACCTCTCTTCTCTGCTTTGATGGTATCTACAGAGAACTGCTTTGCAAAATCTTCCTGGTCAGTGCTGCAGTATCAGATTTGCTCTTCCGCGGGGACAGATGTTGTCTTATCTGCATTTCCACTGATCAGAACTGGTCTTGCAGCCAAGTCAGCTTTGGATGGTCTTGGGTCTGCCTGGTCCAGTTTTACGAGTTTCTTCTGCACGGGAAATAGGTGTGACACAGGGGAAACTGGACTTGCTCTTCAGAGGTAACAGAGAGCTGCGTCACTGTGCCACGTAACTCTGAGCAGGCAAGGAAAAATAGTTATTTGTTAAGGATAATGTCTGTGAGCCAACGTCATGCATTACAGACAGTGTGGGTCCTGGGCAATATATAATATTAGCCCCATTTCCCAGCATGTTGTCCTGTCCTTTCCTGTCCTTTTCCCAAGTAGCAGCAGATGTGGCTGGGCTTGCAAATCAGCCTGCAAAAAAGGGAAAAATCAGCTAAAAGGAAGGTGTGCATTTAGGAATGGATGACATGGTATTTAAATGTTTCTGTCCTTGCTGCAGAAGTCCTACAACCAAGCAAAGATCCTTTCTTTGGGGAATCTCACCTCAGCACTCCAGCCCTGCTCTGGGAAAACAGTTTTCTCTCAAGAGCCCACATGTGCTCGGAGCAGTTTTCAATTGGTTGCATGCAGAGAAGCTCTGGTGAATTTGCAACTGTACTTTGAAATGCACTTTGAAATATCCGCCCCACTTCTCCACCAGACGTTACCATTGCCATTACCATTACCATTACCATTACCATTACCATTACCATTACCATTACCATTACCATTACCAACAGAAGGGCATTTGCCGCCACCTCTCAGCTGCCTCAGTGCAAAGCCCAATGTCTTGCAAACACCTTGCAGGAGATGCTGGACTGTGCTCCGATGCAGCGGGCGAGTGGAGCCTTCTGCTGCTGTGGATGAGGAGGAGCAGGGTGGAGATGGGGGCATTTGGCTGGGGATGCTACCCGCAGCCAGGCTATCCCAGCTTATTTCTCGGTGTTTTCATGAGGGGAAACTCTTCCCCTCCCAGGGGATGCCTCCAAAAATGGTCACCTCGGTGCTGGCTGAGGCTCAGCCAGCGCCAGCAAGTGCGCTGCTATGGAGAGGGAGCACGGGAGGCAACAAGGAGCTACCACCTGCTGATGCCTGCTGCAGCACAAGCAAGCATGCCAATGCCGGCTGTAGGCGGCAGCACACAATAGCACTGTGTTACACTCGGTGCTCCTAGGTCTCCAGGGGTTGTGCAAATATTTGCTTTGCTCCGCGGTATCGTGGCACTCCCTTAGTTTCTGCTCTGAATGGGCCCAAAACACTCCAAACAGGCTCAAGTGAAACTGCCATTCTTCAGGTAGCTTTGCACTGAAACCGTGTCAGAAGAGATGGTAGCTATTTCACAGATGGCTGTGGAAAGGCATGTTTAGAAAAGACAAAAAGAGCGCTGACATTCTGGCAAACAGGGGCAGTAAAGGTCACTTTGCAGTGAGCGATAGGTCTGGACTTAGAAGTGGTAGGCAGAGAGAAAATGCACATTGCCCATAATTGCTCTGCAGTTCTTTTAGGGCATGGGCTTTAATCCCACGCCATTTTTAGCTTAAGGACATGAAGCCATACTGACAGGTCCAAGCTTACCTTCAGTCCCATGGGGCCAAATGCCTGTTGCCATGCCAGCCCTCCTGGCACTTCTGGGGTAGGACTGAGACAGGCCACTGCTGAAAATCAATATTATCAATATTAATATTATCAGGGTACTATATGGGAAGCATTGCAGATGACAAACCCCAATTATGTTTGCTGAAACAGGAAGACTTGAAATGATGATTATAGCAAAGAACAAGATTAGCAGCATAAAGTGAGCAGATTAGCACGTGCTGAGCCGCTGCAGCGCAAAGCTGCTAAATCCCCCTTCTACACACAGGACTAGCTCAACGGCCAGACAGACTTGACTTAAAACTACCCATTGCTGTCACCTCAGGTGAGCTCAGAGTATGTGCTTTGCTTGCACTGGGGCAAGCTTACCTTTAAATTACAGTGCGATGTGTACATTTTGCTTAAAATCCTACACCTTTTTCCTAGGAAACCTCCATCCCCATTTGCAGTGGTGACACTCTTAGTAGAGCTCAGTAGGGATTTCAGGTTTTTTGAGAAAGGAGAACATGTTGAAAGCTGCAGGACATTAGAAGAGCGCTGAGCACAAGGCTCCTGCCTTTATTCCTGCTCCCAAAGGAGATACATGGCTGCGTGTGTCCAGCCTAAAGCTGTTTCCCTGCAGAGTGTAACTGTCCATTCCCGTACAGGCAACTATATCCTGCACCACAACTCAACACAGTGAAGCTATGTCTAAATGCCATTAAAAATCCTGGCCTAAATGCCTGCATTGCTCTTGAAAACGTAACATAGGCTCTCAAGTCACTTTAGCTCAACTGACTGTTATCCTGATGCTGGATGATATTGCTTAAGAAGCATTAAGTACCCCATTAGCTGATGTATCCGCAAAATGGCTTGATTTTTCTTTAGATAGGGCTGTCATGAAGAGGAAAAAAAAAGATTTAATCTTGTCAACAGTTAATAGAAGCAGTGAGTAAGCATGGTGAATGGTGAACACTCTCTAGGAAAACAATGACACGGCTCAAGGTGGGGCAGTGTGCCCTGGAAAGAGGCATTTTTTATCCCAAGGATGGGTCAATAGGAGGGGGAAGCAAATCTACACGAGCCCCTTCTTGAAAGATGTCCTCAGGCTCTCATGCCTTGAGGCTGGTTGGTTTGTAAGAGTCGTGTTGACGCTCATGCCAGGACAGGAGTAAGGGGCACATCTCAGGATGTCTCTATCCCGCTGGAATGTGCTTACAATGGAGCTGAGCACCAGTGCGGGGGCAGAGCAGCGTTAGGCTGGGTTTTGGAAGGCGCAGCATGGGTAGGAGCTATCCGTGCTGGGCTGGGCAGTGCTTGCAGACACACGGTACCTTTGGGGCTGGTTTATTCTTCTCCAGACAAGTGCTCATCTCCCCAAAGAGCGGGGTCGCACTGTGTGCGGCTGCGGCGCAGTCGGCCCCGCGGCCGGCAAGGGGGTTCCCGCCTTCTCCCCATCACCCTCTGCTCCCCTCGGAGCTCACAGCTGCTCCCTCATCCCCGTGGGGCATCTGGCACTTTGGATTTGGGGGAACGGCTGGTGGTTTTAAGCAGCCTGCTGCCAATCAGTAAGGGCGCTCTGCCCAGAACTGCCTGCCTGTTTGTATGCAGCACTGGGACTTAAAAGGGACTGTAAGGCATAAAGGAAGAGATAAAGGAGGGGGGGGGAAAGGCAGTAAAAAAGTGAAAAGTGATTCAGAAATGTGTCTGTTCTTTCCATTCAAGGCACTGTACAGAAACTATGCTCCTATTGTGGGACAAAGACCTTTGAGCACAGTGAGATGTGTTTATGCTGCTCCTATCAAAGAGCCTTTCATCTCCACAAAGCAAATTATTAACACATTCCACTGAAGATGTGGGGGTGGAGGCCTGGCCTTGGAAAAAAAAAAAAAGCTGGCCAAAAATGAACATTTTTTTTATAAACACTTTTAATGATAGTGAATGGCGCCGTGCCAAGGCCCTTATGCCCAGTGAAGCACTGCGGGCTGATTGTTTGTCTGGAGAAGTCCCGTGGGCCGAGCCTTTTGTGCCGAGGAATTTCTCATTTGAAAGGCACTGGTGTGGGAGGTGTTGGTCTGCCCAGGTTCATCGAGTTAAGGCCTGCGCTGCCGCTTGCCTTAAACCTGCACCAGAGACTAATATTTGTGGGATGAATGAGCACCCGCCTCTGTTACAGACTGTAAATCTTGGCCTTTCGGGGCACTTTCAAAGCCTACCCAGAATATGCAGAGCAGACTAACAGACTCTTCCCTGTGCGCTCCCTGCATCCTATGCACGTGGCCGGCTACCTAGCAAGGATTCTGCTTACTGTTGTGCTAACACTGAGTACATACTATATGGTTTGTTCCTTGCCCCATGGATCGGTATTGACTGGCTTAGGGAAAAAGGGGCTTCCAGTTACTAAATGGAGACATGAATCAGTTTATCGATAATTACCACAAACATCCATTTTCACTAGCTTTTTTCTGTTTCTTTGGAAAGTAGTGACGTTATTTGCATGAGCAGAGGATTTCTTCATTGCTATTATTGACACAGCACAGGATATATATAAATGAATGTGAGTGGCTTTTAAAATTCCTAAAATCCGAAGGGCAGCTGCTGTCCTTGGAGGAGAAAGCCCTCTGGAGCAGCACTGAAGCAGAGCTTGGCAGGTTTCACGAGAGTGCAGTACCCACCAGTTTATTTTCGTGCCCAAGTGCCTATTTTATGGCCAGCATTTACCCTTCAGGCTCTCAGGGCCTCGAGGGAATGGGAGTTACTGAATGCTTGTTGCTCTCCCACATGTTTATGTGCCTGTGCTAGCTGATCCCCAGTTAACTTAAGGAGACCCTTCAAATGTTTGTTCCAAGAGACGTGCTTGTATTTCAGCATGGGGAAGTGACCCTAGTGTTTGAGTTAAACCCATGCTTGCCATGCACTACCTGGCTCCTGACTGATGCTGAGAATAGTGCCAGCCGAGGTTATGAACATTAGGCCCTCATGATTTTTAGCTTCCCAGTGTAAAAGACAGACATTTCACACTTGCAAATACTATGGGAACCGGATGGAGAAAGCAAATCCATTTTAAACAAGACATCAATAATTAAAAATTTAATCTTGCTCTGATTCTTGCCAAAATGAGCAGGTAAAAATACTCTGTGAAAAGTGAAAAGATCCCAGTGCGCTGTGTGCTGTTGCTGAGCTGTGGGCTATGGGGGCTCCAATATCTTCAACTGCAACAGCTGATTTGAAACCTGAGGACTCCAAAAAGTCTGAGAATTTGGGCTATGAGAATGCAGGAACTGGAAATCTCAGGCTTCTTGCATCTTGGTCACCCTTTAGCTCACATGGCAGATAGGTGAGGAAAAAAACATGGAAAACATGTTTTAGGAACATTTGCATTTGTAAAACTAGACAATTTCAAAGTAAAAAAAAATGCATGGCAGATTTTTTCTTTATATCTTGGTTTCAGTGAGAGTCAAGTTAGATACAGACTATCAATACAAAGATAATAAATGTGAGGCTTAGTAAACTAGTATAATGTTTCAGACACAAGTATTCTGATCCTTAGACAAAAATAATCTCATTGAATGAGTTTTGCTGTGTGCATGCGTTTATGCATGCATATATATATACACATATAGATATATAACATACACACACTTTTTATAGGATAATAGATTGTTGATACATACAAGACTTCACTGTTTTTGAAGTCCACATGGGCACATTTTGCCAAGGACAGATGCACGTTACTGACAGCTTCACAGCTGTGCAATAGAGTTGCACTGTATCTCCAGTAATGATCCGAATAGATCCCTCACTGATGCCTATTACAGCTGTTCAACTCAGATGGAAATAAAGTTTATCAATTTCTTTCTAACATTTTAATCCAAATGGTCCATTTTCAAAGTGACTATAAAATTGATTTAAGTAGTTAAAATTCTGGTTTCACAGAAGTCAAAAATACGGCTCTGTTTTGATTTTAATGATACTAAAATTTCACCCAATGAATTTCACTGAAAAACACTTTTTTTTTTCTATTCACTCTTTGCCCCATTTTAGCTTCTCTCCTCCAGATATCCACTTATTTGGCATTATTTTTCCTCAGTCAGCTCTTCTCTGTTCTGCTGGAGGATGCCTGAGTCCAAAGGATCAAAAGATTCCCAGACCCTTAATCTACCCTTACTTAGAGGGTTTGTTTTGTTTTGTTGTTTGCTTGCTTTTCCACTGAAAGCCGTTTCCCTGCTCTAGTTACTCGGCGTGAGAAACTGAGTAGAAATAATACTGAAAACAGCAACTCCGTCGTATTTGTGACGAGAGGCATCCTGTCCCCAGGCCGATGGAGAGCTATTGTTGAGGGAGAAGCAGTGCTGGGGTCATCCTGCAGCGTGTGCTTTTCTCTGCCCTGGACATAGTGAAAACAGATACACAGGCAGAGTCGCTTCTTTTCAGAAGT
This sequence comes from Nothoprocta perdicaria, assembly GCF_003342845.1. NCBI lineage: Eukaryota > Metazoa > Chordata > Aves > Tinamiformes > Tinamidae > Nothoprocta > Nothoprocta perdicaria. Next base: position 9,352,660 of record NW_020454093.1, on the reverse strand, counting down.
GTGGCCAACCTTGTCTACCAATTTAAGCGTTAGGCAGTAACGTTAGCTTGTATATATGTGTCTTACAATGTTTTATGAAGCTTTGCAGGGTCAGGGTGATTCAGACTGGCACCTCAGCTGCGCCCATCTCCCTAACTGCATCACAAGGAGGCTGCGAACAGCAGCGAGCAGCAGTTGAATTGCTAAATGAATTGCACAATAGCCACAGTGTTCAAGCACGTGTGCCTAAGATTAATCCATCTTCATGCCCCTAAAAAACAACAACAAAAAAACCCTCAACAAACAGAGCCTCCTAGGGCTCCCAATTACTTCAGGAACCTCATCTTCTAATTTTAGCCAATGTTTCTTATATATGAAGAGCAATGGGCTCCACTTAGCTATTGGCTGCCCTTCAGTTTGCATTGTATAAAAATGATTCAGGCAACACAGTCCAGGCTGTTATTTCAAATGTATCTGCAAAGCTTGGGCCTTACTCAGCCTGCAGTGGTCCAACATTTAGTTCGACTAAATACCAAATAGTATCTACTTCTTTCAGATTCTTGATTTCTTTTTGGGCAGCACTCCACCATCACCTGTGAATATGAAATTATGTGTGTATAGATTTGAAATTACAAGCCAAATGTTTCTGGTTTCTGAAATGCTAAAATCAAACTTTATTATCACAGATGTCTCACTTGCTGCATTCTGAGTTATGGAACAGGACAGTTCTCTAGTGAATCACAGGTATCTGGCACATCCTCAATTTTACCTGATTACACTTTACAGGGTCCTTCATGAAACTTTTTGAGCTCTTCTTGGCATGTTGATGTTCTGATTGATATAGCTTAGCTCGGGGATTATTTGCCATTTCTGAAGTGCTAGTGGAAGATTTTGGATTCATTATTAAAAGTATCGTGGTTTGCCTGTGTCTTTCTCCCTGAGGGACAGTTTGGCCTTGGACATTGGTTCTTAGCTGGCTGCTCTTCTGCAGGTTTCTTCACTCTCACCCAAAGGTACCCAAGGGTACAGTTACAGTCTTTTCTATTTTATGACCTATTTTCTGTTTTACTTTTTTGTGGCCCATGTGTATAACCTAGCCATACTTGGTTTCCAAGGTTATGTTTGTTTCTTTTATAATTGGGCACTCTTCCCCATGGGATTTAGACTGTAATGCAACAGGCTGTGATATCATTTAAGTAGACGTAAATTGCAGTTTTTCCTAAATATTTTGAAAGGAGTAAGGCTGAGAAGGGCTCAAGTGAGTCCCCTTTTAAATGCATTCTCAAGTGGATAAATAAACAGGCCTCACGATCTGCACAGGATTTACGTGCCAGTCTGCTTTCACTCTTTTTAATATGAGTGGAAGGGGGAAGCTCAGTGCTTGGAAACAGATGCCTGCCAACCACCTGCAGAAGCTGAGCTCTACCACACAGCTCTCTGTGCCTGATTCTTGCCAGCTCTTTCCTCCTTACAGTGGCCCAAGGACAGACTGGCCTCACTTAAATGCAGTTGTAAACACCAGCTCTTCATAATGTTCTCCCAGTCTTTGGCTTTCCAATTTAGTTTCCATTTTTTTTTATTTTTTTTTTCTATTGTAAATTTGTCACTGCTCCTGGCAGCTGCCCTCCCGGAGGGGTGACAGGAAGCTGCTAATGAAGAGGAACCTTTCTCAGCCTTTGTTGATTTTTGCAGCAGAGGCGCCGTATCCTTGGATGGGAAACTGTCAAAGGAAGTAACTTTGTTGAGAGACTGGGAGGAAGGGAGAACAAGAGAGCACTGAATGGCCTCCAGCGGCACTGAAGCTGCTCCAGCCCTTGCACAGTTAAGATCTTGTACTGCTGTTGAAGCCAAAACTTTAACCAACTGAGCAAGACCTGCAGGTGAAATTTCTGTCTGACCAGAGAAGCTGGGGTGTTGACATTGGTAAAGGGAAGTGGAATGTGAGGATGGAGATGGGAGACCAGACACTGGGACAGCGTGGAGGTGGGAGACTCACTGCACAAGGGAGGAGGGAGTGCCCTGGAAAATCAGCCCCTGCCCACTGCGTTCCCCTTCCCAGCGCTTGTTAAMAAAAAAAAAAAAAAGCACTTGCCCTCACAAAAATGCCTACATATATTTATGCAAACATGCAATGATATACTACAGCTGACCTTCTGATGGCTTTACTTTGGCTCAACTCTTCAGGGATAAAGAGAAGGCACCTTGAAAGTAGGCAAGTATAGTATGGAGCCAGAGGGATCCCATCTTAACCTTGGACCCCTGGTCTTCACTGCATGCAAAGCTCCCCTGTACAAGCCTGACTTGCCCCTTGCTGGTGCAACACAGTTTAAACATGCAAAAGCAGTCAATGCTGGCAAAAGGGAGAGCAAGTTGGCTCGGAAAGCAGACTAGTTGTCCCAGCACCTTGCCTTCAATTCTCCATTGCTGGCAAGGGACGAAATGCAGATTGGGAAGAGGCATTTGTCTCCTGGCTGAGCTAAAAGAGAACTTTCAGGGGCTGAAACCACCACCTTTGACGCAGTAAAATCAAATACAGCAGCCACTAGAAAATAGCTGGCTGTGCAGAGTCAGTCTTGGCCTTGCAGGCTCATGCATGTTCCCTAAGCTAATATTCTGGCATAAGTCATTAACGTAGATCTGCAAGCTAGGATGTAAACGACTTCCTTATGAAAAGGAAGAAATCAGGAAAACCATAGTTTTTGCTATTTCTGGCCTTGTAGGGGACAAACTACCCTCGTTTTAGATACACAAAATGTGAGCAAGAGGCTTCCAGCTTTTTTTTTGCTGTATTCTAAAGGAATTCCTTTAGAAACAAGGAAGTGAAGAACTCACATAAAATAAGTAACTGCAAAAATAGCAAGCATTAAAGAAACTATTTATGTAAGTGTTTTTTTAATATATTTTGATTTATAGGTAACTGCCTAGCGAGGTTAATTTTAGATCAGCTGTGTTATTCATAAGGCTTTGTCAGGATGTGTAGTATGCTGTATTATTTTTAGACTTAGCTAAGCCAGCAAGTTAGTAAGAATCACTGTGGGCTTCCCAGTCTGGCATACAGCAGCTCCAGCTTCAGAGAGGGCAGCGGAGAGAAACAGATAAAAATTCTGTGCAGTAGTTTTCTCCAGGCTTGATCTCCCTCATTGAGCTTATGATAAGAAAATGCAAGGGGGCCCACCAGGTACGTGTTTGCAACCAACTCCTAAAAACAAACAGCAGCACAGACTTGTGGAAAGCTTTTTGTTGCTCCCTGTGGAAATGGGCAGAAGGTGGTCGTGGTGTCAAGTCAGTCGAGGCACAGATATCCAAGATGCTTAGGAAGATATCCCTGTCTGGTGTCGCACTGTAGCTCATAGTCATTCCCTGGAAAACAAAACTCTTCATGCTCTTCTGTACTGACACTGCTATTTCTTGAGAGTACTAAAGCAACATTCCCTCTGCTTTGGCCCTGTTGCTGAAAAATGCTCAATAACACAGGCTGCTGCTTCCCTGGCATCTATCCATCATGTTGTGTCTGGAAACTAGGTCAGAGAAGACTAGCTTCTTGACATATACTTTATAATCATCACTCTTCATTGTGAACTGCAAGGTCACATGATTCAGTGGCCTGAGGAGAGGCAAAGATGCACTGAAGCACTGCCAGAGCAGCTGAAAAAGAGCTCCTATTCATTGCAGATTACATGTTTTGACCTAACTGTGACAGAAAAGCATACCTGTCAGCTCCATGGCAGGCTGATTAGGTTAATTAAGTCCTTGTCTATGAGTACAATAATTAGAACTGTCAGTTGTTTAAATGATGATAGAAGAAAGGCAAGATTGAAGGAGCAATTTTAGAGTTTGCAAGTACTAATCGTATAGGAGGGAATCCGTAACAGACAGTGATTTAATACTCTCCTTCAGGCAGTCACATTTATGAGTAATGTTGGGGGGAAGGGGGCGGGAATCGAGGAGAAACTTTTATCCATTGGGTTTGTTTTGTTTTGAACTTACAATAATGAGAATTGAGATGGGCAATGAATTTCCAAATCAGATAGGCAGGCTGCAAATATAACTGTAGCCTTGGAGTAACCTTGGAAAATGTCACTGTTTTCATGAGAAAGGTCTGCAGAACAAAGCGAATTGTGTTTATTTTTTGCATCCTCTCAATAAAGATAGCAGAAGTCATCTCATATATTCTTGTAGCTTTGGATTTGCCAGTAAATGGCCATTTGATGAGAGAAAACAGCTGCACTGATAGTAGCACAAAATGGAAAGAAGGGGGAGCTGGGAAGCAAACCTGGGGGAGCTCTGTGTTAGACGAGATAGCAGTTCTGCTCTGCTCAGTCCCGAGAAGAACACGCTAGGACTTTGTGCCTCCCATTCAGATGTAAACACGTTCTCGGGAGACTAGAGAAAAACAAACAGAATAACAGGAGAGAGATTCTGCTTGCTCAGTTTAAAACAGACAGAAGACTGGGCAGGAAAGGAGGGAGCTTACAACACTCTTCTCTAGGTAGAAGTGTGTTGCAAACGAGATGCTCATCACCTGAACTGCATTTCAGCTGCAGGAGGGACAGGAAGAAATCAGCTTAAATAGCAGAAAAAAGGGGGCATAAGACAGAATTAGAAAACTTTCTAAAAAGTATATACACCAAGAAGATATCTTGGCAATTCTTGCCAGCTCTACCCATGAAAGCTTTTTCACCTAAGGAGAAGGTGAAAATCTTTTGTAAAGAGAAGGTGCAGATCTTTTGGGCATCAGGATACAGAGGCACTTTGGGAGCATGGCAGTTCAAGTCATCCAGGAAAGGTGCAAAACAGTTTGATAAAGACCCCAAAGATCTCATAGAGAGGGATAAAATTGAAATTGATGTGGTTGCCCTAACAAAAGACAGAGAGATGCATGGATGGATGGATGGATGGATGAAGAGAAAAATAATGGACATGGGTAACATTATGTAAAACAGAATATGAAGAGCAGAGCTGAGGAATTAAGAGGCCTGAAGATCTGGTCCCAAGCAAGGTCACTTGAGAGGCCTTAGTCCTGTGAGACCTAACATACCCAATTCCTCTGTAATTTCATGTATTTTTTTACAGAGCACATCTGTTCCTAACCTTCTAGGATGCACATGCACACACACACAAAACAAAGAAATAATGTAAGTCAAGCATTAATTATAAAACCCTTCCAGAAAATGTTAATGACACTTGTCTTTGCGGAACTGAGCAGTTTCTCATCAGTCCTAACTGCTCCTCACTCTGGCTAGCTCAATCCATGCCATGTACTGTTAAAAAGCCTAAGTGACCATGTTCATTTTGATTGTGGTATAGTTTAGAGAAGGTAAAATAAGATGCAGGTGTAAGGTGTTTACATATTTCCTACTTAGGAAGATACACTCACTGTAAAACAGAACCTTTCTTAAGCATTGCAATGAAAACAACCTATTCTTTTTTTCACAGAAACGAGTTAATTTTCTCAGTGTCTGGCATCAGATGCTAGAAAAAGCTAATGTGTTATACTCATCTTGAGGAAGAGTGCCAGAATCAATCCACTTTCCACCAGCAGAGGCTGTTGACAAGCATGAACAGCGTTACCAGTTTAATGAATTGGGTAATTAACAGTGGTGATTCCTCAGGGTAAGGAATCCTCTGCTGTTTTGTGTTAAACACGGAGTGATCTCTGGCCACCACCGTGCACCACTTCCCTTTAGCTTCTTTCTGGGGGTGAGAGGTGAATGGTGTTTACGTTGTGAAATGTCACGTTCTGCAGTGCGACTCTGGGAAATTTGGGTGACTTTAGATTCAAAGATGAAAACCAGGATTTTTGTGACAAGTGTGGCATTTTGCTATCCAAGCCTTTCCCTTCCTGCACAGTACTCATCCTTGTGTAGCATACAGGCATAAATCTCCTCAGCTCTTTTGCTGAATACAGCAACATGTGTAGAGCTACTGCTGGATTATTAAAAGATGCCCAGATAATCAAGAAATTAACAGAAACTAAATCTCCATATCAGACTGTTGCCTTGAAATCAAGTTGGGAAGTGATGCTGCTTACCTTCTACATCATGTCTACCCAATTTCAGGGAGCAGGAAGCAGTGCTACCACACATGGAAATTACCACAGCATCATAAGTCACCAAGAATTACTTTTTAGCATCCTTGCTATAAAATACAATTTGCATTCAACTTGGATAATCATTCACTGACCTACAGATTTTGGATGCACTTTTGGTTAGACTTTTGTGTGGATTTATTCCATGTAAAACTTCTCTTATCCATCCATCCATCTTATCAATCCATCCATCTTATTCAAAACTTCCTGATACTCTTGCATTTTCCAATATTCATCAGAAGGTTTTTATCTCACAAATGGTGTCTTCAGGGAGGACCTCTGTCCAATTCTAGAGATATTGGAGAGCCAAGCAGAAGACAGCACTGAGGCATTTGATTTGTGTGGATTTGCAAGGTAATTGCAGAAGCCTGTGAGGTATAATGACTGGTACATTACCTTTTATAAGCTAGAACAATGTAGGGCCAATCTCATGTTAAGCAGGTAATTGTGGCTAATGTAATATAGCCTTAGGGCCCTCTGAGCATATGTATTCCACAGACTGATAAGGCTGGCTGAATTTATCTGATACAGCAAGATGCTGATGACATGAATGAAAAAGGCAGAGTTAACTGGAGGCAGGCTAGTAAAAAAAAATAACAACAAGAACCAGAAGAAGCAAGTAGTAAAACCTTCAATAACAATGACTGGCTTTAGCTGCAAGATGGATATCAAGACCCACGATTTTAACCCTTCCTAAATTAGAGGCTGTTTGGATATGCAGTTTTATTTTGGGCATGGCTCTATTTATAAATAACAAAAAGGTCTTCATGCAACCTGCCAATTTACGCAGATGGACGAAGAGAGCTTTGGAAGCTTAATAAACCCTTTTTTTGTTTTACAATGCTACATCTGTTTTAGATAATGGAGGAACGCAGTTTAATAAGATCTTTCATATATGCTTCCAGTTTGATATCTCTTCCTAATCACTTCAGATACTCATATTAGAGAAATTAAAAATGATTAGATAAAATGGACAGACACAAGACTCAGATCTGAGCAATGATATAAACCAGAGAAGCAGACTCCATCTGCAGAAATGCCCTGGTTTAACAAGCTAATAAAATTTTCTTTTCTTCCCCCTTGACAAAGGCTACATTTTATTAAGCAGCCCCCTTCTGACAGCTGTGTTAATACAGTTAGATGTTGTTGCTGAGAAACTAATCAGAGAAATGTCTGGAAATAGGTTAGCTTTCCTCTGTGATTTAAAAACAGAGTGGAGTTTGAAATGCAACCATTTAAAGAGAGATTCAGCCTCTGAGTTGCCATGGTGCATAACTCAAAACTCATTGATTTACTAAACCCTGACAGCTCAGCCAGAGTTTTGACAAGGCTACAATTCTTTTGTTGTCTGATCTCACATCAGTCTTTATTAACGTTCTACATTTCATCTAATTTTATTTTTTAGGAAAAAAAAGTAATATTTTATACCTGATATTAACTGATATAATCTCATGCGACTTCTCTTGCAGCATTTTTAGCATGTATCCACTTGAAACTTCACTACCTCCTAAGTACAATAAGGATCCCTCTTTGGCTCCAGGATTATTCTAAATAGAGTTTAAAGGTACTTAATAAATACATTTAGTTGTGCCTATACTGACTGTCCCCCCTCCCCACCTCCAGTAGCCAGGTTTTATGTGGGGAAAAGTGAGGAAGCCCAGGTCAGTGGTGCCCCTCGGAAAGGCACTGAACGGGTGCAAGGGAGCCTCGCTCCTGCCCTGCCAGATGGCCCCGCAGTTCGGCACTGACATTTGGTCGTCGTGCTGTTGGGAAGAGCGTGCCAGCGCACACCCGTGCCCCCTCTCTGGTTTGTATCGGGTTCATAAAAGCCTTTTGTTAACGCAGATTGCTGGGGAAAACAGCCCAGGTCCAGGGAGATGCAGCCAGGTCAGATTCCGGAGCTGCACGACCGCTGCTTGCAGCAGGGGCAGGAACAACCGTCAGTAGCTTCTCTGTGGGTTCTGGATGCTGGCCCTTGGCCCATGGCGCGTTCTCCTTGCGATGTGTGGCAGGCACCGTGGCCCTGCCTCACGGGCGGCCCTGCCTCATGGGCGGCCCTACCGTGTGGGGCGACCATGGCGGGAAGGCGGGAGCCCTGCGGACGCGCCTGGCGGCAAGGACACGCTGGCATCTGGGCAGTTAGGACGCACTGACATCCAGGCGGTGAGGACACACTGCCGTCCAGCACGGCCAGCCTGCTCCCGCCTCATGAGCACATGTGGCACGCGCTGACCGCGCGGCCTCTGCTCAGGGAACGCGGTGCGTGCCAGAAGGAGGGTCCCTTCTGTCAGGGAAAGGCCAGTATCTCGGCGGGAGAAATTGCCTTCACCCTATGGTCATTTGTGGGTTTCACAGTCCCTGTGTTGAGTATGTGGTAGCTTAGATGGCCTCACTGGGCCAAACAGACTGAGCGAGGCAGTTCATACATGGGTTGGCGTGTACATGCCTTTAAATGGTCAAATAAAAAATAAATGAAAAAAAAAGACCTGGACAATGTGGAAGAGCTGAGCCCTTATGTCAGAGGGCTGACACAGGGCTTTTCACATCCTCGCAAACTGTTGCAGCAGGTCCAGGCTATGCTCTGTGTTTCCTCCCTTTCCTCGCCCGCCTTCCCCATGCTCCACATTGGAAGCGAGCTCCATCCTGCTCCCTGCACCTCGCAAGAGCTCGCGGAGCCAGACAGCGTACAGCAAGCTCTGCTGGCCTCACACACTCTGCCGGCAGCACCAGAGGCGACACAGATTTAGGAAATTCCTGTAAGATCTTTTGAAACATGAACAAAGCCAAAGACCCTTGGCATGAGCAACTGCAGCCCGAACAGTTGAACTTGGCAGTGCAGCTGCAAATAATGCCTTATAATGGGGAGCGTAAGGCGGCTCTAATGACAGGCTGTGCTACCAAGTCAGCCTAGAGAGTCCTGTGCTCTAGGTTATATCCCCTCTTTAGTCACCACATGGCAGTAGCTGAGAGACCACAGTTGTTTCCTGCTCTAAACCCATACATCTAATTGCATATGTATGCCTGTAGATGTTGAATACAATAAAACTCCTTTAACAATGACCTCAAATTTTTATCCCAAATGATAGAGGAAGTCAAATAGAAACCAGCACTTCTTTGAAAGGAGTATGGTACTTTTTGTTTTCCTCTATAGTAAAAAAATTGTCCTATGTGGGCAATCATTAAAGTCATTCTTTTTCAATCACCAAGGAGTATGAAGCAGTCGTTCTAAAATTTCCTGTTCTTTAGCGACTGTTTCACATTACTCTGTGAGTCAGCTGGAACTCTGGTTTCAAGCTTGTTTAAAGGGAAAGCCCCAATAAAAGGCTTTCTCTATAAAGCTTTACTGATAATAAATTAGATACTTTTCTGAAACAATGGTTCACAAACCATTATAGGCTCTATTTTAGACCTTGCCCTTGAATCTGCTACTCTAATTTACTTAGGCTTTGTGAGAAAATAGCCATTGAGAGGGGTTTAAAAATGAAATATAGTTCCCAACATTTTGATTAAACACTCGGCGTTTGAAATCTCCCCATAATTGGGTTTAACTTATATTTATTATCCCCCTCAAACTTAAGCTCCCAATGTTTATATACAAAACAGCTGTCTCATGCACAGGGGTGTTTGTACTTTTCATGCTCTTCTCTCTGTAATGACACTGATGATTTAGACGCCCTGCTCTACTGGAGCTGTTCTCTAGCCTTATCTGAAAGGGAAAGTAGCAGCTTCCTGACCTGCCTCTGGAGCTGTAACATGAAGTAAAGAGACCCATGTTTGCTTGCTTCATTTCTTGTCTGCCATCACGTATCAGGAGCCTCTGCTGCAGCTGGATGTTTCTAGAGGCAACTACATTTTGCTCTCCTTCCTGTTGGCCATGGTCAAAGAGGTGGTGTAGGAGACATGTCTGAAATGTGCTGAAAGGCTGCAGAAAAGCCCCTAACCTCTCTGCATATGGAGAGCAGGAATCATTTGCTGACCAGTTAAAATGACTTTAAGTCTCCATGAAGCTTAGAATTTATCCCTTTGCCTCAGCAAGTGACTATATATATGTATATCACGAGAAGAAAAAGAAGGCAGCCAAAATCAGGAATGACTATCTGCATAGGGATGGAGCAAGTGCTCATGTCTCTGGAAGTGAATCTTGATCATTTCTGATTCTTAAACTCTCTTGAACACCCTTGGAGAAGAGAATTAGTGCTGGTTGTTCTCACCTGAGTAAGTCTTTCTGCTGCCTGCCAACTCCTGGTTGGTGTGAGCTGGATGGCTCTTGCATCCCAAACAGGTGGCAGCAGGATTCCTGTGTGTAGTTTTGGATACTTTGGGAAAATGACTGCTGTTGTGGGCTTCACCCACAAGCACAGTCAGAGATGTGTCGAGAGAAGCATGATGTCATGTCAGTTTCTGCAAACTGTTAAAGCAGATTCTCATCATATGGTAGACTGTAATACATGCATTTTTTCTTACCAAGAAGGCAAGAGAATAAAACATGCTTTCTCTGATTAACAAAGAATCCAGATGTTCAGAATAATTTTTAAAGCATGAGCAAATTCAAAGCCAAATTAAGCAAGTATGTCTGGAGATAGTCTTTTAAAACTCTGTTTTTTCTCCCTTAAGTCTCTCAGCGTGAAAAACTGAAAATCTTACTGGGTGGTAACACAAAAGTCAATGATTAATTGTAACCTTCTCTCAGGGGTATTTCATTGCTGGGAATCATGTCACACACATCCTTCAACTGGCTCTAAGAGTTATCCATATGCAGTAAAATATTATAAAGATCTCTCCCTATGTTCAACTCCTCTTACAAGCTAAATAATGCTCAATTCTGCTTCCTTATTTAGACTGTTAAATGCCCTATCTGAAGGACTTTATGGGCCACATTTTCAAAATGGAATGCAGAGATTCATGCAGGGCCTATCAGACTTACTCATGATAAAGTTAAATGGTTCATCAGATTGTGAGAACATCTGCTAGTAATACTTGTGTAGATGTTTGCTGACCAGTGTGCACATTTGCCTATGCAAACATTGTAATTGGGTTTCTGCAAGCAGAGGAATTCTTGAATACATAGTTTCATGTAGGGCCTATTGAAACATGAGTGCTTCTGTTCCATAATCAAAACAAGGCTTTCAATTTTATACAATGAAAATATATTCACCTTTCTTCAATACAAGATCCTTTCTAAAAAGAAAATTCAATCAGATTGTCAGGGGTAATGGGTGCATACGGTAGACAAACCTTTGCAGTGTTTTAGTTTAAGTCTTTTGTGAGCTATCTGAGTGTACTTTGCACACTGCAATATATATGCCTGCACACTGTAGCACCACCACTTGGGAAGGTGGTTTTAATCTAAAAATATCTTCTTGTAAGCTTGGTTATGAACTAATTTTTTATTTATTTGCTTTGCTTAAGTCCCTGAAGGATAATTTAGGAATACAAGTAATTTACAACAGCCTTATAGAGCATGGACTTGAGAAATAACACAATTTCATTGTACGACTATCTATTGCTGTTAAGCACTAACTTCTTAATAATGAAGTCTTTCAAATCAAGCAGTACTACCACAATAGCTCACTTGAATCTCGCGGCTTGGCTGAACATGAGATAGGGATCGTTTCCTTTATCCTTTTGTCCAGTGTATTATTTTTGATCTCTGTGTATCGACAGTTCTCCTTCTCAGTTCTCTTAAATGTAAACTCAGTCTCATATATATTTTTGGCTGTTCACTCTGTCTTGTAAAAGGACTGCCTAGATAGAAACAAAATCTTTTGTGCTTAAGCTTTCCTTTGCTTATCTTAACTGAAATCTTATCACAGATTATTTTTCATTAATCTCAAATCCACAATGTACTGCAGGAGAACTAAAAGCCAAAGGGTTATCTTTCCTGGAACTCCATTCTTAAATAAGTACAATGACACTGATATTTTCCTGTTACCTGTCCTTTCTCCACTTGTAGAAATGAAGTGTCTATCTGAATGTTAAAAGAGGAAGCAGGTTGTAGGAGTAGCACTCACAAGCTAGAATGAAGACTGACCACTACTGTGTGGTTCCAAATCCAAGACATTAAGCATGTCCTTATTTTGCTTGCTCAGCATTTTATGATACTTAAAGCAACAGTGAAGTAAATACAGCTGTAAATATTCAGCATTTATTCCAACTGGACCTGAAAGTTTCAAGCCAGGCACTAAGTTAGACCATCTGGAAGACATTTAGCGATGGTAATTTGACTTGTGGCAGAGACAAAGAAAAATCCAGTTTGCCAGAGTGACCTCAGAGCTGAGCCTGGCTGAGCAAGTTGCCCAAGGCGGGACACAGTATGTTTCCCTACACACCTACACGGAACTACTGAGCAAGTAGATTTGAAAAGTTTGCAGCATGACCAAAATGGCATAGCTTCATACAAAGCACTCTTCCCTGATCTCTGTAAAATCTCAAGTCCTGTGCATACATATGAGAATCATAAAGCTCTCCACAGAATATTTCATTCATAATGCGGTTGTTTTCAAATACCATAAAGAAAATTTTCCTCAGAGAAAGATTTGTAAGAGTAGAAATGGTTCAGGCTAAGATAGGCTATTAGCACAGACAATTTCAGCCCAATATTTAAAGTCTTGCAGAACTCTGTGCAGGAAAAAGGGATACACCTTGTAGATTAGGATCTGCCAGTTCTTTCTTCATTGAAAGTCATATGTGAATAATTCTGACCCAAGAGTGTTTCAATTCGATGACAATTTGCCAAATTTAATCTCTGGGTCATGCCACCCATAGAAATGCTGCCATATATATGCCATAAAAGCCCCATGACAAGATCACCCAATGATTTAAATGCCATTCTCCTGGTGAAAATGAGAAGGATTTAGGTAGTAAGCTGGAATTTAGATAAAATAGTATCAGGATGAACTACGCCTTTTATTTTCTCTTCTTTTTTCTGGAGAAGCGGTATGGGATCATTATTGACCACAAGAGGTCAGGGCCTCCCAGTGCTACCTCTAATCTGAGGCTTGAGCTGGCTTAAGGGTGGGAAGGATGGAAGGAGGGAGGCCTGGGGAAGCTGTCCTCCGAGCAGGCCCTAAATCAACCTCCCTACAGCAAGATGTGCAAGGAGGGATTGAAGTCTCAAGCACTGAATAGCTGCTACTTAATCTGTGAAATGGCAGCTCAAACACACAGGATCTGTGCTGTCCAGACACCATTTTGTGGTTTGGGAGGACCAAGGAAGGATTCTTGTTATGGTTTGTGTTGGGGATGGTTTTGAGGCCTCAGCTGAACTCATACAAATAAAGCGACTTCTGCCATGATGAGCCTCCAAAACTTTATGAGGCGAGGGAAACTGAAAGATGAATTAACTTTTTGGGTGTTGTCCAGTAGGTTAGTACAAAAATGTCTTGTCTTCTGACATGACAGTTTGGGAAACCACCCTATTTATTTGTGTTTCTGAGGGAATCCACAAGCTTCGTCGTTCATTCTCTGTAATGCTAAGTTTGGCTGGTAACACTGAGAATCTTCCCCACTTTTAGGTAGAAAAGAGCCTCTGTTTAGAACTTTAAAATGTCAGAAATCTAATGCTGTTGCTCTCTTCCTCATTTCTACTGTCCTTTTGCTGCTTAGCAATATTCCTGGGTAGCCGACTTTCTTACATACATTAGTGATCTTCTGGTTATATACCAAGACCTGTTAAGTTTTCAATTATTGCTAAAGCATTTTTGTTGGGATTTTAGACTAAATTTGTGCCTGAAAGTTTAATATAGCCCATTGAATATAATTATCTTTTTCAGTGTTAAGTGTTTGTTCCTATTTTTGGGGGTTGATTCTTGAGCACATTATAAAGGGTTTTTAGAACTTTCCTGTTGCAGTTTTACTGAGTATAAACATAAATAAATATGCACATTTCATCAATTTCATCATGTAATACCTACTTGCAATTCCTAGGTATCAATATAATGTATTAACTTGAACTGCAATGAACTAGTGTTTTAGTATTTCTCATTCTTTTCATGTTTTAAATCCCAAATGTACGACTAGTTATTTAAACATATGGATTTTTTTTTACACCAGAATTGAGATCCAACTATATAATCTTAAAAAGTCCTGTAAAGTTTTTGCATATTGGAGTGAAAATAGAGATGGAGCTTGATCTTGCTCTATAATTGACCGCAGTGGGAGGAATTATCTGATTCCAGTGGGAATCCTGAATTAATAACGAGGCAAACTGAGGCCAATGATTCAAAACTGAACCTGGAGAAACTTGAAATTAGCGGGTGACTGTAAAACCAGAAATCTCTCTCTATTGGAACGGCGTATCCAGGGATGCAGCACAAGAGCAGGCAGTCTTCAAATGTTAAGGCCAGAGATGGTGCATCGTTAGCTTTGCTCCGTTTGCAGCGGCTCCGGAGGTGACGGGCGCCTTGCGGCTGTGATCCCAGCTGAAGGCTGCACGGGGGTTTTATAGGTGGTCATGAGTTGTGAGAAACCAGAAAACATGTGGAATTAACCCATTTCAATGACCTGGCATTTTCTAATTAAAATACATTCAGCCAGGCCCACACCATGGAGAATGGCTGCCTTCTCTAAGATAATATCCCTGTTCCTGACAGCTTGATTATTCAGGAGGTCAAACTAAATGATGGCTCCTTCCAACCTGTGCAGGAATTCCTGGCACTTGCATGCCTTGGTGGCAAGTCTGTGTGGTTTCTGAACTTTGCTAGGAAGCAAGAAGCAGCTCTATGCTTTTCAATGACCTGTGCACCAAAGTATTGTACACAGGCTTAGTTGTGAAAATCCCAATAAAATTTTGTCTTCAATATAATAAGTTTGTTTACACTTCTTCAGCAGCATAACCAGGCTATTTCAATAAATCTGTAGCATGCTTTTGGCATTCAAAGGTAAATGTTAAGGCCACAGATTTGCAGCTTTGAGCCTTACTTCATTGAAAATAGAATGTAGTTATGTATTATTATCTCTGCAGACTTTCCTATTGAAATTAGTAAGAAAAACAAAAAAAAAAAAAAAATGCATACAATTGCACTGATGGTGGCCAAATGCTAACAGGTTGTTTATGTATAGAACTACAGCAATTTGGATGGAGAATATTTCAACAGGAAAAGACCAAAACTTGTTTTCTAGCAATAAATAAGGGATCTATAAACTGCTAAGGAAGAAAATAGGGCTCTCAGGGGCATGGGCACTACATGGGTGGTGCAGCACTACCTGGGTGGTGCAGCACCAGCTTCTACGCCAGTTACCAGCCCACGTGCTTTCAATGTACATCAACATTGTGCCTTTATCCTCTCCTTCTGGTTTCATCACTTCCTAGCCCTTTCACAGTTTTCATTGTATCCAGTATTGACAAGCATCATTCCCAGGGGGGAACATTTATAGCTCTATCCCCTCAGTGTCACCAAAACATCATTAGCTTTGTGCTGAGTGCTGTGTAAATCCTCGCCTCAACTCTGTCCTCACTGGCATCGATCTAAGGCAACTTTGGGGTAAAGGCAACTTTGGGGTAAAATCTAGAGTGCAAAATGTGCCTGTAGAGCAGCCTGTGGTTTTAGAGGGAGCTGAAATAAATCACCCTTCAGGGTTTTCTATTATGAACTCAATCTACTTGCAAAAACCTCTCCTGATCAAAATACCTTGAGAAATATTTTGTGCTTATGGTTAGGTCCCTTCAGTTCCAGTAGTGCCTCAATGCTAGTTGACTTCAGCAGAAGTGACAGTGATGCCCCCGAGTACTGAGCTGTGCAGTTCCATTGAAATTGCATTCGTTTATAGAAGCAGCTGTTTAGCCTTCACAAATTGCTGATAAATTTACTGGAGAAAATGAGACCCAGGAACTGAGCAGACAAGGTACTGTTTTGGACAGGATACACCACTTGACTGTTTCAGTCATGAGCAACTGCAAGTCTGGTTGTTACCTGGAGAGGTTGTCTGCTCCTCCAGCTACACATCCTCACTCCTGAGAGCGAGCTGGCTGGCTTCCCTTTGAGAAGGTGCTCTGCAATATGGCTCCTTTCTGTTTTGACTAGAATTCAAACATCTGTGCCTCACACTGAAAGTAAAAACATAACCATGTTTATAATTGTAAACCATGCATGACCAAAAAAAAGTCGCATGAAGTTTACTCTGTGAGGCAGTGCTGCTTTAACTGCTAAGCTGCACTTACATATACAGCTAAGAGCAAGCCCTCTTGTCATGCATTTGTGCACAAACATCCCACATTGCCTCTTGTAACAACAGCCACATTATGCTTCCTTGCACAAAACCAGCTGTCAGTTCAGATTTCCTTAATCCTGTCAGATTCCAACTCAGCCAACTAACAACCATTATCTATGGGAAACCCTTCTGTGAAATAAAGCAATGTCCTTACTGAAATGACTTGTCATAAAAATTAGTTTGGTCACCAATCGAAGGAAATACTTTGTTTAAGTTTGAAAATTACAGGCTCCTGGTATCATAGCCTTTGGTGCTATAGATCTGCGACACGATGAGCGGGGCCATACACAAACAGCACGCAGGAGCCCGAGCCTGCTCGCCCGGCACATGCTGCAGCGAGATGGTGCACATGGGATTTGCAGGTTGTTGCTATGTAGATAGCACACATGTCCTGGCAATGGCAGAAGACTCTCATCACAACCTTTCTGAACTCCATTAATGTGAGCAAGCCTGGGAATGCCTGCAACACGTGAGGATTTTGACCTAGCAGAGTTCATTCAAAAGCAACCTGCTATTGCCAGTGAAAGAGTAAAAGGTGAGAATCGTCCTCCCAAACCATCATAGTGCTGCTGGTTTTGATGAATGCCTCTGGAAAGGGCGAAGGAGAAGCCAAATGGAGAGTGGATGCTGCAGGGCTTGTTTCTTCCACTGGTCAACGGGAGGTGGTAGGAAACCAAGCCATTCCTCCTGGCCCCAGGCCCCAGGCCAGCTGAGACTACTGCATGTGCCAGATGAGTAGTGGCAGCCTGAACATCCATAATGTAGTGGTCCTCAGCCCTTTTAGCCCACACTGAACTCTGATGACAATTTGTGCTTCCAGACCCACTGGGAAGGAGGAGGAGGAGGAAGCGGGCTGGAGCGGGTGCACTCACCTTGCCTCACCGTGGCTGTAGCTCGTCCCGGACGAGCACTCCTGGCAGGCTGGGAAGGAGAAGCCATGTCCAAATGATGCCAGTGGCTCCAGTGCGTTGCCTTTGCCAGGCCTCTAAGCGCAAGATGCTTTGACAAGAGCTGCAGCTCTAAGGCATTGACTGGGGCAAGGTGAACATTTTTTTTTCACGTTTTTCTGTGTTTTTTCTGCATTTGTCACATAAATGGATGGTAGAATTACTAACTATATTTAGTCTAAAATCAGGAGCTGATTTTCAGTACATCAATAGAATATCTCAAAAAGAAAATTTAAAGCTATGAATTTTTCTTGTTTGTTTTGTATATTTCATTAAAAGAAATTAGGGATTGTTTCTCTCCTTTTTTTTTTCCCCTCCACAGAAAGAATTGAGAAACTTCTTGTTTCTTTGTTATGAAAGCTGCAGTCATTATCTAATTACATGATCTTGCATCAGGGGCCTTGAGAAGAAAATCACGAAATATAATGGATCTCGCATAGAAACTCCAAGAGCTGCCAATGCATACATGCTTTTGCATCTCATTTACATCCCATTTGTTAATATATTTGCAAAAACAAGGAAGCAGATTTTGTTCTCAGTTCACAAAATAGAGCAGAGCTGCTGGTTCCTGTGCTACAGCCACACAAATAAGAGCACAGACTTTATTGGTCAGAAGGCATTTTTTAGCTTCTTGAAGATAAATGTCGATTGACGAGGCGAAATGTTGGTACCTCTTCCAATATATGCCTTAAATGCCATTAACTTGACTTCGAAAATTTTGTGCTTCCAAACGAAAATGACGCTTCTTTGCTAATAGTTACTTCCAGCCCAGTTATTTTGGTTCTATTAAGTTCCAACTGCTATTTTGAGAGGGAAAAAAGAAAAAAGCCCTGCTGTGGCCTGCTCGCTGTAGGCTGATGGAGGCCTCTGGGCAATCAGACTAATCAGAACATTGTCTCCTGGTCAGCCTGATCTCTGCAGAGATGTCTGCAGAGGTTGCAGCTGAGCACATCATGCTTGAAAGTTTTGCACATTTTATATAAAGGGTGACAGGCCGAAGCACACAGCAGTCCAAAGCAAAGGTATTTTTATAGGACAACCATTGAAGCCTCTTTTCCAAACTCAGTATTAAATCACATGTAGCAATTGCCTTTTTGTGGGGAAAAAAAAAAAGATTTCCCCAAGAGCACTGTTTCTAGGTTGAATGCAAACAATAACAGAATGGTCTCAGAAGAAAATGCTTATAAAAAAAAGCTGGGTACAAATTTGTTTCCACTACAAACCTACATTGTGAATTTATGACAATGTCTGTGCTTACATTTCTTTCCTCACACATTCATTACGCTATGAAGTCTTTAAAATTTTGCATATGTGCATTATTATAGTCTCTCAGCACATGATCATATGTTGTTTTCCAGTGGAGCCCCTCCCTCAGTGCAGAAGATGCATAGCATCCGTAGTGATGGGGAGAGCAACACTAAGTAATTCTGCTGACATGGGAAGGATTTTGGAAAGATCGTGTCTACTGCAACTCTGCCTTGGGGTTAGGGGTACAACTGTGCAGAAATAAAACCCCTCCTTGTTAGAAGATTTAGGGAAAGGGGCACAGAATGGGAGGTCTAGAAGAATTTGGAGGATTTCTGTGCAGAAGGATCAAGCATGAGGGGAGACAGTGCCAGAGGTGAAAGAAGGAAGAGACCTCCTGTGACATCCTTCATCTCTCAAAAGATCAAGTGGCCAAAGGACTGTCTTAGGAGACTGAGACAGAAGGACTTGGTCCCACATCCCAGGAAACTCAAATGTTCTCCGGATGGTTGGAACAGGCAGGATGAATTAGTGCAGGGAAGGAAAGATAGCCTCATGGCAAGGGTAATTAAATATTGTCCTGGAGAACTGGATTCAGTCCCTGCTCACACCACAGCAATTTGTTGTGTTGCTAGGCAGGGTATTTAAAACAGGCTGTAAGTCACAGGGTGTCTGTTTCCTGATGCATCTGGGTCTGATTTGCAGGAGGCTACTGAGGCAACTGAAGGCAATGGACCTGCTCTTTGAACTGTCCTTACACTGTGTGTCACACATCCCAGCATGGAAAACTGTGCCTCACTTACCCAACCAGGAAAAGGAGATAATGCCACTTTCTCATGAGTGTGGGGAAGGTAAATAAAATGCTTTCATATCAAGAAGATATTGAGATTGTGAGCACCATGGGAAGATCCTTAAGGAAATGAATATTCTTGGCTTCAGAACAGCATTTGGATACTGCCCCATGGATATCTTTGTATCCCAGGGCCACACGCTGCAAACAGTGAGGAAAAGATCCAGCCCTTCACACAGTGAGCAGGGTCCTTCCTGTGCCCAGTGGACACAAGGATCCAGTGGGAATTATGCACTAGTTTCCATGGTTGGATTATTGCTATGCCTTTGCTTTCCCCCATAGGGCACAGATGCTGTTACGCCGCATGCATTGTAAAGCTCTTGACATCCCTCAGTTAGGAACTGCAGGACCAGTGATAGGCCTGAGATACCCTGGTCATGTCTGGATGAACTTAGGTTGGATTTGCTTGGTAAGGCCAAGTACAACAAGCTGGAAGAGCATGAAATAGATCTATGGTGTTGGAATATTACATAAACTCGTGAAGTTCAGGAGGGACCTATAGTATGCAAAAAAACTTTGTTTTCTGTTTTCTGTGCAAAAAAAACCCAAGCACATAGTATTATCCAGAAAATGAGAAAAGGATAATCCATCTCATATCAAGTAGATTTAGAAAACTTGAAAGAAAACTTGCTTTTTCTACTTCATTAATTTCTTTTAGAAGTTTACTTAGATACTAGAAAAACAGGAACACCATAAACAGTAGGAAAACAACTGAATTTCATGAAATCCAGAATACAGCAGCTTGGGGAACTAACAAAATAACAAATAACTATTCATGTTTCATGAGGGTTTAAATGTCTTCAAAGTGGGATGTAGCTGAGTGGGCTGGTTAGGTGCTAATATAAACGGGTGGTATATTTGGAGCAAACCTAGCCAGTGATGTTGGACTGCTCTGCTTTGCTTCTGTTGACAGAATTAAAAGAAACTTGCAGATAGGAAAGAGATGTATCCTTCATTTCTCTTGACATCAACAGAGCCATCTTGTATAGGCTCAGTCCTACCATGGTCTCCCACTGCTGGGGCTTGTGTGGTTTGCAAATGCTTGGCTTCTTGCATTGGGAGTATAGGAAATACAGCTATATCCAAATCCTGCAGGCAAAGAAGAAGCTGGCTACTATTTTAAGCTAACATTTCCTGTGCAGGCTTCCGATATTTCTTCCCTTTGTGTTTGCATTTCTCTAAAAGTATTGCATGTGGCCACAGATGCAATTTTCCCTATTTCATTTACAGCGCTTAGCTATTATTTTACAACCCCAAACAGATGGAGAGTTAGATGAGTAAGATATAGCTTGAAAGTTTTGTTCTTTTGACAGGAACCAGAGCTAACACTCTTTTCCATTTGTAAGGGCAAAGTTTCAACAGGAAATTTCACATACATTAATTCACTTCATAAAGGTTTCCCTTCAATTAATTTTATTTTGTATTTTTTAGCTTTACAGCTTTAAAAAATGTGAGACATTTTTCAGATCTCATTTATGTGAAAAGAGAATAACAAGTGGAAATTATCTTTTTGCTTCTTGTTTTAAAATACAAGAAAGAAGTAGCAATATCCTAAGCCAGTGAAGACTGGACCATGTTAGAATCGATCAGTCGGAGCTACTGTTAAAAATCTGTAAGTTGGCGTGTAAAAGCAATTCAGGTAAAAAGGCTTTTTTTTCTTTTCGAATTCCTTCAGTGGCAGGAGTTTATACTCTGGCTGCTTGGTCCAGCTTCTGGAAACTCCGTCCATCTTCTGCCATCATTGCTTATGAAGAGCTTTCTAATTATTCCTAGGAAAAATACCTGAAAAAAAAATAAAATGGCAGCAAGATATAGCTTTCTGGAAGTGACTGAGCTTTCTATAAGAGTACTCCAGCTAGCCTTTCTAAATGACATACTTTATAGATTTTATGTATGCAGTTTCTGGCTCTTTTGTGGGTTATTACAGGAACCGTGCTCTTTTTCAAGGAGAAAGGGTCATGTTGAAAGAATTTGCCAAGTAATGGGGAGCAGAGATAGGACTGGACATTAGATGTAGTGAGATCTGCTCCAGGTTGTGCCGTGGCTCACTGAACAACCCCTGGCAAAACATGGACTCCTTCTCTTTTGGCTCCTTTTCTCCTCTTGTCTTCTAATTGGGACAGAGCAACGTGGCAGTGAAGCCACATAGAGCGATGAAGATGGTTAAGGGACTGAAGCATCTATCGTATGAGGAAAGACTAAGTGAGCTGGCTCTACTTAGCCTGGAGAAAAGAAGACTGGGAGGGGATCTTATCAATATGTACAAATACCTGAGGAGAGAATTTAAAGAGGATGGGGCCAAACTCTTCTCAGTGGGGCTAGTGACAGGACAAGGGGAAATGGGTATAAGTTGAAACGCAGAAAGTTCCATCTCCATGTGAGGAGGAACTTCTTCACTGTGAGGGTGACAGAGCTCTGGCACAGGCTGCCCAGGGAGATTGTGGACTCTCCGTCTCTGGAGATCTTCCAAACGCACCTGGATCTCACCCTGTGCCCCATGCTCTGGGTGTCCTTGCTGGAGCAGGAGGTTGGACTAGATGATCTCTAGAGGTCCCATCCAACCTCAGCCATTCTGTGTTCTATGTCATTCTATTTGTCTTGCGATTATATTGGTCCTATCCTGTGTATGTACCACAGACACCACAAGGAAAATCCAGCCTTGCTCAGGATTTTAGGCAACTATTAACTTGCCTCAGTGGCTACTTGGAGACTATAAAATTTGTTTAAATAGGATCTGTCCACCACTTGAACTGAACAGGAATTTGCAGCAACAAAGTTTCCTGTGATTTCTGCCTTGTGCTTCACTCCCTCAAAGTGAAAGCCTCCCCAGAGTAAATTGTTTCCTTGATGCCTTTTTTTCCCCAGATATTTCATATACAGCAATGATATATGAGGTGTTAGGAATTTCACTCTGTGGAGCTGACAATTTCAGTCGAGGAGCTAATATTTTCACACAGTGATGATCAACCTCAGATATGACAACATGTAGACACTGTCCCAACTGCTGCTAGTACTTGGCCCTACTCACGTAGTCACCACCACAAGAAGGGCTGCCACTAGTCCACTGGCATGAGCTTCCATGCATATTGCATATATTTTATTGCATATTCCCTTGGTAATCAGTAAAAAGGTCATTTTTATTAACTAAACCAGGGATTTACGCACAGCTTTGCATAGCCAGCTAGCAGATAGTGGCAAGCAAGGGTTTTGCAGGAGGGGCTAAGGGGCTGGTTGCTTCTGGTATGTGCCACACGCGGTGATGGGGCTGCGGCGGCAGGAAGGGCTGTGCTGTCCCAGACCCTCCTCCCTTCTGCAATGCTGTACCAATATGTCTTCTTCTGAAACCTGTGCCGACACTCAGATGTGCAATGTATACGCTCAGCTGCTCTCTCAGGTTTGCCACTCGTAGGCACACTGGGAGTTACCTCGGCCAATGCTCATGACAGCCTGGAGAGGTTCCCCAGATCGTGTTGCTGGAGCAAAAGGCAACTGCTGCCTATTCCCAGCCGTCAGCCCCAGGCACATTTTATTTCTCCTCTCTGGAAACAGGTTCCAGAAATTCACAAAAGCAGCTTAAAACCCATGAGATTATACCAAGCTATAAACTTTGGGATTTTTGATTAGTCTTTTGGGTTTTAGCTTTTCCCCTGGAACTACAAGGACTAAATATTTATTTTAACTTAAGTATAGGCTGCAGTTCCCACATAATCATACACAGACACAGGCCAGACACCAAAAAGCAGATGTGGGAAATAACCAGAAAGGGAGGGCAGTGTAATTGATGCCAGTCAACAAGCTAACAAGATCGCTGGACCTCCCTTTCCCATAATGGTTATCATTTTTGATGAGACTGGAATCTTATAATGGTAACTGAGTGTCTGTTTCAATGGTGGGTACAAATAATAATCTTTCTAACCTGTATTTTTTTAATTATCTTTCTACCCTGTCTGACCCAACCAAATAGCCAATAGCCAGCCCATGCTGGCTGAAAAAGCAGTGCTGCTCTACTAGCTCATTTACCGGCCCAGAAACAAACACTTGTAGACTCCTGCATGACACATTAGTTAAAAAAAAACACTTAACAAGATTTTGGGTTGTTTCTGAGTTTCTTCTGAGCTCTAGCATGGGAAGCTCATTAATAGTGTTTGTCTCTTTGAGGCACTAAAGTCAGCAATATTACAGAACTCATAACATCCTGGCCATGTTACTCAACTTTTCCTACTGTACCCATGGCTTTTATCATACAACATTTCTCTTTGAAGAGCCAGTGGCTATTTTTGTAGTGAGGAGACTGTGTAAATATGTACCGAGGAGGTGAGCTGTAGTGGATCCTGCCAGGAGCAGGTATATAATATTTGCCTGCAGCAAAGAATGTGGCAAGACAAAGCGATGGCTTACAGGAGAAGGGGCACAAGACCACGGTGCGAAGAAAGAGGAACAGAAAATGTCAAGAGGAACACAAGTGAGAAAGAGCAAAGTAAAGGAAGAAGAAACTTGCTGAGATGGAGATAGACAAACTCAGAAAATACAGAAAACATATTAGGGGACACTGAAAAAAAAAAAGTAGAAGGACTCAGCAGTAGGAGTCATGTCCCCAGATTTTGGCCATTTTCAAATTGTGAAATTTCAATTCCCTATTTCCAGAGGTCTCTGCTACAGTGAAGGTCTAAACAGCTACTATAGACTGGATACCTAACTCTCCGATAGCTCATCTCATCTCAGAGGAGGTGAACTGCATTCAAAGAGGAAGCTTCAGGACTGCTCAGCCAGTTATTCAGTCTCATCTGTGTGAAAAAGCTCTGCTATTTTACAGGCCTTGAGAACTTGAAATCAATTCCAGTATGGATGGGGCATCCCAATGTGTAATTGCTACTGGCCCCTGAAAAATGCTGTGTTCTCAGCTGTAGCAATACAGCTTGGTAGAAACCTGCTGGCTGTTGTCATAGCTCAGGCTCCATCAGGTAGGGAATGCAATCATGTTGTCAGGCAAAGCGGTTATTTCTGCCTTGCTTCGCTGGGAGACAGAGAAGGAACAATTTTTACCTGGGATGATTTAATCATTATGCGTTTTCTGGGAAAGACACAGAAAAGCTTGATTTTAAAAAAATCTGCTGTGAATTTCACTAATGCTTTTGTTAGGAGTACGCATGTCTTACCAATAAATTGGAAAATTAAAATAGAAGGAGGGTATCAAGGCATTAAAGCATTGGTGACTGCACCTCCTGGAGACCCAAGAGACAACAGATCCCATGCAAGCACAGCAATCCTCTCTGAGAGGCCCCAAATACGGTGGACAGCAGATGAGAATTGCTTAGCTTAATATAAAATGAGACTGGGCTCAGACAGAAAGTTGAGGAAAGCCTAATGGAAAAGCTGCACTGTGGCCTGTTAGTGTGCTGAGAGAAAGGACATAAATATTTGGCACAAATAAAGAACATGGCAGGACTCAGTGCATGTGAGAAGGAACTACTGGCAAAGACAAGATGCCATCACTAAACTGTCACTTCGGGTGGAATGGGAGTCACTGATACTGCTCTTTTGTCACACATGGCATATTACTGTGTCTCAAGGGCAGAATAAGTCAGGATACAGGAACAGCTTGACTTGAGCCTGCAATGTGGGAGTCTCACCCTGTGCAGTATGCAGCCAAGAGACCGCCTGATACCATTTGTCACAAGAAATACCCAAGCTGCAGAAACCGTATTTGCAGCAAGCTACTGGTGTAACCACAGAAACAATCTGCTGCTAACTCAAAACTAAACAGCAACCAGTAATAGTCCAAAATCAAACAAGTCCAAAGAAATACAGCTGTCATTACATTATTGTCAGAGATCTACCAGCTTTCCAGACTTTGAAAGGGATCCCCAGGGAGGACAGACACAGAGCAGCAGCACTGGCAGCTAAGTGCTGATTTGCAGAGATGAAGCATCTTCCTGCTTTACTCTGTGGATGCCTTAGGAATTTTTTTAACACTATGCATTGGAGGGGTGAAAACTGTTGTGCGACAAAGCTTTAGGCTGAAACACCACCTTATCTGGAAAGCTATACTGGTAAGAAAGAACAGAGCTTATGCCCATATGACAGAAGAGGGCAAATCAGGATGAGAATTTGAGACCATCTGGTTCTTCATGTTTTGATGCTCTCCATTTTTAAAAACTGTATCAGAATCTCTCACCTTTTAATTTTGTTCTAAACACACTTAAAGAAATTCACTACCAAGTTGAAGACATTGCCAAAGACTTATGAGCCTAAATTATTCTTCACTGTATCTAGCTCCCTGCAAAGTAGCAGTGCACAGAACAAAGGGGGAGCTCCAGTGGAGCTTCAAAAACTATGTATGAAGGAGAAGGAAGACCCTGAAGAAATCACTCAGGTCTGACTCTGTGCCCCAATTTAACTGCTGGGTGGAAACTTCTGCAGATTTGGGAGCAACCAAGAGGCAAAAGGAGACAGCATTCCCTGCAATTAAACTTCCCAGTGCAGCGTAAGCTTTGTGTAGACTCCATCATAGCTGTGGTCATTTATGCTCATGTACCAGAACTGAAAGTGCTCACATGTGTGGGGATGAGTGCAGTGCCAAAACTGCCTGTTTCTTGGTTTGTATTGGGACCCTACCAAGCCATGACTGAACTTGGAATTTCTCTTAAACAGATGAACATTGCCTGGTGGTTTGCCATTAATGATAAACAAACAAACAAAAAAACCTCTACCAAACTAACAAGTTTCTTTTTATTTGATACAAGATTACATAGCAAGTAGTTCTTTGGACTGAAACAACTTGGATACAATGGGGCCACATATGCCTTCAAAGGTTGTTCAGTTCTTATCTCCTATTCTAAGAGAACATCGAGGCTGGCCAGAGTAAATCTAGGACTTGGAGAGTCAGCACATTATAGATTTTAAATGTCCCGTTATAAATCTTCCAAACCAAAACAAGGCTGAGAAATCGCATAACAAATAACAAACTTTTAATGTCCATTATGTGTTTTCTTCAGAGAAAAGAGATTTCATAAAATGATGCCAATAGTTGAATGGTATTGGCTTTTGGCTAAGCATATGCCCTTTTATGGGTAGATGCAACTACCATTATGTCTTCTTCTGTTCATTTACTTTTCAGAACAAAATAATAGCAAAGCGCAGTGCAGATGGCTGAACAACCTCCAGTGCACTTAATCCTAGGCAAAAATCCAGGAAACCATTTAGGAAACAACAGGAAAGTTGTTCGCATTATAGAGTCTTCAAGGAGTGCAGCTATCTAATTGAGTGCTCTCCTTTTTTTTTTTTTTCATACAGAAATTGATTTTAAAAGAAACATCATTAAATTTGGAGAAGGTTCAGTACTATATTGGGACCATCACTAGAAACCAGGCTTTAGCTTTGGGGAACAAATTATCCGACTGTCCTTTAAACTACCTTGGTAAGCAAGGATGGGTACTGGAGAGACACAGCACTTATCCAAACAAGATTTTTCTCCTTATCTGTTGACCAACGAGTTCGGTAGCATTGGGAAAGGGAATCAGATTTTGGCATTGTATGTTACAGCAAGACAGTAGCAATAACGGAGCCATCAGTATGTGCAAAATCAGGCAACAGAAAGAAAAAGAAGACTCTTCTGATAGGGCTCTCACCAAACTCTTGAACATGCCATTGCATCTTAGAAAAATAATCATCGCGTGTAACCCACACCTCATGGTGTACCTGGTGGGGCCCTGCCCTGGCATGCAATGCTACACGATGCAAGGAAGGGAAGGACTGGTGAGGGCACAGGAATGACAACCAGCACTGCAGTCAGCAGAGATAAGCACTGCCAATTCCCTGTGTGTAAAACAAACAGAAAACTCATCCTGTTCCTCTTGCCTCACAGCAGTCACTTCCTATTTTTAAACTGGGTTTTGTTGCTGACTACAAAGGAATGCAGTAATAAACTGAAATGACAAAATTCCTCATGCAATGAGTATGTGCCAGATTTCTAAAGCCGCTTAGGTACCTAATTCCTTCTGAAATGCTCTTGTTCTCATGGTTTAAGTCCCTTCTCCCTGGCAAGCCCAGAGAGCCACTTGGGGGATTAGGAATCTCGGTCTTTTCCGGGGAAGCGCATAGGGTGCCGCGGGAGAGGCCGCGCGCAGGCCGCAGCCCTCGGCACTCGCTGTGTGGGACACAGCGGCGTCCCGGCCTCGCTGCTGCCACAGTCCGGAGCCAACTCTGCGGCACGTGCTCGTGCGAGTGTCCTAAGGGACGTGGGTTCCCGCGTGACTGCCAGCCAGGAGCTCCCGCTTGCTTCATGTGACAGAGGAATCACAGCAAAGCTCCGTCTTCGCTGGCGGAGGGGATCGTCACCTGTGTTCATGGCAGGGGGTTGAAAAGAACCCCCCTTTCTTCACATGTGACCAGTTTTCTTAACCTCAGCGACTGTGATCATGGGGCCCGGCCATTTATTTGCTCTTTGTGTACAATTTGTTTTGGTGGTCTCCTAGGCCTTGTGATATAACTCCATGCCATATGAAATGTAAGCAGAGCAGTGCAGCTGTAGCTATAAATCAGGGAAATTAGCAGAAGATCAGCTTTCCGTTACATCGCGCTTCTCTCAGAATCCATCCTGTGCTGAGTAAGCCTTTGGCTTGGAAGACTGCTCCTGCCCTTGATAGAAGATAAGGTGCGCTTTTTGTTTAGCCAGCTATTCCCATTTACTTAAACCTCATGTTGTCCTATTTATGCCCCTTGTCCAGGCAAGGCTGAGGAGGGAACTGCGATCCCTTTCCCTTGGGTCAGCCGTGCTGGCTGAGCCGTGTCTCTGGGTGGTATTCCCTTTGCTAATTCAGACTGAAGTCACTGAATTCAGACTGAAGAGTTGGCCAGTTGACTGCCCTGCCCAGACTGCTGTCATTGCTCATTCCTCTTGTGAGAAAAAAATCCTTTTTTTTTTTCTTTTCAGATTTGGCCAACCAATAAGTAAAAACTTGTCTCCGAAGCAGAGGTGAGGTCATACAGATACTGAGCAGAGCTGGGAGTCTGAATGAGCCAGTTATGTCAGACAGTTAATAACTTTACTGTTGTCATTTATTTGTCATTCATCCAGAAGAATCCGAAAGTGCTTTACATTCTTTAGGACTGGATTAGAAACTCTTCTGATCATACATACACCACTGGTGGTGGTCACCTCATGGGAGGAGCGCGGAGCTGTTGGACAGTGCCTGTCCCACACTGTGGGACAACAGGCAAAGACAGTGCTGGCTGGTGGGGCAGCAAGGGCATTTGGTGCCATAGCCCACTGAGTGGCCAACGGGCTACTTGGAGCTTGGTGTGGAGCCCAGCCCTTCACATCTGTACTAAGTACTATGAAAATGGGCTGTCCTGTCAGGGCCCTTTCTTCTGCAGGGCTCTGTGAGGACTTGCTCTAGGACAAGTTGCCTTGGCGTCTCAGTAACTTAAGCACATGTCAAAAGTTAGGCACGTGCTTTAGGGCTTAAGGACTTTGCTGTTTCTCAGTGAGATTATGGAAATTATTATATGGAAATTCAGTACCATTGTGGGTGAGGGTTAGAATATTTTGCTTTCTTCTCTTTTAAAATATTGAAAATAATGCAGTCTGGGCTACCTCAGAAGTATTTCATATAGATTAATTATTTCAGCTTTGCATTATGCCTTGAGAAAGCTTCAAAAAAAAAAAGAAAAAAAAACAGTTCATGCCATGCAACTGTCTATGTTATTTTCCTGGTTTTAAAGCAGTACAGAAGCTACATGGGTGAGTACAGAGCTCATAAACTGTCCCCTCCCAGATCACCACACACAATTTGCTGTGTAAATTTGGGGTCCCTGCTTCTGACCCACCTGCTCCAGGAGCAGACTGCATTATTTTCAAATGCATCTGCAGCTCAAATCCCCACTTCTCATGTGCTGACCAAAGACCTCTTTTCTTATGACAATGCGTCTCATATGGTTTGAATTCTTTCCCTTGTCTGAATAGCCTACAGAATGAAATGAAGGAGGGAAAACTTGATGTGCCTTGTCTGAAGTTTGGATCAACAATTCATAAACAGTTGAGAGTGTTTTGATTTTTTTATCCTACAAAAGTGAGAGGATTTTGCATGGGCAAATACCCTTGGAAAGCCATCGGGGAGCTCAGGGCTACTCTGGCATTTCTGCTCGTATGCAGGACACAGCCCATACTTTTCCAACTACTCCTTCCTGGAAGAGAGCCTTTATTTACTACGCCGGCCTGTGAAATCCTTATCAAAATCACTGACGCTTGATGAACTGCAGTTACCCTAAGTCTCCTTTGTCTTTTTTTCTTTGTCTTTTTTCTCTTTATGCTCTAATGGAAGCTCTCTGGATGATTTGAACTGTGTTTCCCTATGACTAATTTTATACTACCCTGTAAGGGGTGATACCAGATATGGTGCAATACTAGCTGTCAGTTTAAAATAGTGTTTTTATTAATAATGATAAGCAAGAACTGATAGATGGAAAGGCTTTGTCTGTCTTTTTGTTGCAAACAGTCTTATTATTTGCTATTGTTTGTTCATGAATACACTGGAAAACTTTTAGAGAAGTTCCAAGAAATAAAAATTATATATTTAATTTTGTAAAGTCCTCACAGAAAAAAAAGCCTTTTTTTCTTTTTCTTTTCTTTTCTTTTTTTTTTTTTTTTTGAGAAATGTGAATATTGCCTGTATTTAAGATGGCATTAAAATATTAGTTATGAAAACTGAGTGTCAGATTCCCATTTGCTTTTGCAGCCTGGACTTTCCTGTCACACTGCATTTCCTGTACCCTGTGTTGGACTGTCCCCTTGCCAGGGGCAAACAGGCTGCATCACTGTTGTAATGCAACAGTCAAGATGGAAGATGGTCTATAAAGTAGCAGACATTTTCTGTGAAAAAAAATCCAGAATTTTCAATGCAAAATCACCTGTAGTTAACTCCCATGGGTGCTGCTTGCATTTCTGAACGTGGCTGGGAAGGAACAAGGGTTGCACGAGGCTGTTTCAATGAGTTAGCAAATACTTGAAACACACCAGCTAATACTGAGAGCAGAGGATTAGAAACGACTTTGATGAAGCGGAAGAAGCGCCGTGATGTCGGGCACGTACGGATTCACGCCACCGCCGGCATCTCCGGCGCTTCTTTGTCGCGTCCCGCTGCTCTGCTCTTTGCTGCCGGTCCCTGTCCCAGCGGCCGGCAGGCGGAGGCCGCCGCGCTGGGAGGTCGATGCTCCAGAGGCTCCCTGGCCTTGTCCCTCCTCTCATGCCCACCAGGCAACGCGCCCTTCAACCTCTGCTGCCGGCCTGGGTCGGACGGAGGGCACAGCAACCCCTGCCGTGCCGCAGGTCCTGGTAGCTGCTATTTCCCTCTGTTTATCACACTTTCCATGTAATTGTGCAGAGAAGGCTCAGCCCCAGCACACCTTTCGGCCAAGCTCTGCTGCAGTGTTTGGTCTGTCTCTGCAGGGCAGCTGCTCACCGCACAGCCGGTCCCCAAGGCAGCTGCTGAGACCCCTCTCAGCTGGGGTGGCTGTGATTTCCTGCCTTCATCCCAAGCTTTGTCTCCATTCCTCCTGCCCTGCCCGGGAACCATGCGGTACTCACTCTGCAGACTGCCAGGTTGTCTTTGGATCAGTGGTTAATTTGGAGGCAGTCATTAGCTGCTTTGAACATCCAGCATCTATAAAGTTTTCTCTAGATCGTATCTCAAGTATCCTCACCCGGTGGAAATCGGCTGGCCTGCTTGTTTGTTTTTAATTGCTATTTGAAGCCTGGCTGTTAAAACCGTCTATGAAGTTCGTTGGAGCAGTATAGTGGAGAAATGCTGAATGAAAGTGTAGTGACCTCAAAGCCGTCGTGTGCAGTGAAACAGACGGAAAAAGTTGAGCTCTAATGGGCTTTGCTGCAGGAAGATGTTAAAGTGCTCGGTCTGGCTGCCCGGTGGTTGTCAGGGCATGACGAATGCACAAAACTCCTACATCCCTCTTGAAAAAACACAACCCTCCCCAAACTGGAAACCCATCAGTATTACCTTCTTAATATTTCCAAGATGTTTTTTGCGCTAGTAAAAGCCACCTGTGCCTATCCATTATCAGCAAATCTGCTTTTGATAGTGCCCTGTCACAAGGCTTTAATGTGTGCAAAGGGTATTCTGACTTTTTTATTAAATAGATAAACCTTCAAACGGTTTCTCCAGATGACTTGCAGACTCTACACTCTTGGCAGATTTCCTTATGTAATTTGCTAAGGGTGATATTACCTGCAGTGCTGATAAAGGTCCCGCTTTCAAACTATTGTCAGTTAGTCTTTAAATCCCTGCCAAGACCTGCTATTGAAAGATAGACTGTCTTTCTGTGATCACTCCCTAAGCATACCCAAGAATAATGAATATGTCAGTCTTTCACCTCAGCTACTAAAAACACCATACTACTTTTTTATTCTCTATAAATTTAGTGAAAACCCAGCTTCTCCGCAATAAAATCTTGCCATTTTGCACATCACAGTCAGCAAAGTAAGACCTATTGGCTGAATTTGTTTTGAGAAAGAGCAGGCTAATTTAGTGCAAAGCCATGATTTATGCTTTTGTTCCTGAATGCGATGTACTTGGTTAAAGGAAAAATAAGCCATATTATTTAACATCAAATATTTCCTGCTCACAAAATGTTCCATATAGGATACACTTCCCTTCCAGGCTCAGAATATTTTCAGCCTGCATTTCTATGGGAAATTAAAGTAGAGGCTGTGAATACTGATATAGTAATGGGATGTAAAAAGCCACAACAATAGCCAACCTGATTTAAGAGACCTAATTCTGCTTCCATTTAACTCCATTAGTCAATGGATTGCTCTCATCAAGAAATAAAAGCCAAAACCAGATAACAGGCCAAAGTATCCAGTTCACTGTGCATCAGGATGAACCTCTGTGGCTCTTTATTCCTTGGCTGTAATAGATCTCTAATGCCTCATTGACAGATAAAACAAATCAAGCAAAGTATTGCTCTCACTTGATTAGATAGCTGTGTCTGTTAGTCCTACCTGACTGGCTTTTCTTTTTTTTTGACTTGAATATCTGTACTCAGGTGTAATGCAGGACCCAACGAGCTGGATTTCTTGCAGATCGCTAGTTCTCAAGGGCTGGGATGTTTCCCCTTCCCCTGTTTTTGTGGCCCCTGCTGCGTGTCCCTCCCCAGGCTGAACAGCAGGGGAACTAGATGTAGAAATAAGAGAGACAGCTCTTCTCCATGCATCTTTTCAAACAGAAAATGTCTTATCTGTGAGCCAAGTGTGCCTCAAGGAGCAAACTCATGGCCAGATACCACTGGATACTCTACAGTCCATGGGAAGGCTCAGTAGCTGGCTCCTTAGTCTGGGTATAATGCTGCACAACTGGATTGCAACAATCAGCTGCTTCCATTCATTTTCTTTAACAAAAAAAATCGAAAAAATATACAGAAAATATATAGAAATATATAGAAAATATATAAGAAATATATAGAAAAACTGGACTCAAAAGGGACAGCCTTGACTGCTAAAAAGTTAAAGCAAATTAAAACAAGCAAGTGGAAAAAAGAAGGCCTCTCATCACTTCATTAGGCTTGTAAAAACCAAGACTAGAATTTGTATCGTGGTAGTTATACTGAGTTTTCCAAGCAGAGGTTGGTGGTTGCTGTAATTGATTTGGGGTTTGCTGCCTTTAAAGCATGAGGATGTTTGTTTTGCAGGGTCTTGTCATGCACAAGTTTGCTTGTCAAACAAGAAAACAGCGATGGTAGTAAAATACTTTTCACTCCTAAATGTACTTTCATTTGAGGATGTCAAAGCACTTTGCAAAGGTAAGTATTCCTCACAGCACCCAAAACACAGGAGTGGATGATCATCCCTATGGCAG
Organism: Nothoprocta perdicaria; assembly: GCF_003342845.1. Taxonomy (NCBI): domain Eukaryota; kingdom Metazoa; phylum Chordata; class Aves; order Tinamiformes; family Tinamidae; genus Nothoprocta; species Nothoprocta perdicaria. Next base: position 9,319,474 of record NW_020454093.1, on the reverse strand, counting down.
CAGCAATCGCAGGAGCAGAGAGGTGAGACGGCTGATTTGCCAAAAAGGCAGACGTGCTGTGTGCTGCTGTCCATTAAATGAGCTGAGAAGACAGTTCAGGAAGCTGCTTTATCCCGGGCAGCCTTTGCGCTTCCCTCTTTGTGCACCTTGGAAGCCCTGGGAGCTGCTCCAGCTGCAGATATGGGTGGGCCAGGCAGGGAGATCCGGCCTCCCGCCTCCCATTCCCAGAGCTGAGCTGCAGGCTGGGCAAAACCAGCCTTTGCTGCAGCATTTGCAAACCTGCAGATTCGGCCCTGCTCCTCAGCACAGTTCTGCACTAACCACAGGGAAAGCGGCGCACAGAGCTTAACTGCTCACGGATTTGCTTGCTGATATTTTTTAGCAGGTATTAAGAAACCCATTTGGGTTTCTGCTCACTGAACCGCCCCCCTCTGCCACCATGCTTCCCAGTGTCATTGGGGTGCTTTGGATTTTCGCCTCTAATGGCAATTATCTTCATGGAACAGCAGCTCCCCCCGCAATCTGTGCTCTGCACTGAAACAAAGAGGACACCGGTGTCTGCTTGTTCTACGCAGCTTGACCCCAGCCCGCGATTTTTATGATTTGTGTGGCAGTGAAAGGCAAAGAAAGGGGGAAAAAAGCAAGAGCACAAGGAAGACAAGGAGAAAGAAGCTTCATTTTTTCCCAAGCTGCCCTAGGACTGACCGCAGCTCAGCTAGGGCTGATTTGTGGCCATCGAGTAAGCGAACACAAAAGCACCAGGGAAAAGGCACAAAAGGCTCTCCTTAGGGATTGACAGCTTGTTAAGGACCATTATTAATACAAGTTCAGCCTAAATGACAGGGTCACCTATATGATGCTGTTTGGGCTCCCTGCCTTGGTCTCATAGCATCTTGCCACATTTTTATTCAGAGAGTTTTATCTGACAAGCACGTAACCCTGATTTAATCGACATTTATCCGCAGTTATCCAAATATACAGGCTACACACTAATTCATCACTGACTGAAAGGACACCACACTCACCACTATCCTCCCATATCCTTAGCGGAAGAAGAAATCACTTGGATAAGAATCTGCTTTTGTTTGAACTTTAAAAGCTGTATTTCATTAGGAAAATGAAATCAATTAGTGGCAAGGGACTGCATGGGAAGTATTACAGTGGTCTATTATTTAAAGGCATTTTAAGAGACATCCTAATTCAACAGCTGTGTCCTCAGGACCTTGTGATCCAGGATGATGCCTGAGCATGATTCTTATGCAGGACCTGACGGATGTAGGAGCCATTCCCTATCTCCATATAGCAAGGCTACAGCTTAAGAGAAAAGCATAATTTATCAGATAAGAATTAAATAGTTTAATTTAGCATTTCTTGATGGTTTCTCACAAAATCCCAAATCAATTGCTCTTATTATCTCTTTATTGTGAATCATGTTAATGAAAGCATTCTTGAGCAGCTTCAACTAATTTGCACACTAAAATTTTGAGAGGTTATAGATAAAATTTTATGAGCATCCCATGCCTGGAAGACATGAGTAAATGAAAATGTTTTTTGGAACAGCAGGATTGATTATTAAATTCCCGGAGGCTACTCTACTGGCATGGCCTGATAAAGAGCAAGATATTAAACATTTGTTTATAAAAAAGCCCTGGAAAAGCATGACTGAACAGAGTATGTGTTTGATGCAGAGGGACCACAGTGTCCCTCTGTTTCTGGGCTGTCCCTGCAGCATGGCAGGAAGGAGACACGCAGAGGATGGGGAGTTAGAGGAAGGGTTGCCAGGTCCTCCTCATCCTCCCCTCGCTGCACGAAGTCTGCAGCTCCTGTAGGTAAGGAGCAGCAGAGAGCGGCTTCGCTTAACCAGCCTGGGCTGGGGTCCCACAGCCTCTCAGGCTTTGCATGAAAGACAATCCTTGTTTTAGAAAACCACTCCTTTTGTCCTGCAGAAACCAATACTAATTTGAATAAACAGTAAGAACCGGTGACAGGAGAAGACAAAAACAACAAATAAAAGACTCAACAGATGTAAATCAGCATGGATCTATTGACTCCAGTGGGGCTACACTGAAGTGGACAAGCTGAGGTTATATTCTATTATCACTGAAGTTGTGACATTCTTTTGGAGAGGATTTTTGTCCATGATAGTCTAATTTTTTTTTCCTGCTTAATCCACATTATACTGTCATCTTCTCCCTAATGCTCTAGCTTATTCTTCTAGGTGCTGAAGTTAAGCAGCTTTAACAGGGGACAGACTCGGGGAAAAGGCCACTGGCATCTTGCAACTCTTCAGCACTGTTTGTGCATTAAAAGAAAATCTAAGAAACTAGGACAATTTGGTTAAAAAAAAAAGAAGGTTGTGTGAGTTTAAGGCTGCTCAAGGGCAACCTTAATTTATGTGCCAATAAGTTACACAAATATTTTCTCTACTATTCAATTAAGAACAAGCAGTTTCCTTGGCAACGGCCACATTACATGGAACTTACCCTAGCTCTGAGTTCCAGCAGAGTACTTTCCCTAAGAAAGGAACATACTCATCTATCATGTAAATGTCTAATTTGTACACGGTTTTGAGAGAGAGGGGAGAAAATGGAATTTCCGGCGAATTAACACAGCCCTTCTCTTTTCCTGGAGTCAGATCTATGTTTTCTTCCAATAGTTTTCTCTTGTTATGCATTTGTATCTTGATGATAACTTGTCCATTGAAATGGTAAAAGGTCAGAATTTTAGCCTGGATGGAATAAAAACTGCAAGGGGAGGGCAGGCTGTGGGTGAAAAGGCCGGCGGTCGCTGGGGAGGGAGGGCTCCTTCAAAAGCAGCAAGGTGGCAATCTTCTGCCATTCCAGTGTTGTTACTGAAAATGTGTCCTGTGGTTCAATTACGACGCTTGTGATTAGAGCTTCTGTGGGCAAAAATGAAAGTTCTCAGCCTGCCTACACGTGAAATTGCAGTTTCCTTTTCAGCCGTCACCTTCCTGTGTGTGCCCCGTAACTCCCACAGGGTTTCTGTGCTGCAGTGGGCTCTGGGCGCGAGCGCCCTGTGTCCCTGCCCGCAAGGGAACCGCGGGGCTCTTGCTGGGCCAGCAGCCCCTGCTCTGCTCTGAGGCAGGCCCAGAAAGGAGCCGAAACGCTGCGGTCTGAGCCAAGCATAAACACCAGCGCTGGGTGTGGAGGCAAGCAGCACCACAGAAGAGGGGGAACGGCCGCCCCTCCTTCCCTGTGCAAGGAATGTGTGCGTTTTCCATGGACTCGCCCTCTCTTCCCAGTTAGGGCCACAGCTGACTTCCTCAGTGTGAGTTCCTGCTTTGCTGCTGCTCTCCTTGCCATGGAAAACGGATTTGACATTGTCTGATTTAATTTCCAACAGAATGTTTCTGTGAAGATGGAATAAAATGTGTCCAGTGCTTTCACTTACATTCAATCCATAAGACAATTTTAGATTTTTAAGATACCGTTCCTCAGATTTTTCCCCTATTCATACTCTGCCCACCAACAGTGTTCACCTGGAATTTATTCTTTTGTCTCATGTCTGTTTGCAGGTCTCTGCATTAGGAAAAAGAATCCCCTTAGCAGCTACCCACACTTCTGCACTCAGGTGCTTCTGTTTCCAAAGGTCTCTCAAGAGATGACAGGTCCCTCTGCATCCCCTCTGTGCTACTGAGACTCTTGCTATGGAGGTCAATAGTGGCAGAATGCTGCGCTATCTGTGCATGTTAGATTCCCCTCAATCTGTTTGCTTTACTTCACTTAATATAAAAACTAAAGGCCTATGGTTTAATCCTATCTTTTATCCTATGCACACGCAAGCACATCCAACTTTATGTGCTACATGTATTTTTGCAGCACTTTTCCTATTTTTACTGCATTCTTGCTCTGAGGAAACACCAGTTGTGAGCAGCTTTGCAAAAATCATTTCTCACAGTTAACAAATAGATTAATTATTTCCTGTTTTACAAGTCCCTAGGGTACCGAAAACCAGAGATAATATGTAATTACACTGCTCCAGCTCCAGGTCAGTATGAATGTGTGATTGTGATGAAACACATGTTTCTTTTAACTTGATAAAATGAATAGGGCTAGCTATTCTCTGCCTCGTCTAAGATTTATGGATCCTGTCATAATTTATTTTCGGTAAGTGCCTGAGCATTGTAAATGATGCGATAGATAAGAATACTCTTGTCATACAAGAGTATCTGTATCTCGATCTGCAACCCTCCTCCCCTCCGCAGCAATTAACTGCATACATCCTTCAGTCAGGCGACCTCCGCCTCAATGACGGGCTGGAACACAGGAACCTCTCGAGCTGGTGGCTGCCTGTTTGCGGGCTGGGAAATGAAAAGCCACTGAAAAGTCACATCATCTGTGCGCACCGAGCACGGGGTCGATGCAGGAAACACAGGTCACTGCCTGCTGCTGCATGTGCAGGCAACATCTAATTTTCCCTTTGTCCAGTGTGAGCTGAACCTTTTTGATAACTCTGGGGTATTTTTTTCCTTGCCCTGCTCACCCTGGTGAGAAGCTGCCACAAAATGGGATTTTACTACCGCAGGAGCTGGGATTTTACTACCTCAGGAGTTGATGGGAGCCTTTCCTCATTTTCTGGAGCTGACGTAAATGCAGTCTAGAATCTGCATGGCAACTTCTAACGAACCTCTTTGCTTGCACTTGGGAGAGTGCATGTCACTTTTTATTTTTTGAAACAGTGATGGTGCTGAGTAAGTGCTGTGTTCATCAAACATTCTACCTTAATGTTACACCAGAAAGAAAAAACTTCTAAGACCTATTTTGAAATAGATACTCTCTCTTTCCTGTTAATTTATTTGACAAAATCACTGGAAACTTAACAAAAACCTCAATTATCTCTTCAGATCCTAAAACATCACATCCTTCAATGGTGCTTTGACCCATTCATACCCACCATTCTTGTAAATCTGGACATACTGTTTAATCAAAATCACTCTGAAGCTCTATAAAGTCTCCTTGCTTCAGCTCATAAAATACCACATGTCTATGCCCTTAAGCCTGTTGGGCGATTTCCTAGAACATACTTTCCAAGTCTTTCTCATCATCTGTATCTCTTCGTGAAGTAATAAAACAGTCACCCATCATGGCAGAAAAAAATATGATTGGGCAGCAGAGAAAGATAACCCTCATTATCTGTAATGAGGTCGCCAAGTCAGCACATACACAAAAAAAATCTCTTTGGCCTCATTCATCAAGGAACCCAGAATTTAAACATTTGGGGACGTGAATTGAGCTCACACTCAAGAGCCGGGTTGCCTCCTGAACGGTGAGCACAGAATCGTGAAGGCCAGGGGCAGCCCTGGACACTTTGGCTTTTGGATCTAGATCTCTACCCTGTCAGTTTGACCCTATCTTATTAATAAGCACAGCCAAAATATTGCTACCAACTCAAATATTTGCAGATTTGTGTGCCATATGATAACAAGCTTCTAAGTGTTTTTTTGTGACAGTCTCTCTAACAATCCAAGTGAAACGTATTCAGGGGTCATGAAAATTTAACAGTTTTTTTCATCTTAGCTCATGATGCCTTCCCCACTAAAAGCAGGATGATAGGAAGAATGTAAAGGATGAGAGAGTATAGTAAAGGCCATAAAGAACAAGGGTCGCTTATATGAAGATTATTGTTTAAACAGTGTCCTGCTGGGTCTGATCCTGAAGTCCTCTGCTGTCAATGGGAGGCTCTCCCTTACTCTGAAGGGTTATAGCACATGTTTAGTGTGTCCTTCCTCTGTGGCTGTCCTTCCGTCCGAATTACATCCAAGTTCAGCAATGCATGAAAATGTATGTCTGATTTTAAAAACAGCAACAATTCCAATCCTTTTAACCAAAGATTCAGCATCCTTCTTTTATTACATGCTTAAACATTTTGCTCGAAACACTGAATAATGCTTTAATGAGAATGCTGCCCTGTATAGGGGGGCTGCAGTGAGTGATTTGCCCAAGAAAAGACTTCAGATCTGAGCCTGCTTATCTCTGTTCAGGAAGGCCATTTGAGGAGTCTCTCTTCTTCATTTCAGTGCCCTTTGTTAGCTTATTTTGAAAAGTGAGAATAAATTGTCTAATTCATCATAAATTCACTGCTCTTAGACAGCTGGCCAAATGATCCTTTTTCATTCCTTGTAGAAAAGACAGTTAAAATCTTCCACATCTGTGTGTGTCATAAGCACAAAAGCAGTTTCTACCATTAATCATTTCCTTTTTAAGTTTGTTTTCTGAGGAAGGTGGGTAATGGCTAATTATTTGTTTTACTTATAGAGTTAAATACGTGACTTAACATTCTTGTTGTGCCTGCATTGATTAGTCAGCTGCATAATACACTACGTCTCTCTATTTCAAGACAGCTTCCTGTGCCAATTCTTTTTGATGCCGTTTTCATGAGTACAGAAAGCCCATAGAGCAACCCACAACTTGATCTACTAGTTGTAAATGGAAACTTTTGGAACAAGCTCCATGAGCCTGACAATGACTGCATTGATTATATCATTGAGACAAGAGTCTGCTCTTTTACATTCACAGAAATGAAGTGGAAGTGGTGTTTAGGTAAGAAGTCATACCTAGAAGTGTATGGGCAGACTAGCCTGTATATTTCCTTTAGGAGGGAGGCACAGCTATTCCCTTCATACAAATAACATGGAAAATGCACCCCTTGGTCATTTGGGTGCCATCTTATTGCATTTTTCATTGAAGTGCCAATGGTGTAACTGAGAGCTGAGTTTGCTACAATGCGCTTTGTTCAGCCATCTGCCAAATTTAATGAAGTGATAGGGAATCTTTTAAGCTGGATTTGGCCTGTATCATTTGATTAAATGGAGGAAGTGTTCCCATTCAGTGCTAGATGTGCTTTTGGGTAAAGATCAGATCTGCTTGGTTGGCTGAATTCAGGGTATTTTACCTTTCTGGCTCCAAGCGATCAGATCAGTTTTTCTGAATTAGTTTGCACCACTTCGAGATCAGCTTCGCTTCTGATGGTGAGAAGCCAAATTCCCTGTGCGCATTAGTAAACTTTAGTTAAGATCCGTTATCTCTTGACTTTTCCCGATTTTGATCATTTTGAACCAGCCTCTTTCATGGACCATTTCCTTCAGAAACCATCAGACCACACTTAGATCTGTGCTCGCTCCCAGGGCTAGCTAGTCATCTGGATCCAGGAGAAACAGGTTTCTACGTGGACTCTCTTGTCAGCATGGGAAAATCAATACTTTTAATCTGGGTGCTATTGCTGCAGAGCTCTTGTGGAGACAAAGCACAACACGAACATTTTTTTTCCCCACTGTAGGGTCACACCTCAGAGCCTTCACCCTCCTTCAGTGGGAACCAGACAGAAACCCTCTATTATTTTAGCAATATAGGAAAGATAGTGTGGTTAAGGAGAACCTTAGACAGGGCAAAGAATGTATTTTATTGCATTATTATTATAATAGATCCTTAGTTGGTAGGCATTGTAGAAACACAGACTAAGAGACAGAGCCTTAAGGAGTTTACAGTCTAAACAGAGACACTGGTAAATATAAGTGAAGCAAACTATTTTTATCCTGTGTTTTTTTCAGATGAAGAGGCAAGTGCTTCCCTGCCCAACAACTCTGCAACTCTGCAGTTAATTTGGGAATGGGGCCTTGCAAAGGTTTAGACCCACCAATGATTCTCTTACATGCTGTGCTGAAGTGTAGGCTTATGTCCTATACAGCAGGGATTAAACGTGGATTTGGATTCAAATTAAGATTCAGTTTCATGGTGTGGACATCACTGAAAAAAAATGAATAACTTTGTTGATTTCACATGGAAGTGTTTGAAAGAGCTAGAGTATCTTCTCAAGTGTCCTTACTTGGAGCTTGCTGTCTGGACCACAAGAAGATCCTTCTGATGCTATGATGCCACCACAGTTCTCCTCAGGGAACTGGGCTGATGGGGAATGTTGGAACATGACTTGTCCTAAGCAAAGTAGGTATCACTTGAAACTTACTTGGCAGCTACACTTTATTACTCAGGAAAGGGAAGGGGCACACTTTAATTACAGAGGGCAACAGTGTTGCAGAAAGATGATCTGTTAGTGTGCTGGTCATCGGGTTTGATGACAAATTTCACTTGTGCAATATGGGCATGCAGGCGGCATGGCATGACTCCTGTGCTGCAGAAACACTGCCACGCAGCACTGCTTGTTTCGGTTACGTGGCTGGTATGATTGGGGTTTCTGTTGCGTTTTGGGGCCTCGGTGTCAGAGCCTTGTTGCACTACTCCAGCTGTGGCTGATACTGCTAGCGGGCATTTTGCTGTCCTGGCCTTGGTCTTGTCAACAGCTGCACAAAGAAACCTCAGACTAGATGGATTAGATATTGTTGTTGTTGTTGTTGTTGTTGTTATTATTATTATTATTATTATCCAAGATGATGAAAACAATGACCTTACAGGGTGCTTCTGCCCTTTCCTACATGGCAGTTCTGGTATAGGCTTTTCTTCCAACCCGATTAACATAAAGACTCTGCAGTTTATCACTTTCCTCCTGAGTATAAAAATGATTTCCTCCAGAGAAAGGATGTAACAGTGATGGGTGGTATTGCTATTGCTCTCACAGTAGTGACAAAACAGAAATGTGCCCAGTGGCATAAGAAGTCATGCTTGTGGAGAAGCTACAGCAGGAGGTTTGGTGAGAATGGCTTGGAACTGAGCTAGTTCTGTACAAAATGTCTTCTCTGCTTGTTGAATTAAAACCAGAAGAACCCAAACCCACGCTGCATGTGGGTACCATGGGCAGAGGTGACACCGCAGTCTCCTGTAAGCAGCTCATTCACCTTTGAAGGCTGCTACCACTAAGTGAGGAGTACCACAAGGCAGCTCAGACCTAACAGATGTTCCTATAGTATTTTCAAGGTTAAGCTGCTATATCTGTGTAGAGCTTTACCGCACCTCATCCTTTGGCCCTGTGGGCGCTCAGGAAGCTCTGCAGTCTGCTTCCTTCCATAGATCAGCCACTTTCTGAGCACCTCAGTGTGATGACATGCTGTTGCTGGGCGGACAGCTGCCATGTCAGCCCAGCAAACATGGGCGCCAATGGAGCTCCAGCTCCATTGCCACATCCCATTCCGCGCATTTAGGTGACCTGGCCAAGGTGTCTGCGATGCTGCCGTGTGAAGGATGGGGCAGGTCGTGCTCTGGGGAGCCCCAGCTCGCAGGCAGCGTGAAGAAAAGGGCACAGCCAGAACTGGCTGCGCAGGCCCTGGCAGGGGCCTCTGCCACCCACCCCCTCACCCCCCCACTCACACAAAGGAGGTGGTGCTGAAGCTGTTACAGGAAAACAGCTTCATGTCAGCCGAGACTGCTGGCAAGGACGAAACATAGAGAGCTGCCATGATTAATAATAGAAATTAATCACATAGTGAGAGGCATGAAATATATTCAGAGCCCACCATGTTACTAACACGTTACGAGCTCACGGAGGGCAGGTCTGTGCTGTAGAGTGGCTGCTGGTTAGTTAGTTAGTGATTTTTAGTTGCATTGCCCACCAAGCATGAGGTGACAGGCTGCTGGGACCAGCAGCTGGTCCACCCTGGCACTTTGGCCCAGTTATCACAGGAGGCAAATCCACAGAGCGGGAAGGACGCAGGTTCCTATGGAGCTGAGGTTCACCATAACGCATGAACTCTGAGTAGGCCGCTTGTGAGCAACTTAGCCTCTTGCAACCCATCTCACCCCTCAGCCTCTCTTCTAGGAACCATCAGCCTCATCATTAAGATCAGACAAGCTACAGGGAAAAGAAGGAAAAACCTGTGGTAAAGAGTAAATTGAAGGGAAGTGTCTGAACCCAGGTGAACTAGAAAGTGGGTCGCGTTGCACAATTAAAATGCCCGTTTTGCTGCTGTTTGGTTTTGCAGCCCTCCTGCAGAACTCCTTGACTGCACACAGACAGGATCCACAAGATTGGGAACTCAGTCACTGACAGATGGGAGGATTTCTGTGAAATCTCTCTGAAACCAATTTTAATCAACACATTCCTGAATATCCGACAGCTAAATATTTTCTAGTTGATATTATACTCCAAAGTATATGCTTTACCACATATGATCTGGACTTGTCTTATGTAACACACTTATTATTCAACTTACAAATTCCCTTTCTTACTGCTAATGGAATACATTTCCCCTGAGATTATCCAAACAAAAGCTTGTGATTGACACTACTACAGATATTACAATTCCAGCCTCCAGAAATGGCTGGGTTGTCTTGTTACCTCAGATAGTTTCTGAACTTAAGCATCCTGACCACAGGTTTATAGTGATGCTGGCAGTAAGTGGTTTATAAGAACATTTGCTTTGCTACTGCAATCTTTTCCTTCATTTATGGCATGTAACCCATGAATTGTGATGAACTTCTCTGCAAGTGTTTAGACAGTAGTTAAAAATAATCTTTGCAGTCATTTGGTGAATTTAGGGAGTCGGTTGTACCATATTTCATTCTTCTAGCTTAGCCTCTTAAAAGCAGAGTTCTTTCAGAAGAATTCCTGAGACAGCTCACAACCATAGCCATGCTGCACAAAATAAGATGTAGAAGTAGAGACCATTGGGGGAAAAAATAAAGGCTCTGGTGAAATCTTCCCTATATTTTAAATAACTATCTAAAATTTCAGTCCAGCACATTTATTTATAAGGAAAATATGAGGCTCATAGTTTATAGAGGGAATACTGGACAAACACTTCTAAGTTTTTCCCAAAGAGGAAGGACTATTTGGGGAACTCAGGAGAACAGAACTCTCCTCCACATATTTGGAGCTTTCTCTACCTAAGTTTTCTCTTTCAGGCATAATCCCTTGGAATGCTGTGAAAACTGGCTACTAATGGTGAGCTTTCCACAACTGCTTAGAGGAGTAACATGGTTCAGTCCTAGTGACCATGATACAACTTAGACATTTAAATCCCTCGAGTGTTTTTGAGAGACCTATACTGAGATATACACAAAGGTTACCAGTTCGAAACAAGGCTCCTTTGCACGTACTGGGAAAGTACAGTCCCAGCTTCTGCCACTGGCAACTTCATGAGCAATATCCTGAATATTCTCACTGATTTCAGCAGTCTCTTCTATGTTGTAACTAAGACTTTGCAACCTCCTGAGCAAAAGCTGTATGGATTAGGCAGCTCTGCTTGGGTCCAGTGCCGTATTTCCTCTCCTTAATTTTTTTGCCAGAAAGATCTAACAGTGGCATTCAGAGGAGCTTATCAAACTCTGTGGGTGGCACCACGGGCTAAGAATTAAATGCCTTCCACACAGACAGGTTGAGAAAGGGAGTAGCTGCCTATAACCTTTTGAACTTTTGGAAAAAGTCAAGTATGGCCTCACAGCCTAATGTTTCTGTTTGTCCCCTTGGTAGCTGTTTATATTCTTCTCTATGGAAAAAGCAAGATGTTTGAATCTTGAGGACTTTTTATATGTGCTTCTAAGTAGCCCCAGTGCACAAATAAACTGTGTAGGTGCTTTGTGATCAGAATAATCTCACATGATCAGTCATACATTGTTCTCTTGTCAACAGCAGCCATCTAGGACCAGCCTTGTGTCTTGGACTGAATCCAGAATAAACAAGCACCCTGATGGAAATGCTCCATAAACACCCAGAATCTGGAGACATTCTTAACTTGCAGGATGCCAATTTTTTTTTTTTTTTTTTTTTTCTGGGAGGAAAAAAAATCTATTATATTCAGCCCCTAGCCGTTTAGATATGGAAAATTTCAGTTAAAATCATTTTGGAAGAGTTTGGAAATCATGTGCAGGTGTTTACAAACCATGTGTTTTAAAACAACATTCTTTGTAGAACACGGGGTAGGATACACATAGCGCCAAGTCTCTGATGGTGTAAAAGAGGGAAATCATACTGCAGCTAATGAAGCTGCTTCCCATACACATCCTTAGAGGCCATGGTTCCTTCATATTGCTTACAGCAAACTGGCAGCATAAATTGTAGGTGATTTATAATTTTTAGCACTCTGAAACCCTAGCTTGTGGCTCCTTACAGAACCTAGCTTTCTAGTTCCTTACACACTGAACAGTCTATGTCAGCTAACGTGGACAGAGGATACGGCTTCCAGCCTCAGTGTTAGGTAGAGCTACCTGGTGGACTCCTTGTGGACTCTGGATGAGCTCTGTACCAACTTCATGACATCTGCAGCAATACTTGGCTACTGTGCTCCTCATTTGCCCTGGCAGAAATAATGTGGCTCTATTGCTGTGGTCTTCAGCCAGGGCATCCAGGGCTAGGTCAGCAGCTCTGCACAGCACCCGTGTTACACTGGGCAGTGACACCCAGAGTGGCACAGAGCACTGAGGTATTGATATGCACGGCGCAATCCATACATAGAGTGGCCCATTAATGATCCATTGGAATACAGAGAAATAGCATGTGAATGCATTATTAGAAGTATATAAGCCCAGGGGCAAAACAGAAGGGTCACCATGTTCTTTAGCACTGACCTACTGCAGGGTGATACTGAAGGTCCATCACATGAATGACTTTTTTTTCCCGTAATAGAGTACACGACATTTTTTTGTAATCCTGCTTCTACCAACACCTTGCCCTAGAGAGCGCCAATATTTAATGGTCCAGGTTCTTATCTGACAAAGGAATCTCTAACTACTCTTCAGTATTATCCCATTTACGGAAATTGCTGCTTCTCCATAAAGTCAGTAGTGAGAATACTTCCTCTGAGAAAAACACTTCCATCCTCTGACAGCCCAAGGGAGGAATTAAAGAGCAAAGTATATACATCACAACAGGATATACTCCAGTGTGTTATTGCTATTTCAGTCTGCAGGCTGTTATCTCCATTCCTGCCTTCCCACTCCTTGCTGTTCATTATCTTTCCCCATGCAAAGAAGCTCCAAGGCATTTCCACACTCTCTCTGCAGTTGAGAGAGAAGAGGTGGCAATGAACTGGGTTAGTGTGTGCAAGGGGGAATTCTCATACTTTGGGCTACGCTCTGAGCAAGTCATGTTGCAACATCTGTATGTTATTATATTGACAAGTCTCTCATCCTGTGGCTTTTTCACCTCAAGAAAAACTCCCAGCTGCTCTGAAAATTTACTGTATTTATCCAGCTGATTCAATTAAAACTATGAAAAGAATTGGTTTAAATGTTTGCTATTCAGGCAATTCAGGCTATTCAGCGGATGTGTTTTGGGGAGGAGGAGAGTCTTTCTGACAAAGGGAAATCTGATACCCACAAAAGGGCTAGAAGACTCTAGTAGAGTGGCCAAATCCAAGAGGTAAGGAAAAAAGGAACAAGGAAACGGATGCACTGTTTCCTCTTTGACTGCTTTCTGAACTTTGTGAAAGAAAAAAGGGACGAACCAAGAGAGTTTATGCTTGTGTCAGGTCTTGGCCTAAGAAACTAGTGTGGGTTGGGATGGTTTTTGAACCACACACATGGGAATTCCTATGCCACGTCAGTGGTATCACTGCAAGTGGTAGCCTCCTTTTCTATGCCTCTTAACTCATATAAATCAGTACCTAGATCAGGCACAAGTACAAGGCCATTAGTTTCTCAGAGGAAGGGTGGCAAGATGGGAGACTGTGATTGCCTGATGTTAGATGACTGGAACAGCCAACATTTGTTCTACGCAGAGAAGTGAGAATGTTGTTATCTGGTCTCTAGGGCCCAGGGATGGGGGCAGAGGGGACTGCTTGTGAAAGTCATCCAGCTCTTTTTCACTTTCCATTTGTAGCAGTGGCCTGGCAAAAAAAGGCAGCCACCATGATCGGGTGGTAATCTAGAACCAAGCATCAGCCTGGAAGCTGCTAAAATAAAATAAGACTGGAACAAGCAACCTAAGTAATCTTATGACCCCAATCTATGGCAAGAAGATATTTGATATGAGTGGTATTCATATACCATTCAGTACATTTTTATAAATCTGCAGGTGTAGTATGATGGCACTGACTGTCCATATGCATTTAGGCTAAACTATCTTTTTCTGTAAGTAGAAAGACAGGGCTCAAGATCACTGATATATATGCAGGTTTGGTAGAGCTGGAATGTTGCATGTACGGAAGAGGTGTTTATAAACTAGAAGTAAATCAGTGGAGAAAGAGAAAGAAAATGGTTAGGAAAGAAGTAGGCAAGACTGGATGTCAACAGGCACATTTGATGCCTAGCTAACAGAGTGGGAGGGACAAGCTGTTAAATTCGAAGGGCTTAGATGAGATCTTGATAGGAAGTAAGAATAACATTTGGGAGGATGGTTCTGTCAGGAAGTGAAAGTCATTGGTGGACAGATCATGGGGATGTAATAAGAGAAAATGCAGCAAAACAAAAGAGCAGTCCGAGTAGTTTGTCTGAATATTAGAATAGCTAAACCAGGAGTAAATCCAAGTGTACACCTGTCTCCTCAATCCATGGCAGAAATCTTCTTTTCTTGAATCTTTTAAGATGCAGTCAGCGAGAGATTGAGACATGTTTTGCCAAATAATGCCCCACAGTGAGCAGGATCATCAAGGTGACCAATCTGTAGTTCCTGAGCTGTCACATGCTGCAGGTGAGCAGTGGAAGCATGATTCCTATGCCACATTACATGAAGGACAGCAAGGCTATGCTGGGCCAGCAGCTCTGGGGTCTTCCTAGGAGTGGGGGAAGCCACTCCACTATGAAAATAGTATCTTTGCCTCAAGTTCTATCTTTTTTTTTGTATAAAATTATTAATGCCAAGGGGTAATTGGGGGTCCCAAGTCCCAAAGGTGTCTTGGGTGCCAGATGCACGCAAGACTCTGCCACGTGTTTATTTATAATGACATAATGTCAAGACAACAATGAACTAAATCTAAAGGAAAATTAAAATAGCACTTGAAAAAAAAAAAGAAAAATGACAAGAAAACTACATTAATGCAGTGATATTGCTAATTAATAAACACGTTCGCATAAGCATATTTGGAGGTGGCAGTTTTATTTCCATTAGACTTTATTTCCATTTGCCTGGGGATTTCATCCCACAAAACCTCCTAAGTATTTTCCTGGACTTAGAATTAGTCTTCAAAATAGATATTAATACTATGTAATTATGGTTCTGCTCATGATAGACCTTATACCATAAAATAATCCCAAAGCAGGATTCAGCATAGAAATAATGGCACAGTTTATGGTCCTTCTGGAGACAGAGAGCCAAAGTCCACATTCTTACTTCTCAGGAGCCAACAGGTCAGACAACCTTGCTCCTCCTATATATCTTCCAGCTTTCCAAATCTCCCACACAGACCACTCTGATTTCCCAACCCACTGCCTGCTGGGTCCTCTCCCCTACCCATCCCTAAGATGTCTTGTGTTCCTACCATGACTCACACTGTTTACATGTACAGGGGATTACAGAAGCTTCCTGGAGACAAAGACAACCAAGATTAAGACTTCAAGCTATGTTTTGTTTCTGTCAGTCTTCCTGTTTATCCTGCTGTCTCACTGACAGACAAATACAACTGTAGAGCATCATCTCTAGCATTACCCGGTCTCAATGTCCCTTCCGTCTTTCAGCATAACCCCATCATCCAGACTGATCTTACTTTTAATCTCTGTATGCACGTACAGGGTGTGAGGAAGGAATATCAGCCGCCGAAGTCCAAGAGTTTGCCTCCTTTTTGTTCCTCCTGTGGAACAGGAGGAGGTCATCTTGTGTTCCTGGTGAGACTCAGCATATCACCCCTGCACAGTCCACAGGCCCAGCAAAGCAGAGGACATGAGTTCTGAACAAGGAGTCCTCACTGATGGAGCCAGTGCCAGTGGATGGTGAGGCTGAGTGTCACCAACACGCGCGGGTTGCACCCTGCTCTTCCTCCTCTCAGGACATCAGAGATAGATACAGGATCTCATCGGGGGCAGATCTGTCCCCTGGGAGTCCACTAATCCTAACAGAAACTGCTCAGCTCGGAGATGTGAGCTGCTACAACCCTTCTGAAAAACATTTCCTATTGAAATATTTCACGCGGTTGTTAATGTTTGAAGTCCTACCTCTGCTCTGAATCTTGCTAAATACAAACCTAAAGACAAGCATCCAGTATTTTTCCCTCTGAGACTGTGGAGCCAGTTATCAGAGATGAAGGCTCAGTTCTCAGCAGCATCTGTGGGTATGGCAACCCCTCCTTCCTGTTGTCAGACTTTACTTCCTTTCTTTATTTACCTACCCTTATTTTCGTCATTCGATAAACTGCAGCATGGGGTTGCTTTGATATCTGAGCACTAGAACCACAATAACAAATACTTTAGGACAAAGTATAACTTGAATATTGACTTTTCAGAAATTTCTGTCAATGGTTCTGCAAACTCAAAACAAATTTCAGACAGCACAATTCAGCTCTAAAACATGAAGTATTTTATTTTATACAATCTGATATTACTTGTGGTAGAAGCATAGAGCAAGTCAGTGAGAGCAGACACGTTCTATTGTTTTCTGAACAGCCATTTGAACTAGCTCTTCAGTTTATTCTGGCTCTCAGACTATATGGGAAGGCAGTTAAGAGAAGCAAGTTCCTTTATCTGTATATGCCTACCTCATTAAAAAATCAAACAAACAAACAAAAAATCACACAAATCAGAAAAGTCTGTAATCTACCTAGTGGCAAGAGCAATGTTGTACCCAGATTTGAAAGTTGAGACTGGAGAACACTGACAAGAATAGGTCTCCCAGATAGGATCTTCTTGGATTTGACAACCTATTGAGCTCTCAGGTGGCCACAATTTTTCACTTCCTCGTACATGATTAACATTAACCTAATTCATCATTGTTTTGTGGAACTTTAGGGAAGCTTTAGAGAAGCTTTGGTTTTAGGATTTACCAAAACCACCTGACTATGCTTATTAGTGAGACAACATGGTTATCTTATTTCATTTAATTCTCTCTCCTTTCACAGAGAATGAAAACAAAATAATCCCTCCACTCTTGAGATTTTTCTTAGTTTTTGCTTTTGTGGAGGCAGGGAGGACAGAGACAAGAAGGAAAAGTAAAATGAAAGAGAGGAGAAGACTATGGAGAGAAAGTGTGTTTAGCCAGAATTTGTAGGACTTACAGAATTCCATAAAAGGAAAATTGTACAAATTTAAACATGAAGCCAAATTCATTTTTGGTGTTGTTCCACAAGCCTTCATGGAGTGCTGCCAGGAAGAGCTATGGACTAGTGTTATTTACCAGGAAAATGAGAATTTGTTCTTCTGTGAAGAAAAATGCGTAAAGCTCCTAACATGGAAGTGTTAAGCCTCATAACTCAGGAGACATAAATCATGTTGATAGACTGGTTTAAAAGTAAATTGCTGTTTAGACACTCGTTGAGGCATACGCCCCGCGCTACGTGGAATCTGGCCTTGGCTGCAGTTTGCCGGAGAGCGTCTCGCCCTGAGCAGCTCTTGCTCATCTCTGCTGCACTAAATGCCCATCAGCAAAGCCCCGGCATTCCTGCAGATGTGAGGGATGGGGACTGGTGAGGGCAGAGGCTGATGTCCCTCTTGTGCCTCACACACCTGTGTGTGGAGGAGGTCACCAGCGTTGGGGCTGCTGTGAGGACCTTTGCTTGTTGTGCTCCTTGGTAGCAGCTGCATCCTCTGGCTTTACTGAAGTGCTCTCCCTCCCCAGCTAGCTTGTTTAAAGGTCACAGCAGATCCCAGCAAGGACGTTCCTCCCATCTGTGCCTTTCTGAGCTGAGGACTAAAATGTTTTCAGCCGTTAACCTTCACTGCGAACAGATCACAGATCTGTTCTGCCCACTTGGCTCGTCATGTGTGTTCTGTATATGCTCTCTGAAAAGCCTTGAATTTAAAGCTGTGTATTGAAAGCTACAGAATTTAACAAATGGGTGACATGATGGAAAAAAAATTGTATCACAAAGCTTTGATCGGCACTACAAACCAAAGCAAAATAATTGTTTTCCTAATGCAATTTTGAAGATAATGGAGTTAACTAGAAAACTAGAGCCCTGCTTTGTTGTGCATAGAAAGAACCAGAAAATCCCTGTGCAAAGAAGACAAGGTTCTTTAGGACTTTCTTGACTCCAAAGAGCACAGACATCCTCCCTGTTTTATTCTATCAGACTTTCCTGAATGGCTGTAATCAAAATAGTTGCCATGAACTGCTGTAAAGCCAAAATCATTGAATTGCCCATATGCCTGTTTCAGGCCCTGTAGTTTGCTTCCCTCGTTCATACTTTAGAATAAAGACCACTGCTGGCAAAAAGTGCTATTATTAACCCTTTTCTCCCTCGTTCAATCACTCCTACAATAACAAATGACCCCTTGGCATATGACCCAAACAAATGTACTTAGGCTTTATCCACAAACTTTCAGTCTTTTTCCTACAAAGTTTTCATTAAACTAGATAACAACAAAAGAAACCATCACCAGAGGAATAAGCAAGCTCTTCATCTAGTGCCAACAGAATTATTGCCAGGTCTTTTTATTGAAAAAGAATGAGATTCTTTGTGGAAATCCAAACAAGGTTGCTTCTTAGATGTAGGCTGGCAAGTGGCAAATTAAAGAGTTCAGACCAAAACCCATTTGTGTAATGACAAAGCTCGGAAGGATTCTGCCTCTTTCCTTGCCTCCCATTTCAGCTTTGTTATAATTCTCTTTTAGATACTCCAATTTAAATTCAATATGACTGGGGCTTTTCCGGATCATTTAGAATAAACAGAACAGTACAAATTATATTTTTTTGTACTGCCAGGACATGAATATACCCTTTCTATTAAAAAATAGCATGTTTTAGGGTTATACCATAATATCAAAAAAGGATTTTTATAAACATATCTCAAAAATGATCTTGTGTTCAATTCATTAGATAGTAAGCTGAATATCCAGCTAGCTACCTATAAGCATTAGTACAGTTTCAGCTGCCTGAATTCAATAAGATCACATTGTTTGAGAATTAACATGGTGTAATGCTTCCAAATATATATTATTTATACTGCATTCAGGAAGATCAAAGAAGTATTTAATGCATTCTAATATGCTGAAAGTTGCATATTAAGCTTATTGTGTCACCTTACATAGCTGCAAATTGCATGCGTGGAACTGGATTTAGACATTAAGATCTGGATATGAAATGCTTTCAGAAAGGCATAGGCTCTGAAAAGGTAGGAAAGAGGGATTGACCTCCCAGTTAGGGAGGAAAATGCCTCAGAAAGAGTGATGTGATTCCTGATCCAGCTTCCCCCAAAACCATACTCTGACTGTCCTCCTCAAGAACAGGACCTGGTCTGTACTGACCCACTTTTCAGCCCTTTATTCCCTCTGGATTATCACTGGAGTCCGAAGACTGAGCATTAGAAGCCAAAGGTTCTCTGTATAGATGAAAGAAGTGTAAAGAAATTCAAAAACAGGTGAAAAATCTAACCAGACGAGTGTTAGAAAAACCTGTGGATACTAAAACTATCAAAGATTGGTGACTCTTTCCCTAGGCTGTGCAGGTTTGTAGCAAGCAGGGCTATATAAAAACCAGCAATTGTATTCTGGTTTCTCACTATCTTAATCAGTGTTCTTAAAATGCAAAGAGCACTGGAGGGTTATTTAGCTTTATGAGAGCATAAAAAAAGAGAACATAATCAATTAAAGCTGCCACTGTAAATACTTTGGAAGCCAGGATGATTCCCTTCCCCTGTTTATCAATGAATGGCATTATTCAATACGTGTAATCCTTCGGAGATTAAGAATCATTAGCTAATAAGCTGTGCCTTAGTGAATCTGTAACATCTGCAGTTTCCTGATCACAGAAATGCATTTGTCACAGCGGGCAGGGAGAGGAAGCGGACAACCATTCCCCAAGTGAAAACCTTAGGAAAGCAGGGAGGGCGTAGGGGGAGGGAGCCGGCTCAGCACAGGCACCGCTCACTCGCTTGGAGCGAGGAGAGCCCATCAAAGAGCACGCCGAGAAACCAGCTCCCCAAACCCAAACTCGGCAGGGAGGTTCGGAGCAGCACCCCGGCAAGAAGCCGCCGTGACAGCGGGCCAGGCCGTGTCGCAGCACCCGCAGCCGCCGCGGCCGCCGGCTGAGTCCCTCTCACCACAAGGGACTCGATTGTTCATTGACACGAGAGTCGGCGAGCGGCTGCGGCGACGGGCGGCCCCGAGGAAGAGCCTCATCCCGTCTCGCAGCGCAGCCTCCTAAGAGCCGCCGGCTCTGCACAATGGCGTTTTTATCCGTGTGCTTAATGCCGGGCTGTTTGGGAGCGCGCGCAGCTGAGCGGACGGGGACCGCGCTCGGCTGGGAATTACGGGGGTGGCGACGCGCAGGAAAAACAGCCCCTGTCTTCTTCACAGGGAAGTCAGCTGATAAGCTGATCTCGGGACAACGTATCTTCCTTCCTTCCTGCAAAGCGCAATAACAGGCAGATCTTGTGACCTCCGTGGCCTTCTGCTAAGTTTATCCCTAACTTTGGAGGGAAAGGGAGAAGCTTTCCTTGGCAAGTGCCCTGCGCAGCTCCTGCATGAATCACACGGCTGCGCTCGGAGCAGGAGCCAGCGGCGCCCACGCGCGAGGCCGCGTCTCGCGGCGTGAACGGCTGCCTCACAAAGCCGCCCCTGCGCGCCCAGATAAGCGGCAGCAGCCCTTTCTTTAAACATCCGCTGGCGGCTTCCTGCCCGAGCCGCGTCCCCCGCCGTCAGCCACAGTGGCCCCCTCAGGGCTCCTGGCGGCCTCACTTAGGCCGGGCTTCCCCACAGCACACGCCGGAGGGCAGGGAGAGGCCTGGCATTGGTGTCACCCTATGGAGTGCGCGCTGCGCTATGGAGCCACTCTTCATCCCTGCCTTGGCTCTGTGTGGTAGAGTAGACATTGTAACGGACAGAAAAAGGAGTTTTCCTGAATTTTCCCTGCGCTTCCCTGGCCAAAGAAAGCTTACTAGAGTTTTTTTTTTCTCCTGGAGAAAACCTTGCTCCCACCCTGCTTCCTCCTCAAATAAAGCTGGCAAAACCTCCAGCCTTGTGTTTAATGGCAGTGCTCAGGAGTCCCTCCAGGAAACCCTGCTCAAAAGAGTTAATGCAGCAGCCCACTCACTTGCCTGCTTTAAATCATGTTGCATCCATGGTCACTTTTCCCCACCTTGAATTAACTTTGCTTTGTAGAATCCAGATCTTTAGGGCTCATTTCTGCTGTACACAGTGGTGACACTGAACAGACTTTCTCAGAGATCTCAGAGAGCCCTTTGAACATGTCCCTTGGGAGCATAAAACATGACAGACTCTGACTCATTAGTGTTTTACACCCCAAAAACTTGCATGTCCTCCTCCACAAGATTCAGGAGCGCTATTTAATGCTCATAGCATTTAGTGTCATTAAATATTTATGCTGGTACAGAACCAAGAGCCTTGGGCAGGGCCTGGTTTTATGAGGTGCAATGTAGAGAGTGACAGTTCCTGACTCAGGAAGCTGCAAGCCAAAAGAGGTAGCCAAAAAGGGGGAGGAGAAGAGACAAACAAGTAGGTCAGGTTGGGTGCAAAAAGCGTGCATGCACTCCAGATAGTGTGAATACACACCTCGAGCTCTGCTGAGCCATCCCAGTGAGGCTATCTTCGTTGTGGGGAAGTGGGGTGGAGAATTCCCAGTGGGAATCTCTTCTCCGTGGGGAAACTGAGGTGGAGAATTGAAGTGACTGAGTTATTTTGCAAGGGAGGCACAGTCTCTGGGGTGTAGTTCCTGATGTGGAGTGACAGGAAACAGGATGAGAATCCAGAGGCGCTTCCCTCCTCGGTGTGCAATGAGACCAGTGTGTCAGGGATTCCTAAACAAGGATATTTGAATCTCAGTAAGACAGGACATGGCTTGGCACAGAGCCGAGAGCTACTACTGCCTATGTCAGCATCTGCTGCCACTGCTAGTGGGGGTGTTTAGTAAGTCAGGTTTGTGCACCCTAATTTAAATTATGTCTCTTTTCAGCTTCCTGGCCCGAGTCATGATACCCCATTACTGGCATCCAGTGTGCACCTCTAGCAGTTGGCAGCAAGAGGCAAGATTCAAGGCCTTTTTTGAGAATCTTTTGACTCTTTTACCTCAGGTACCAGCTGCAATTCTCACTCTGCATTTTGTCTAGCTGGCAGTCAGTAGCCCACTTGCAAATGCCTATTCAGGAGCAATGCTAGACCTATGATTTAAATCAAGAAGCAAACGTGTTGCAAGAAGTTGCACATGCTTATGGCTATCAGATGGTATTCATTGCAGTGCTGAAAGTTCGGATTCAAAGTTCTGCCTCCTAAAAAATGGCTCAATCAAAAGGAAAAAAAAAAAAAAAAAAAAAAAAAAAGATGACAGATTGCCATGAAGACTCTCCAGGGCATTTCTCAAAAGGTGGAAACTATCCTCTCCTTCTACTGCGATGCAATTTAACTAATACAAACACACCAATAAAATGTATTTATTTATTTTACCCCAGTAAATCTCTGTTGGTCTCAAGGCTTATTCTGGAAAGCCTTATTCTTTTAGGTGAGCTTTGAGAGTCATCTGAGTTATCTGGTGTGGGTCAGAAACATAGCAGAGAATATGCTTATGGCTAAGCTTCAAAGATGACTTCGGGGCAGTGCCTGATCCTGTGCCCTGGCCTTTCTAATTTATGGAACAAAATTTAAAAGAAGCCACAGAAGAGCACCTGGAAAAAAATCACCCAGATTTTGCCCAAAATTCCATTTAGCTGGCACAAATTCACCCGTCTTCAAAATCAGTCCACATTTTAAGATGTTTGAATATGCAGTGAGTTTCTTATAGGATTACAGTCTTTGACAGGGTGAATTGATGTGGGGAGTAGATAGTGATGGTTCATTAAGTTTATGCTGAATTTATTGTAAACAATAGTTTTATACTTAAGGTAAAGATGTCTAAGTAGAGCAGGAAGACTTTTTATCAATATAAAAAAAAGAATGAAGAAAGACGAAGTCTCTTTCTGACTTTCTTATGACTGCATAGTTGGGAAGGTTAGACTCTGAATCTTTAACCCACATTTCCTTGTGAAAGAAATGAATATATTTAAGAAGAGAGGGAAAGAGAAAGGGGCAAATGTATAAAGTTCATTTTGCAAGTTTTTTTTCTTCACATAAAGAAGTCTTTTAACAAGAAAACATAAAGCACTCAGTAAGACACAGTCTTGCTGCCCATGAGCCAAGTGCTCGTGGTGCTATTTGGAGAGGTAAAGTCGCTGCTGTCGCACTGACCGTTTTACTCCTGTCACAGGCGTTTTACTAACATTCTGTATGTGCCACCCAGTGTGCAGAGCTGAAGAAACACGTGGGCTGGACTTTACACAGACTAATTAAAAATTCCACGCTGAATTATTTTCTTTCTCCCACTCACTCACGTTGTGTAAACCACAAGTCCCTCCAGGAGACACTGTGATGTTGTTACCCCCAAGGTCCCTTTGGACTGCTTTAGGAGTTGGATTCCCAACGAGCACGTCTTGCACCGCTGTTCCTCAAACAAAGCCCATGAACCCTGCTGTGAGACGTCCGCTCTGTCAGCCCCCTCATCCGTCACCCTTCACTCTCCCAGTTGTGCCCAGCTCCCCTCCCATGAACTGCCTGCATCTTCCTGCTTGTTCACTCCGCAGTAGTTCACTAATATGTAAACACTGATTAATAATAAACAGTGTTAACTAACATGCCTTAGGGACCTGCTATATACTCCCCCAGATGAAGTGTTTCATACGTCTGAGCCAAAAGACAAGCTAGAAAATGTATTTCAGTCAGCTCTCAGACTTCCCATTTCAATTCTTGTTTCTGAGCATACGGTAGTGAGCTCAGACTTGTTCTCAGGGAGGAGTATAAATGCACAGAACCTCTAAGATATGTTATCATTTCTTAGGACAGTTTGCACTTCAGCAAGTGGAGGAAAACTCCAGGCCTTGCTAGCAGAATCCCTTTTTCTTGCCTGGATCAGGTCCATGGGAATGTTATATGAAATAATATTTGAAATAGTATGAAAGGGAATGTATCTTCACAGTGCACAGACATCAGGAGACAATCCTGTGTTGGATAAGGCTGACTTTGGGGACAATAACTCGGTTTCTACAATGCTAGCTGATTACACAGTGAGGAGTAGCTGAAAGCTCTGCATTAGAAATGAGTGAGCAGGGTTGTGCTCCAGACCTGTGTGAGGTTGGGCAAGATGTATCACTTCAGTGCACCTGGTATCCTCAGCTGTACATTTCCTTTTCTGAATCTTTACTCAGATAGTTATTTGCCCTGTGAGAGGGATTGTCTTTTGCCATATCTTCTCTGTCACCTAGCTCTAGGTGTCTATCACAGCTGCATTACCACAAGATAGTACTTTAATACCAACACTTTGGTACAAATACCTTAGCAGCAGATACATACAGGCGCAGAACCAAATCCACCTTTTGACCTCGCCCGAAACACAATGGGTTGCTGTTTGAGCAATTATATCATGTCCTCCTGCTTCTATTCCTAGCATGTTCCCTCCCTCTTGACTGCGGATCATTAGCCACTCCAGACATCCTATACATCCAGACATCCTATACATCTACCGTAACACTCGTGAAGTCTCTTGTCAAGCTAAGAAGTAAATCACCTATGACAGTCCTGGCCAAATTCCTGATACAGGTTCTGAAACACAGTGACATTTTCCTTCTCTTTTGCAAAATCAGCCAGACTTACACTTTAATAGACAAGTGGCCTAAAATAAAATTTTTCTGTCAGGATCCTCTGAAGTGGAACTGTGCAGAAAGAGTGTCTTTCTGCTGTTATCTGTTGTTGGAAGAAAGCGCATTACACTGGATTTATAAATCATCAAACACATACAAATATTTTAAAATAATCTATAGACGCCTGACAGTCTGTTTTTCAGCCAAGCTGTGTTTAACATGCTATGTTCTGTAAATCATGTCCTTCTGAATTTCCTAAAGTGACAAGTCGTTGCTAGAATGTGTTAAACTCAGTTACAGGAGTATGTGAGGTGTCTGATGTAATTGAGCATGATGCATTGGCCTTGGAAATTCATAAAAGTGCAGTTTGCTGAAAACCATGGCTAACAGGGCCAAAGATTAAAAAACAACTAGTAAATCTATTAAGACAGTTAGACATTAGACTCTTCTGTGTCTGCACATCATTAATTGGCGTGCTGAACAAATTGCACATCCTGCCCTCTTCTTGCAGTCCTGGAAGCCCCCGATTTCTCAGCATTGCAGCAGGATTTCATCACTGTACTTCAAGTGCTAGTATAGAATTAATACTATTTTGTAGAAAAGTGATCAGAGTCTGTTCTGTGACTCATTGCCTTTACAGCATTTGCTCCTTTATGTCTCGCTTTACAAAAATCTGTGATTTGCCAGGGATTTCCCATTCACTGATGCATGTTAACTGCAGCTAGGCTATAGAGGTTCATTGATTTTTAAGTCAGGACTGCTAACACAAGCCGTTTAAATATATCAAGCCAGGTCACATTTTGTGCAAGAGACTGAAAAAAAACCCTCTTTTTTTCCACACTTCTTTTTATTTGTCCTTTAATTCTGAAACTTCAGCCAGCACTTGGGTCACATTTTCAAGCCTCTCTTCACAACAATGTGATGCTCTTGCAAAAAAGACAAATGTCACTTCGAGATGTATTAGCAGGACTGCTGGGTATAAGACAAGAGAGGTAATTATTCTGCTCTACTTGGCACTGGTGCAGCCTCAGCTGAAGTAGAGTAGAGTAGAGTTTTGGGAACTACATTTTAAGATAACTGTAGACAAATTGGAAACAAGCTAGAGAACTGCAGCAGGATGATAAGACATTTAGAAAACATGAACCTCTGGGAAAGGTTAAGAGAACTGGGATTGCTTAATCTAGGAAGCAGAGACAGAAGGAAGATGTTAACACTTTGAATATATAAAAAAATATTCCAAAGAAGGCAGAGATCAACTTTTTCCCCCTCCCTACAGAAGGCAAGACACAAAGTAATTGGCTAATTCACCACTGAACTTAGATTAAATCTTAGGAAAAAAATATTCTAATTGTAAATACAGCATGGCATCAGAATAGGCTTTTCAGAAACATGGAGATCTCCTTTACAGGAAGCTTTTAAGATGATTTTAGAGAAATATCTGGTATGTATCATATAGTCTGTGCTCAGCCCTGCTCCATCACCTTGCAGGAATAATCTGCCGAATTTTCTTCCAACTCCCCTTTTCCAGAGGAAATAAGAGAGCTGAGACTGTAATAAAACTATTTACCTCTTGGACTTGGATTTTCATGCAAAATATTCAGTATTGAGAGAATCATGCTAAAATTTCAGAAGCTGGCAAAAACCTGGACGGTAGGATGTGACCTTTTACTTGCACCTCCTACATAGTGCAGGCTACAGACTTTTCCCTCCTTAGGTGTCTCATTAAGCCTCATCATTTCTGATTTACCTAAACATGTGCATTAGAAGGATGTCCTATATAGGTCTAAAACTTCTCTTTCGGGTGAAAAAAAAAAATTGATTGCACCACATTGTGTCTTATGTTGCTCCTAACGCTAATTAACTTCACTGTCAGAAATTTTCATTTCATCTCTACATATCCAGCTTCAGCTGGCCTCTATTGAGCAGATGCTATTTGTATTTACAGACTTATTATAGACTTAGAGAAGGTGAGGTTACCACATGGCCTCTGATCAATAAAGTGAACAGAACTCTCCAATTCTTCTCTCATGGCAAGGCTGTTTTTCCATTTCTGTAATCACTGACTCTTGGAGTTCATATCTGGCTACCAGCATTCAATATTCCTGTGTTCATAAAGCCACAATCACAAATATGCAATGGGCAAAACAGGCTAGTTTGTGACGTATTATTGTATCAATAAGATACTTGCACCTCTATCTTGTGATTATGATCATGAAATAGAATGCAATAGCAGAATATCTAATATTGTTAATTCTTTAATACAATGATGCCTAGCACACATTAATGGCATTGGTCACAAACTAGCATTGGTCACAGAATTTTCCTCTAGAATTACATATTGTAAGCAATATGAACCCAAATTCAAATGTTTGCTTACACCCATGATTATGTGGTCTGATTTCCAGTCCTGCTGGTTATTCTCTGCTCCTATGAAGGGAGCAAGAACTGTGGATATTTGGGATTGCTGGTAATCAGACTGAACCATTAAATTTTCCAGAACTGATTTTAGAGGTGAACCTTAAATTAGAGGTATTAGAGATGACAATTTCTATTTGGAAAACTGTAAATCTCTTTTACTGGAAACTATATTGTGTGGATTCAGATGTCCAAAGCTTTCTTTCCTGTCCTTGTCAACAAATCTTAGCCCAGAAGAACCCCTTAATAAGGATCATGAAGCACTTTAGTATCTTTACTGATTAAGACCCTGGACAGAAGGGGAGGTTACTACCTCCACTAATGCTGGGAGTAATTTTATTGCTAATACTTGTCCACTGTCTAGGAAATTAAATGAGACCACCACAGTTATTTAGAAAGTCTGGTATGGTGCTCTTAGGCAACTGTGCCTTTCATCAGCTGACTTGGATCAACCTTTACAAGATTTGTACTAATTATTTAGAGTCAGAGTTGGGCAGATGCTTGGTTTGGAATGGGTTTTGTCAGGCTCCTTTTAGCCTGGTCCTCAATTTCCCATTTGTATCAACTGGCTCTTGGCCTGCAGATTATTTGCAAGCACATTAAATAAAATGAAGCTTTTTTTTTTGTATTGTTTTTATGCACAAGTAACATTATAAGTTTCTTTGTTGGACAGATATAACTCTCGGAATCAGATCTGGCTGGTACATACACACTTACTTGTGTACTCAGATTTGGCTTTGCTGTGGCTATGCACTCTGTAGAGATAGCTTCAGCATCCTTTGTTCAAGGGAACTTTTCTTGCAGCCAATAATTCATTAAAATATTTTCAGGGGGCAAATATGAGTGACGTAGGGTCAGAGGAAAGACAATTCATTTCAGAAAGGTAAGGCACATGTTTAAGAGCTATTAAGATCCATGTTAACCTTTCGATCTATAGAAATGTTATTTCCAAAACTTCTACCAAAAAAAAAAAAAAAAAAGAAAAAGAAAAGAAAAAACCCCAAAAGAAAAAAAAACCAAAACACTGAATCCTTCTGCTGACATCTAGCCCCTTTCACAACACAAAGCACTAAACTGTCGACTTCACCCTCAGTGCCAAGTCCAAGTATTGGCTATCAGTCATTAAGTGCTAGTTACAAAGAAAATTTGGGCATGTCTCAAATTGTCAAGCCTATTTGTGCAAACTCGGTATTAATTGAGGTGAGAAGTGATTCACAGTCAGACAACTGCTGTTTCCTTTGTTCAGATCTGATTGGCAGCCCTGGATTATGCTGTGCAGTAGCTGTCAAGGCGAGACAGGACAAGTATAAGCCCTTCAACTTTAAACTGTTTGGTGAGAGTTTTCAGGATATAAACCTGTTTCACACTACTGTAGATTACTTTTTAATTATTTATTAAACCGTGACATTTAATGAGTGGAGAAACTTTTATTTAAAAAAGAGTTACCAATTCAAAGATTACTAATTGAAGTAGGCCTGTCCTACACTTACCATTTCCTAAAGCTTTGCTGCTTGAATCCAAAGCCTCAGATAATACGTTGACTGTGACTACCATGTCCAAAAGACAAGATGTTTTAGGTGTACTCAATAACACACTACTGTCTTCATTAGCCACAGGTACCATATATAGTAGACAGAAATGATAACCACCTATATCTAGGGCTAGTCACCTATGAGTCACAAAGTAGAAAGACTGGTAAGAATAACTTATGCCTGCTCTTAGACATTACTATAAAAGGAGAAGGGATGGCATGAGGAAAAAATGAGCCTGAAGCATTTTCTCCATTTGCACTTATTTGAGTGAACTTGGAACCAGCTGAATTCATTCCAAAGAACACAGTGTGCCATGTCAGGTGCTGATTACGCTTTGGTGGTTTTCATATTGCTAGTACCTTTAAATGTGTATGCCAGGTTGCTTCAAGTTGCAGTATATGTAGCAATTTCTTCTTCATGTCCTTGCAAAACAGATCAGAAGAGAATCATTAATTCTCAAAGAATTGCAGAATGTCCATTGTTTGTCTGCTTTTGGAGGAATTATTAATATATTGAGCCCTTTTCCTGCAGTAAGTGGAATTAACTCCCAAGTGTATAGGGTAACGTGAGCAGAAATGGCATCTCTAAAGACAGGGTAGGAAAAAATAGCAAGAATGTGGTGTTCTTCAGATGTCAAGCCCTTTTTTTTTTCTTTTTTTTCCATGTTCTTTTTTAAAATAGGCATTTGCTTCCCTCTGGGTAGCAAGACTGACGTGATATCCAACCTAGGATTTTCACAAAAGACTTTAGAGAGTAGAAGGAAGAGAGACTTGCAATGAAAAAACACAGCAAGGAATTTAATTTGAGAGAAGGAGATAAAAGGCAAGATAGAGAGCGCTGGTAATGACCTAGGTTTCTCACCCAAACAGAGAGTAAGTGTCCACTCAGCAAGGTTAGTTCAAATTTTACTTGAATGTTTCACATTACAGACAGTAAAAAGCTGACCCTGGATGATATTGTATCTGGGCTGATTAGTTCATCTCCTGTCTACAGCCTCAGTTGTCATGTTTCTAGGAGGTTTCTAGTATTTCTATTTCTGCGTTACATCATTTGGTTTTCTGCAGCTGATGAGGTTTTAAAGTAAATCCTTGAAACTTAAGTCAAAAGGGGAAAGCTCTTATGTCCATATAATGTGGCATCTGAGCCCAGCAAAAGACAATTTAACACACTGAATAAAACCAAACCCCAAAAGCAAAGAAAGCAAAGAGTATGAATCACGATTTCTCTCTTAGATGTCACTGTGGAGTACAGACTCTCTGGAAATATCATTAGGACCAACCAAAAACCCCTAGCAAATTCCTGGTCTCTTTTCTAGTTCTGAATGTCTCTTTCCTAGTTCTAATTCATTTCCCATTACCATAAAAGCAATACTTAAAACTATTTACAGAATGAATGGCTGCTGCCAGGCAAATCACCCCAAGCAAACCCCTGGATCATGCCATCCGTGCAGCTAGTGCTGCTCCCTGGCCTGTCGTCCCGCAAGGGAGCAGCTGGAAGCTCTTTGCCCTTGTTTCTAAGGGAACCTCCACTCACATGTCATCATGTACTCCTGCTCAGGGGCTCGAGGCTAAAGGGTGAGTATTGTTTTAAGCTGCAGATATGAGGAGGATAATGTATTTAAGCATGTAGTGCTCAGTACATGCACTCTTGCTGTTCTTTACCTCCTGGTTCCCTTAGAGCCACGAGAGTGCTCCCCAGGAGGTTTTATCGTCTTTGAACATCTTTCAGATGCTGGGTTAATAACATTTGCTTTCTGACTTTTCCTTTTTGTTTAGGCAGGGGAGAAAAGCGGTTGCAAACTTGAAAAGAAAATTACAAGCTCACCTGGAAACTAATTGCCTCGAGAGTGTTTATGCTCCGATAAAAAGTCCTTGCAGACTCTCTTGTACTTTGACCAGAAAGACAGGCCTATTCAGCAGAGAATCAGAAGAGCTTGACATACCCAGAAACTTGCCGAACAAGCCAAACACTCAAGCGCCCTGTGTTCCCAAAACACCCATTAGGTTCTGCATTTGTAAGTCAAGGAATCTTGGTGCTCCTCCTCCTTTGTGGTAATTAATCATTCCTGCATTTGTGAAGTCTCAGTGCTTATCAAAGTAACATATCCCATATGTTACTCTGTTTGATCTTACTAATGCACTTTGCTGTCTCAGCTGCTCAGATGTTGTTGCCCAGCTCCACATTTAGCTCCTGGGAGCCAAAATATTCTTTTTTTTTTTTTTTTTTTTTTTTTTGTTGTTGTTGTTGTTGTTGTTGTTGTTTGTTTGTTTGACTAAAATTCCCATTGACTTCTGGTTCATATGTTCTGGGAATAATAGCTGAAGTGATGTGAAATAAGGGCTGCAGATTTTGACTAATACAAAGTTAGAAACGAAGGACATGGTCATTTTCAAGCATCTCATATTTGTTACCCTTGGAGGCTGCTTTCTATTTATACAAGTTTCTCTAGTAAATTGCTTTAGCAGCTGCAGAAACATGCACAATTCATGTTGTGTTCTGTTGTCGCCAGTGCCATATCACACAGCGAGCACAAGGTTTTCGAGGTGTTTATGAAAGGCTCTAGCTCTCTAGCACAATGTGTTACATTAAAATGTTATGGCTGGTTTCTATCTGATAGGCACGAGCCCATGATGTGAGGAACTTTCCTGTCCAAAGCTTCCTGGTGCACGGTGGCCACAAGAAGGCTCTACCAGCAGCAGCAGGGAGGCTGCTCCTCTCTCCACGTGTGGCCATGCGGCGACTGGATGTACGGAGTAAGCACTATATGAGCTTGTCCCCCCATTCCTCCCTTTATCCTGTGGAAGCACCAGGATAAAGCAGGGCCAGGATTAGAGGCTGAAGAGCCCAGGCCTCCCTCATGGTGGGAGGGACATGTGGCCACAAGGTTTGGGCAAGCATGCAGGAAGAAAAGGGAAAGAAACAGAATCTTGGATGAACAAAAAGCCCTAAGCTACCACTTGTAGCACTGCAAGGTGTCTTCGATTGCAGCCCTCTGCCGTGCTCTGCTGCACCAGAGCTGAGCCCATGCCAGCATTTCTGTGCGAAACCTTCAGTAATGTCCCCTTTGCATTTCCACAATCTGGGTTGTAAAAATTCTCATGTGTGACTCAGAGATGTTTTTATGCTCTTCCTAGAGCACTAGTGCAGTGCTTTCGACCTCCCAAGAAACCCTTGCTTTCCCTGCCCTCTGGATCAAACAAAAGAATGCCTTTTTTCCCTGAGAAAATTCTCAAGGACGAGGAGAACTGTTAAAGGCAACGTTGTGCTCATGTAACTTTTTGTCTCCGCTAATGTCAACTGTGTATTCATTATAATCAGTCAGTGTGAAGGTCTGTGTGATATGTATCAGAGAGTCAGCTCGCTCCACACACGCTGTCCCACTGCCTTCCAAATCACTTTCCTAATAATCACATTTGAAAGGACGATCGTTTTTGCCTTGGATTAGTCTAAAAGCCTTTCCACCATTAACCCATTTTTCCTCCTGTGCCTGACACAGTTTGAGATGAAAAGGACCGATGGTTTTGTTCTCTTTTTTGTAACACGTTTATTATATCTACAAATTACTGCAGAATCTTCTGAAATGTGTGGAGAAGGAATGGTGTAACAAATAGAAAGGGGAGAAAAAGGAATAAAATTAGTCATCACATATGAAGGCGTTCGAGGCACAGGTCAGCAGAAAGGCAGCACCTGGGGGAAAGAGGGAGCGGTTTTGTACCACACACCAGGACTCATGCTAACACGGACTGCTATGAGGAAATACCTAGGGAAAAACTGGATAAATGGGAAAAGAAAAAAGGCATTAAGGATGTAAATGCAGTGAGAAAGGAGGAAAAAAGTAAAATAACATGAAAATAAATCTGGAAAAATGAATGAAGGAAAGAGGAACAAAAAACAAAGGAAAATAGTTTCAATTGATGGATTAAATTAAATTGAATTAATTTAAATAAAATTTAAATTGATGGATTTTACTTTACATCATCTTTTTTTTTTTTTTTCAGCTTATACTACAAGGTTGCTTCCTGCAGTCAAATTTAATTCTGGGGACTGCTTTTCTTAATAATTTCCAGGCTTGGGGAGGACAGGGTGAAATATGTAGATGAAATTCTCTGTCTTGCCCTCTAACAGACATAGATAGCAGTCCTGGATCAAAGCAAAACACTTCATGATTCAAAGCTTGGCCTGTTGGGCTTGGTTTGCTCCCAGCGAAGGAACAGTGGCTGATATACAAAACATTTCCTCCTGGAGTGATTCCACGGCAAAACTAACCACCATGCACATACCAGGACTGCTGGTCAGTGTAAGGGTCGCAGCGTGGAGTCTCAGTACCATCCTGAACAGCAGTTCCCGGGTAAGTGCAAGGCCTGAGTCACACTGCGAGTTGGAATAACCTGAAAAACTGTCTCGAAAAATGATATCCTTTTCTGCCCCAGAAGAAGGGAGCTTTCTCTCTAGCTCTAAAAGCACAGGAACATGAAAACTAATTAAAAGGCCATTATAAGGATGCACATAAAGGTGCAGAAGTCTGAGTCAGCTGATAGGTTTCCTCTTGTGCTCCATGTGAACTGCAGGATACAGGAGGTTACATAATGCTCTGGAAAGATGAGTTCAGCAAACCCAGGTAGGGTCATGCACAGAACTGACCATCTTTAGGCCACCCCATGGATGAAATCCATCCCTGGCGATGGGGCTGCAGGCATTACCGGCTCAGCACGCCCAGCATCAACACGGTCACAGGCTCCAATGACCACAGAAGGGCATGGCTACGTGGGGAGCACACGTGTTCCTATGGAAAGTCTGCAACCTCTGGCAATTCTTGCTTTCTACTGGTGCAGTTCAGACATGAAAGCAACATCTGTTACCAATGACACACTTAGGTTATGATACTGCACTACCAAGTAAGAAGTCTTGCACTGATTTTAGAAGATCATGCACTCCTGTACACTTTGAAGGAGGAATAGGTAATCTGACACTCTTCTCAATCTGAAATAATGACCTTGTGGCAGAGTTTCCCTTGTAGGAAAATCACCTTGATGTTGGAAGAAAATCATAATGACGTTACCATATTGATAATGCTTCCTGATTTGTGTGTAGGGAAATATAAATGAAGTTGACTGTTTACCCTGACATTTTTTTCCAGTGAAGTGAAATCAATACAGACATGAGGTATTTTTAGATTATTTTCTGTTGACAGTATTCCCTGTAAACATTAACTCATTATTTATCTATCCCAAGGAATGGTATGCATTGGAAGACAATCGCCTTGCAGTGGAATGTGACCTTGGCTAGTCTATAACAGCTAAAAAATGCCATCCCTCTGACGTTATATTGTTTTGATGGAAGGGAAAATCAGCTAACTTATTTGGAATAGTCACAGAGGAATCTTCAACTTTTAAAGATGATTTCAACTAACTTTTAGGGAGGGAGGAAGCAAAAGTTTGTACTATTGCACTAAAAATCAATAACCTGGTGTTTAAGGGACTTAAATGGTGCTGCATGCAGTGAGTTAGTGACAAAACTTCAAGAAAAAAAGTCTACAGAACCGTAATTTTCAATCACATATTAGCAAACTAGCTACTGGTACCAAGGTTAGGGTGCTAAATGGTAGCTCCCAGGCCCCCACCCCATGCTCCTTCCACAGAGGTTTAAGCATGCAAGAAGTTATTCCAAACTATCACTTACTAATGGTGTCTTCGCCGCTGCAGTAACACGTGTTTCCTTGCACCACTGAGGCTGCCTTGTGCAGTTCATTACTCAGCATATCAGGCAAAACTGCCCCCTAAGAGAAGCACAAGACAAGATGATTTGCACAGCTTAGCTGAACTTCACAGTGGGCTTCTCGCTAGCTAAACAGAGGATTGTTGAGTTCCTGAACTCAAACTGGAGGGAGTGAGGGAATACATAAGCATTTAGAGTAGCATTTTAGGTAGCACTGAGTGCCTTTTGGAAGCAAATCTTTAATTGCCACCACCTACTCCTCGTCCTGGAGTAGGGTCAGAGCAAGTGAACTGTTTCCTTTCAAGTAAAAGTAACCTGAAAGATGTGAGCTAGATGTGCTCAACTTATGTCCTCCTAATACTAAAGATCATTCAGCCCTAGGGTCCAGACTAATGCATAATGCTTACAGGCAAGGCCTTGGAAATCCAGGCCTTGCACTTTGTGTGCAACCTGACAGTATGGGTGCAGACCAGAGCTTGTGAATTCATCTCTCCTACTGAAGAGAATAGATTGTTTTCTTCTCTAAGACAAGTTTACTTTTGTATTTTGGGGAGAATTCATAGGTTTTTTTTGTTTAGCAGGCATGAGCAAAGAAAAGGATGCCTTCTATTACATTTCTTAATTCTTGAGGTAACCACACTAACCTTTTCCTCACTAGAGCTCCCACTTTCCTCCTTATGACATTCCCGTGGTTTCCTTTCATCCAGGTTTTTCTGTCTGAAACGGAGCTACCTGGAACTAGGGCACCTGCTGATTAGACAGCAGCTTGCAGAGCACATGGACCTTCCTTTTCTTAGTTCCTCACATTCTCTGAAGGTTAAACAAGTTTCCTGCAGCAGTCTGTGCTTCATTATGTATTCCGCATATGAGACTAATTTTTTTTTCTTGCAAGGAGAAGTCATTTAGGTCTCCAAATTCACATGGTTGAGTTTCAATCTGTAAATCAGTCACACATGCATCAAATTCAAATGGTTCAAATTACTCTTGACTGCACATTAGAAAACAAAACAAGACTTTCTCAGAAGGATCTCTCTCTCCTCATCCCTCCCTGTCCTGTCATGTTCTCCCCTCCTTACCCTCCTCCTTCCCAAGAAGTTACTGTTTATCAAGTTTGACCATCAGATTTTTATTACATTAGAATGTGTTTATACGAGATTTTTATGTTCTAGTGGTTTCTCACTCAAGCGTCTTGATTGCTGCAGCGTTGTTGGGCCTGTGAGATTGCATTTCTATGGAAAAAAAAAAGACTTTAAATTGGAAGCATTTTAGATTGTTCCTTTAAATTTATGCCATTTCTTGCAAGCTCCTCTTGCAAATCCAGAAAACTTACAGGTCCACATTTCTTTCATATCTATTAGATAATAAGTGCTCAGGAGATAAGGTGGATAATTAAAAGAGCTATAGATCTGACTGCAAAGCTAGAAAAATATCAAGTTAGTGTTAAATTTAAACAGGAATTTCTCAGGATTTTGTCACAACAGAAAGAATCCATAAGATTTCATTTTTATATCTTCTTAGCCACTAAAGATGTATTTCATTTAATTTTCTATTATTCAACATTCTTGCTGATCTTTTGTATCTTCATTTAAGTCAAAATTAAAATGCAGAAAATATTTCTGAAAGATCATAATTAAAACTGTTAAAAGAAAATGTCTTTTCATGCAAAAAGGAAATGCTCCATTTCAAGTTCTTGAAATGAAAATTTTCACCAAAATATAGTTTTGAATTCCTGTTTGTTTTTTAAAAAAATAGATTATTTTCATTTGTTTGTGAATAACCTTAATTTCCTTCCAAATTTGCTATCCACCCCACAACTCCAAAATTCAGATTGCTGGACGACACCACACGTAAAACTGCATCTAGTTTGCATCTAATTTGCATCTAGTTTGATCATTTAGAGGTTGTTATAGGCAAGTTGTATTATCCAGTTACATTTTCCTTACATCTTGAGACATTAGTTGTGAAAAAAAGGATACAGAATGGGGATTTCCAGGAGACCCTGCCTGAGTACTGATAACACAAGTGATTTAATACAAGGGGTTCCAACATGTGATGAACAAACTCTCAACCTCATATCACTCTATACACAGACACAGCCACACCACAGTTTGCATCAATTCACCGTGTTGCTGACAAACTTTGTCAAGAAGCCAAAGACTGAACAAACTTGGAGACGTGGAAATTCTCTCACCTTTTCCAAGTAATTCCAAGGAAAGCAGGTGGTCCCAGGGTTGCCATCAAGGAAGACAGGAAGATATTTGGTGGAAATATGTGTGCTACTTTGTACATCAGGCAAGGATGTCATGTCTGCCTCTACTAGGGCTTGGAAAGAGGCTTATTTGTACACTTATGTCTTATAAATATTACAGTAAATGAGATTTCTGTTCTGCAGTCCACCTTAGGGGGATATTGTGGACAATTTGGAAAAAAATGAGATTTTAGAGCAACAGTCACAAGAATATACTATGGAAACCCACTTATCAAATTGCTGTTTATCCAATCAGGAAATATGACACGATCTATGATCCGCACAGCCTGCTTTTCACTACTCCCAAAGAGCTAGTTACAGAAATAACTATGACTTAACAGCTATTTGCCACAAAACATCAAGCTAGCAATTTAAATACCAACTGAATTAGTGAAAAGGCAACATTTGCAATACAAATAATTTCCTACAAATTATTTGACCTAATCTAATCTCTGTTATTGAACCACTGCAGTTATCTTTTCCCTTCAGGCTACTACTGTCTAATTGCAAGATGACCTTGAGGTATAGGAGTTAATGGCAGCAGTTATGCAAAGCCAAGCTCAGCACTGGGGCGTGCAGCATCACCAGCAAAGCCATGGTTTTGACTTGGTTGTCACCCTGCAGCTCTGTTCTCCTGACTGCAAGTCAGTTTTAGCACCTCTGCATTAACATGCTAATACACAGGCTGCTAGTTTCTCTTTTGGCTGCATATGAGAAGCCATGAGAAATCACCTGCTTAAGCTACTGTTTTTTTGGCCAGTGGGAGCTCAGTGCCAATCTCTCCTCAGCCGACTAAATTCCTCACTCAGCTTTTGCCCCAGACCTTTCCCTTCTTCAAGCCAAGAAGCATCTGGGAGTGCCCAATACTGTGACTCAGAGACAGGCAACCTGAATCGTGAGCAAATGTGATTGGAAAGTGCTAACTGGGCATTATCAGGGAAAGCCTTGGTGTTTGGTGTCCGTGACGGCAGGTTGACCACATTAGCTGCTGCCTGAGGAGATGGTTACTCAGTAAGTGCTGGGCCTGATCACAGAGGACCATTGGTGGCCAAGTTCCCATGCAGTTCCCAAGTTCCCCCGCACAGAGTCCAACCACGAGGGCAGGCTTTGCTTGAGAGCCCTGCAAAGGGAGGGCTTTCCCTTCCACATTTCCTAAGGTTTGGGACAGGGAAGTTGCCGTGGGGCAACCAGGCCTGTCTCAAGTCTAGAGGAGCCGTAACTGACGCCAGGGAAGCAGGGAGGGAGTCGGAGCCAGGGCGGCTGCTTGGGACTTCCGCCCTCGCGGCATTCCTCCTCCTGGGGAACTTCTTGCTCTATGTGCAGAACCGCAGCGGAGAGGAGCCAAATCCTTGGCTTTCCTATCAAAGGGGGTGGATATTTGGCAGAGTCCAGGGAACGACTGACTTTGGAATTGTCCTTTTCTGGATTTTCCTGCACGAGGGAGTGAGTTAAGCCACTTCCTTGTTTATAAAAGGCTTCTATTTCATCCTTCTATTGCACAGAGTAATAATAGAAAATATAAAGTGTCCTAGAAACTTGTTTTTGCAGGATGAAATCTGGAAACTTGAATATGAACCGGATTGCATTTCTAGTTTTCCAGGTCATATCCTTCTCTCAGTTGCCTTCTATAAATCCAGAGTAACTATCCATTTTAAGTGGAGCTATTTCAGATTTCTCGAGTGTGACAAGAAAACACTTGTTTGATTGTTTGGTTACATTCAATTCTCTAATAACTTTCTGTTGCATTTAAATTACGCTTCTAGTGGTTCAACAGAATGGATGTTGCTCAGGGACTGATAAGTCTGTAAATATTTTCTTTGTTAAACAGAAATACCAGCCCCAGTCTTGTCCCCTGGGAATGTGGCACTGACAGGTGTTAGGGTTCAAAGATCAGAAAACAATAGCATTAACTTTGGAATGGACATGGGTTCCTGACCTGCAGCGTGATGAGTGGAAAATTCACTCATCAAAGCCCTGGGAAATTAAACACCCCCCCCATACGCTTATGACTTTTTCATACTATATTAGTTTCCCTTCACAAGGTTCACTTATCATTGCTTGTTATGAAGCAGATCTGAAGATTTTGTCCCTGGTATTGAACCTTCGTCCCTATGTGTTGCTTTGGAACAGAACTGCTCAGACCCTAAACAGCTAATGTCCTGAAGGGCTGTATTGATTAAAAAAAAGAGGCTTCTGTGTGTATATATTAGTGTGTATGTGTGTGTGTGTATGTATATATGTGCTGGGGGGGGAGAAGTCATTCTGCATTAAGAAATGCATGTGCTTTTTTCTTCTTAATCCTGTTCTTATTGCATATTTCTGACCATCTGCCTGTACTTACGCAGTGAAGCCCTGATCTATGATATCAAGTTTATGACAGCTCAGCTCAACAGAGCTTTTCCTTATATCATTAGAAGAAGGCAATTCCCAGAATGTGAGGCTTGCATTGTGTGGCCCGCTCTGTTTCAGACATTTTACTTGTCCTCTAGTTCTTTTAGTTCTGCAAAAGGAGTGCTCTTTATATGTTATTTGTACATTCCACTGTGACAACTTCAGGCATTTCATGTGATTCTGCATTAAGTACAACCTATATTTATCCTCAGATAGTGCCTTTGTTTTAAAAGACTATAATTTAGTCACCAGCATTTCTTTATCTGCAGCTGGAGTTTGGGGTTTTTTTTTTCCTTGCAAGTGCTTCATCAAACTCATCCCTTGAAGGGCGAGAGGAGTCTGGGGTTTGAGTGTGTGCATTTGTGTGTGGGGGTGAGCAGGCAGAGTTCCCACCAGCTCTAAAGAGAGCACTCACATGCTGTGCATAGTCTAAACTTGCCTCCTTCCTGGCCTTTATTTGCAATTCAAACAACAACAATAATAAAACAAATCTCAGCCAAAAGTTTTCTCTCCAAACTTGGCTGGGGTTTTCCCTGCATGGATCTCCAATGTCCTAGTCCCTTGTTTGTTCTCTTTCAAAGAAACAAACCCGTCTCACATCCTAGCTAGAGCTAACAGGATCCACCTGCCAGTGTGAGGCAGATCTCTGTTTTTATGCGGGATTCTGGTACCTGAGCACAGCATGACTAAACAAAATTATTCTCCTTCTGTGCAAGGCCCAGGAAAGCCACGAAGTTAAGTGTAGTTCCTGTGTCCACAACTTGAGGAGTGTACAAAGTTAGAAAGAGCCCCACGAGTAACTGAGATATCTGGCAGAGAAAGGCTTATGGAGAGCAAATCAAACTACTTAGCTTATCAAAGGGAACTTCAGCAGGTGTCTGGATCACAGTTCTTAAGGTACCATGCAGAGACAGGGTATCAGGTACTATGGAGATAGTTAATCAGGCAGAGGCTTAAGAAGGTTTAATGTCTGGGTGTTAAGGCTAGACAGGTTTTAAGAGAAACAAAATGCACATTTTTTGATACCAGGATTAGCTGACTCTCAGATTGCTCTATTGCGATGTGTGGCACATTCCATATCATATTAAATCTTTTCACTCCTCCAGAAGCTATATATCTTCATGCAGAAATTCCTGCGAAAATAACATGTAGAAAGTCTAAATTCAAACTAGACTATTCAGAAGTGCTCTCTTGCCTTTGCAGTGAGAGTTGGTCCTCCCCAGCCCACTGCCAGTACCAGCATTACTGGAATATCAAGCAGGCAATATGACAGTGTTCCTTTATTCCCCTCCACGGCCAGTGTTTTATTGCTGATCCCACTCATTAGCCATATCATACTCCCGACTCTAGGACAAAGAGGCAGAGGTCAGCATGTTAATATGCTTCAAGGAGAGGTGCCCCAGCGCTGCCCCCACTTGGAGCGTGGTTTAAAAGTGAACATTCCCAGAAAACACCAAGGAAAGATCAAAGGTCTTCGTTATCAGCTGGAGAGCTCGGTGGCTTGTGTTCGCTTTTTACAACATTGTCCCAACACAGATGAGGGATGAAGTGACAGGTCCTGTCATTGTGTCCAGGAATTTTCGCTCTGTGACCAGAGTTTTGACATACAATACGGACAATGCAGTAGAATGAGGGTTGTGTGTGTGCTGACCCCTTTTCTGTGAAATTCATTGCTTTCCTCCTTCAAAAACAAAAAACCCCTCACTTTACTTTAGGTATCATGAGCACCTCTTCCCACAGCAGGTGTCCTGGACAGCCTCATTTTAGCTCTAGCAGAAAGAGAAGAAGTCTGTAATAGTCTGGACTTTAGGGTGAAGTGACTCCTAACTGACCGGGGGGATTCACCAGAGTGGGGAACTCTCTTCCCGTAAAAAGGCTGTTTATTTCACATTAAGTTTTAATTTAGCAGAACAATTACTTGCTTTCTTCAGAGAAGGAGAACATGTTCCATGAACAAAGACTGTCTATAACCATTAACTTTGGCCCCACTAGCAAGAGGTCAGGTTTATTTTCCACACACTCTGCCTGCCAGACCTTTTTTTCCCTTGTTCCATTCTACTGCTTTTCATCAGGTCACTCTTATTATAATTCATCCGTGAAAAAAAAGGGAAGAAAAAAATCATTCTTTTAAAACAAAGTTAATTCAGATATCAACATACAAGAAGGAAATTAAACAGTAACAACCAAATTCAGGATTAAACTTATTCGACCAAAAAGCTCACGTCTCTATTTTTCTAAAACTTCAGTAATTGGCAAGTAAAAAATGTTAGTTTTAAAAAGATATGTTCTGATTTGTGATAGCTACAACTTCTGTTCAAAAAGTAATGCAGTCACAGGCAAGAGAGGCACAGAGAGACTAATCCAAGATTTATATTTTTGACAAAACTTTGCTCTGATCAGCCTTGATTTTGGCTTTACATCAGATGACTAGTCCATTAATCACTTCTTAAGTAGTCTTTGTTTTTACATTTTCCTTTTCTAATGAGCAAGGGGGAAAGGCCCAAGAATATTTTGTCGGTGACAAAGATATAAAGTCCCACATGTAGATTCACTTAACAAAATAAATCTCCCAGACAGACAGATAAATTTATAAGCGCCCAAGAAAATGCAGTCTTAAGATGCTTGACATAACCTATGAAAGATTGTTTTATGCTTGATTATCCCCAAACTCCCCAAAGAACAAGCTAGGCCAGTGTGGGTGTTCAGGGCCATAGGAGTGGCAGCTCTAACTCAGCTCCGAGGCAGGAGATTAGAGTTCACCTTGGTCTGGCAAGGACCTATTCCAGTACTCACTGAAATTAACAGAAAGGCCATGACTTCTTGGAGATGCTTGTGCAAGACCCAGTTGGCTACACTGCTGAGGCTGGTAAGTAAGACCTGTGTGGCCTCCAGCAGCTCATGGTGTGTCAGGAGGAGCTGTTCCTGGTCTATAAGTGCATTTGACTGAGGTGCCAACTGGTGTCCTTCTCACCTGGCTGGGAGCCCACATGGTACTGCTCTTTTCAAGGGGCAGGATCTGGCCTGGGAGAGAAAGGAGTGTAAAACAAAGAAAGCTCCAGGCATTGGACACCAGACGCTGCCCTGCAGCAAAGCTCACCTGAAAGAAGAAACATGCACCTCGGCACCCACGAGCTGAGCAAAACCACATGGAAAGCCAGAAAGAGGAGGCTGAAATAACAAGAGGCAACACACCCATCAAAAAAAAAAAAAAAAAAAAAAAAAAAAAAANAAAAAAAAAAAAAAAAAAAACAGATATAGCAAAGACACGAAAGACAAGGAGGAGGTTATTTTCTCAGTAAATAAACCTTAGAAGGCAAACCTTCACAAACATGTTGCCTTCAGCCATGGGCCTGTTTTCCCAAGTATAATTTGTTTTGCTCAGCTTTGTCTGTTCCTGCAGTTCATTTGCACTCTTTCTGAAGAGGATGTCAAAGCACAGACATACACACACACAAACAAAAACAAAGTGGAAAAAAATAAATGTTCTGCTTTCTGGAAACCCCACGGCTAAGAACAGCTAAAATGTCAGCTGCCAGTTTATTTAGACATGACATGGTGTATGGCTAGACACTGAACACAGCTGAGACCAATTCTATTTTGTTCTTGCTATTATATAAAAGTCTCTGCAAAGAGAAAATTGGCAGGCCTACCATTTGTAGTCTTCATCTTCTTTTGCTGTTTTCTTTCCACATCCATCTCCCTACAACCAAAGCTTATCCATATAGATTACACAACTGCTTAAAATTAGTGGGATTGTTCCTCCATTCCCTGTGTATCAGGATTATTCAAAAGGACTCGAGAGGAGGCAGAGGAGAGGTCAGTCCAGCCTTTGGTAAACTCTCATCTTTGGTAAATTCTCATCCACAGTCATCTGTGGCAAAACCAGGGATCACTGGGATCATCAGGGATCACAAGGCCTCCACTACTCAGTAGTAGACCTTCAATTTTCTAAAAGAAAATTATTCTGAAAGGTGAAACTGAATAAAGAAATATTGAATTTCCCAGCTATATACTCATTTTTATGCACTGGACCACCACTAACAGATGCAATGAGGAAAATATTTCTCCTTGATCTATCATTTTGAAGGATGGATCAAGGTGCTAAATTGCTGCTGGCTGCTAAACCCACCCGCCCCACCTGAACCTAGAGCTGAGCACTGGTAAAAGGGTGGCCGAGGTAACACAGGAGGGAACTAGTGCATGACCTTTAATTCCACGGCAGGAGGAAATCGCCTGCAAGAATGCAGAAGAAATTAGAGGAATTAACTTTGTTCTGTTAATACTAGATCTGTCAGTCTGGTGCTTTTGGGAAAGTGTGCTACAGTTCCCCTAAACAACTGCCAACTTTAAAAGCCATTAGCTAGAAATCTGGTCACCTTCCATCCTGCTTTTCCTGACCTTGAGTCTTAATTGGAAGTTCTGTGATTCATGACTAACCAGCATAATTGCATAAAACTGAGGAGAAAGCCATCCAGACATAACTGGATTTATTCTCCGTGTGAGTGTTCGTGCATGTACTGATAAGCACCAGGATAATAAGGTAGTACCTTCCAAATCTCTGTGTATATCAGTGCGAAGCAAATGGCCCCAGGTGGTTTCTGAAATGACCAGAACCCTGCTCTCGGTCTGGAACTGTTAATTGTTAACTACTCAGATAGGCTTACATTCCTTCTACTTCACAAATTAAACCCACTTGTCATTTGTTATTGATTTCATAGCTTTAACATTCAGGGAAAGAAAGCAGACCGGGAAACAGGAAAGGAAATTTGTGTCAGGATGGGCTTCACTGTGTATATCATATAATAAAGAACCTACAGATAGACAATTTGTTTGGTGTTGCCCAGTCTCCTCTTCCTTTACTGTGTCTAGAAAACAGCAGAGGGAAAAATGGTTAGTGTTTTGCAGAGGCAGATGAGCTCTGATGGGAAAGTCCTCCCATCCACCGAGCAGGAGAGGGTCTCTCTAAGCAGCACACACAAGAGTAGCACCAAATGTAACCCCTAAACAACATGGCAAAAGCCTCAGATCACGTTCGAATGCTTGATTTGTTGCCAGCATTTCCCTTCCACGTGTCCATTTGTCTCTGCCCTTTCTCCTTTGCAGTTCTTGGAGATGCAGTGTGGGGCAGCTGAGCTAAAGAGGCCACCTTCTCTATCCTCAGCATCAGAAGTGCATTTCCTTCTCAAGCAGGAACCTTCATGTGTTTCCACTGGATATGGGCCACCAGCACAGGACTGCTGCAGGGACTGCAGAGCAGCTAAGTGTTTAGATTTATTTTTTTACATTTTACACAAATATAACCAGAGAGTTTCTGAATTCAGATGGCAAC
Organism: Nothoprocta perdicaria; assembly: GCF_003342845.1. NCBI lineage: Eukaryota > Metazoa > Chordata > Aves > Tinamiformes > Tinamidae > Nothoprocta > Nothoprocta perdicaria. The sequence goes on along the minus strand of NW_020454093.1, from coordinate 9,275,237 downwards.
CAACATCTGGCCACCCGTCAGTTCCAAAGATCCCCCTGCAGCAATCAAGGCTCAAAGCAATGCACATCTCCTTTTCACTTTCATGAAGTCAGAGGAGCAATATTCCAGTCCTGAGTCCTTTCCAGCACAGAAGTCCTTTACAACCAATTCCTGATGACTCAAGGAGACCTGCCATGTGGCCTCTCCCCTTTTCCATTATGTTGTTACTATTTCTGGATTTCCAGCCTCCACTCCTTAAAGCTGCATTTCATTTCTGTAAACACACCAGGCAAAAACATGATGCTACCAACCAGCATATTATTAGCCACAATTCTGTGGAGATAGATTTTGACATCGTATTTGGCCTGTAATTAAAATTTGATGAACCGATTATTTATCAAACCTAAATGTAATAGGAATATTTCTCCTTTGGCAAAGGGAAGCAGGCTTACTCAGACAAACTTTTTCCAGGATGTGTGAGTACACATCCTAGTGAGGACAGCCTGAGAGGATGGATGATAAACAGAGAAGTGAAATCAAAGAAAATGAGCTGTTAAGTAAAAGTGAAACCAATGCCTCAACCACAAGCAGCAGAGCAAAACTCAAGGCAATGGAAGTGCAAGAGCAATGAGAAAACACAATTTCTGTGTAATATTATTTAGCTGCTTAAGTTAACTTATTATTTATAATACAATATCTAGGATTTATTTTAAGATAGTCAAACTTTCTGTAGACCTTCATCCTTCCAGCTTATGAGGAATTTCCCTGGTATTTTGGATCTGAAAAGGCCCTTAAACTAATATCATCTCCTGGTTTTTAATCTGAGATCACTGTTATTTTTATTGTCTTCCTATGAATCTGGGCTAGCTGGGACTGTCTTCATGGCTATCCATTTGCTATTCATCCCTGATACCAACAGCTACAGCAAAATAACTAGTAATTTGATAAAAACTTGTCAGACAATGGACATCCCATTGAAGATCTTGTGCAGGTCCAGATTTGCTTCTTCTGCATTCACTATCTGAATGCCTGGCATACACAGGGACTTAGTATTGGAGTGTGGACTTTGGACTGTGCAACACATTTCAGACCATCTGGTATATGCTATAAGGAAGAAGATTAATGAGTTAATTTTCAGGTATACAAAACAATGTCACAATTTCCTCCTCTCCTGATTAATCTCAGTTTCTAGTAAGCAGTAAAACAGACAAGCAAATGGCTCAGGCTGCCATCCTTATTTCTGCCTTCACTATCCACTGCAGGAACAAGCTGTTAGGGAGCAGATCTCAAGAGAAGAGCATGGAGGAAAAAGCTTATTAGCCTCTGTTGTGTCCTTTAGAGTGACCGCCCCTCCTAAGGGTTAATTTACTGATTTCACAAATTATGCTTGTCTGGTTTCACTGCTTTATGCTTGCTCTGCTGCCAAGGGGGAAGCACACAGATGACTTTCTAAATTAGAAGGAACGCAATGAAAATAAGAATAAAACCTGTGGACTCAACATGATGCTGCTCACAACTTTCAATTGTCCAATATGCAAACCTAAAGCAAACACAATTCCAGCAGGTAGGATCTTTAGTGAGGTGAGGCACTGTAAGTCTGGTAAATGCCCTTGACTTGCAGACAGGTTCCCAAACACAGACTTGCCGTGAATCTGGCCCAGTGGCACTGGCAGGCAGGAGAGCTTCCCACATTGCTTCCTCTCTCAGGAGTAAAGGCTAAACTGATAATATCACAGTACATCCTCTCTGCAGTTGGCCAGCATCTCATTTCTTAACAAGTAAAACAACTGCCAGCAGTTTATGCTGAAAGATTACAGCTTTTAATGCTTGAAAGATTTTAATGCTTTCTTAACATTTTTTAAGGCATAGTTGTTATTTTTTGATATATTTTCATGGGCTTGCATTTTCATGACACAAACAAAGGGCTTTAGAATATGCTTTGTCTGCACCAATGTGCTTAATAAGGAAAAGGTGTTGACATTTTGATGGTGATATTTGTAAAGGCAACAGGGGTACTGATGCATCCTTGATGCCAGGCAGCCATGTGATGGGCTGGATGTGCAGGGCTCACAGAGCCTCTTCAGCTTCTTGTGTGGAGGAGCCTGCCTCAACTGTGAAAAGAAGAAGTAAAAAAGAGGGTTGCAGGGAGAGATGTCAAGATACACACTTGAATATTGTGCTTAGCAGAAGGATTGCTTTTTGTTCACAATTTTGTGCCAGTTACTAAACTAATTGCTCCTTCTAAATTTTGCATTATAGCCATGTATACTTTACCTTTTTAACCATATATACTTTACTTCTAGTGCCTGATTTGAGGCAGAGCCTAGGTGCAGGACTGCCTAGCATCTACTCCTAGAGTTATTCCAACTTGTTCCCGTTATCACAGTAAAGCAGTTTAAGAGCAGCTGGAAGCTAGACATGGATGTGCCACCTCTCCACCTCCTCCAGCTCCACGTTCCTGCCCACAGCCAGCCAGCATTATATCCCTACAGGGTTTTTGGCCCTCTAAAGGGAGACACACCAGATTCCCTGTACATCATTAAGGAGTGAAGCAGCCTCTGCTGTTTTTTTTTTCAAGAAGACAACCAGTTACCAGAAAACTCACCAATGCTTAAACAGAAAAGTCAGGCAATAGACATTAGAAGTAGGGAAATTTGATTTCTTCTTTCATTCTTAATCCTCTCTGTGCTTCCAAGTCTATTTTGCAATGCTAGCCTAAAGATGCCCAGGCAATGAGAGCTAGTAATTAATGAAGAAAAGATCCTAACAAAAGTAACAAAAAAAAAAAAAAAAAAAAAGTAACAAAAGACTAAAGTAACTGAGATCAAATAAAGACTGAAAAAGAAACTTCAGTTCTAGAATCTGTGTGTTAGATTTTACAAATCTATTTTTCTTTAAACATTCACCTATATTTCATACTAATCTAGCTAAGAACAGGCAGAAAGGATATGCTGAGGGACATTGGTATTGGCTGCTGCTTTAGGGTCCTTTCTGCATGCAGAGAAAGGGGATGTGGAATGTGAATGGAAGGAGCAGATACCTAAATGCAGGAAGGAAAGTCCACTCTTCTGGAGGCCTGTGGAGGCAAGTTAATCTTCAGAGTCAGGGGAAAATCACAATTCTAGGAGTTCTCCAGTGTTATTTTGCTTTTAGATGATGCTCGTTTTAGTGCTGGGCTGCATTAAGGATGGCAGCATGCACTCATGCATGTCAGCGTGTGTGCTTGCATGCACGTGTGCAGAAAGGACCAGGAGAGAGGAGGAATCTTCTGCCTGCAGAGGACTGAGTCACCATCGGTGGGGCACAGAGGTTATAAAGGAGGGTGGGAACCTCATAGCTCCTGCCTCAGCTGCCACCTTGCACGGCAGAGCAGCGGGACCAGTATGGAAGTGGTGGGCTGTCACTGGAGTGGACCCGAACAAACCCTGACACAGTCCAGCTGTATCTTCCCAAGGGTTTCCTGTTTCGTACACACACACAGACATGTACATGCACACAAAAATAAACACACGTGTTCAGGGCATGTCCTCTCTAGCCCAGGTTATGTCTCAAAGCCACAGTAGAGCTCTAGATTGCTCTTCCTAACAATCACAGCCTGTACACTGTCTTCCCTTATTTGTAGGCTGATGGCTGCCCAGACATCTGAGAAGACTGCATGGCCATGAGCCCCTGTTTGGAGTGAGAGCTCCCAAAGCAAAGCCCTCCTACAGGCTCACCCCTCAATAAAAAGGCTGCTTCTGCAGGGAGAAGTAATTTCTTTTGTGGGCAAGAAAAGCATTTATCATTTCTGCCATTATTTGTCTCCTGCAGAGCAAGCACTTAGGGAAAACACTGGCCCAGCATGCAAGGATGTGCCCATACTTTGAGCTTCATCTTGTTCAGCGCATTCTGTGCAGGTGGCATTTGATTTGCTGGTGTTCTGTAATATCTGACCCATTTTCTCCCTGATAGATACCTACCTCCTACCCTCCAGGTATATTTTTGGTAGTATCCTGAAGGCAGTAACCAGCAGAGCCCTGCTCTGTGAAAATGGATCCAGGTTTCAACATGCACCCCCTGTGTCCCATTTCAGAAGAGTTTGCCTTCAACCTAGTGACTTTCTACAGCTAGCCTGAGCTTGTCTGTTCATTTACGCCTTAAAATGACAAGAACCCAAACACATTTATCGATTGAAGTGCTGCAAAGCTGCAGAGTGCAGGGAAGAACTATTGTTAAATGACTGCAAGGGGCATATGACGCAGGAGGTTGTTTGCTCGGCGTTTTGACCGGCTCAAAAAATCATTCCATCACTTTCAATTACAATGCAAGATACTCTGTCCATTCGTGCCAGCCTGCGAGCATAATGCTAGTGGCTTGGTGGTGGAAAGCTATTCTGAGTTTCTTAAACAAAGCCTTAATGATATATGGCTGCCAAAGTTAGCTGTTTCACAGCTGTAATAGCACGCTGCGGGCTGCGTGGCAGCCAAGCTGTCTTTGTTGCTGTATTAAGGGAGGTGCGAGCGCCTGGAATGCTGCAGGGAGCAAGCGGCCATCGTGGGTGGCAGCTGCCTTCGGAGTCCTTGAAAGGATACGCTGGGATAACTTGATAAGGGCTTTGCGTGTGCTAGAGGGCATGACATCCACATAGGGCTGGGTGATTAGAGCACAATTTTCTTTGGACGCTAGGCACTCAAAATTGCATAGAAATTGGGTGGAAAATATGAAACACTGTTTTTTTTTTTCACAGTGCTCTAATTATTTCATGAGAAGTACCTTTCATGTTAGTTATGATTCAGTTAACATGTTTATGTGGAGCTTTTTATTTTCTTCTATGCTGCTCTCAGCTTTACCAATCAGGATACATCAGAGTTTGTTGGAAATTTTGACAACGGGACAATTTGACATTGGGAATTGAGGTGACATTCCCAGTTTGGGGGTTGGTCCCTGTAAAGCTCGTGTAAATCATCAGGAATTCCACTGAAGTTATTTCAGTGGAATAACTTCATATGGGGTAGTGAGATGAGTCCCAGTCTTGCTCCTTCTATTCTTTGCGTCCATGTGCAACTAAGCCCTGCAGGTATCATGAGTATGTGACCAATGCAGGTGTCTTTCTTCCCTTTCTCCACACTAAAATCATGTTCATGATTTTGCGTTATGCAAATCATAGAACTCTTTTATATAAGGGAAAGACACAAAATAAGGTCTTCTCGTGGTGAGAAGCTCTTCTCTGTCTCCCGTTGAGAGCTGAAAGCCCTGTCTCCTTACCTTTAGGTGCCACTGTTGTTAGGTTGGTGTGTTTCTAGTTCACCAGTACCAGGCAGAACAGCTCATCTTTAAAATAAGTGCATTGGATTCTCTTTCTAAGGGTTTATGTTAGTCTGCCTGAGGGAGATTCGATCACATCAGTCTGCGGAATTACATTAGTGCAAGGGGGTGAGAAGCAGGACCCATATATAGTGTGAATACTGTCATTCCCTGGAGAGGGGTAAACATGCCCAGCTTCTTAAAACTGCCTATAGTCAGTCAGAGGTACCGTGGCTTCATTTTCCAGATAACTGAGAAAGCTGATTTTAATATGGGCATGTTTTTTAGAAATGGGGATTATGCCATATGACTGACTGGTAGTCTGAAGTGAGATGTGTATCCCACAGTGATATAGTATTTTAAGACTGTATCCTGCCCTTGATGAACAAACAGAATACATAATATGAACAGGGTTTAGCTCCATTTCCTCTTAATGAAATCTTGTAGTTTATGGATGCAAGTTGTGTGTTTTTTTCCCCACATTTGTCTAAATTCTACTGGTATTGTTGAATTATGAAAGCTTATCGAGAAGAAAATAAACTCTTTAGTGACTGAGTTGTTATGAAAGATTAAATGATTTAATTTTATAATCAAACTAGGGATCCAAGCCAAGTATATCTGACTTTTAGATAAACATATATACTGAACATGTTATCGATATCAGTGAACCATTTCCGTGGTAATAACCCAAGATGAGTGATTTGGATTGCAGTACATGTAGCTTGTAGCAAAATCCATAGTGCTCAGACTTGATGAGACAAAAACATGTACTATCTTGCATGTATATTTGGGTTTCTCATTATACTTTGCTAACAGAAAATACAAAATCCTTCTCTCCCCTCTGAGAAGACTCCTGCAAGACTCCTTGCTGCAGCCAAACTCCAGCCGCTGGTAGTTTGGTCTTTTAGGCTTCAAAAATGTATGTACTTCACTAGATCTTTTCCAAATATGGCTAGAGATTGTCTATGACTGCCCAAGGTCTCATTGGTGGATAACTTGAAGTAAGGGCTCCTAAACAAGTTACTGCAAGGTAAGGTAGGGTGTGAACTCACCTTAGTCCTTAGCAGAATAATAAAAGTAACTCTGTGTTTACTGCAGGCTTTTATGGCACATGGCTAAAAATTCACGTCTGCCTGTATCTTCCAGGACCTTGTTTTGACATGTGCAACCTGAATGCCTTTCTTAGCAGTTCCCCAATCTCGTTACTGAAAATGCAGTGTAATGGGTCCCTGACTGCCAGGTTATTTTAGGATGCTGCAGAGAGGCTGTGGCTGAAGATCTTGGACACACACTTGGACACACATATAAAAATGAGTAAATATTTGTTGGATTTGGATGATATAGCTTAGAAGGCCAACAATATAGAGACAAATTTTCAAAATTAATCTAAGGAAGATAAGAATTCAACATGCCTTCCTCCTGTTGTCTTTTTGCTGCATACAGGTTATGGTTGCACAATCATAAAGAAGCCTTGCATTTAAAGAAACTTTTTTTCATGCTTCTTGAAACTGCTTTGGTTCCAAATGTAGGTAGTCTGGTACATGAAAAGCATATGTTGCAATGGCATTTTCATATCACAAACACTGTAGCTGCATTCAGGAATCACCTGATTTAACAGTTAGTTAACGTTAAACAGGCTATTTACAAGTAAAATTGCAAGTTCTGGCAATGCACTTCTATTGATACACACCAGAACTTTCAAGTAGAGCGGAAAATATCTCAAGAACTAAAAAGTTAGGACGCACTAAATTCCTTCTCTCTTAGCAGTTCCACACTGCCATTCTGCTTCTAGCCCGATACCATAAATTCAAAGGATTTCTTCTTCTACATGACCGGAACACCTGACCTTGCAAGCTCCGCTGCACCGTCCTACCCGTGCATCAGACCCGCGTCAGAGCTCATGTGCTTGTTGATAGTCTGCTTCTTTCTTCAGCAGTCGGAGGTGTGATGGCATGGGCAGACACCGAGCTTCAGTGACTGGCTGGCAGGTCTCCCAGGCCATTCAACCCTAAGTTAAAGGTACACCAAGACATGAAAAGCTATTTCTGCTCACTGCAGCTATTAGGGTATTCTTATTATTAAACAGAAGCAGTTAATTTTCTCCTTAGTAACAGCAAGAAGTAGCCTGAGGATTAGCAGTTTTACAAAAGTTCAGTGGTTACTCACCTAACATGCACATGGGACCTAAGACGTGAGACTGCTTGGAAGTGACAGGTAGACTGAGAAATCAATAAGGAGGTGATGAATCTTGGGTGCATGCTAGATTTATGCATTAAGCCAGCCATTTGGGAACTATTTAAATCAATTCAAATTGTTCTGTCAACAGATGAAGATAGCAAGTAATCATTTGTGGTATGGCTGCTATTCAGGGAGCAGTTGGGTTCCTGTTTCCCTGTCACATGTAAAACTTCATTCTGAATTTGTGGGGAGAGGCATGAGCAGAAAAATCAACCTTCTGGGAATTTACTTTTTTAATAGCCTGTGAAAAGACTGAAAGGAGAGCTGTGGCAATCCTCTGCTCTCTGATGGCTTTCCCTTGGCCTCATTCCCCAAATAAGCCAGGTGGCTGTGGGAAAGACAGTTTAATGTCGCTTGGTTCTACATTTAGACATAGTTATGGAGCAAAAGTGATGCTATAAAAAGTTTTAACTTCAGTGAGAACTTTACATCTGCCACTTGTCTCCTAGGGTCCTCCAGAGCGCTGCACTTGCTCCCAAATCCCCCGTTCTCCCCTCACATGCAGAGCCTGAAGCAGAGGCTGTGCCCCAGCCACGCTGAGTTCATTGTGCAAGCCATGCACCTTGAGCAAACAGAGCAGGTATAGTTCCTCCCACCTGCTTTGGAGTGGCTTTTTGAGTTGTACTGGGAAGCCCTTTGAATTTTGGGCTTGTACTGTTTCATTTAGCTCTCAGAATAACTTGCATTCATTTCTAACGGCAGGATTGAACAGGACACACTATTAGCTAACCATGAAAATGTGCTAGACGTCCTCACTCCGTAATCACTGAAGGTTAAATAGCTGCCAGCCTCTCACCAGAAAGAAGAGGATGCTGCGAATTCCTGAGCAGCATCCGAGCTGACAAGCCTGGCTGCGGGGATGAGGAAGGGGTTCCTCTCAGGACTTGTTTCGGCTAACGCAGTGCGTAGGATGCTGCTGCTTGTACAGCCTGTGCCTGTTCCTCTCCTTCCTGGCGCCTTCAAGGCCAGCCTTTTGCCTTTTCCTCCACGTGGGTGAATGTTAAAGAAAGTGGTCAAGGAAAAGGAACAGCCCACATGTCTGAGGCTCTGGAGGATTTACTGCTCAGTTGCAAAGTGACTTTTAAACCGTGATTTTGTAAGTTCCTGGGTGGTCTGGCCTATTAGTGCTTTGAAGACTGCTATTGCAGCCGAACTAATTTTACTGTTAATATTAATTGTGTAGGGTTATTCACAGCCTTCCCATGCACCTCAGTTGTTTGCATTTCAAACTGAATTCCAAATTGTAATTTCGTTTTTCAAACAACAGGAGACCAAATCACATTTGGAGATTCATCATGTGATATGTTCAGCCCTCCTCTCTTATTTTGAAGCCACTGCTATGAGCAGTGCAAGGCTTTCCTACAAGGGGAGCATTCAGCAATGGTCAGCCTAGGCAATGTTGAGTCTAGTTTTGTGGGACAGGAATCTAGAAATTCAGCAAAACAGTTTCAAACTATGTTTGTATTAAAGCTGCCTTAGCACTGATCACTTTTAAACTTGTGTAAATACTTGTATCCATGTGACTGAGCAGTTATTAAGGGATCAGTACTCAACATGACAAATTTATAAATATATTTAGTGCTCTAAATATAATCGTATAATTGGCTGTTTTCAGCTTTTTTTTTTTTTTTTTTTTTTTTTTTTGGTGTAAGATTTATACGTGAGAGAAGAGCAAAGCTCACAACAGTGGTGTGATGCTGTTATGTGCCTTCAGCAATGTGGATATCCAGGCGTGACTTTTTGTGAGCACCGTGGGAACCAGTGAGGATAGCAGGCATTGCACAGAGACGTGTCTGTGCCCAGAGGCACCTTGCCTGGGTGACAAGGGAACTGTGGAGCAAGGTGGCCTCACAATAGCGGCATAGGTGTTATTTTCCAGGCTTTTGACCAGAAATCTTAAATATTCCTGTTAACTTTGAGAGGTGACAACTAACCTTGTTTTGGATGACCTGTCCCCAAAATGAATGACACAGATAATTTCTACATACTGTCTTTGCAAGGATCAGTGCTGGGAAATTCTGGAAAACCAGTTTTGTGAGAAACACTAAGTATATAAAGGAGGGTCATTTTGACATTGCATACCCAAGACAGGCACTGTTAGTTCCCCTGGCAGGAGGTAAAGACAGGATTTCATTCTGCTGAACCTGGAAGAAGGCTCATCTTCCTTAACACGAGAGAAAAAGAAAGGGCAAAATAAACAGTTTACTGCAGCTTTAATATACATAAATGTGAGGGATTTATTGAAGTTTGTATTTCTTTTCTGCCACCAAAGGATTTAACACCATTGTCACAGTTGCTTTGTTTTGTAGCTAAGGTTGTCTTGGTTATGAGCCTGCAATTCAGGTTGGAGCCTGGATCAAGCCAACATTCACTCACAGTGATGTCTGTAAAACGATAAAGAGAGGTAGGAGTGCAACTGTGCAAACCCCTGCTAGGATGGCTCCTGAGCGTTGCTGACAACTTACTGTTATTCTTCTGTATCCAGCTGATAGAGACATCATTTCTTGAGGTTACTATTATATTTTGATTTCTCAACCATATTATTTTCTTCTAGGGGGATGTCATTAGAGTGTTATGGTCAAGAAAATCACCTTCCTTTGACCTAGGGACTGCTTTGTTGCCCCTTGCTAGGGCTGGTGTTCACGTGTTGGTGCTAACTGGGCTGTTTGATTGTGGAGCACCTCTGGCACGTGGAAAGGTTCTTTAGAAGAGGGCAGCTACTTACCCCACTACCACCCCTATGTCAATGCAGATAAACAGATAAACAGTGCTTTCAATATCTACTGGAAGCAGAGATGGGGAGAGGTGAAGGAAGCGTTGCTGTAGGTGCCCCTGCTTGAGAAGGAGGGTTAGTCTAGGTGATCTCCAGAGGTCCCTTCCAACGTCAACCGTTCTGTGATTCTGTGAAAGGAACATGACCACAGTTATTCAGAGAGATAATAACAGGCTCATTACAAAATAACAAATATTATATAATGACACTTAATATTTGTATTTAACATCTGCCAAATAAACAAACAAACAAAGAGATAAAATCCAAAGGCATCGGCAGACCTGGCACTAAGTAGTCTCTCTGCTTACTAGTAATCTCACAGGCACCTGCAAATACCCAGGCAAAAAACAAACTTAATATGTTTGCACTATGTCTTTTGAAAAATAAATTTTCTTTCTTGTCATTCCCACTCCCTCAGACACATAAGTTTCTTGCATATTTCTTACTGTATTGACATTTGTACTCTGCTTCCAAAGAGGAGAAAATCTTCTTAATTTTTCAAAATAGTGACTGTAATAAAGATACTTGTAAATGAAATATGTTTTAATCACCAAAGAGAAAATCATTCTAGTCACCTACAATAACTATACTTCAATGTAAGCAATTAAATTTCACTAGAGACTTAGTTTATATAAGACAGGATTTTTCAGCTAAGTGGTTTGGTTGTGAGAGTAGGTGCTATTAAATATGTGCAGTTTATCCAATGAGAAAGCAAAAGATATTTCTTATGCTACTGTTTAGATATATAAGCAATAGCAGAAAATAAATATGCAATATTTCACAAAAGTGAAATAAGTGAAGCTACTTTTTTCATATTTAATGAGAACTTTGGCATAACAAAATAAATCTATATCAAAACATCATAAAAAATCTCACTGTTATTTGGTATTACCATCCAAGTAAACAATCCCAAGGTAAGTCTGAGCAGAGCCTTTCCAGCAGAATGCAGAAGGAAAGAATACAGAGAAACCTCTGGTAGCCCGGAGATATGAATTTATGTGTACGGGTTTGGCTGGAGATAATCTATTTAAAGAAGGCATCTGGTAGTTAACTATGAAGTGAGATCATTCAACTTCAGGTATGCAGAAACCATGGCAAAACAGCCATGGGGACTTGTGCTAAAACACAACTTCGCTAGGGGCAACAGGATTCTTATTTCCCAGTGTAAGGGAGGGCAATTTGTCAGCTGGACATGTGTAAGTAAACCAGCTCCGTTCCCCTTTGTCGTGCACATTTTCACAGGAAGGAGGAGAGAAATGTTGTCCTCACGAGTAGCAATTCCAATTGCCTTGTTACGGAGCATATATCACTGTGCCAAAGGGTTGTGCAAAACCACACAGCCAGGAACTGCTAACTTAAGGGCCTGGAGGGACAGATGTGAGATGCTTAGTCTTCATAAACCCTGTCAAACCTTAATTTTCAACATTTGTAAGCTAAACATCAAACACATGTTTCTTTGATTGCTTCCCATCCTAGAAAATGTGTGGTAAGCAAGACGCTTGACGCATTTATTGCTAATAGCAAGGTATGTGTAAGTGGCAAATGTGCAGTTGCTGTGACTCCCATCAACTTCAGATACTATGCAGAGATGCCTGAGCCAGTCCAGCAGGAAATATTGTCATTTAGTGACCTGAAGGTAGCACCTTGAATTTCAAATCCCTCTTTGAGAATCATGACCATCCTGGTACTTTCGTGAACCTGCTTTATGAAGATGGCAGAGAAGAAATTCAATGAGTTGGACAGAAAACTGCTGTCAAGTGAGAAATTTCACTATTGCCCCAAACTGGGTCAAAAAATATAATCTATATTATTCTCCACATGAAAGAAAATATTTGTTTCTAAAAGTGGAACTGAAATGGTCAGCTATCTCTGACCTTATTGTTAGCATCCATTACACAATATATTGTAGAGAAATGAAAGTTGCCATGCTGGCACGAAATGTTCTGGTTTCTTGAAAACAAAACATGTCTCTTGTTCCCTAGAACTGGCAATATTGTCAGTCTTGTAGAGCATCTCAATTCAGTGCTGCTGAATTCAATAACACTCACAAATGGAAAACTACCATCTGAAAATTTTCAGCTATGGTTAACCATCAATATTTCCCATTGATTAAGGATTCTTTGATACTAAGGCGTTGTGGCATTTAATATCCTTTCATCTGAAAAGAAACACACACAAGAGAGATTAATTTGTTGTCCTTTCATACTACCAATTCACCCTGTCACTCCTCTTCAAGTCTGTCATTTGTTTCTCTTTTTAATATTTTATACATTGAACACGTCTGGAGATGGGATGCTTTTCTTACAGACCAAGATTTTCAGGAGGTTATGGAGATTTCTAAATACTATGGAGAGCAAATGACATATAGCTTAGCATGATGGGATTTTTCAGTAGGTGCTCTGCACTTCAGGACAGACAAGGTAGCTAAAAGGAACAACAAAAAATGGAAACAAATTGTATTCAGCTTTGTAAGTCTTAGATGGTCTTTATTTGCAAAGCCAACATAAGTGCTCAGAATTTGCTTGGGCTAAACAGAAACAGCATCTGTGATAATTTCAACCCCTGAAACATCCCTATTCTGCTGACATGAGGAATAGACACCTGTCCAAGAGGAAGTACTGTTTCTTGCAATCACTAGAAGAGATGATTGATAGCAAACCCTGCAAGAACAGAAATTTGCTTTCAGCCAATGCTACGTGTTTTAGGAGATAATGGCATTTAGCTGGCCAGAATCAAGGCTGTGAAAGAAAGATCTTGCCCTGCAGTGTAGTAATTCTGCCCCGTTTCTTAATGTGAGTCAGGCGCATTCAGATTTCTGGCGTGAGCTGATGTTCTCCCAGAAGGTCTATTCTAAGCTCCCTGTGCAACAAAATCAGAGCTGTGCATATGTCAGTGTATTAAAGGTTCTGCATGCCGTGAAACCCAGTTAAGGGAGTTTCTCACAGACTCCCATGGTTTTCTATTTGGAGTTCCAGCAACGCTGCAGTGGCATAAGTCTGATGAGAAGCATGGCTTTGATTTTAGCTGACAAGGAATAGAGGTTTAAGCCAGATTTCCCTCTCCTTAAGCATAATTTAGCAGATCGCTGTTCACTCTTGTTATTTCAGTGCTACGGACATTAAGAGCATCAAATGAAATATCAGAGCTGCAAAATTACAAACTCTTTCTGGAATTTAAAACATTTCCAAACAATAAAGGGTGAATGTTCAGGATGATGCTGTTGTACAGGTCACAAATAATGGCATATAGGGAATTATATCACACACTGGTATTATAGATATCATAGACATTTACAGGTCGCCTTTAATTAATGTAAGCACACAGTTTCAGAATTTCACTTTAATTTTTGGTGTCCATTAACAGTTCACGCAAGCCTATTTTTCCCAGAAAGATCTTTTCAACTGAACAACAGCTTGATTGGCCAATATGTGTTAGAAGACCATTGCTCCATGTCAAAGACATTTGAGTGTCAAGTGAGACAAAACATGCTGCTGCTATGTGCATGAGTTTGCTAGCATTTTATAACAAATATTTATAGGTCATTTGGTTTATCTGCTTCTGCAGCTTCATCGCATCATGTGGTAGAAGACTCTGCAATATTAGGAGTGGACACTAAAAGGATTCATTCAGAGAAAGAAGTGACAATAAAGCAAAATTGTCATCATGTTGCCCTTTGATATGTCTCAAGCCAGCTCCAGATGAGTAAACTCTTACAGCTGAGTATCCTTTTTTTTATCTTACCCACTTACATCTTCTGCACATGGTTCCTCTATCTGACAACAACAATTTCACCCAGGATCATAATTTCAGAAAACAGGTTCTTGTCTATCACAAAATGTGCAGAAACTTTTCAGGGAGAGATAGCTTCCCTGGCCATATAAACGTCATTTTTCACACAGACATCACAAGACATATATGGATGAGCCAAAGGGAGACAGAGCTTGGCAAGTGTTTCATAGGATAGGAAAATGGTTCCTCAAGAGTCCCGTGGCTTTGATTAATTTGTTAAAGTAATGACAGGGAAATGGAGACCTCCTCTTGTAAGAGTAGTACTAGAAGCACAGAAACACTTTAATAGTAAGAAGATGGAGTAATAAAAGGCATCTAGTGAGTAATATCTGCCCAGAGCTGCAACACTTGCAAATGAGATGAAATAATTAATCCCATTTACAAAGGATTTAGAGAATTACTAATCTGTTAAAAAGATTTGCCAGCAGTTCATATTTGGCCTGAAAGCAAAAGACTGAACTTTCTCACAGTAGTTGACTTTCAAAAATCATTTAAGGTCCTTGAAAACCATAATTAATCTGAAGCCCAGAAAAATTAATACTGTTGGAAAGACCAAACTCTAATTAAAAAGCAACAATCATATTTGCATTCTAACTAATTTCTTTCTCAGTATTGTTCAGTCCTCACGCAAGAAGGACTGTGTAATAGCAAATACACTAGTCAACAGGGTTGTTCTCAAAAAAGCTCAAAAGTTATTAACTACACCCATTTAAAAGCATTTAAGGCTCAGAATAAACTGAATCTGAATAAACTGAATAAAATAAGACTTCATTCTGAAGTCATTAAATGACTTTCCTCTGTTTCACCTGGAGCAATCAATAATACATCATTCTTAATGGCCTGTACTTTCTCGCTCTGGCATCTTACACATCTGAAAACCACCAAAGTACCAAAACCAGTCTTATTACAACTAAACTGAATGAACTTCTGCACTCTAAGGAGCAATGCATATTATTAATCACTAATGTAGACATCAATTACATGCAATGAGAAGCATATTCTGGTCACTTTACATATGTGAACTGGATGAATTTAACAGTCAATAATTTGCAAAATTTGGCCAACAGTGAAATCTAGATCAGAAGCATGATGTCAGATAAAATGGATTAAAACTCATTAACTGGACTCTAGCTGCCAGGCATAATACTGTGCTTTTAATAAGCACTTTTCTGCCTAACAATGCCATAAACAGGGTAGTATTTTACTTTTAGAATTAATGAAATAGCCTGCACCAATACAAATAGGAATGCATCATTATTTTTGCAGTCATTTTATTAATGAAGAAACTCCAGTACTATTTAAAAGACTACACCAAACCACAAGGGACAACTCCATCAGATGTAGACTATGTTGACTAGAAATGTCCCTTGGTTTCAGTCTCATGCTAAGGTAAGTGGACTTCTCTTTAAAGTTATTTAATGTTCTTTGTTTATCTTTCCCACCTACAGCCCTTTAGAAACATCCCAAATAGCCAGAGATAGAGGAGAATAAGCAGAAATATGCTCATTTGCTTTTGTATTCCAGTCATTGTTACGAGCTTGATCTATAGAGCTTTAATTTCCTATTTATACTCTACTTATATTCCTACTTCCTACTTATACTCCTACTTATACTTTATAAATATAAAAACTTTATATTTATATACAAAATATATACTATATATTTTATATTATATATATTTTATATATATATTTTCTGTTGGAGTATCAATGGGATGTATAGCCTTCTGTAAAACTGTTTGCAGTCCATCTGAGAGGGGAACAGAGAACAGGACTCAGTCTTATCAAGCAGATTCATAAACAAAGATTCATAAACAGAAGGCAGAATACAAGAGCTAAGCTTGCTCCAGGAATCTGTGCAGCCAGGACTTATGCAGCAGATAACCCCAGCTGACCTTTCTGGCATTCAAAGGGTAATAGCTTTGCTGAGATGAACTGGTATTGAACCATTTTTCCAGTATGTGTCAGGCAAAACAAACTCGTAGTTGACACCATCTCTGCATGTCTGTCTTCATCCTACACAGCTGCTGCAGAAGCAGACGAGCTGAGACCAACCGCAAGGAAATGCCGTGCTGCTTTTGTTCAAATTCTACTACCTCCCTCTTTCATTATATCTGAATAATATCTTGTTCTAAATCCATCTGATGGGGGATGGGAAAAGTAATTAACCTTTAAAACTTTAGTGCCATAGTGTAATTGCTGTCCCCTTTCTCCTTTCATGACCACCTCAAATGCATGCCATTAAAATCTC
This sequence comes from Nothoprocta perdicaria, assembly GCF_003342845.1. Classification (NCBI taxonomy): domain Eukaryota; kingdom Metazoa; phylum Chordata; class Aves; order Tinamiformes; family Tinamidae; genus Nothoprocta; species Nothoprocta perdicaria. Next base: position 9,258,925 of record NW_020454093.1, on the reverse strand, counting down.
TTTAGTACAACAGAATTTATTTCTAGCTTACTCAAATGCAAACAACTTCAAAGACAGGTAGGATTCTCGGTGCCAGCAGTGCAGTTATTTCTCAGTTGTTTGCAAACCCCAAGTGCTTTAAAGCAAAAGAATTAATGGTTAACTGCCTTTGAAATCTTGTGTTGCCTAGGGTATTGCTTTTATCAGATATAAGACAGTGCATATGTCATTACAACACGGCAATTATCTGACCTCTGGCTGAAAACAAGAAATCACTATTTTCCTTACAACCTCAGAGAATAAATATATTGCCCTCTGAAAAAATATACTTAATGCTCAGCCTCAGTTGCAGCCCTAGACACAAGTCCACCATATGCTTTCTCTGTTTTTATTACTGCTATTTTTGTATTTTGGGAAATGCCCAAAATAAACATGTAGATCTTTGTCCTGGTAAGGTTTGGAAGTGGCAAAAGCTGACACTAACAGCTTCTGCCTTTGGGGCAAATTAACAGGGTCACACCATGGAAACTTTTGATCTACTGTGAATTTAAATATACCCACTGTGCCATATCCATAACTGTTACTTGATACAAAAATAAACATGAGCTTCCTGACTCTGGGACACCCTCTAGAAGATAGTTTCTGTGAAAGCTGAGTGCACTGAGCCCAATAAATGGTCAGTTTTTTAATAATACTCTATTGCAATTCTGCTGTCACTTGCTGAACAAAAAGGGTTGAAGGAATAGGTACCTTCTGAAAAATATCCTGGGATGAAAAGCTATGTTGTCTGTCCAGTATAGGTAGGTCATGCCGAACCATTGGCAATTAGGTGCTCATGAGCTGGCAAATTCCTGAGCTGGTCCTGTGTGTCACCAGCTCAGGCAGGTTCTGTGCCTGTGCATTCACCTGCCTGGCATTGGCCAAGGGCATCTGAGCAAACTCCCTCCAGCCCTCAGTGGCGTTTAGGGCCAAGAAGGCCAATGGGATCCTGGGGTGCATTAAGAAGAGCATCTCCAGCAGGTTGATGGAGGTGATCGTCCTCCTTTCCTCAGCCCTGGTGAGGCCATATCTGGAGCACTGTGTGCAGTTCTGGGCTCCCCAGTACAAGAGGGAGGTGGATCTGCTGGAGAGAGTCCAGCGCAGGGCTACGAGGATGATCAGGGGCCTGGAACATCTGCCCTATGAGCAAAGGCTGAGAGAGCTGGGCCTGTTCAGCCTGGAGAAGAGGAGGCTGAGGGGGGATCTAATCAATATACATAAATACCTCAAGGGAGGGAGTGAGGAGGATGGGGCTGGCCATATCCACAGCACTCCAATGACAGCATATTAATGCCATATGAAAGCATCAGCACACCTTTTAGTAATTGTATCTATGTATCATACAAAGTTTTCCATTAGCAGATTGCAGAGAACGCTGGAGCATGGTTTCTATCCAGGCATAAAGAGCTGCAGTGAGTAGGCTAAGGCAATGGTGGAGACAGAAATACAGCCCTGAGAGACCAAGTTTCCTGCAACCCTTGCTTCCATACAGGACATTGCCTCCATTATCTGGGATTTAGCTGTTGGTGGCAGATGGCTGCAGAGTTCACGCGTGCACTTAGAGTTATCACCTACATCCTTCCTTTCCCACTGAAACTTCCAAAATACGCCTCTGAACTGTGCTTCACTTTTAAAGTGTTTGTCTATGGCTTAACGACTCCTTATCTGTGGTTTACAAGATCCCTACCTGCCTTATCGTGCGGAAGGATGCCTTTGCAGCCTTTTATGGGAATCCTGGATGCTTCCTCCCACACAGAGCTAGGTGCATTTACAGGGTGAGGCTGTAAAATGCCTAAAACAACTCACACCATCGTTCTCATGCTGGAGGGCAGGAGCCGGTTCCGCGGCTCTCAGGACCTTACCCTTCCTCTGCACATAAACAGGATGTGGGTCTAGGGCTGCAGGTAGGAAGGTGAATCACCACCAAGAGATCTGGCATCGGACCGCGAGGTAGCAAAGGCAGCCTCCTCCCCGCCCTATTGCATAGTGATACCAAAATAGGGGCACCAGGGTCAGGCAGACATGGAGACCCTGTTGGGCACGAGATCCTTGGGTGTTTGTGCATGGCGCTGCCAGCCCTCGCCGCGCTTTCGTCGCTCCGGGCTGTGCTAAATGGCGCTCCCCACAGCCCCCCACGCGGCCCCCCTTTCCACCTTGCACTTCTTCTGCGAAGCCACATGCAACTTGCCCGTCTCTGTGTGAGGCCAAGGCACACGTCTGAGGGGACAACTGCGCCCTGCGGATTCCCTTGCAGAGCAGGGAAAACAGTCCTCTGCAGAGGGGGTTTTTCGACGCGCGGTGTGGTTACGCCAAAACGCCTCAGCAGATTCTCCTGTCCTCGCTTTTGTGCTGAACTCATTATGCTGTTGAAGTCTGTTACTGTTGTTTTCAGGGAAGCCATGGAATAAACTAGATAATTGAAGCCATAGAAGTGGCACATGTCCCGTGTCCTATTCACCTTCTCTTCCTGCCCTAGGAAGGATGTGGGTTGATCTTGAGAGGAAAGGCATCAGATCAGTTCTGTTTCTTTCTTCTTCCAAAATCAGCTGCTAAGCGAAATAACAAAGTGTGCACAGGAATACTAACAGAGCTTTGTTTTTCCTCCTCGTTAAAAGCCAGCAGCTGTTTAGTGTTCCACAGAGCAAGATAAGCAATGTGACATTTGTGGCCATTCACTTGCATTGATTTGTTTTAGTTTATTGTGTTCCCAACTGAATTTCTTAGTGCTTTGGACCTGGAAAAAAGCCCAAAGAATATCAAAGTGATAAAATTGTTAAGAAGAAAAAAAAATCGAGTAAACAAATCGTGAGTTAATAGTTCTTCTATAAAGTGGCTTTGCTGACAAAAGAATTAGAGCAAGATGATCTTGGCAAGCAGGATGTTGTGTTAGCTGTGCAAATTTTTTATTTGCTCGTATCCAGTCCCTTAATAGTTGGGTGGGATCTTCATGGAAAGAATCATTTACAGGTTGGAAAAAAGATGACTTATTTTTAATTGCACAGAACTTGAATTGAAATCTTTCAGTATTCCAGATTATATTTTTCTGTTTAGCTTCTATCTCCAACTCCCTTTTGATTTTCCAGACTTTTTACTATTATTATTATTTTATATTTTGCCAGATTCACTTCAGTGATTCCTTCTTCAGGACAGATGTGTCTTCCCCTTTGGCAGTTCTTTGTTATAAATTAAGACTGTGGGCGGGAATGAAAGATCTCACATCCTCAGTCATGGCTTTAATTTTGGAGCTTTATAAATTTCTTGAGACTCCTTATACGGTAGTTAGCATTTCTGGTACAGTCCCTGCATCCCAGTGCATCCCCAGTGCTCCTAGCTTCATAGGCAAGGTGAGGACACATTTCCACAGAGCTTTGACTAAACCTTCTAGAGACAAATGTTCAGTGCCCTGAATATTACACAGGAGATGCCCAGAGTCTCCAGATTGGTTGAGAATGTATTTTGGCAAGCAGTGCTCAGGGGAAGTGTGCAAACCAAATGCCAGCTTTACAGCATCAGCATCCCTGATGTCTGCACCCCTAGCACCTCACCCAATAATATGCACATCTTATCAGTCTCAGTCCAGCACCAATTCAGACTTAATGAGAAGGAAAAGATGAGGGAAATCTGAAGAAATCCCATTCCTTTACCAGCATCTCCTACTTCCATGCTCCCACCTGAGGACCAAACACAACCACTCTGCTCCTGCTCACACTGTGGCTGGAGTCACTTAGTCCTGATCCAGTAAACACCTCAGCACTTGCTAGTTTGCATCCAACACATATGAGCAGGTCTAAGCTGTACTTCTCCTGGCATCTTTGAATCAGTAAGGCCAAAATTTCAGAGTGCAACATAACCTACTTCCCCCATAACATGAGTCACTGGAATTAGAATGGGCTAGAGAGCCAAAGTAAAAAAAACTTAAAAAATCTCCCCAAACCTGCAAAGTTCACAAAGAAAAGAAAAGCCCTAATCAGTGTAACTTCTGAGCAGTACACTTGTGAGGGATTGAGCAACGACTGACTTCCATGTAGATGCTTTTCCAGCCCCTATTTCACCAGCATGCTATGCAAGCTGAAATGGGCCCATATTGGCCCCAGAGCCACAGAGGAGAGCGTGGCTCCTGATTATGTTTATCCTGAGCACAGAAGGTTGTTTACAGAGATATAAACTGAAGATATTTTCAGTAATGCTGCTCTCTCAGCTAGGAAAAAATTGCAGAGTCCCAGCGCTCACTGAAACTCTCTTGCTGAATCCCAGTTAATGCACTGGCCTAGACATTTTTTAAGCTCTGTTTATATACTCCTTGTTATAAGAGCAGTGGCAAACACCAAAAAATATATATTTTTTGAGGGAATTATTGTTCTCCAATCAAGACCATGTCATTGTTTGTAGTCAGTTTTTGGACTCGTGCTTTACAGTACCATCTGAAGCATGTCAGAAAAGTACTGCCTATCATTTCATATCATACCAAGAATGAACCTACTGATATGAAAAAGGCACAATGTGAGCTATTTTTTCCTACAGTACTACATACACAGCCCTGCATAGAGCAAAAGAACAGGAAGGGAGCAGGCTCATTACTTTGACCCAGATTAAATACTATTTTTTCAGAAAGAAACCAGTGTCTCTGGCAATTTCTACTGTAACCAGAGAAAAGTTGTAGTGCTTATGCATTTGTCCTGTGGTAGTGAACAGAGTCCCCCTCCCTCTCATCCTCTCTCCAGTGTGGGAGCTGAGATGATCATCACTTGTATTCTCTGCTGCAAACTATCTCCATCCTCACTAGCTACGAGATTCCACAGTGATTTGATCCTCCATGAGGAAGATCCTGACTAAATAAGAAAAAAAGACCTACTAACATAAAAATTAAGTACACAGGCAGATGGCTTTAGCCTTATGACATCAATGACTATATTTTGCTGTAATTCTGGAGATTATGACTTATGACTGAGTATGGATAGTCCCTTTTCTTGGTGAAAATGACACCCAAGAAATGTCTTTTCCTTTCTACCGACTATAATGCCCATAGTGGCTAAAGCAAGCACGGGTCTTGTGCTTTGGAACTCAAGATTCTCTGAGGGAGGAAGCAGTGAGCAGAGGAACAATCATTAAATTATAATAATTCCAATTAAAAAAAGAGTGTTGAAAATGCTAAGGCTAAATCAATAAAATGTTGCCATTCTGAACTTGCACATAACCAGAAACAGCAATGCAGAAAGGAGGGAACTGCTTTGTTCATCTCAGAAGAGGTTTAAAGTAAGATCCTAACAACAATAATTTAAATGCCAGCACATTTACTAACTTGATTAAAACCTAGAGAGGAATTGATCTCATTGTGAATATTTTCACAATCCCATCTTTTAAACATAGGAGAACTTGATCAGAAAAGAAGTACAGAAAATGAAAAGATTCTTGTAAAATTCATAAAAAAAAATATATGAAGGAGTAAAGCAGATTTCCAAATAATGAGGATATGAAAATACACAGGAAGCAAATTGGTCGCCTCACTCAACTCACTTGTGTTATATTTATGTTTCTATTCCTATCTCTTCACACAGTAGCAGAGAGAAGGAAAAATCACAAAACAATTGTATTTGAAGAGAAAATACTGTTTTAAAATCAGTCTGAGTCTTGAGACCACGAAGTCTCAATTTTGTCCCAAAACGAAATGAAAAACTAATTGAAGAAACCTTGAAATCTTCTTTGAAATTGAATTCTTGTTTTCTAGCCAGTCTTGCTACCTATAGTCCTTGTACCAAGGTAGGCAAAATGTTATGAATGTAAGAATGGATTGCATCCAAGTGATCAGAGGGCCAGGAGCATGTAAAGAACAGCCTGTCTGAGCCAAGAGAAAAAAAAGGAGTGTTTTAATGCAAAGTCACCTGCATGTGTTTCTCTCCTCTTCCCTTTGATGTTTAGGGGATGTGTTGCCCTATTAGAAATGCAAGCCAAGACAGGTTCTTTTTCACAGGCTTCAGAAGAATGGACCCAGGCACTGCTTTTGCTGTCTGTTTCCTATGCTAAAAAAAGAGCAAAAGCAGTTAGCAAGTTTTGCTTCTGGTGCTTCTCGGTCTATACCACGTCCCAGAGGATGGCTTGTGATGAAGGAACAGGAGCAGCTCTGGACACAGATCTGGGGAAATATAGAGACAACATCTGAGCCCGCAAGGACCGGGTTAGAAAAGCCAAAGCTCATCTCCTGATGACTCTGGAGAGGGACATGAAGGACTTTTCAGAATATTTCAGAATATTTCAGAATATTTCAGAATATTTCAGAATATTTCAGAATATTTCAGAATATTTCAGAATATTTCAGAATATTTCAGAATATTTAAGGTTGGAAGGGACCTCTACAGATCATCTAGTCCAACCTTCCTGCTCAAGCAGGCACACCTAGAGCATGTGGCACAGGGTGGCATCCAGGCGGGTTTTGAAGACCTCCAGAGTAGGAGACTCCACAACCTCCCTGGGCAGCCTGTTCCACTGCTCTGTTACCCTAACAGTAAAGAAGTTGCTCCTCACCTGGAGACGGAACTTCTTATGCTTCAGTTTGTGGCCATTACCCCTCGTCCTATCGCTGGCCACCAGTGAGAACAGCCTGTCCCCTTCCTCCCTGCATTCTCCCTTCCTGAACTTATACATATTAATCATATCCCCTCTGAGCCGTCTCTTCTCCAGGGAAAAAAGGCCCAGCTCACTCAGCCTCTCTTCATACGAGAGATGTTCCATTCCCTTAATCATCCTGGTTGCCCTTCTCTGGACCCTCTCCAGAAGCTCCACGTCCTTCCTATACTGGGGTGCCCAGAACTGCACACAGTACTCCAGGTGCGGCCTCACCAGAGCTGAGTAGAGGGGCAGAATCACCTCCCTTGACCTGCTGGCAACGCTCCTCCTGATGCAGGCCAGGATCCCATTGGCCTTCTTGGCCACGAGGGCACACTGCTGACTCATGGTTAACTTAGTGTCAACCAGGACTCCCAGGTCCCTCTCCGTGGAGGTGCTTTCCAGCAGGTCGACCCCTAATCTGTACTGATGCCTGGGGTTATTCCTCCCCAGGTGCAGGACCCTGCACTTGTCCTTATTGAACCTCATGAGGTTCCTCTCTGCCCAACTCTCCAGCCTGTCCAGGTCCCTCTGGATGGCAGCACAGCCCTCCGGAGTGTCGGCCACTCCACCCAGCTTGGTGTCATCCGCAAACTTGCTCAGGGTGCATTCCGTGCCCTCGTCCATGCTGACATGTATATCAGCAGCAAAAAGATGACTAGGGAAAATGCCAGCCATCTGTTGAATGGTTCAAAGGGCCCTGGTGACACCAAAAAAGACCAAGGTACTCAATGCCTTCTTTTATTGGTCTGTACTGGCAAGACCAGATTCAGGAATCTAAGATCCCAGAGAGCAGTGGGAAGATGATGGAGTAAATAATCTTGGAAAGCACTTCCATACATGTTTAGGATGATTGGAAACAGCCAATAAGTTGGCAAAATTATGCTTAACCAACACGATACCCTTCTCAGACTAGCTGAATGCCTCAGTCATTAAATATTTCTGTTGTAAATATTTAAAACCTGACTGAACAAGACCTTGAGTTGACTCAGGAGAGTTGAACTTGGTGATCTCCAGAGGCCCCTTCCAGCCCCAACTATTCTCTGACTGTCTGAAATGAGCTGAAAGCAGTCCAAGTCTGGTCTACTGATAGCTTTTGCTCCCCATTACAATGACTTAGCACCTTTGCGTCTTCCACAGTTACAAGAGAGGAAAAAAATCTTACAGGATGCAGAGTCTTTCAATCTCTGCTGTGCTGGGCTGCCATCAGGAACATTAAAGAAATTATCAATATTTAACATCACTATTTGAGAGTAAGCTTTGTAATCTTCTTGCTGTCTATCATACTTCTTTGAACTAAGTGTATTAGAACTAAGTACTTTTTTGCTTTTGCAGAGAAAAGAAAAGATTTTGCTTGATTAGAATAGAATAGCTTTTAATTTTTCACGTCCTATGACCTGCAAATGACCTACTTCACAAAAGTGACTGGATGCTGTTCACAGCCATCACATGATGGCTAAGTAGCAGCTTATTTTAATTTTCAAAAGTGTGTCAGTTTAGTGCTTTGCAAAAGTGCAGGAGTGCTCATCTTGAGCATCAAGAAGATGGTTTGGACTTTCACCTAGGATCTTTTTTTTAGAGGCATAAATCAGTCCCAGCTTTAGGACCATCAGATCTTATGCATATGTTAAATTCTACCATTTCAAATATAGGATATTTGACTAGACACACTACTTATGACCTCTCTGTAGTTTCAAAAACTATGGAGTTTCTAAAAACTAATTACATTTTGCATTTCATTAACTAGCTTCCCAGCTTCTTAGTCTCTCACTAAAGGTATTCCTGTTAAGTCAGTTGATAAATATCAGAATAATTCCAGTACTTTGAAAACCTGAGAAGACACACCTGGCAACAAGACTCTCTAAATTGAAAAGAGTTAAAAGTTATGAGCTGTTATTTTAAAATTTGCCTACTCCCACTTCAGTAATGCAGCTTTAATGCCAAAAGAGAGGGATTAAAAAGGTAGATGTCTAAAAGAGACATGATTTAATAATTCTATGTGGAAGAAATAATGGAGACATATTTCTTTACCTCATCCAGATAGAGATTCTCAGTTTGGATCCTCTTTTGGCAAATAATTGACACATATTTAATGTAACCATCTCCTCCTCCTTTCTCCTGCTTAATTCTGCCTAATCATAGCCAGGGTACACAAGTTTTCCCTAAACAAACCAACCATAGTTCATCATACCTAACTAGTCAGGATCAGATATATGCCATATATTCCAAATCTTACAAATATGAGAACAAACTGAGGGTAAGTCATCACACTTTCTTGCTGCTTCTGTCCTACCTATTACTCTTGAGGAGCAGTTTCACTTTCAGCAGGACATTAGTTTCCATTTCCCTCCCTTGCCCCAAAGCTATACGGATTCCAGATTTAATTTACCCCATTCTTGCTCACAAATATAGCCGTAACAACAGATGAGCACATCTTTACTCTTACAAACAAAACCCTTGGAGAGGCATTTTCCTCTCCTACTTCTAAGGTCACCACTAGCATTCCACCACAATTACAGCGTCGCAGGGGTGGCTCTCGTTTCTGCTTTATGTTCTCCTGCTGCTGCTGCAGAGCAGGATTTAGCTACCTCTGCGGCTCTGGGACTTTGTGCGTCTTCAATTTATGGCTGCCCCAAGGCTGCCTTGCATTTCAGGGCCACCCAAACCTTCCTAAGCAGTGGCAGATGCAATCTCCCTTCCAACTGCAGGGCCTGAAATAGCTCTATACTGTAAAAGCATCCTTGCAAATGCACTGCATGAGTCAGATAGCGCTGGGCAGAACGTTTTAGTTTATGAAAGAAATAACACTGACTGCTCCCTGCAACAAGGGACTAGCCCAGCAATATACTCAATGTGCAGGGATGAAATGCAAAAAGGAAGAGTTCCAAATCTCATCTATTTTCAGATTTCAGGTACTTCTTCAGACATTCTCCAGCTTCTTTGATGTAATGCAGCAGAAGCACACTGTGGTCCTGGCCAGGGAGCTGCTGGCTGGCCCCAGCCCTCCAGCCAGGAGCATTCTCGACCACTGAAGTCAATGCATTTGCAGCCTTTCATCACCTCCCTGGGGGGACAGTCACAGATAGGAGTCACATGAGAACAGGCACTTTTCACATGCATCCTTCAGCAGAATCCCAGCTCCTTTAGGAAGCTCCTTTGGCAGCACATGTCAACTATACCTTTGCAAAGACAGAGACAGCTGCAGTTCGCAATGATATAAAAGTGTTTTAAAAGTAGCTGCATTTTAAACATATCTAGCCTGAGAAAGACCTAAGGAGGGTATGGTATGTAAGCACACCCTGGACCTTACATCCACTTGAATTTTTAAAAAGTTCTGTTTTTTTCCCTCAAAAAAATGCTCGCAATAATAACCAAAAAAAAAAAAAAAAAAAAAANGAATTTTTAAAAAGTTCTGTTTTTTTCCCTCAAAAAAATGCTCGCAAAAATAACCAAAAAAAAAAAAAAAAAAAAAAAAAAAAAGACCCAAACTACCCTATTTACTAGCAGACATTAAAAAAAAAACCACTGCAAAAGCACTTTGCAAATACTGAAGGCTCTAGACTAAATTGTTTGGCACGACCTAAGGCCATCAGTGCACTCAAAGAAATGGGCTCTGCGATGATCCCTCATTAAGCGCCACCTAACAGTTGGGAGCCAGTTGGAGAGGGTTTAGCATGCATGTAAATGAGGAGGGAGGGACATACGGGAATGAGGTTGTGCAGCATATTTGTTTTGTTCTGACTTCTTTCCAGACATATTTCAGTTTACATAAATATTTGAAGGCTGGCTCAGACAGGATTTGCAGCACAATAGTATCAGGAATGCCTTTGCAAAAACGTTGATATGCTCTAAATTAGTCCCGAGGAGGGAGAGGGCGAACGAAGCTTTTCCAACGTGTGCATTTGAGCCCCACTCGGGACTGAATCATTCACCGGCGCGGGCGACTGGCTCCCCCGGCAGCCTCCCCTTTTCTCCGCCTGCCCTCCCTCCGCGTCCCCCGGGAGCACCGGGAAGGCGGGGGGACCCACCCTGCGTGGGCGGCTTCCCGCGCGCTTGGACGCTCTCCCGGCACTGCCGGAGCTGGCACTGAGCAGCGGATCTGCCACGGGGGCAAAAGCCCTTGGAGGACGACGGGCCCTCGCAGGCAGCGCGAGGCAGAGCAAGGCGCTTGCAGCCGAGCCCTGCGCATGGGCCACGAGAGGGGCTTGCAAAAGCAGAAATTCCCTTTTTTTTTTGGCTTATTTGCAGCTGTGCCTCTCTGGAGCGGCTCTGCAGGAATCAGGAGAGGTATTCAGGACTCAGGCAGAAGTGAAGGAGATAATGTTCTGACCCCAAAGCTTAAAAAAGGCGCTCTCTCAGACTTGCTCAGGTCAGGTTTCCTCCAGCTCTATCTTGCCAGTTTAAAATGGATTTTCAGGTACATCCTGTTGAATAAGAAGTACTTTTTTATTTAAAGCATCTTTTAAATTAGATTGTGTTCATTAAATAAAAGAAAAAAAAGGTGAAATGCAAGAGCCTGCTACTGGGTAAAGCAGGAAAGGGATCGGAGCGAGATTTGATTGTTTACATTCAATGAAAGGAAAAGTCTGATCTGGAGTGCTCAGATTTAATCTTGGTGCAGATTAAAATGGTGCTATTGTGTTCTTCTGGGCTGTTTGGAAAGGTGAAGTGAGGCTTTCCTAGGACTGTACCACTGCAGTATATACATCAGGTTTAGATGCCGTCACACCAAACAGTCGTATAGAATCGCATGGCCAAGGCTCTCTGGTGTAGGCAATGCTAACACTGTCTTCAGCATTTGCAATTTTTACCTGCTGCTATAAATCACTCTGGACACGCTTGTATTTGTTGGGTTGGTTTGGCCACTTCCTGCTGTTTCCTGTTTCTCCTGCTGGCTGCAAAGCCGGTTGCACTGTCGCATGTAGGTACCTTCCTTTGGGAGCAGGGGCTCTGCAGTGGGATCAGCGCTACCAGACCTACCCCTTCCTACGTGTGGGCTCAGGCGGTGCCTGCAGCTCTTAGCAGAAACACTCAGTACGCAGACTGGAGGTGGAAAACTTCAGGACAAGCACAGACACAGGCGGACCTAGTGCAGTAGATTTCCACTCAGTAAGAGAACTAAGGATTTGATTCATAGTAAAACACAATGTCCAGTTAACGCTTTCCTCTTGCAGTTTTGTGTCTGTATTTGATATGAGGCAAGGCAATGTGGCACAAGGGGCAGGGACCTGTTTCATTCAGCAACTCACTAAGCCCAACTTGTATTTGGGGGTGAGGCGGTGAGTTAAAACACGTGGTCCAGGGATAGTAGACCTGTGTCTCTGATGAGTTAGCTACACTATAATATGTGATAGGGGCAATGCGTGTTCCCATACCCAAGGTGGTAGATTCCTTGCACTGGCTGAACTGAGGCTTTCTGAGAACAAAGCTATGAGCCAGGGGTTTTGAAGTTGTGGTCATGACTCAGAGAGCCCTTTCCTGCCATTTGGAGAAAGGTTTTTGACACTCGGCAGTTGCATTTCTCTCTGTGTACCATGGGGATTCAGCTCCTACTACCTTTGGAGACAATATTCAAAATTTTGCTAAAACGCTTTGAAAATGAGAGAGTTGCTACTGGCAAAGCAGGTGGTAAAGTGACGTAGAGACTACAGGAGAGGGCACTGCACATGTGGGACAGACAGGCAGCACCGTTGGAAGTGCATGTCTTCCACCGGGTACAACACCGCTCACCAGAAAACATGCCTACAAACGAAAAGTGAGTGCCTATACCCTAGGCCTAGATTTCCTTATATCCTACACACGGCTTTATCCTCCTGGCTGGCTCTGAAAGAGGATACTTGCTGATGTACAGTAGGTCATCCCTGTCTGTTCCTGCTACCAAAGGTCACTTTCTTTCAAAGTAAGGACACAGTAGACTTCTTCTTTCATCATCTTTTGTTTTTTAAGATTTTTCATGCATAGAATTCCTTTATGTAGGAATAAGGCATATGAGCATAAGCATCAGTAATTCTTTCAGTTCTGTTATGGCTCAGACCAGAACACACAGGGAAGAACATCTGCTTCAAAAAGGACTAGGGTTATCCTTGGAGATTAAGACAGAAGAAAATTAAGTGGAGACACCTTCTCAGTTTTCTTCCCACAGCAAAAAGGGAAAAGAAAGGACAGTTATTGCCTGATGTGTCACATCTTTGTTTCCTCAAAATCGCCTTTAAAAGAAACAACAAGGAGATGAAAAGTACAATCCCAAATGAGCAGATTCCATTTTGGTTGAAGTACATTATATGTTCAGTACTTGAGAATGCAGCTAGAGGCTAGATAACAATGAAAGTCCAATCCAAAATGGACCCGAGAGGAAACATTTGAAAAACACACATGTCTAAATAATATAAGCTGGATTGGGGAATTCTACACTTGAGACAAAAGGAAGGACATAACAAAGCATCTAAGAATTGCAGATCAAGTCAGTGTTCATCTAATGCATTGTTTCCTTTTCTTGTTTCAGCTTAGCAATATCTTCATGGGAAGGTGAGCAGGTCAAGTCTCTGCAGAGCTCAGAACTTCTCCCTGGATTCTGCCACCTGCATCCTAGCAGAAGATGTCACATTAAGTCAGACTTCACAAGGACAACAGAAGGACCAAGGGCCTAGGCACGACTTTATGCAGCAGAGCGAAAGATCCAGGGGGCCAAGGGGAATTCTCCGAAGTGCTTGCCAGCAGCCCAGAACAACTAATACATCCGAAGACGGGAGGGAGGAGCCTCACAGCTGCTGAGCTGACTCATTACATAATGAGCATTCCCTGCACTTTTATAACTTTGTCTGATCCTCGGCCCAGCTGCGAGAAGTTCCTCACACATGTTTTATCCCAACAATCCATTTCTGCCATATTTTGATTTTCTTTTCATGTGTGCTGTGAATGTATAAACACCTCTCAGGCAGTTTCACATCAAGTGAAACCAGAGCGAAAATAGATACTAAGCTTAATTATTTGTTAAAAGGCTTTCAGCCAGGTGCCTTTTTGACACCCGCTACGTGCGGAGTAGGAGGGAGGCTCCCTTGTCCGTAGCTGAAGTTGGCAGCTGATGTTCCACATCACATGCCCTCAGATGCAGCAGAAAACTGTGACCTGGGTTAGCCAAGGGAAACTGAGAGAGGGGCAGATTTTTTTTGATTAATCCTAGATAGGTAAATTTTTAATTTTCTTTACTTATCAGGGACTTGTTCCTACAGTATCACAATGCTGTGTACGGATCTTTGCCCACCGCTGACAATTCCAGCTGTGTCAATGCGGGAAGTGCCAAGGGAAAGTCCCTTCTTGTGTTTGCGCTTTTGTGGACAATGTTCATGTGAAATTAAAAACATGGACAATTTTCCCTTTCAAGAAGATTTTTCATTCTCTCTCCCTTAGGATCATTCCTCATGTGGAATTTAATGAAGAAACAAACTTTCAATAAACATTTAATTTCAGGAACACTCTTCAATTTTATTGACTTCTGTGTGGACAAATGCCAAATGTAGAGCAAAGAAATAGGCTGATTGTAGGTATGATCAGTTATGGCAAATCCTACAATCTTTTACTGAATTAGAGGTTCACTGGTAATTTTTACCTTGCCTTCCTTTTTTTATTTTGTTGTAAAAGGCACAGTCCAGATACGTTTTAATTGCACACTTTGTTATATCCAAATATTTGCTGCTGCTAGCCACATTCCTGCCTTCCCATTGAGAGATAACACCCACTTCCATACTCTTCCTACATCTGGAAACCCCCACAGATGTTTGCTCTGTAAAACCACCCTCTGTTCCAGCAGCAGAGCGCCTGTAGCTACACTAACAATCATAAATTAAAATAACCTAGGGAGGCCAGTGCACGTGGAAAGAGCTGCAGAAGCTGGGAAATAATCCTCTGCAGAGATGTGAATGCTTTCATTATGATGAAATGGTGTCTGAAGCCAATTTATCTAAACACTGTTGTGCTTTTCAGTACTCAGAGAACAACAGATATTCAGTTAAAAGTCACTTTCTTTAAAAAATGAGCAAATGAAAATACTGCAAGTTGCTCAAAGGATTGAAAAGGTGCACCTAAGCTCTCTGAAAAGCCGGAGCATTGGGTCCCCAGTGCATCTGAAATACAAGGTCTACCTAAAAGTCCCCAAATGTAAACGTGGGCATTTAACTGGAGACAAGAAAATTTTAAATGATAGTTATTGGGCCAGTGTAACCCAGGTAAAATGTTACCTGGCATGGTTCTGAGCCAGAGCCCCAACAGTACCCCACCCTTGCTAATGCACTTGACAGCATCTGTTCAAGTGCACTGCATGATCAGGAGCCTGGAACATCTGCCCTATGAGAGAAGGCTGAGAGAGCTGGGCCTGTTCATCCTGGAGAAGAGAAGCCTGGGGGGGGACCTGGTCAGTGCCGATAAATACCTCAAGGGAGACAGTGAGGAGGATGGGGTTGGCTTCTTTTCAGTGGTGGCCACTGATAGAACTAGAGGAAACAACCACAAGCTGAGGCACCAAAAGTTGCACAGGAACTTAAGGAAAAAATTCTTGACAGTGAAGGTGACAGAGCACTGGAAGAGGCTACCCAGAGAGGTTGTGGAGACTCCTTCTGTGGAGATCTTCAAGACCTGCTTGGATGCAATCCTGTGTAACATGCTATAGGTGACCCTGCATGTGCAGACGGGGTTGGACTAAATAATCTCTAAAGGTTCCTTCCAACCTTAAGGATTCTATGACTGCCCTTCCTTCCTTCCTGGTTCTTTTGGCCTGAACTGTGGCCCAAAACAGCAGCAGTTACTGGAGAACCCAAGAATCCCCAGCTCCTCACTATTTAGAGCTGAACCGTCACTCGGATCTCTCTGAAATGTTGACACCATCAAAAGTGAATCTCAACCATGAAAAGATTCTGTAGACAGAGAGTCTGGAGTCAGACTTGGGATCCTTACATCATCTCTAGTCAATGTTCAACAAAAAGCAAAAAATGTGGGATCTTTCCTCAGAATGCTTACCTAGCAATATATTTCACAGGAATGCTGCAGATAGGATGCCTGCACATTACGCTGGTTAATCAAACAACACAGAAAGAGGCATTTCTCTTTGAAGATAAGCACAGGATGACGTACCTGCTCTGAACAGTTTACACATAGTTGCATGCCGAGGAAAGCAGTAAGAGGAGCCAAAGTATGATTATTAGTTTCTTAAAAATCCTGTATTGGTATACTTGTTTTGTCGTTACCTTAATTGTAAAATGGGGTAATATTTCTCTCTACATTATAAATGGCTGTGGTAATTAATTTTACGATTAAACTGATGAGGAGAAGGGGCCCATAAAATAGTGCTTTGCACATCTAATCTCTGACAGGATGTACAAGCAAACAGCAAAACCAACAGGAATTTACACAACTTAGAACTTTGTATCACATTAAACTACTGGAAATGCGAGGCTTTTATGTCAAACTCAAATTAATATATGATTTCACTATAGGATTGTAAAGGTAACTCCTTTCATGAGTCACGTTTGGATATTTTTACTCTATGACTGGCTTCAGAAAAAGTCATAATAAAGTTTCCATACTGCCAAACAGCACCTCAACAAGAGCCACTGAAATCTCAAGGCACACTGAGAGTTCACATACATTTATCCTGTGCTGTTCTCCAGTTTCTCAAAGGCTTGTACAAAAAAACAAACAAACAAAAAAAAAAAACCAACAACAAAAAAGCATTTCCAGCTTTAGTATTCAGCTACTGCCATCTCCTTCTATTGGAAGAACAGCAAGATACATTTTCATGTATTGCTCTCATGGCTTACAATACAGTCAGGTTAGTTTACTTTAAAATAAGCTGTGTGACATTGTACAAAAATATTGGGTATATTTACTTCTGTGATGCCACAACCATATTTAGGGTTCCAGTAGTTTAAGTACTGGGGTATCAAAATCATCTGGAATATCAGGCACAGTATTGGATTACTATACCCTACCAAAAATGAAAAGAATAATAATAAGAAAAAAAAACCCTAATTTCTTTGTAGGTGTATCTGCTTTGGAATTAGTCTCTGCTCCAGAACACAGCTTAATACAAAGTGGGAAAGAGAAAGGAAGATTTTATCTTCCATTTTCCAAGTGGGGACTGGGAGATTTGGCTCCTAATCCAGAGCGCTAAATGACAACCCTTCCAAGTGACTTACTGAAGGTCATCCAAGGAACTTTTCACAGCACTAATGAAAAGCCCATGCTCAAGGCAGAGAAAAGAGCTTGCAAGAAAAGAAAGACACTCTTGACATGCTACATCTTTTCTTCTGCAAGCTCCAGAATATCTCACACATGCAAGCCAGAGGCTTTATATTACACTGTCTAAAGCTTCTGGGGTTCAAGTCAAGGCTTGTATGCAAACACTCTCTTTTCTCCTAATGGTGTAGCCTCTCCCATTATCAGATGAACAAACAGATTATGATGTTTTAGGCAGAATCCACACAAAAGGTTTTGGGATTTAACAGCTTCTCTTCTGGTCATGCCTGATCATGTCTTTCAAGTGCGTACACTGCGGTATAAAATGTGAACAGATACACATAGAACATGTAATTTAGCCATTCTCATGTGGAAAGACCTTGGGTTGGGAAAATGCTGAAAAGTGTTCTGTTTATATTCTTCTTTCTCATTCTTTCTTTACCTTTCTGGGAGAAATCCTGCCTTCTGGAGTACCACACTTTTGCTGTAGAAGCTTAACAAACTAAACAACATGATTTAACCTAAATCAAAAAATCAAGGAAAGAATCACTGTGAAACTGTAACAGATAGAAAACCCTAAACTTATATTATAGGACAGCTGAGTGTCAATGGTCCCTTTATGAAAATCATTAATCTTAAAAAATTTCACAGAGTGTGGTGCATATTCAGATTTCTTTACTGCTCATGTTCAGATCAGAAGTCAAGTTAGAGAATACCTAAAAGTATATTGCTATTGAAACAGTTGACAACTTTCCCCTATAATCTCAAATTATGGCCTTCTCTTTTGGTGTGATCAGTTTTATGGGCACAAGAAACACAGCAGTTTCTTCAAGGAGTGGTGATGTCTAGTGTTAAAGTAATATTCACCAGAATATAGTAAGTTCCACAATACTTGGGAAGGATCAGATTTAGATTAGTACTGAGTAACTAACTAAACTTCAAAAAAATAAGAGAATTAGTCAAAAAGATCTTCATACCAAAACTTGGGGAATTAAACTCATTAAGTTTTTGCTGACAAGTTTATTACTTCTCCCAATCCCACACTTTCTTAGTTTTAAATAGTAAGAGCTGCTGTAAGAAAACAGGTACTACAACAAGGATAATAAATGAAGTGCTTGAAACAGTAGGTCATCAAGATCAGTAGGTATTCATCCAAGAGATGTCAAAGAGTTCAAGAATAAAATGATTTAGCTGGCAAAAATAATGTAAATGTAATTTTCATGGCAGTTTAGAGATGTAAGCATTTTAAAACCAGAGACCTCCATGATCGGCTAGTCCGGTCCATGCAAAGCACCAGTTAAATACTTAAATGAAACATTTTCTATTTCACATTCATAACATTTGATTGAGACACTGTATTTCTATTCAGAACACTGTATGCTCTACACTCTTGAAACTTAAAATATATTAATGCTTAGGCATAAAAACTAGAAATACAAGAATGCTTCTGAAGAGATAGTTCTTATTCTGGTCTTTATGTCACAGTAAAGTTGCGACTTTATAAAGGCATGCAAAATAGAAACATAAAGTGAATGGAAATAATGAGAAAGTTCAAGTGAAGGGATACAAAGGTAAATCAAGTTAGGTGTTTATGCACTAGAAGTCTCCTCCATGTGATATCCCAGAAGTCAAAAGCTTAAAGGATTCAAAGGCATTAAAGGCACCTCTTTAAATAGTGACAAATCTTCAATTACATTATAGATGAGAAAATTACTAAGTAAATACACTACCAGTGTAAACATTCACACTTAGAGTGAAAAGGGAATGAGGAAACACTCAGAAATACCACACTTGGGGCAGATTGTTAGGTTGTTTTCTTCTGTTGGGCTTGTTGTACCTTCTGCACAACTTGCTACTGGTTGTTCCTAGGGTTGAATCAAAAGTATAGACAGGGTCCAAGGTGGTAATTACTATGTTCATTATTAAGGAATAGAGCATATACCATTTTCAAATCTGAGGATCTAAGAGTGAAAGAAGATAAGAAATTTGTGAATATAACGTGTATATGATGTATATAAATAGCTTTTGTAAGTAACCTCTGCAGTCTTAAGGAAAGATAATACTCTTTGGGTTTGGGTCTCTGTGAAATTCAGATACTTTCAAATGACTCTTGCATTATTTATCCCTTATTTGGCTGTGCTGTTTGTCTTGATATAGAGCCACAGAATAGTCATTTCTTTTTCAATAAAAGTATATGAGGAGGGTAGTTTGCCTTCAGATACTTCTCTGTAAACTGGTATTCCTTCGTAACACTAAATCCCAGGATTAAGTGAATTAATAAGAGCTATACCACTGTTGTTTTGCTATGACAAATCTAAATTCGAAGACTGGTCTTTCATAAGTGTAAGTTAGAGTAGATGTTTTCACCCACTCTAATTTAAAGTTAGTGAGGAAATAGGTGGGAAGGAGATGCTGGAAGTGGCATTAGCTTCTCATTTGAGTATTACCATCACAATCATTAGCAGTGGACTGAACCAAAGCCAGAACCTCAGTGTCTTGCAGAATCTACTTTTGTTCTGTTGTCCCTAATATTAGTCAAATGCTAACCACTGTCACACAAGTGGAATTTCATATGATGTCAAGGCATGTCCCTATGTTTGCATGTTGCATGGGCAAAATGCCCATGGATCTGCACTACATTTGCCTTTAAAGATAACAGAGAGTAATTTTTCATCATTAATCAAGAAGATTCACAAGATTACACAAGGCTTGCCATGAGCAAGCGGTGTTACAGTTTAAGCCATGACAGATGCTCCACATGATTTCTGTGCCTTGAGGAATCTGAGGAGAAACTCTCAAGCCATCTGCCCCACTAACTACCACAGCAGGCACTAAACTAGTTAACTCTAGAAAATTCTGCACACCGCATCACTTTGCCTCCGAGGCTCCACACCCAAAAGACTCCCAGGCTCCACAGTCTTCATAAATACTTCTAATGAGGAGCTTTCTCTATATCTTTTGTTTACACAAACTTAGTATTTCAGTGTCAGAGCCTGCTCCTGCTTCCATTGAATTCAATGGGAGTTTTGCCATACCCTCTTATGAAAGCAGCCCCTAGCATAGCATTACATTTGATGATGATGGATCACTATTATTCCCTTAGAAGAACAATAGTTCAGCAGCCATGCCAACAAATATGCATGTGCTTAGCTTTAAGCACCTGACTAGTCTCACAGTGCAATTATGTAAGTGCTTGAAGTTAAATGTTCCTTCTGTTTGTTTTAACCTAACCAACCCCTGAGATCCTCCTCTGTCAAGTAAACATACGTTCCATTAGAATACAAACTTGGTATTACCTAGATAGTATCAGTGAGCATATGGCTTATCTGGCTTCATACTACACGTCTTGTAATTGGGTGTGCTAAGAATAAAAATACAAACATATTCATCAATTTGCAGTACACTTAAGCTTGTGTTTTGGGGTTCATATAATAAAAATTAAAAAGCTGCTGGTGTTTATATGGAATATAATTCTGGATAGAAGTTCAATGTATTGGGTCATATACCAAATACAGGAAACATATGTTTTTCAACACGGTGACTCACACAATGAGTAATGTAGTCTGAGGGGTAGATTCTCCCCTGTGAGATATGGTAATAGGCTCATAAATCCCAAAGGGCCTCATCAAGCTGAAAGTATCTGAAGCCTTGTGAGCTGTGCAGTGTTTGCAAGGCCATGGATGCTAGCCCATCTCCAGCAGATCTGACCCTACCCTCCACCCTACTTGGACCTCAGGGAGCAGTGGTTCGGTGGCAGGCAGTTACGGAAGTGCCCAAGAGTCCATGTCCATGCTGGAGGCTCCCATGTGCAGCTGGATAGGGAGCTCTACATGGCTAGCTCCTGTACTCAGACCCAGAAATTCTTCCTGAGGTTGTGATGGCAGCTACAAGGCTAAGACTGCTTTTACCCCAGGCAGGATGTTGTCTTTCAGACTGGCTTGAAGGTGACCTACACAATCTACCTGGTAAAGAAATCCAGTTTCCTTGCTATGGAGGACTTCCAGCACAGTGCCATATTCGAGGTAGAGGAAGCATGTGTTTTTCGTTGCTACTGCAGATCATTCTGGATAACAAAGAAGGACATCCTGGGACTATATGGGCCTCTGGACATTTTTATGGACTTTGTTGGAGCTATGTTTTAGACTGAGGGCTTTTGCTGAGGAAAGCAGAATTATATGTAAGTGTTAAGAAGCACCAAACCAGCAATTTACCAATAGATGTCCTTGGAACCAGGCTGGAGAAACTATTTGGGAGGAAGAGAAGCTGTTGTACTTCTCATGAAGCAGTCAAGGACTTGTAGAAAGGTATATTTTCTCTTTTGAAATAGAGAATAACTACAGCTCGGTTTCTGGAGTGATAGAAGACTACAAGCCTAAGTGCAACCTCAGCTAACTGGAAATCCTCAAGTGTTAGAGCTTTATACTCTCCCTGAACTACATAATGCATTAAGGTAATTTTCTTCTGGGCCAGAAGTCTTCATAAACTATAGCAGTCCTTTAAAAACAGAAGGCGGAGTTGGTGTGATCTGATTTTAGGCATCTTTTCTACTGTAAAGGGGTTTATGTAATCATACCACCCCCATGGCAGTACACGCTTCTCTGGAGCTGCCTAGCTCTCAGAAAGTTCCTAAAAACGTTCAAAATAATTTTGATAAAAAGGTAGATGTATCAAAAAACACTGCTAACTCTGTGAAACTCTGTGCTTTTGTATAAAACAGAGAAGGGCTCATCAATACCCCATCTGAGAGCTTTTATGAGATATATGGAAAGTTATACGGTAGACATGTATTAAATATATCCACTCTGCTAAATGAGAGAGCTAGGAAGTCTAGCCTCTGGACACCTGCTCATGCACACGCCATTTTCTCAGTTCATCTTTGACTTCATTTTAGATGGCCCCAACCAATTCTCTCCAAGACAATACCCAGTCTTGATCTGGGGAACAGTTTATCCAGGACCTGTTCTCAGGAAGTGCCGTGAATGAGATGTTCTCATTAGACTTGATTCTTCCTAACTGCTGAGCTCACCAACACTATCCCAAAAGGCATAGCACCATCAGTGTTTGACATGGATGTTTAACATTAATAGAATATTAAACATATATGCTTGATTTCATATTATATAAACACCACCCATTTTTTGTGAGCTGCTTGACCATTATTTCCAAACACATTAAAAGCCCTGTAGAGAATAATAATTGTCTCTTTGGAACTTCATGCCAGATACTATGCAGTGTGGATGAGACAAATCTGCTACAGAATAAGCTGGCTGTGAAGAGACAGCCGGCTTGTCCTTAGGACCAAGAATCACTCACTGGCTCCCTTGATTGAGCAGCATAACACACCAACATGCAGGCCCCTCTGTTCCTCATGCGTTTTATTGGTTTTTTTGTTTTTCTCACAGGACCTTACTGTCACCCACAGGAAGTCACTCTGCTAGTGGAAGAAGCCCTTGCCAAACCATGAGGTCTCAGAGCTGCAGCAGCAGTTGTCCATTTTCAAGGGCTGCTGTCTGCAGAAAGAGCTAGAAGTGAGTTTTTGGACGCTGAATTTAGACCAACGCAAGGGAGCCCCTCTGAAGGTGCAGGAGTCGTGATGGGAGCATTGGATGCCTTCCAGCTCTACTCAGAGCAGCACAGACACTTCCTGGGTGCCTCTGCTTCTCACACAATGCCCACCACGCAGTCAGATAAAAACAATGCTGGGGGATAATTGGAAACCCCTCCCTGCCCAGGATGCACCCCCCCACCTGGAGCCTGCTCAGAGTCTTCCAGGGTCCTCGATATGCGGCTACTCAGGAGACTATGCCTAATTGGTGACCCAGCTGCAATGCCCCAGCAGGGATAACTGGCCAGCTCTGAGGACAGCTTTCATTCTGTGTGTTTTGGAGACCACATGTGCCTGGGAAGGTGAGTTCTGGTGTTTGCTTTAATTTCCCAAGGAGTTAAAAGAACCATTCCAGCATTAGCCAGAATGTTGATTATAAACCCACAATTTTCTGTAATTGGGCCTCATTAATAAATTCCTCAAGTGCTTCAAAAGGCAAGAGAGGTAAAACAAGAGCCACGGGGATCAGAGCAATGGGGATCTGTAAGGATTCCCAACCATGTTGTTAATTCCACTTAATCAGCTCAGAGAAGCTCTGTATTGAAAAGAAAATAACCATGACTCACAGAATACCCCTGCCAGCAGGGATTGGGATTCTCTCCATTTATAGTAATATTTTCCTCATTTTTGTCCTCTCCTTCATTAAGATTTTGAGTGGGGAACGTGCCCCCCATCATGGCACCCCAAACATGCTCTGTGGCCCTGGGCCCCATTGCAGAGGTCTCATGGCAGTCTGGAGAGCTGTGCTGCTAGTGGGGCCAGCGTGTGTCCTGTGGGACTTCTGGAAGACCCTTTCAGCAATCCGAATATGCCAGAGGGTTTTTCCATCAGACCCAGACTGAGAAGAGTTTGAAGCAGTCTCAGGGGCATAGCAAGGCAGATTCAAGATTTATTGTTGTTTAAAGGGACAGTGACAGTAGAAAACTCTTCAGGACAGAGCAAATCTTCTCTGTTCCAAAGGGCTTGTAAAGGAAGGTAGACCAGGCAGACAAAGACAAGGCAAATTACAGGGATAATAATTCAGACCTGAAGACAAGCAGCTTATAGAGGATGATAAGAGAGTCAAGTTTGCCAGGAGAAGGGCACTTTTAGAAATGACATGAAGGAAGATCTGAAGGACAAATTCCTCAGGGCTATACAGCGATCCTTAAGGACTGAGTATTACAAGTGGTTAACCTGCTATAAGAAAGGTAGAATGAGGTTCAAAAAAGAGAAAAGGGAGTAGAAAACTTCTGAGGAGAAAAAAAAAAAAAGTAAAAAATAGTTGGTGAAAGATGGTTTGCACTGAACAAGGCTTGAAATTTGGAGAATGTATGAGCCAACAAATAGTTGAAAAGCAAGGAAGGCTGCAAGGTAATCAAAACAGCTGCTGGTGTTTGCTGCTAGCAGGACTCAGTTGTATCGTAGAACTCCTCCTTCCACTTCCTTCCCCAAAAGTAAGATGGAGTTGCCTTGTATGAATTTATTGGCTACTGCAGCATTATGTGCTGCTCGAAGCTATGCCTAAATATGTGTGTGTATGTTTGTATAAAGTTCTACCTGAGCCTGTTTAATTAACTGAGTATTGCAAGTCTGTAGATCTGACGTGGAAGCTCCTAGGCCTCCAAAGCACTTTTGCATGTGATTCATCTAGTAAACACATTGCACAGGATCATTAGGACACTATGCAAGGGGGGAAATCCTCTCTTAAAACACACACTTCTATTGCCAGAAGTAGGAATGACTAAGGAAAACATGTGCTGCTATGGGCAAAAACTCTTTCTTTAGACACTCTGCTTGAGGTTTTCCTACATAAAAATCTTTCTTGAAATGTGAAGTTTGGGTGTCCTGGCAAGCAGTAGGAGAGAATGAGGTATTACAAATGAAAAAACTTCAATGACCACCCCCATTCCCTTCTCTTTCCAGCTTGCAGACTTGCTACCTTATTTAATATTTGGGAATCCTCTAGTCTCAGCATCTATTTACTTTATTTCATTTTTATGAGTATCCTTGAATGTAATGTAAGAATAAACATTTCGGTTTTTCACAGCCTTGTGGCTTTTTGTGGGAGCTTAGCTGCATCCAGTGTGTTCACAAAACATAGCTGTGTCATCACAATTGTTAATTCGACGATTCTTGCTCTATCTGTGTTTTTGGATGCCCAGCTCACATTTAAGTGTAGAGTTTGTTATGTTATGAAAGATTCCAAGAGGAATTTCTTGATCACAGTTTTAGAGTCAAACAGGACCAGCCAGATTTATAATTCACAGAGTTACCAAGTTGTCAACACACGTAGACCACAGATGGCAACACCGTCACAGCGAGGAGCCAGCCCATACATCCACACTAGCATCTAGGGATGGGGTAGGGGAATGCCACAATGAGAAGACCTCCCCTATCCTTCAAGCATGTGTGTGTTGGGATTAGGAGGCAAGGTGGAAGTCTCTCTTCTTCTTCCTAATCTGCATCACTGAAGGCAAAGCTCATGTTTCAGATGGCTGCATTTGGGAGGGACCCACATCCACACTCAAACCCTCCACCAGCTTCCTTGAAGCAGCATCACCCGTCTTGAATTTGTAAGTCATCTCTCCTTATGAAAAAATGCTGTTCAAAACTATACTCTCACTTAAACTTCTTTAACTCACAGACGCATCTCATATCCCACCTTGTTGCAGATTATCTCCACAGCAAGAAGACCTTTGTGCATCATGAAATGGTGAAATAAGGTTGTTCTACTATGTGTGCTTTCATCTTTTCCCTTTAATCTCCCACATGGTAGAAGCCTGGAGAAAGATCTGGTTCTTCCCCTCAGATCTGCCCAGCTGGTGTATGACCACCAATGCTGCTCAGCGCAGGCCCTGCCATGCGCTCCTGTGTCTGCGAAGGCTGCATTTCTTGGGCTTCAGGGACTAGAGGACCACCAAGTACAGCTTCTTGGGGGGACAAGCTACATCTGATCACCTGAACTACTGAAAAAAAAAAGGAAAAAGGAAAAAGGAAAAGGGAAAAAGGAAAAGGAAAAAGGAAAAAGGAAAAAGGAAAAGAGAAAAAGCAAAAAGGAAAAAGGAAAAAGGAAAAAGGAAAAAGGAAAAAGGAAAAAGGAAAAAGGAAAAAGGAAAAAGGAAAAAGGAAAAAGGAAAAAGGAAAAAAGAAGAAAGAAAAAAAGAAAAAAGAAGAAAGAAAAAAAAGAAGAAGGAAGAAGGAAGAAGGAAGAAGGAAGAAGGAAGAAGGAAGAAGGAAGAAGGAAGAGAGAAGAGAGAAGAGAGAAGAGAGAAGAGAGAAGAGAGAAGAAGAGGGAAGGAATTTGTTTTTGACTGTTTTACTATGTAAACCCCTTTGCTTCCTCTCTGCTTCTCGAAAGGTCTTGTAGTCTACCCTAAGAGCAAGCCCCAACATCTCTGCAGGCCATATGTTGAATATATCCAAGTGACGAGAGCACAGGCACCCCAAGCTTGAAAGTGTGGCTTCCAAGTGCTCTGCCTTTTCAAAAACCTTTTAGAAGACTGAGAGCACAGGGAAAAAAAAAAAAAAAAAAAGAAGGACTAGCTTTATACTGCACATTGGATGTTATTTTTATTGTATACATATGTCAGAAACAGAAAGCAATGGAGAGCAATTTCCCTTATGTTTGTTCACATAAATAGATTCCCTGAAATGAAGTGTATAACACACCACATGAAAGAGGTATGCTATAGAGGACTTGAGGACTCAATGTTTAGAGATGAAACCTGAGGATCAGGTAGTACATGGTCTTGAATGGCTGTCCAAAGATATGCTAGGGACATGAAAATGCCTTCCTGTGCACAAATGGAGTCTGTGAGCATGGGGTGTCTTGCACAAAACCTGAGCCCAGGGCTGCACTGCTCACACCGACTAAGACAAAAAAAAGAGGAGATGCAAATAGTGAACCTAAGTGTGCAGTATACCTTGAAACAGGGTGATCAAAGGAGTTGTGCTCTCTCCACAGGCTCCAACAGGTCCATGAGCTATTCTGGTCATGTGAAATTCAGCCTTTCCTCACCTTCTTCCCTGGGCAGCACAGCTCAGGACTGTTTTCCACCTGGACCTCTTCCTTAAGCAACAAAGACGGTTTTTAATAAGGGGTAAGAGGGGAAGAGAGGAAGAACTGTTATTTCCTTCATTCTAAATAAACATGACACCCAGCTCTGAGCTTGCCTGGAGGTAAGGACACAATCTGCCAACTACATAAATATATCTTCACAAGGAATGCACAATGCTCTCTACGTGCACAACCATCCTCAGCAAAAGGAGAAACAGTGGTGCCATTGAGCAGCCCCACGAGCGGTGTTAGCTGCCTGCCTCTTCCGTCCTCTCCCATGAATGAATTACTTATTGGCAGCAATAACAAGAGCCAAGGAACTTGCATCCCGTGTCGTGCATGGAGGCACCAGCTGCGTGCTTCCTGTGCCGTTAGTACTGCCAATCCTCAAAGGATATTGGGAAGCAGAGAAGGAAGAGGGGAGGCTTTTGCACCAGAACCGCCACTGAACTGCAGCTACAACCAAGTTCTCCCTCGAGACTGCAAGGTGCAGCCTCCAATTTCCCAGGTGCTTCAGCAGCCAGACTTAGACCTTCCACTAAAGCAGCCTCCTGCTGCACGAGATGAGATCTGGCGTGGCAGAGGGAGCGCCTGCCTCCTTGGCCGTGCCTGGCTGGAAGAAGGGGAGGCTGTGTGGGCATGTGGGCAGGAGCTTCCCCCGGCTCCCGGGCTCTCTGCCGGGGCTGTGGGCGGCAGCGTGGGACAGCAGCGTGGCCGAGGAGCCACAAGCCAGGAGAGAGGAAAGGACTCCCTGGAAGGAGGCCTGGGGAGCGCACAGCGCTTGCCTCAATGGACCCACACCCAACTCTGATGGAGAAAACATGGATTTCCTCGGGAGCTGGAGAGGACAGCCTGGAGATTTTTGCAACCCAGGAAGCTTCTGAAAGTTGCTGCAATGGAAGTGGGGCTGGATTTGCTTTGCAAGGAGGGAAAATCTGCTTTAGTCTTTCATCTCACACAAGAGATGTGTGTTTTCCCGTTTTGTTTTGGTTTAAAATTTGATGTTCTGATAAAATTTAGCCCAAAAGATTGAAAATCGATATTTTTGGCATGCTCTGCAGTGTGACTTGGTCCAACAAAATATCCCATCATCTCCTGCTCTTGTCTATTGCTCATACCAAAATGTTACTGAGCTCTTTGCTCCCCAAAATAATTAGCTAGCAGAGTAACCACAGGGCACAACTCAGCCACTGGCTTGTTTCAACACAAAGCGTTGTGTCTTTATTTCAAATTGTAATGATCTTGCGCCATAGTGCACCCTCATTCTTTGGCAAAAAGTTTATTCTTTCTGAACCCTGGTAAACACTTTGGACCCAAAGAATAAAGAAATTTCACCCTTGTGACAGTTTTCTACAAAAGAAAATTGCAGGTTAGGCAAAGCTAACAATTCCTTCCTCCTCCTCTTTGCTATTAAAAATGAAATATCTGTTGCAGATTAAGTAGGAAATACAGAGTAACAGATGCTACCACTGAGAAATATGTTCTTCTCATTCAAATTCAGATTACCTATGCATCAGCTAAGAAAAAGTTACAAAATCCATAGTAAGTTCTGAGTAAGGACCCTTTTAAGACACTGAGCTCCAAAAGAAAATTAATGAGGTCTTCCCAAAGCACAGGATTAGCATCATATCTATTTGACAAATATGGTGCTTGCTTTAATCTGCAAGTGTTTGGAAGATACCTGCCTCTTAAAAATGCTCAGGGCTGTTATGCCTTAAAATGAGAGATGACAGTGAAAAGTGATGGGAAAAAGGTGGAAATGTTCAGGACACAAGGATGGTTCCTGAATTAAGCCCTTGCTTTATCTGCAGGGATTGTGCCTCTTCCCAAGCATTAAAAACATTTAATGCCTTCTAATTTTACCCAGAAGAGAGTGAGCTGGTTGGAGATGCAGTTCTCAGGCTCATTTTTCTTCCCGCCGTGGGCAGGTATGTGCTACACCCATCCCGCAATTACCTCCTGCTCCGGGCCTCTTGCGGAGGAGGATCGTAGTTTGCCAGGATGTTTGGAACAGCTCTCCATGTCATTGGGAGTGCTCCCATGAAAGCATTCTGGCTTGCTAACCGGTCCAAAATCAAATAAGTGCCTGCCAGAGAGAGGCTCATCCCAGCTAAAGATGAAAAATGCCTTAGATCTCAGAGAGCATCCCTCTGCTAAGCTAGGCTATGGCCCCTGATAGGCACATATATCTCTGCTGTGCTTCTTGATTTCTGGGCAGGGTGCATGCCAAGGACATTTATCACCAATCCAGAGGGGGATCTGCACAAGAGAAATTCCAAACCAACATCACCAAACAGTATGCTTTTTTTAAATTCCCTCTCTTGCTATTTCCTCACATTAAACAATTCATTGACTTTAATTGTGCTTGCCTCGGGCAAAGAAGGCTGGCAAATTGCAAGACCATTTTTGTTATTGGTTAGGTGAGTTTCCTTGCCAAGCGTACTTTCTCAAGTGCTCTAAACGTCCTACTCATCGTCACTAACAAAGGCTTCTTTCACACATGGCACTAAACGGGTTAGAGATGTGGTTCAGGACTGGCCCAGGGTGAAGGCTTTCAAACTCCCCCTCTATCTGCTGCTGTGCCATCCAAGGTCATCTAACGTTAAAGAGGATGATTAAGTCTTGGTAAGGGGAGGACTTGCCTACAGGAAGGCTGAAGCAAATTGTCTTGAAACAAACTTGCAATCCCCAACATTGCTATTCCTGAATGCAGTAGCCTCACTTTCTGAAGTTCATATCCAGTTTTGCTCCTTAGCATGTCCAAGTCTAACACACACCATGCAATGCCCTGGTTTCTGTGTGCAGCCTGTAGTTGTTCCCTTGCTAACACAGGAGCCCCTGGAATGAGAGACGTGGGATGGGTTCCAATCAGTTGCTGAGCGTGAAGGACAGGAAGACATTGTCCTGCGTTCTGGTTGAAGACGGACCCAAGGTGAAGATGAGATGAAGTGAAAGATAGTCTGTAGAAGAGAGAGAGCAGAGGAATCTTGGGTAGGAGATAAAGCTTAAGTAAGTTTCTTCAGGATGAAGAGGGAATTCAGCATGGGCCTGGGTGCCGTGGTCTCTCCACTGTGGAGGTGAGGCCTTTTCTAGGCAAGGCCCTGAATTTGCCCTCGAAGGTTTGAGGCCACGCTGCAGGTGCTGCAGCACTGCGGTGGACAGCGTGCAGAGCTGGAAAAGCCCCTGGGCAGGGAGCGGGGCGCTGGGAGCTGTGGCTGCCAGGCAGTGTCCTAGAAAGGCCTTCAAATGGAGGCAGAGGAAAGCTGGAGAGAAAAATCCAGCTGAACACTCTTAAGGCGGCAAAGTCACTTTTCTGCTTTGCCTAAGTATAGAAATAGAACTGCTCAAAAACTTGGCACCAGAATTTTGTTTGTGCCGTGTACTCGGCGTTACCTGGGGATAAAGGCTGTGTTTGCAGCTCGGGCCTGGTGGAAGCTCCTTGCTCAGGTCAATCAGGGCCAGGAGCATCGCACTTGGTGGAGCCTGAGCTAAGCGACCTGCCTGCAAACAGGAGCAACGGGGAGGGCAAGCAGTCAGCCTGAGCTGACTCTGTGCAAGGCACAGGGATATCTCTGAGTCACTGCCTAGAAATCCTGCAGGGCCCATTTTTTCTGGGATTTACATGAGGGGATGTCCCAGCCAGGATCCTTCATAATAAAGAATAGAGTACACACTTAAATAAAAGCTGTTGAAAGGTTCTTTTTTTTTTTTTTTTTTTTTTTTTTTTCTGAGACTAGCTATGAAAAACAGTTGAAATTTTTGCTCTTTTCTGCTTTGGGAAAGTGCAATCTGACTGCTCGGAGGGAATGCGGCGTGTGCAATCTGGCCTTTCTGCAGCCTCTTCCCCACAACACAGACTGCGCCTTAAAAGCCACAATATATCCTTTTATCTGAATATAATGCATGGGACGGAGCTGCTGTGGAAGGGGTCACAAAATTCCACTGCACTAGCATTTTGAAAGGGAATCCTATGAAAAACAGCCTGTGACATGGCTGTGGAGAAAGACCCTGCACTCTGTCAATGTCTTGGCATGAAGCAAGCAGGGAACATGGGTACAAATGGAGAGTGGGCTTTTCTTGGCATTGGCCACAATGACTGCGGTTGTCCAGGGCAAGTCTGTGGGGGAGGCTGAGTGGATAGGAGAAGACAGACATGTTAAAGGGAAGTGTGTTCCTACATAATGAGACATTGTAACATATGTTAAAGGGGGGAAAAAAAGAGAGAAAAAGAGTCCAGGGCTGTGAAAGGATTTCCCTGGCAAGGGAGCAGGACAGGACATGGCTCTGGCTGACCAATATCAGCTACTGTGTCTTTGCGAGCACGAGGCTCTTGCACTGCACCGGCCTCTGCATCAAGTCTGGCTAGAAAGCCTGGGTTCTGCACTCTCTTTCTCGTCTGCAAATGAGTTTGGGTTTGTTTGTCGCCATGCAGCTGCTGTTCTTTATTTACTCTAATTTTAGCATACGTATCAGCAGCTGCAAATGTAAATGGTCCCACTTGGTTTCCAGTGTCTGGAACAAAAAGTGGCCCACGTGAGAAATGTTAGGCTCCCCATCGCTACACTGTTTAAAGAGCAGATGAGTAGTAAACAGTTTCTGCAAAGTATGATACTATGAGAAATTGCACTGCACTTTATTGTTTTTCCAGACGAATTTTGGATAGAAATTGTAAGGTTCACACATAAGTATTTCCTTGCAGAATTGGGAAACAAAGGACTGTGTCTCTGGGCTGAGACTCCAGACCTGGAGAACAAACCTACCTGAACAAGCTCCCTGATAAATCTTGCACCAAAAAAGAGCAAAATGAATAGCATAGGCTAGAAACTCAAGATAATGCAGTAAAAAGTTTAATGTTTGCTTATTTGGGGAAATACTTTGAGGTAATTTTCAACAAAAACAATAATTTTAAAAATGTTTTGTGTTACTCTTCTTGGGATATGCAGTGTTGTCCAGAGCATCATAGCACAGACACAGATGATTTTTGTCCTTCATCAAGACAGAGTATGGAGCAAGTCAGCAAGCCCAATAAGTCGAGTTTCAGTGGGAATTTGGAATGATAATTAAATCAATATAAATCTCTGTTCTTAGTTAATTTTGAAATTTAATTTTGTGCATTCCAAACTAGCAATTCAGATATGATCACCCAGAACACTGGTGATCTTTGTTCTGTTAATTCCAGTGAATGAGAAATGAAGATCTGTTGCAGTAACAGAGTAAGGCCTAGTATTGATCCTTGTGAGAGTGAACAGTAAGCCTATAAAAGACTGCGCCAGTAAAGCTTCTGAGCTGCCGCCTCACTGTAGATTTTCCTTGCAATGTTATTTTAAAGCATGGTGAATAAATCACAAAGCACTGGGACTTCATGGTTGAATTGTGCAGTGATCATTCTTCATCAGCAATCAAGAGATGACATCTCTCACTTGGAATAAGTCTCCGGTTCTGCCCTCAAACTCTTTCTCCTTTGTCAGTGTACCTATTACCTACAGTTTCGCTTATTTTCCACCTGACCTTGGATTTAGATATAGTTAACTAAAATATAGCTCATGCCAGCTGAGATATTTATTTCTGGTCTGCATACTTTGAAAAAGCTATATCACTGCAGCCTTGGTCAACACCACGCATTTACAAACCTGAATTTACTTCTGAAATATGCATTGAAGCTAGCATTTGTCACTGGAGATTAACAATATTTACATTTATTTAAATGAGCTAGTTCATTATGTGAATATTTACAGGAGTATAAACAATGCATGTGACTGACAATGGCAGGATCATACTAATACCATGCATGCATACATACACTCACCATCACTTCCCACTTTTTAAATCTGTGAATATAAATGTTTCTTGAATTGCAGCAGAAAGAAACAGTTATGCTGAAATGCAAATCACAAACCACTTCATTTGTTATATGTTAGCCTCTGTTTACAAAAGCGTCAGTCAAGCAGATGACTGAACATACTGCATACCCACAGAGCTTATAGGTCTGATAGCAAACATTTAATAACAGCTTGTGAATCATCCATACATCAACATTGTTTTCATATGCTAAAAATAATTTTAACAGTCTAAATCAGATCATTACTTTAACAAATAGGGAAAGGACTCAAAATGACATTATGAAATATTCACAAAAAGTAATTTTACTAATTCCATGCTAACATGATAACTGAGCCTAAGCTGAATCAACCTACTTTTGCAAATTAATGCACTATTTAATTCATTCCCCAGGCAGGATGGAGGTCAGGGCTGGGAGAAGAGCGGCCCCAGCAAACCCACCTCTTGCTTAGGCTGAGAGCACTTGGCTACACTCAGTACATGCAACCTTACCCTCCCTGCCTCAGTTTCCCCATATTTAAAATGGTCCTATTGCCCCTACAATGGGTCCTTGTGTTGAGTAATGAGTGGACATCTGTAATGTGCTCAAGGCGCTGCACACTCAAAGCACCGAGTATATTCATTTCTTAGAACAAAGCTACTATAAGAATATAGAACTTGCGCCATGTACAGTAGACATTTCTGGCATAGTTTTTACTGAGGTTAATATAATATTCATAACACTGCTAAAGGACTATTTGTTGGACAAAAGGATTTTGCTACTGGCATTTATCTATAGAAAAGTTTTTCTGTTTTATGCCCACATTCTAGCATACAATTATAGTAATAATGTCTGGTCCCTCACTTGAAGTGACTGCTGCCAGTATTATGAAATCATGGCAATGGTTGTAAAAATAAAAGAGGTCGTAACCCCTCCACACACACACACACCCACTCTGTAGCTGATATCAAATAGCTCTGGTGGGAAAATGCAGACCTTTAAACTTTCTCTACCAAACTCAATGCATTCTGTATTTAACTTATCCTCTAAAACAGTTTGTGTTATAGGAATTTGAAAACTGCATATAACCATGGAAAAAAAAAGTCTGTACTTAATTAGCTACTGAGTCCAGCTCAATTTAAGCAAAATAACAACAATTTCTTTGTGCTAACTATTTCTAATGATATGCATTACATGCATCAGCCTGTCCTTATGCCAAGACTATTCTAGCATCAACTCCTGCTCCACTGTTCTAGTTTTGGCAAACAGAAGTACCAGGAAATGTCTGCATGAGGATGCTTTTTCATGTCTACCAGGCCAAGAATATCTCTTTGTCAGGAACAAAGCCAATTATACCCAAATCACAGTGGCATCAAGCACAGCATGATTAAGCTTCCAGGTGTCTCCTGGAAAAGCAGGAGGAAAGGTAGGGGTAGGTAGGAAAGGCTTCTGCCTGTATTTTTTGTGGATACTTCTCTA
Source organism: Nothoprocta perdicaria (assembly GCF_003342845.1). Classification (NCBI taxonomy): domain Eukaryota; kingdom Metazoa; phylum Chordata; class Aves; order Tinamiformes; family Tinamidae; genus Nothoprocta; species Nothoprocta perdicaria. Next base: position 9,225,139 of record NW_020454093.1, on the reverse strand, counting down.
GGTGCCTCTGCCCTGGATTTTCTACACCTTTTCAAGTAGGAGTAGAGAAGCTGAGAGAGACCCTGTGCTGGTTCCACCAAGAGAAGAAGCAGAATGGGCACAAGCTGGGCCTCGTATGTTGTAGGTAAGTGTGGAACAAGGTGCACATGTACGGGAGGTTGCTCCTTGGGTTGCTTTCTCCGCTGACCAGACACTGCCCACCTCTCCACCAGCCCTGTAGCTTCCAGCATGCACTGATGGGATGCAGCTAAAACATCCATGTGGAGCCAGGGCACTGCTCTCTTCTGGGATGCTGAAACTGAGACCCTCTAACACATCCTGATGGCAGAAAGCATTTAAGAAACTTGAATTTCTTAGATGCTTAGAGCGAATATCTGAAACTATGCCCTTTGCAGGAGGCACTTAAAGCCTCTCATCACTCTTAAAAATCATAGCATCAGATTTTCACTCTTGCCAGCTGAAGACTGTTTGAAGACATGGTCAGAGAATAAGAAAAGGAATTAGAGATAAGTTCAATAAGGGAAAGACCGCTACATTTGATAGCATTTTTCTGTTCCTTAAATCCTTGCTATACTAAAGGCAGTTAGTTGAAAAGTAAAATTCCCAGCATGGCCTTAACTGGGCTGAATCATATTGTTTTCTTAGGTGAGGCCTTAGGAGCCAATGAGCAAAAATAGTAATAAATTCCTCTAATTTTCACTCTTCTTGAATAAAAGTAAAAAAAAAAAAAAAAAAAAAAAAAAAAGGAATAAACAGTGTTTTTTTGTGGAGAATAGAAGATAGCAGGAGCAATATATAGGTTACCAAAGGTATAAAAGATGATCAGAAGCAGTGACGAGGGACGGAGTTTTTGAAAAATGCTAAGGATGATAAAATCCTCACAGGAAGGAAAAACTGGAGACTTGTGCTTTTTTGATTCATTCAGAAACAGGAAAATTTAGAAAATTAGTGCAAGCTGGCTGAAAACAGGTTAAGCTTAGAAGACAAATCAATAAAGCCAAAAATATGGTGACAGACACTGCTCTTGTTTATCCTGGGGTAAATCCTGAATTAGTCCACTGGGACGACTCTGAGTTTGCCTGTGCACAGCAGAAAGCAGAATGCAGTCCTTGCACAATATGCCCAGATGTTTCTTTTTTATGATGAAAATGTGACCGATTCAAAGAGATCTCACAGACTGATGAAATTCACAGCCTCCACCCTCTCCCCATGTAACTCTATTGAAACAAGTTACACCAGAGGCAATCAGATCTTTGGCTCATGAAATACCTTCTGCAGAGTTTTAAATTGCAAACCTACTATACAGGACTGTTGGTGCTGCGATTTAGCAAACCACAGGCTTCACAGGGCCTTTTGCAGAGCACTGATCCAACAGGAACCTTTGTGCTGCCCAGAACAGCAACATCTTCCCCTGGTTCTTCCCTTATCTGCAGTCTGCAGAGGCAGCCAACAGCCTGAAGAAGCAAATATTCCCTGCTGTCCCTCCTGGGCATCATGCCGGGGCAGATAACCACCAGACGGAGGGACAATCAGTCATTATTTGCCCATTAGCTGCCTAGTGCAGGTGTGCAGCCTTTCCTTCTGCTCTCTCTCTCTGCAAGGCTCTGGCTGGGTGATCTCATTTTATGTGGAGTCTTTGCACTTTGTAAAGAAGCCCAGAGATACAGAAGGGATCCATCATTTTACACTCCCGTGCCAAACTCTGGAAGTCTATAAGCAGGTGCTCAGACATGCTGGAGATCCAGAAAATCAAGGTAATTACCAAATAAGATGGATGGTGGGTTTGACTCATTGCACTTCCACTGATGTGTTCATGCTTATCCTAGGAGCCAAACACTGCCCGGACTGTACAGTGTGAAGGATCTGGGGAGTACCAAGGATGGGAGGAGTGAATTTGTAGCATCCTGCCATTTACCTTCCCTGGAAAACCCTCCACCTTGCGAGGCTGCGGGGGTATGAGGAACCCCAAGGAGGTCCCGTACTGCCTGGTAGTGCAGACAGCTCCCAGTACTTGCTGCCATGTTTGCCACCTTGCAAACCAACACCGGAGCGCACTAGGATCTGCCCAGGGATGGATGGATCTTCCCTAGAAAGGAAGCTTGTCCTTTGGGGTAGGGCTACTTGGGAGGCCACATGTCCTGGACATACAGTATGGTATGCTGTAATTTAGCCCTCATGTGCTTCCTCAGATGGTCTTCTGTGGTCTGTCGCCAGCTCTAAGTTGAATCTGACACACAAGCTGTAATCTTGGTTCAGCAGCAGCAGCTGCTTCACTGCTGTCTCTCACAGATGAGACAAAGATGCCCAGCTCTCCATGCTCTAGCTCTGGAGATTGAAGAGGTTTTTGGTTGCCCTTGCCTGGGAGCTGCCTCTGACTCTGTCAGCCCATTTGATCTACCTTCACTCAAACTTTCCACTCCTGGCACAATGCAATTTCTTTGCTCTCCCAGTTTTTTAGCCAAAGAAGCTTCTTTTCTGTGCTTGGTCATTTGATACTGCAGCTGTAGGGGCTGATTCTGACAGATTTGGAGTCCTCTATGGTGCTCAAAATGCCTTTGCTTTAATAGGCAGCTCCAGGATTGGTTTTATCACCTCCAGGTTTGGGCAAGTGAAGCCAAAGGGTACAGATGGGCTGTAGCACTTTGGTTACAGGTCTGCTCTTGCAGAAGTCTGTGACAGAGTCTTGTTGTTTTCAGTGAATGCAAGTGCAGGCTGCTTCCAACTGCTTACAAAAAGAAAAAAAAAAAAGGCACAACAAAATTTTAAACTCATCAAGCTGAGGGCACTTTTCCCTTTTTTAAACACTATTATTCATTAAAGAAGTGCACCAGTGAAACAATACATTGTTTGGGGATTTTTTTGGATGCTGGAACAAGGGTCCTTGCCCTCCAAGAGGAGATGGGCATGGACCTGGGCTCCCCAGCACTGTTCTCCCCCTTCCTGCACTGCATCCCACCAGCAAGGCGGCACTGGGCCGATAGGACCAGAGGGTGAGGGAAAGCCAAAGAAAAGGGGCGTAGTTTGTGTGCCAGGGATGGTGCTGCAAATCAATTCACATGTATTTCCCTTGCTAACTCCAAATATCCGCTCAGCTGATCAGTTTGGGCACTTTGAAATGGAAATAAAAGTAGCAGCTGAAGCCAGCAATCCTGTAATTTGGGCCTATCTTAACCTCCTGCCTCATGCCCAGGCCATGGAATTGTGGCACAACCTGGCAAACCACATACTCTGTAGGACATCAGGTTTAAGCCTGATCCTTTGGGATAAACTCCTAGCCACCACCTATCCGAGCATGTCTGCACCCTGGCCCTTCACCTACTTGTTGCTTGCAGAAGTGAAGATGTTTGGTGCAAGCACTCCTTCTGGTTATGTGTTTGGATGGTCCCCAACATGACGAGAGCAAGAACTTGGTGGGAGTCTAAAGAGATTTCTGCAACACGCTGGAGCAGATTGACCAAGAGACATCACTGGTCTCAGCCCACAGCTGAGTCTCAGCTGAAATAAACCCTCCACACGACCGCTACGCCCCTCTGCATGGCTGCATAAGCAACAAATGTGGGCAGCAGCATCACAATTATTTAGTACCTTTTGCCCAGAGAGAAATACAGAGAAAAACTCAGATACCCGGGGAGAAAAAATTGAAGAAATTGGGCACAGACTTTAGATGCACAGCAGAGACATGGAAGGGGGGATGACACATGACATTGCCTCTGGCCAAAACCTGCTTCTCAGGGGAGGGTTCAGCAAAACAACAGCCATAACCAGCACAGAGTTCTCTGAGTTGTTGCAGGGGATGATTGCACTGATTAGTCTTGGAGTTAAAATCAGGATTAAATGTTTGGATTGATTCTTGATAGCAACTGAAAATGAGAGACTTATACTGCCCTATATGGTAAAAGTGCAGCTTGCATTCAGTGGGAAAATGTGGATTTTATTTTCCTCAGTTGCAGTGGTTAATCCTAGGAGCCCAATTTACTAATGCTTTTTGCAAGCACAGTCTGATCCAGATGTGGTGTGTTATTGTGCACTTCTCAGGGTTGCTGGGCATTTAGTCCGCTTCTAAAATATATTTGTGATGCTCACATAAAAAAGAACGAATCCAAAAGATATGGGACCAACGCTTAATTTCTAACATCTTCTGGCATCTCTTTCAAAATGCTACAGGATAGGGCTTGTCTGCATACCAGGTTTGAAAAAAAAAAAGATAAAAGATGGTGGCTTGGCCTGCGGCTGACCTCTCTGTACACAAGCTCTGCTATTGTACAGGAACCGAAAGCAGCAGCGCTTTGCAAAACCAAACCAAACAAGCGCCGAGGAGCCGTCCGGGGCTGCAGCACCCGCCCTGGGAGTGGGGCAGGGCCGGGTGCCGGAGCCATTGGAGCTCGGGCTGAGTCCAGGGTTGCTCCCGCCGGAGCGGTCGGAGCTCAGGCTGAGTCCAGGCCTCCGGGCACCTTTGCGACACCGAACCCCAAAGCGCCCACATGCCTCGTGGACTTTGGGAAATTTCATGTCTAAAGCCAGATCCAAACAACTGTGGTATTAGCCCATATCTACAGTTCTGAGGAAAAACACTATTTTTTTTTCTTTTTTCTTTCTTTTTGAGAGTCAAATTTGCTGTAAGCCTGCTTGGTTTCATAATCCCGAGCGAAGCATGTTCAAAGCAGGCTGCAACTGCTCTGAGACTGCTGAGGAATTTGGACTTGCAGCTACTTGCAGGAATTTGGATTATTACTCATCCCTTAAATCTGAGACATTTTATATTCATGCAACTCCTGATTACACAATCTGCATCAAACTGTGAGTGCCTGCAGGTGATTTTTAATGGGTCATGTTATGTGATATGAGGCTTTTTCACAAGGACATGGGAATATACTTTGTCTTGCTGGCCTAGCTCCCCCTTTTAAGCCAGGGATACTCTGCCTGGCTTGCAGGAGCTGCTGACGGTGCCCCCCTGCCTTGTAGAGCCAGCCGCATCGCTGCTGCTTCACAGGGCAAACGGGGAAGTGACACTGCCCTTAGAAACAAATTTCCTTCATGTGAAAAACAAACCGCTTTTTAAAGAACCAAAGATCCCTTCTGTCAAAATTGCTCAAGGTTTTTGCTGAAAAAAAATCTGCAAAACACGTCTCTGCAAAAAAGCTTAGCAGGACAGTTATAGTTCATGTCCCTGTTGCGTGGTGAGCAGCAGCTTCAAGGCTGACTTCAAGACGCAGTTACCTCAGCTGTACACCACGAGCTGCAGGTGAGGCTGGAAGATGCCTGGCATGTCTGACACGGACTTGTGGTTGCCTGTTATCCTGTGGTGACACCCCACAGGGCCAGCTGGCCCAGGATAGCCAGGACACCCTCACAGAGCCAGGGTGGGAAGGCCAGCAGGCACCAAGGGCCACCCTGCCTTGAGGTGCGTGTGCACTGTACAGTCCCACCCGCTCTGGTGCTCACATGAGTGGGATTATTGGAATTTGTCCAAAGTCCTCTGCCTATGCTGAGGTTCATAAGGATCTCTGTATCAAAAAACAGCTTTCCTCACAGTATTCAGTGCTTCCTTTCCCAGTGTTGGCCAGATCCTGGCCAAACAAGATAGGCAAAAATGACAGGAGTGACCTGACTGCCTCCAGGCTCGCTGCAGCCTGGCCCATATGCAGGAAGAGAGGGGTGGTCTCCCACATCAGAAATAGCACAACTGTCCCAGCCACTCAAATATTAACATGTTCCATCAATTTACGGGCTTCCTGAATGGACTATATTTTACTTTTATCAGCCATCTGTTTTTCAGACTTGATGTTGGTGGTTTCAGTTCTGCTGCGAAAATGCACCTTGCGCTCAAGAAAATATTTCCTGTTCGGGTTCCTCCCTGGTGGCTTACAGAAACTGTGAAACGTCAGGCTTCTTTGGAGACTGTGACCACGTCCTCCTGCAGCAGCTCAGCAGCAGACAAACAGCTGCAGGTGGCTGCTCTTGCTGAGATGTGCACATGGGCAAAGCGCTGCCTGCCTTGTCCTGGACCAGAGCCTGCCTGCACAGAGACTGGAGGGAATATAGGGCTCTTCCATCTTGGCTACATGATATTGGGTAAATCATCCTCTTCTTGTGCCCTAATAGCAGGGAGCAGCATGTCTAGGGTGTCCCCATGTGGGATCTGCAGGGCAGCGTCAGCATGACCCTACACCAAGGTGCAGAGAGCAGCAGGGGTTTCCTGCAGGAGGAAACATCCACATAAGTGTGCAGGGAAACCTGTGGAAAACAGAATGAGACTCTCTGTAATTTCACACTTGTATCAGAGTTGGTTCCTGCTGCCTGCTCAGGTTTTATAAATGAATGCAAAAACAGTTACACTGTTGATAAGGCACTAATTAGGAATGAAGGAAAGGAAGTGGTAAGGGGAAGCATGCACACTTAGCAATGGGCCCACCAATTGATACGAAGAAAAGTTGCATCAGAACAACAGAAAGTTGCATCAACAGACAAAGGCTGTATATTACACTGCTGCAAAATCAGGGTGAGCAATTTTATTTAGACCAATACTTCAGCTGCTTTAGCAAGGCCAAGCAAATAATGTAGAAAAAGGCATCAATAATTTAATCATAAATTCCCTCAAACACTGAAGGGATTAAATTATTAAACAAACACTTTTTGACTAATTTATAGAGGTGGATCTATAATATGAAATGGTGTTAGTCAAATAATTTGAGTGACAAATGGCAAAAAAGGAACAATGAATATTATTTGACCATGCTTAAACTGTGCTCAAATATATGTCATTTGTCCCTCAGGCATATTTTTGCCCAGCTCTGAAGCTCTGCTTTGCACACTGTAATATGTGTACCTCCTGTACACACGTACACGTGCCATAAACACACTGAAAGTTGTTGAAGCAGTCTCAGCAGTGTTGATGCTTTTTGCCCATCATATTCCATTCACATCATATGCCATTCACATCATATTCCGTACACAAGGTCTTGATTCCCGCTCAAGCTCATCTCGCTCTTGTCAGTTGACACCAGCAAGAGGTGTGAACTCAGGTGGGCAATGGTTCCTGAGTCTGTTTTTCCTGAGGAAATGTGTGTTGTGATAACACCAAAGAACTACCCTGTCTAGCATTTTGGACTGATCTTCACACATCTCAAGCAGATGGTGGTTGTGCAGGTGCTCAGTGAGACACTGTTAGCTTCCAGGAAGGATGACCAGCACGAACTTGTACATTTTCTGCATTTGGTTAAAACAGACTTGTTTTAGCAATAAACAGAAAAAGCCTTGATGCCAAAAGCCACCGGTTTTGTTGCCTCTCATTCATGTAAGAGCTGAACCTCTAGCCATAGGGTTATCCATGGCCTCAGCATGAGTCAGGGGCTTCCTCAAAGGACCTGAGTAGTGCTTCATAATGTGGATTTTAGAATGCACCGCTCAGGTTGGTCAGGTAGTGTTTTTTCCAGTCCTGCAAGGCTTCCTGAGATTTCAAAGCTTTTCCTGTCCCCGAGAGACAGGGAAGAGGCCAAATTCAGCTTGCCATGCAAGCCTATTGGGGTTGTGGACACGGCTACCTCAAAAAAGCTCTTTCTGGAGCAAACAGAGAGGAATTCGGGTTTAGCAATCACTTTCTGCTCTGAAATTTTGGGGAAGTTCTGTTCCCACAAGCAGGTGGTTACCTCAAGCTTTTATTTGGTTTTATGAGGTTGTTCATTTAACGTACTGGATTACCATCTTTTCTTACAGACATTTTTTTTTTCCTGAAATATTTATATATTCACTGATATTGCATAATCAATAGTCTATTTTTGCTAACTCATTTGCAAAATGCCTCATATCCATTTACACAGCACACTGGGAAAAACAGATAACAAGACGACATTGAAAATGCAACCCTTCCACGGCATTAACCTACTTTGCTCTTCAATACAGAGCATTCTTTACAAAACAACAAACTAAGCAACACAAGAATCTACACATTATAACCAGCTCTTGCAAAAGAGCTGAAGTTTTATCTTACTGTACATCTGCAATTATAAAGGTTGTGAGAAAGCTGCAAAATAAAGCGCAGCCCTAGAGGACCCGGTTTTCCAGAGCTACTCTGTTACAAGCTGAAGTGAAATGACCAAAAAAAAGGGTTTTATGTGAAGTTCAGAATGCACTAAAAACTGAAAATCAGACTTGCATGTTCTTTGTGTACCCCAGCAATTTCCCAGAAAGGTTTCAAGTTTTACTGTTAGCTTTTGTCCTGAAAAGAAAGGAAAGATAGTAACCTTTGGAGTGAGAGACAGAACTGTGAAAACATAACACTGTGTGAAAACATATTATATTACATATTGCATCATGATGGTGGTTTAATTAATTAGACAATATTAGTTTCTGTTGACATCAAGTATTCTTACTTTACCAAATCAAATTATAGACAGTTTCACAATCAGAACAAAATGTTTTTCACAGGAGAAAAAAATAGGTAATTATGTTTTAATATCATGGCTGAAATTCCTAGGTAGTATTAAGCCACATTTTGTGAAAGGTTAGTGGAATTAATTTTACCTTGGATCCCTCCCGGACAGGACTTCCTCTGCATTCAGAGAATTATTATTTCATATATTAAAAGAAATAAAATAAGCTGTGTCTGAGCTGCACATATTCCTCCTCATAATTTGATGGATAAGTAGTGTGGTTTAGCAGTTAATGAAAAGGCTGGGAGATGCATCACCCAGGTTCTGTGCCCTAGATTACTTTATGAACACTCAAAAATCCCACAGCTTCTCTTTGTCTCAGTTTCCCACTTTATCAGTAAAAACGATAGTAACTTCATCCTTGTAAGAGTTTGGAGAGCTACAGGTACAAGGTGGTGCCTCTCTCCTATGCTCTTGTCATTGTTATGGTTAATGATGACTGGTTGTGATACATGCAGGAAGGAAATCATCTAAGTCTAAGTATTCATAGCTTATGAGTTCTGGATCACCTGGTGGAGAAAGTTTGCATACAAACCCTTTAAGTAACATAAATTCACAGAAAATTAGAGTTGGAAAGGACCACAGTTGCATTCCCATGTTATAATGCAGTATCAAACATACTCCCAGATAGCATTTGTCCGGGATATAGGGATATCCCTGGGTATATGAATAGGGATGACAGAAACGCCATAATGTAATCTACTCAGACATTAACTGTCTGTATAGTCATAAAAGTTTTCTTCATATCTAACTTTTCTAACTGTAAATTAAACTTGTCACAAATTATTCCACTCTTAATGAAGTCAGCACACAGTTAATAGGTGGTTTGGTTTCTGCGTTCGGCTAACATGCCCCTTTTCAACCTTCTTTTTTTTTGTTTCATTCTGTTTTTGTTTTGTTTGCCTTTTTTTTTCTATTTGAAATAACTCCACCTCTACAAACTGTGTTTTCTTTTCTTGTTATCTCCCATCTTCTTTGGACTTTCTCTTATTTGTTTACAACTTGAAGTGCTGAGTCTAAATGTAGAAACTTCTTTCCAGCTGAGAGGCCTCACCCAAGCAAATACAGCCAAATATCTACCTCGCATGACTTGCACATGATGCTCCTGTTAACGTACAATAGAATAACATTTACCATTTTTGCAACAGTAACATACTGTTGATTCTAATATAACCCTGATATCCTGTGGTAAGACTGCTGCCTACACATTTTGCATTTTACAGACCTCTGCTTCATAACTACCAGTGTATCACACGTCTTATGAAATGTCATCTTGCTCATTCTCCAGCCTTTTCCCAGTCTTTTCCCAGCCAATATTTTTCCCAGTCTCAATCAGTTTTTTTCAGTGTTAAAAATAAGTATTTTCTTATATTTTCTTTGTATTTTGAGCCTTAATAAAGATAGAAATAAACTCATTTGAAGTTATCCATTACTATTTGTATGCTTAATCCCAAAACTTTCACAATGTGGCAGCCAGTCACATACTCACTGAATTTTAAACCTTTTTTCATGATGCCAGGGTGTTCCAGTGAATACCAAACACAACATACCTCACTGGATTTGCACTGGCCTCAGTTCAGGGCTGGCTATTTCCTTGACCTCTCTCAGAGTCTTCTTGGGCCTTCAGCTGAAAAGACTCTCATCTCCATCTCTTATGGTAAAACCCTGGATTCCTTCCTCCCCTCCCAGGGTAGCAGCCTTCCTCCTGCCAAGGGTATTTGCCTTACATGTTCAACCTAATGCAGCTGCCTTGCAGGACATCCCTTCAGGAGCTGTGACCTCAGTGATGCCCAAACAGGCTTTTTGCAATGTACTTCTTTTCCATTTGATTTCTATAGTAGTTACTACAGCAAGGAAAAATAGCAGTCGTGACATGGCAGTCTGCACTTCCACAGCCCCCGGAGGAATGAGGCTCCTCAAAGGCCCTCACCCCAAGCTGCATCTTGTGGGATTTTGGGGTGTCCCAGCCCCTCTGGGACCTGTACAGGGAGGTGAGACCTTCTGCAGCCTGAATCAGTCCTGGGAGTGAATTAACTTGCCAGATTGGGAACAGAACAACTTCCCCACCTGTGTCCCTGCTTCGAGTGTGGGAGCTCAGGCTTCCTCTGCCCCATGACTCTCCCTCCCTCACTCCTTAGGCCAGGTAGGGAAGCTGTCTTGGAGTGACAAAAAGGTAAAGGAGACTTTGTCACCATGCTATGAAGTGTCAGTGCACAGGGACACCCAAGTCAATGAGCCCCTGCCCATCTGTGTGACCAGTGGGGCTAATCTCTGCCATCCAGCAGCAAGCAGCACAGTAATCATGGCTTTGTCACTGGCTCCAGGTGAAGGTTAAATGCTTTAAGGTCATGTTAAAAATGAGAACCCGAGAGAAACCTCACAATGCAGTCCCATTTGCAGAAGCTTTTGGTGTCCTGTTGCTCCCACCGAGAACATTTAAATCACACAGACACAATTATACAGCAGGGCAGTTTTCAATGCTAGAATAAGCTGCTGCCTCTTGGACACATGCTCCACAAATTAAATTGGTTCATCCTCAAAAGTGTAGGAATCTATAGCTTTACAAGCAGAGGAGCTTCCACTGGAGATGGAAACGTGCAGAGAAAACTAGTAGGTCAATACAGTATGTTACTTCATCCTTTGGAGACAGTCCAGATCACTTCTGAGTTGATTCATTTTCATAAACAGTGTGGTTTGTGCCTGCACCCAACTTCCTTAAAAAGTAGCTACACTCTGCTTGCTTTTCTCCTTTTGGCACTAGGGTGTAAAGCATCCGACGAGCAGAATTTTACTCCTGTTTTGCACAACTTACCCTTGGTGGAGGCACTGGACAATCAGGGTTATCTTCCAGAAATGTTCTGTCCAGTGAAGTGTTACACCTGTAATGCAAGATGCATTTAAATGAAGCTACGGAGCAGTTTGTAACACACAGAGTGCAATCATTGCATTTCCACGCTGAGCTGCTAGAGCCAGACAAGTGGAAATTCAGCTCCCGGGTCCTCCCCTGGAAACAAGGGAGAAAGACACACCTAGAGCAAAACACCGAGCAAGCTGTTTTTGGCCACCACACTAAGGCCAAACGCCGCCCAGCCTCTGCTGAAGATCTGAACACTGCAGCTGAGTCAATACTGCCTTTTCAGATAGGCTTATTCTTTTGTAGGCAATTACCCAAGGCAACACTGGAGCAAACAGTCGCAGCCCATGGAACTGGGTTTCGTAGGCTGCTCTGTATCAGTGCAGAAAGTCGGCATCCTACGGCATGCGGGCTATGAACTCACCTCGGAATGACAAATTGACAGAAGTGACTGATTTTCACTGTTGTCTTGTGGAACTGCCGGAATTCTTGTGAGCTGGAGTTCAAGCCTCCCTGCCTCGGGGTTTTTCCTGCGTTAATGCAAACTCTGCTCTCAAAACACAGCTTCCTTCCGCCAGTGCTTCCTCTCAGGCAGCACTGCAGATCAACAATCTAACAGAGACACAAGGAGTGGTAGCTCAGTGTTTTCAAATAGCTTGAAGCTTGTGGATGTGCAAAATTTGCACTGAGTTCTAGCAAATCCCACCTGTGAGCCAGCCAGTTAGGCAGGAAAATGTCAGGCTGCAGATGCAAATATTTTGCTGTATGCTAAGCCCACTGTTCAGCTGCTCCAAGAAACTCTCTCAAAACTACTTTCTTCTTGTGTCCTATTGCTGCAAAGACACATCAAGCATTTTGCCTGTTTTCAACAGACCTTCCTGTGGCCGTTAAACCTCAGTGTACAGTTAATGTTACTCACTAAGAACGGCACCAGTTCTAGAACAGCTAACGGTGCAACGAGCCACAGACATAGTTTATGGTGAGGATATCAACCTTCTGGCTTTTCTACTTGTACTTCTTGCAAACTTGCCTTCATTTGATGATGTTTTAAAATTATTATTGCAATTAAATCAATGTAGAGGAAAATAAAAACAGCTTGACATCAATCACAGACAGTCAGGAAACAGAAAGGTATTTTAAACTATTTTTTTTGTGCCATTGGGAGAAGGAAAAGGCAGAAGCCTTTGAAACTGTTCAGACAGCTCTAGCAAATGGAGGGAGTAGATGATCTCCCAAACTCCTTCCAGTCACTTATTTTCTGGTTCTGTGAATAACAAGGTAACTTCTTAAAGCCAATTGTGCAGTCTACCCTTATAGATATGGTTAATTCATGAGTTTATTCATTAATAATAAAGCCGAACAATGGTAGAGAGAAAATATTGTACTTATTACCAACAACTCTCCAGAGATCTGTGGCATGCAGGATTCTACTTCTCTTAATAAATAATATATAACTCCGCTATTTCTATAATATTATGCTATTAAAAAAGATCTCATTTAACCAGCTCTGCCCATCATCTTTCACCTGCTATATAATTGCTTTGGCTTGTTGAGAGGATTACTTATCTTCCTTTGCCTGCTCTGTAAACCAAAGTCAATCTCTTCTCTCTTGACTGTTATATTGCTCCCTTTTCAAAGGAGGCAACATTTATACTGCACTTGATATATTATCCAATATCCAAATGAAAGGCTGAACTTGGCAAACACAGCTCCACAGAGCACTCATGGCCCTCCTGACTGCCTGCATGTATCCATACTGTAATGCATCATTTAAGTTGCTTTGGAGTAACATGCTGCACTGCTTCCTCTTTCACAGAAGATAATAAGCAACTCAGTAAGATACAAACCAGAGCCATTACCATTTGTAGCAGTTCGCCCCTGAAAAGTGATAACACATGAAGATGAAGGAAGATAAAAATAGGAAATTTCAGAAAGTTACATTTTCTTCTCCTTTAACCCTGCAAAGTCTTTTTGCTTTGAGCTGGGGAAGGTAGAGGTGTGTTCAGAGGATCATTTGGCCCACACTGTACAGTGCAGTATCTTTCACATTTGGATGCCTGACAACCCAAGCCCACTATGTTGCCATGCAAAGGCAGTGGCAATTCTTGCCTTATGACACATGAATCGGGTAGATACATGTCTGAGGAAGGAACCTGATAATTTGCTTCCTTGAAAAAGAAGCATTTCTTTAAACCACTGATGTGCCATGACATGGTGTCAGATTATATCAAGGCATCTTCCATAAACTAGTTTTGCATAAGTGTGAGATGCTGCCCAAAAGAAGCTCACCAGTAAATTGTATAAATATTTAAATTATTTAAATATTTCATTTGAGGGCTGCTCACCAATATCAATTTCAATTCTCTCGGGTTTCCCAGGATACCCCAGTGCATCTCCTTTTCTTGACCATCAGGGATGTAAATATATAGAGAATGTCTATATTCTGTGCATTTATCCACAAGGGTCTTATCAACAAAGAAATCTCTTATTTGATTTTAACCAATATTGTTCAACATGAGGATATTAAAATCATAGCCATGCTGTTATTTGAAAAGTGTTGTTAGAGAAATTGAACATAAGAATGTATTATCTCTCATCTAGGAGCTTGTTTTGATCCCATCTCAGAAAAAACTTCTGTTAATACAAATGGGGCGGGATCATCAGGGAGAGAGGAAGCTGGGAAAGTCCCTATCTCTGGAATGGAGACATTAATATTGGTGTTAAGATTCATGTTCCAGATCTTTTTTGATTTAGACTCCCACCAGGATAGGAGGTTTAAATCTGCTTCATTAGAGCGGACGTGGAAGCAGGCCACAAGATTTACTGTGCTGGCTTTCATCATTCCCAGTAGTATGGTATAGTAATATATATACTATACTATAGCAGTATGCACGTATGTATACATAGTAGTAGTAGTAGTATGCATACTGTGCTATACATAGTAGTATATAATAATATTCCCATCCTATTAATCTATTTTCAAAGGGGGAAACTGAGGCACTAAGAGAATAAACCATTTGCCCAGATCACCACAAGAAATCTTTGGCAAAAAAAGTGTCTGGCCAAAATCCTCCATGGCATATGGTAGATTTAGAACAACCATCAAGTTAGAACAAGATGTTGACAATGATCATGCTAGTGAAACACTTTAAAAAGGGTTCCGAAAATCATGACAATTGGACAGCTCAGGATACCACTTCCTACATATAGGTAAAATGGCCTATCTTGCTAACACAGCTCACAAGCTTTCTGAAACCTATCTAGCTCTGCCCTGTGAAAAACCAAGGCTGATCCTAGAACCACAAAGAGTGATGGAAATCTTAACAGCAGCCACTGCCTTAAGTGTTTGCAGCTGGAGGTGTTTGATGCACCTATTCTTTTGTGGACACAGCCACACAAATGCAGAACAGGTGAAGAATCAGGCTGGGATGCTCAGTGATGATGCAAAAATCATCATGGACATTTTTGGAAACTCCAGCCCCCAATTCCACCGCACACAGACATGCTTTGCTTATTTTGCAGTAGCTTGTAAAGGAAAAGCAGAGCCATTTGAATGGCACAGTGATAGACAGACCATTAACTTGCAAGGAAAAGATACTACAAGCACCATTTCAGAATGGATCTAAATGTGACTAGACCATTAAACAAAGATATCCAAACCAGGCTGAAAGACTTGTAAGACTCACAACAGCACCGAGGAGCTTCAGTGCAGCATACACGGATTTCAGGTGCCTATCTGCAAGAAAACAAATTTTCCAAAAACCGGTCTAACCTGCTGAGGCACTTCAAATACCAAAAGCACTTATGGTTTCTGGTAAAAACATCCTTAGGCAACAGTAGCTGTGCTATCTTGCATGCCCAATAGCATTACTCTCTTGTCTGGTCTATCTAGTTACCTATCTCATTGCCTATGGCTCTTTCAGATTCAGAAATCAAGTGCCTCTGTGCCTAAATCCCCTGAAGATCATAATTTTTTATGCATACCAGGACACACCTAAGACAAATGGAGAAACTACATCTATTCTAGTAAAGATGTTTTCTCTAACCCTGGGGGCAGCCGGCACGGCTCAGCATGCATTTATATGGCTTTGCCCTGTTCATCTCCAAGGACGGCTGGTCACACTTGGAATGCAGGCTCGGAATGGTCCCCAGTCCATTCTCACCCAGAACCGGGCCTGGGCTGCCAGCAACCACATTTGCATCCCCATTTCAGGGTGCTCCTGGGCAGACTCCAGCCTGCTGGTTAGGGCATATACCTGGAATGAGGAGAAAGAATTGAACCCACAAGATGACATCCCAAGTCACCAGACTATAGGAGAGATTGCCATCTTTTTGCTTCTTGAAACAGGGTCTCTGCACAGCCAATAATGAAAAGACAGTGAGTTGAAAAGAAAAACTAGTAAGAGGATTTTGGCTATGTAGCAAGAGATGATGATGCTCAATTGGGATGTGCAGAAATATTATTTCATTTCAGATCATGTTCCTCTAATCTCAGATATGAATAACTCAAATAGAAACTGGAGTTATACATTTTGATTTTTCAGAGCAATTGGAAGTGCACTGAGGACAGCAATTATGATATGGAAATTATCTCCATAGTTGCCTTGCCAGCTTCCTGTTGCCTACTGCCAAGGCTACACTATTTGCTCTGTGGTATTTTCATCTGTTAAATTGTGTTTTGTTTTTTTTCCGTTTACAGACAGATTAGAGCTATGGCAATATGTTGAAATGTTGAAATATGTGCACATGCCTCAGAGAGGAAGGAGTGCCCTTCTTTTCAAAAGCAACACCAGCTATTGACTCTTATAACCTTCATGCACCACCTCTGCTTTCAAAATATGAAATGGCATCCTGACTAGAAAGGATTTTGATTTCCTGTAATCTCAGTTGATTTGCTCTAAAGACAGAGGGTGTATATTGCAAGTTCTTGCCCTCCGTGACTCATTGTGAAAGGCTCAGTGACACCACAAATCCTGCAGAGAATGGCCACTCTCTGGGATGCATAAATGTCAAACTGCTGGAAGATCATGCCTGAAGCATACGAGGAGTTCATAGTAATGCCTTTCTATACCTCCGTGTTTCATGCTATGTTTGACATTGCAATTAAGGTAGAGAAAACTTCTCAGTATTCCTTTAACAAAAGATTGGATTAATGAATAACCTCAGTCTCGTCAGAGATATGGAAATTCCTCCTTGTGAGCTCTGCTCTGAGCCATTTGAGTTGGGGAACAACAGGGTGTTTTTTTCCACGCTTTTTTGATTAGGCAGGTCTAAGGAGAAAGCAAAAGGACAAGAAAGTTAGACAATAGGAGCAAGAAGAAGGGAAGGTGACCTCCTCAGGACTGGCAATGGCACTGTGGATAGTGGTGATGAGAGGAGAAGTTCTTTTTGGGGAACTGAGTGTGTAAGAGTGAGGAGGGCAGGAAGACAGAGCAAAGTGGGTTTTCAAAGCAAAAGAAGAGGGCAGAAGAGGAATATTTTTGAGGACAAATCTTCTCAGACTGGAAGAAGTTTGGAGATAGCAGAGAAAGAAGGCAGATAAAGAGGAATGTGGGTAGGAACTAGTGAGTTTTTGCCAAGTCCTCTTATTTTTATTTGTTGTTTCATCGTCTTTGTTTCAGTAGAGTCAAAGGCCAGTATTGGTTAAGGGACCCTATTGCACAAGTCCTTCTATTAAAAAACACGGATCTGTCACTTAAGGGTGAAGTGTCAGGCTGCTAAATCCTGAGGCCATGGACCAGGCCCACATCCTGCAACTTCACCTCCTGGGCAGCAGCTTCTCCACCCACCCCACTGGGAGCTTCCCACTGCAGAAGACCCTGGGATCGGGGACCGAGGTGGCTGGCTGTGGGAGGCAGCGAGCTCCTCTCCATCCCCTCCCTGCTGCTTTGGAGCAACCAGGACATCCCTGAGAGCACCCCAGCTCAGGAGGTGAATGATGACCTGGTCCTTTCTTGGAGATTTTCCTCCCAGGGCTAAAACACAGGCACTGGCATCAGGGCAGAATAGATCCAGGGAGCGCCAGTGTGTCCAATAATGTATTTCTAGGGGGAGTAGGGTAAAGGAATAAGGTGGGAGAGAAGAAGAAGGCACAAAAGGGAAGACTTCTAATGGGAATAAGGGACACTAATGGGGGGTGGTAGGACATGAAGGAGGTCACTGGGAATGACAGAAAGGGTCAAAAGGTAAAAGAAAGCAAAATATAGTAAGGCTAAAAGAGGAAAATCTGCTAAAAGTGCAGTATAAGGGGAGGCACAGGGGTAGATGAAGTGGAAATGTTTAGAGAAAGCATAGTAATGTATAGTGGAAGTTTCTGGAAGCACAAACACAGAACTCTGCTGTCTTTTAATGCAAATATTTTCTTAGTTAACAGCATGTTCTGCAGCTGGAACAGGACACATTTGGCTTTTGCCAGTTGAGTTCCACACCCGTCTTCTGTCAAGAGGTGCCCTGGCCTGCCCTGAAGGGTGAACCTGATCCCCCGGTGGAAAGAAAATGAGAGAGAGAGATCATCTACGGGTGAGCATAGGAAAACGACCAAGTGCAGCGAACCTGGAGATAAATGAAAGGCTGGTGCCCTTCTACACAGAAGAAACGTAGCACAAATGGGCACGGAGGCAAAACACGTTTGCATGTGTATCTGTTTGTGCGCTAGGCATAGTTTAAGCCCAGGCAGCCGTCTCTCTGTGCCAGCATCTTTTATTCCTCTTTCAAGATAAAGAGAGTTGTGCAAGATCAGCGTGGGCTGATGTCCATATAAGGCCCTGGGAAGGTCTCTGCAACCACAGCCAAGGAGGTGGGGTGGCCCTCGGCACAGGTACCCTGGCTGTTGGGCACAGCACAAAGGTGGATTCTTCTTCTTCTCACTTTATTTAGCAGTTTAACAGGGAAAGTTTCTGGAGACTTGCCGAATCTAAGGCCAAAACTGAAATTAGCCCAGGTTGCCAAAAACTGAAATTAGCCCAGGTTGCCAAATAGAGTGCATAAGCTGTTAGGGAAAAAAAAAAGTCAGCAATCCTTAAACAAATATCTTTCATAAACATAATGCCATTTGGGCTGCATTGCTGGGAGCGTGAGTGTGTGTGACTGTGATTAGCTCACTTATTTTTCCTTTCAGAGATTCAGAGATATTTGTGCTACATTGGCCTGGCCTTGAAAGGGGCTAAACACTCATCTTGTGGTTGGCGATTCCAGCAGGTAGCGAGTCCCTGGCAGAATTGGGCTGCTGTCTAGGATTTAATTCATCAGAACTGGAATTGCACATTTTAAGAGGCAAAAACATCAACCCCTTTGAAAGGATTGTGTCTATATGAGGACTACTTGATGTGAAGTTACTAAGAGTATCCACAAATCGTGGTTTTGTTGTACAGGACCTTAAATCATAAAGCAATCCTCCAAATTTGAAGTAAATTTCTCATGGAATGGCAGTTCTAGAAAAGCTTAGAATTGCCTGAATCCCCAGAAGCTGACTTAGCTCTTCCCTGATGCCTTGCATGCTCTCAAATAAGTAAACTTAGGTATGTAGATACTAGCGTAGTGTCTGCTGGTAGATGGAATGTAGTTTGAAGCATATAGCTAGCAGGCATACAATATGAGGTGCAGAAAAATGGCTCCCCTCTGTCAGCTCGTTCTATACATTATTGATGAATATCACATTATATATTAAAATGAAATGCACTTAAGAGAGTTACTGCAGACAGTCTTTTTTCCTCCACCCCTTCGAGACATTTCTGTGTTCAAATCAGATTACCAACAATTTGCCAGTCTTCCGTGTCACGTGCTGCTGAACCTAATTTTCCTCTTTTCTTGGCCACAACGATACATGCTAATTTGGTGACATCAAATTAGTGCTAACTCAGGTCAGCCAAGGAACTGGTGGCTCTGAGAGCACCATGCTCCAAGCTGAGGATTTCTGCATTTGGGAAAAGTGGTGGTTTCCTAGCACCCTGGGAATCTTTCTGAGATGGGTGATCTGAGTGGCAGGTCAGCCTAAGAATTTATAGGTTCTGGTAGACTAACTCTTTTCCTGAAGTCTTTATTGCACAATCAGACGTGACTAAGACTTCCATGTTCTCAAAAGGAAATGAATATTTTGTAGGCTACGTAAATAAGAATTTGGGAAGGCGAGGAGGGAAGGTCTACAAAAGAATGTAATTGGGTGAAAGATGAAACACTTTGGTTCAAATGTTGGAGAATGAAAGAAGTGAAATCATCTCAGCTAACAGCAAATTCACTGAAAACTGCAGTATGAGAATGGAGCAATTTGTAAATTTTGGCTGGATTCAGCAAACACCTTCATCTAGAAAAAAAAGGGGAATTTTTAAAAATCTAAAATATTTCACATTGAAGATGTTGAATTGCTGTGATTCATTCTGAAAAACAAAAACAAAAAAAAACACTAAAAATAAAACAAGTCTTGCTTTTCCAAGTTATGGTAACTTTGTTCTTCTACCTTTTTTGCTATGGTTCTTTTTTTCTCTTAAAATAGACAGAAATTTGAAGAAAAAGAAGAACAAAAATATATCTAACTCAAAAAAAAAGTATTCTGAGTGAAAAGAAACCAAGCATTTTGTGGATTTTTTTTTTTTCCGGGGGATGCGTGTGAAAATTCTCATTTCAGTTTGACCTACCTCTCTTTAGTTGTCAGTATGACCATAAAGCCAAAAACACATATACACAATAATACATTTAGGTATTATTATAGTGATCAGGAATAGCCTTTATAAAAGATTAATCTGTTGTGTGAAATCCCATCACTACCAAGCAGTTTGCTTAGTGCCTTGGTATGAGACATACCTTATTATTGTTGGCAAACCTGCTGCACGTTAATTTGACAATGAAGTTATTGAAAATAGAGAGAAGACAACTTGGCCAGCAATTTGATAATTGAAACTAATTGGTAAGATTTGGGCCCAGGGAAGTGGGATATGGGAAAGCTTCCCATCAACACTAATACCCCCCAAAAAAAATCATCTCGCTGTTTTTTTAACAAACTATATTTGAAATATAGCTTCATTTCTTAACATTTTGAGAATGTGTGCAATGTTTACAGTCTTTCAGCAGGTCATTTCTCACATGCCACATTACAAACATATTGAAAAACCTGTTCATCATCCTTGTAGGCCATCTGTAAGTCAATGGAGTATAAGAACACAACACGTGATTTGGACAAACATTGGGCCTATTAAATGCTTTCCGCTTGTACTGCAGGCTTAGTTAAGATGAAAAACAGCTCCCTTTTTAAAAATGGTCCGTAACACATTGGCTAGAAAGATCAAGGAGGAGGAGCTAAAGCAATTTCTTGGTCTTTATAATAACTGCCATTGTACTACTCAAAGCCTAATGAGTGTTAATAGTATCACTTGAAGGAAGGGTGTTTCCTCTCTCCACAGAAACTGCCTTGTGAATCTGTACAGAAGTGTCCTATTCTTCTTCCAGTGAACGAAAGCACGGGGTGAGATCGATTTCAGTGGTGAATTTCAGGAATGAAGCATGCACATTTTTATGCTGCTGAACACACTGGGAAGACTTTGATGAAAGATCTCCTCTGTCATGATATTTCTGTAGCTGCACATGAGAATCTTATTAAAATGTATTTTATATATTAACTCCTATTTTGAAATAGAGGAAGCTTGGGACCAACAAAGTCATGTAATGATTGATGGTAGAAGGAAGTACTTATCCTCTTGGGTAGGCTGATATTACCTTTATTGCAGTTGTATGTTTGATAATGTAATTGTGGGGCAATCTACATGATATAGTAATGGCTGCACTAAAACTGCATTTAAATGAATGTCTAATTCATCAGGAATATTAATCAGAGAGACAATGTACTGAAAGCAAAATAAGATTTGAAAGGGAAGTGAGAGAGTTTGAGGCATAGGAGAAGTGTCTGAATGACTATAGTCAATTAAATTAAAGGCAAGAATTTGGAAATACATATAAACAGTACCTTAGATTAGGAAAGAGTATCAGATGAGCCTGCTGACATTTCTTATATTGGAAGTTGCGCTTAAAAAATGGAAGCAAAACCAATTGTAAATGGAGGAATGGGAAATTGTCTTTTTCCTTAGTATTATCCTGTGAAATTCACTGCTGGAGGATATTTTTGTTGTCATGAGCTAGCAGGCATTTAGTATTCCTTATTTAGATGGGAAAAAAAATACAAAGAAAAGTAAACTATCTCTGTGATATAAATTGTCAATTAATACAGGCAGTCATTAGTTAGTAGACATATTATTTATATATAAATTTTCTTGCTTCCTCCTCTGAAGTATTTACACCTAGCCACTCTCAGAGGCAGGATGTAGGATGTGAAAGGACATCCAGCAAACTCTGTCAGTTCCTACTTCCCTCCCCTCTGGAAAGAGCCAGCGCATACAGAACACTTTTGAGTGGGAAAAAGAGCTGAAATAACATAGAAAATGTTGGCCTGCTGTACATATGAGATATAAATATTCCTTCGTCGTGGCTGCGGGTTTGGAAGGCCTCAGACTGACTGGAGACATCATGTTGTCACATGTCAGCCCATTGGAGAACAACTGTGAAGTTGCCACAGAACAAATCACTATTCATGAGGCAAAACTCTAAAACAAAGCCTGTCCTTCAAGTACCGGTGGCCCTGTAGGATGCAGCACAGTTTAGGACACTGGGGCATCAGCTGCGCGCGGTTGGAGGCTTCAGTGGCACTTTGCCAGGAGCCCTGGGGCCGTGTCTCATTTGCATGTGCGGGGTGGGATTTTCAACAGAGTTCAGTGCACACAGTTAGAGGCCTGTAAGTAAACACAGCAGTTCCTAAAACTCATAGAGAGACCCACTGTGGGTTGAGAAGTGGGAGAAAAAGATCTTCAAAAGAGAGATGGGAACTCACTCTTTGAAACTATGTCCAGCTTTGTTTCTGACATAATACACAGAGGTTTCCAGCTGCTAGGTGATTATGTTCCTTGGGCTTGTTCAGACCTGTAATAGGACATGTCTGCTTATAAATATATAGGTGTTTCTGAAGAGCCTCATACAAACAGCAGCTCTTGCATATAACTGAGGATATCTATCATCAGACAGGCAGCTAGACAAATTCAACATGCTTTCTTGACCAAGTTTAGACTACTGCACTGTTATTTAACAAATTCCACCTCAGCCTTTATCTCAACTTCTTCTAGGGTCTTTCCAAGACAAACCTAAGAATGGTCAGGATTTGGCACTCCTCACATCATCCCTTGCTTAAAGCCAGTGCAGCAAAAGATGAGGAGGAATGACTTGGGTTCCTCCTTCCTTCTCAGGACAGGAAACCTTGTACAGAGGAATGCTCTGAGTTGTCCCATCCACTCCTCCTGCAATGGGACAACAAGGATGAGAAATGTGCAAACAATCCTGATTGCCAAGTCAAGACTGCCATGACTTCTTGTTGTCCATTTGGGGCTATTTGGGCTTTTCTTCTGCACAGAGTACCTGAACCCTCCTAGCCTAGGGCTAGAATGTCACTCAAACAATGTTTGAGGCATTGGTCATGCATTGGTCCAGCTGCTCACATGCAAGGCACCATGAAATAAAAACAGATATAGGAATGCTGATAGCAGGACTTGGTTTCCAGGAGTCCTTTAGCACATCGAGTTCTACCCATTCATAAGCTGAAGTAGAAAGGTCCCTTCAGCAGATATCTGGAAGTCTGGGTTCAGTGTTACTACTGAGAGAGCACAGAGGATCCCAACTACAGGTGCTGGCCCAGCACTCTGCCTCACATAGGACCTGGTGTATGCTGGGGAATTAACTTTCCCTGCAGGGAAATCATCATATTCCCATGGGAGGATTAGAGATAAACAATAAAAAGGTTATTTAGGGCTAATAGTGTCTTTATTTTCTTGGAGTAACTTGGTCTAAAATACTCCTAAGTCATAGAATCATAGAATCATAGAATGCCGAAGGTTGGAAGGGACCTCAGAGGTCATCGAGTCCAACCCCCCTGCTCATGCAGGGTCACCCAGAGCACGTGGCACAAGGCTGCATCCAAGCGGGTTTTAAAGATCTCCAAAGAAGGAGACTCCACAACCTCTCTGGGCAGCCTGTTCCAGTGCTTTGTCACTATCACAGTGAAGAAATGCTTCCTTAAGTTCCTAAGTAACTGCCAGACTAGCTAATGGGCAGAGAAGGAGGAGGTTACATGTATATTGCAGCAGTAAAATATTTGATGCTTTTCTTCAATAATTAGTCATGCTAGACGTATTTAGATAGATATCCTAGGATCATACACACTAGTGGAATATCTTGAAGAAAGGATGGATTTCTTAGCCGTCCAGCTGGAGAAGACCAGATACTGAAGAGACTGATATTTTTGCAGTGGATGTAGTTGCCTGAGACATTCATCTGTTTGAATATCTGAGTCTGAAGTGTGACAATTCCATTGTTTTCCTTGAGATCTCCTACAGTTTTGATTTTATTTCTTATCCTTCTGTCATGGAAGAGACAGATGAGTATGTTGGGGTTGGAGCTGCCCTTGTGTACCTGAGCTCTTGTGCTCACCCACTAAAAGGAGGAGCAAAGCTGCAAGCCTTGACTTACTCAAACCCATGGAATCTACATTGTGCAGATGGTTACTGAGGCTTTCTTTCTTCTCTAGCAGTCTCACATGCTTTTCATGTACCTGGAAAAGGTGTTCTTAGTGAGATGACATATAACCAGTAATTTAATCTTACAAAGATAAGACAAATGACTGTTGCATCTTAATATCAAGTAATTAGGTACTATGGATTTACTCTGAGATAGCTATAGATTTGTTGCTCCAAGTCAGAACAGTTTTTGACCTGCAGCAAGCAATGTATTATTTCTTTCAAGGTCCAAACAAGAATGAATATGGCAATTTACTATTGCTTAAGAAAGTTTTCTGGGTTTCAGTCTAAAAGACAAGGTAAGCGCTATCGTTCCCTCGACTAACGTAGCTTGGCTTTTCTATTGGTGGTTTAGTTCCACTTGAAAAGAAAAAAAAAAAAATACTTTCTTAACTGAATTTAATTTATGACCTAGTTATACTCATTTTAAGCTTGCTGGGTTTCCTTCAAGGCAAAGTCATTTGCCATTACTGTCACATACAGCTGCTTCTTTCCTAAGTGAGTTCACTTGCAAGATTTTATAGAGACTTTTTCTTACATAATTTAAAAACATTGAAAAATTAAATAGAGCAAGGCTAAAAACAAGTCATGGAAAGCTCAGAGACTATTCCAGTGCTGGGAAAGCACTAGGGCAAGCTCCAAAGCCCTGCAGGAGTGCCACAGCTAGGGCAGAAGCTGAAGGACCTGAGCTATATGGGGCTGGAGGGGAGTTTCATCTGGCTGGAAGAGAAGGGCAGCAGTCCAAGGAAGGAAGGTTGCAGTGCAGAAAAGACCTAACAAAGCAAGAAAACACTCCAGAATAGCACTGAAATGGAGCAGCACTTCCTGAAAGAGGGTTAAAGTCCTTCCAGGGAGGCGGCAGGAGGGAAGTAGCCTCTTCGGTAACCCGGATAGGAGGGATTTCTGGAGTGTCTCCCAGCAGAGCATGCGCTCAGGGATATTCTCTGAGCTACCTTCATCTCTTCAGCACCACTCTGAGAGTACAGCTCCTCAAAGAAGGCTTTACACTCCAAGAAAATTTGAAATACAGACAGAAGTGCTGTCTGGTTTATGGAGGTGGGTGACATTTTGGCACCTCCTTCCGCAACTTTCTGCAGCCCCACACAGCTAGTTTGGGAAGAGTGGATACTCCCCACACAGTGGAGAGGGAACTGTGACCTTCCTGGTTTGCTGGAGCAAGACATAGAGGCCTCAGCCTGCAAGGCCTGCAAGGAGGTTGCCGATTTTGCTCTGCCCCCAGGCTTTGACCTTGACTGCAAAACAATTATAACTGTTTGCTCTAATTCAAGATTTCCTGTGTAGCTGATTATCTCCCCCAATTTCCTGGTCCCTTTTCAAGTGATTGCTTTCCTGTTCTGTAAGCCTGGCTTGCATTTGTCTCCAGATGCATAGTCTTGCATTTGTTTTTTCTGAAATGCTCACTGCTTGCCGTCTGCCAGCATTGCAGAGCCCTCCAGAGTGTTTGGTGTCGACCACCAGCCTTCTTCCACTTCCTTATCTTCATGTCATTGCAAATAGAATTTGCAATGCTATAACAATTCTTTTTCCCAAGCCTTTGATCAAATTATTAACAGTGGGTTTACTTGGTAAATCTTCACACGGAATTACTTTTGAGATGTACTAAGTAGAATATTGAATATTTTTCATGTATTGATGTACTATTAATGCTTTAATAAAAATATCACTGAAGCAAATTAAATGGCTTTTATCCTAACAATTCTACTATAAGCACTCAAAAAAAAAAAGCAGTCTTCATTTTAGCTTTTAAGTTGTATATGTTCTTAAGTAACTCTCAATTCCTACTTCTGTTTTTCTTTCTGATTGATTTGACTTACATCATTTTCAATTTTGAGAAATAGTCCCTTGTAAATGAATCACAGAGGTATATTATATATTTTGATTTTATATTAAAATACAAATATATAATAAATATGGAAATATAAAAATATGCATCTATTTTTAATATGAAAATATTCTTCATCTTATAACATGAGAGATCTAATACAAAATTCCCAGGGTTGAATATAACCTGTTTTAGGCATTCTTAAAATTCCTAGGACATTGAAACACTGGCAGCATGAGACCACCAAAAAGTCAACAAAAGTTCACAGATAGGCTAGTTCACTGCATAGCCTAAAGGAAAAATTTATCCTAATCATTCACCTTCTTAAGTGGAATATGATCAGTTGTGGAAATTACCCTGATTGGGTAAAACTAGCTGACAAATATTTAAAGGTCAGTATATGGTTAAGAACTTTACAGAATAGGGTTGATTTTAAGCAGATCGTTAAATAATTTCCAGTGGCCTCTAGCACAAAACTGAAAATAACTCACAAAAATACAAAACAAGCAATTGCTGCTAGTAGATATTACACATATGTTTAAAATTATACCTATATTTAATGTCACTGTTACGTTGTGGTAGGCAACACTGTGGATATTTAACCCGTAATCTGATATACAACACAAAATCCATGGTAAATTAGGAGGTCGTCTGTATATGCACTTCACGGGGTTCACGTCCTTGCATACATAACTTGCAGATAGAATCTTCATGGGATGTTCTGCATGGCTTCGATCCTACAGAATGCTTAGGGGTCTTCAGAATGAGAGCAATAAATTATCTTATTTAATCACAGGACTATTGCCATGTTTCAAGGCCTTATTCTAGGACCTGTAGGACTATAAATAGCACAGATAGAGAGAGAGCAATACCATAAGTACTAACTATCCAAATTTATAGCATTAAACCTGCCATCACTCATTCTGAATTAGTGTCTGTCAGAGCTCATCAGCATCCTGGCTAGCACAACTTCAACTGCTTAGGAGTCTTTTATTTGAAACATTTATTCTGTGAAAATATGACTTAGCTAAAATCAAAAATAGCAGCAAATTGAAATACCAGCTCTAGCAATAAATACTTTTTGGCTTCCTGAATGAGTTTATGGACAAATAGAAAGACTGAGAACATGCACAAGCCCCTGCTGCGGAATCACAGATACTATGGATACTCTGATATTCAGAGCTTCACTCCACCTGGAAAGTGAAAACCCTCCTGCTGTGAGTGATTTACTGCCTAGGGCAAACTTCGTTTTCTATCCCAATGAATATTTAATTACTTACAGAATATGAATCAACTTCAACGGAACAACTAATTCTCCTCAACCAATTCCCAGGATGAATCAGATAGAACAAGGATTTGAACCTGTGTCCCTGCTGCCGTAACCAGGAGCTTTGACAGGGAATGGGGTTACTGTATTAGAACAGATAGAAACCATAGATGAAGGTTTGAGAAGATTTCTGGAGAGGGAGAGGGAGAGGGAGAGAGAGAGAGAAAGAGAGAGAGAGAGAGAGAGAAAGAAAGAGAGAAAGAGAGAAAGAGAGAAAGAAAAAGAAAAAAAAGGCACTAGAAAGAAGAACACATCTGCAAAAGTATAGCATACTGTTAAGATGATCATGTCAGCTTTTTTTTTTTTTAAAGGTAAATTCTGCAGACCTGCTACTCTTACTGAAGTGCAGAAGCAGTGATTTCACAGCACATCATGCAAAGTGAGAGTATATGCTTCACTACCTATGCTTTAAGGAAAAACAGCTAAAACCCCAGAGCTCTGCTCTTCCTCAGGCCAGATGATCTCTAGCTCAAAGCAAGAGGGAAAGGCAAGGCATTATTTTTCCATTTCTCTTCTGCTCCTTGGTTTGATTATGATCAAAGGAAAAAAATTAGAACCTGTGGAAAGAGTGGTGGGAGGCTTGTTTTCCTCCTGGAGTCACTGGACCCAGAAAGCAAAATGAATGTAAAGATCATCTCATCCATGAAGCATGAAAGGAGCAGGAGGATGGGCTGAGCCTCTGGCTCTCAGCTAGCTCCTTTGCAGTATCTCACTTACAGCTAGATCTACTAAAATAAGCCCCATAAGTCTTGCTTCTTTGAAGGATGCTCTCTATTTTAAATCTCTGAAGGCTTTAAGGGTTGTTTGGTGAAAACAATTTGTTCCAAAAATGTGTGACATGTAAATATATGTCTAGCCAAACTGCTTACACAGATAATGACAAAACCTTATAAAACATTTACAAGCAAGTCTAAATAAACTGTTTTGGGGTACTTCCTTCTAGAAAGTACAGTCAGGAAAGAACAATTAATACAGGAATTAACTAATATATACTTTTGCCTAAAGAAAGACAGAAATAAAAACAGATTTTCACTGGCTATTGCAGATGCCTAGCAGGAGCTCCCACATGCATCAAGGCAGCACTCTCACATTCAAGCCAACTGGCTCCCATTCAGCACAGTAGCTAAAACCTAACTGCGCCAGGGACCATCTGATAGGAGAGCAGCTACGGGCTCAGGAATGCCAGCATTCCCACTGCTCTGTTTTCCCAGTTGTCAGCTCTGTTTATAAATTGTCCATTTATAGCAAACCCAGCACCTGCTATGGACACCTCATGGTGCCAAGCGCTTGAATATATGTCAGAAACAGCCCTCACTTTAACCAGTTAAGTTCAACCTTGTATCAAACCTATGGTTAAAACAGGCTGTTGTATTTGTTGTTGGGCAGTTCTAAGATGCCCTGTAATCCTTTCCAGAATGAAGCAGCAGATCTACTGGGTACTGAACAGATCATCCTTTGTACAAGTTTGGGCTTTGGAGGAGTTTTCAGATGTACAAGGAAGGACCGGGCCCAGAGATTTTTGTTGCTATTATTATTATTGTTATTTCTCTTGTTATTATTCATATGGGTTAGTAATTTCACTTACACTTTATAGACCTAGCTGTAGTAACTTGGGGCTGCCACAGTATGACACAGCTTTCTTCATGTAGGCAAGGGAAAATTCTTGCAAAGATGTATGACATGCGAGCTTTAAAAAGTGACAGATTTCTCGTTCCCTCTAGACAGTTCATCTTATTTGCTGCAGAGCAAAATGAGCCTGAAGTGCTAGCAAACAGAAAATCTCCCACATCAGTGGTCACTTCGCCCAGCTCAGGCTGGTTCGTGAGATGATCAGTGACTCCAGCTCACCAGCACAGCTGGGCCATGGTCACCCAGGCAGCAGCTGCACCACAAGAGCTGGCTGCTCCTCTTGGTCTCTCCTCAGAGAAACAGAGACCTGATGATGCCGAAGAGCAATGGTCTTGCAACACGTCTTTAATCTGTGAGGCTTAGTGCCCCAAGATCAAAGGAGGCCAGTTGCTCAAGATGAATCCGAGTGGATTAGATTTTGTGCTGCTCCTGCAAATTTGTAATTACACTGGAAATTCACAGTGGATAGCAGAGAAACCTTCACATTTCAAGGCATTATCCTGCCTAATCCTAATGGAGTTAAGAACTTTGTACAAACCCTTCTTGGAAGCACCTAACGAGGTCTAACAGACAAGAAGAAGTGCCCGGGGGAACACTGCTGCTATGTGACAGTCCCTGTTACCTCACAGTTGTGGTGTATGCCCAGGACCGGAGCAGGTCCATGGCTAGACAGCGATGTCTCACCATGGCTGCCGCTCTTGGGCCTGCTCCAGCGTGGCTATAGCCACAGGGCTGCTCCTTTCCTAGACATAAACGCACTCATATGAAGGATTTCTTGGCTGATTGAAGGACCAATCCTTAGAAAAACGGCCCACAGGTATAAAAGCCAAAGTGATTCTTAGTGCCTGTGAGTTACTGACATGTCTTCCATCCCTCCTCAAATGGCTGCACAACTTGGCCCAGGAGGTGCCAACCATGCAAATTATCAGCAAAACGTGAGGGCCGAGATCTGACCCACTGAGACTTGATGCAGGATGCACTGCACAGCAGCCAGCTAGTGACCCTGGCAGATGTCACCTGGTAGGAGCCAGGTGGTGGCTTCCTTGGCCCGCTGTGCGGTGGTGGCCAGGAACCAGGCACTGCCACTGGGCACTGCCGTCTCTAATTTTAATGTTACTTGATTTTTCAGCTACATTTTCAAATCAAGGTATTGTCAGAAGCATAACAAGCTCACTGGAAGGCCAATTTTGCACACTGTAAATATGCTTTTCAGACTTCAAAAGTCATTTTTAAGCACTTAGAAAGGTCTAAAAATGAATTACTTTTTCCAAGTATGGATTAGTAGTCACAAGAGATTATGCAGATCTGGATTTGTATTCTGCTACCAAATATAGGGGAAAAAAAGGAACCTTTGAAACCCAAAAGCAGCTAAGAATATTTGTCAGTAAAGGGATGGAATCACATGGATAGGAAGCAATATTCACATTACAGCTTTAGGCAATTTTTAAACTGAAATAAGAAGCCTGTAAGTTTTCATTTCATCAACAACACTTAGGTCTTCTTACAATATTCTCATGCCTGAGGATAATTACAGATTAATTGATTTGTTTTCCTTTGTTTTAACACCAATAACTAAAATTTCTTACTTTATGAATTTCTGAAATAATACTAACTATAGCAAGAGGATGGTGCTAATTCATCATCATCAGTGGAGTGGTTCAAAAATTTACATTGAGGCAAAGTGGTATAGGTTAAAATATTTGCACAGCAAAGAAGAAGAACTTTAAAAAAAAAAGGCTGTATTTCCAGATGAGATTAATTACCAAATACATATTAGAATTTGTTCTCGTGTATTCATAAGTACTCAAAAACTTGTGGTAAAAAGAATTCATATTAACTGGAACAAAATAAGACATGGTTCAATTAGGAATATCAAGGCCTGAAAATGTATTTTGAAACTCTGGCTTTACTTTTATAATAAGCATAAATTTTGCATAATAAGCATAGAGAAAAGAATCATATTTCAATATGTGTCAAGAGAGGTTTTTTTGGATCTGGTCATCAGTTCCACCATGCAAGTGGTTAGCTGTTGAGTGAGCACTTTTTTCCAAGTGTTTTGCATTTGCGTTTGAGGGCTGAGTATTGAAGAATATGACCTACTTCAAAATTTGGCCCACTACATGGGGAGTACAAAAAATATGGTGATTGTCAAAGAGTGCGTGCAAGCATCAAGCAATACATTTTCACAGAGAGTGCTATAAATATTTACTGTTCTGGAAGTCATTATATTGAAATGGATTCATAATAGAAATACATTGAGATAATCATATCTTACCTATATGTTGTTGAGTTGTGTCCTGTGGGTATCCAATGACAGAGAACAAATAAGTGTTACAGACTTGAAAGCATTCAGATTTTCAAGGTGAAGCTGTTCCAATGTGTTTAGATATTTGAGAGGACACAGTTTTACTTGTCACATTGTACTGACATGACAGATACCTGTACTCATGCCACACAGCTTGTACTGGCATGTAGTCCTTTAAGGAGGTTGCAGCTTTTGGCTCCCGTCGATAGTACGTGCATCTTTGCATGCTGCTTTCATCTAGGGTCTTGGCTGAGAACCTAACCATTGGGTCACTGAGTCAACATTGCACAGACTATATTTTCCTGTATTTGGTAATAGTTTTCCTCACAAACAGGTCAGTAATGCTAAGTGCACACTGCATCTTCATATTCCATATGTGCATCTCAGTGGATGGCATGCTATATTATCTACGCATGCTGACATGCAATGGCTCCCACTAACCTCTGATAGTGGCTCAGTGCCAGTTTTAAGTACAGAATTTACTGATGGATACACTTGGCCCTTGATAGGCACCTTGCTCAGAGAGATGTCCCATCTCTAGGACAAGGAAATTTTAATAGTTATTCAAAACAGTGCAGGTCAGAGGGAGCCACCAACGACCTTGAGCCTGCCATGATAGAAGACAGAGCATGTGAGGTGAGATTATTCATCTGCATTAGCCAGAATGAGGACTTTATCTTAGTCCGTTGCAAGCAGCCTTCAGCTGACAGGAACAAAGAAAGAAGGAAAGAAGGAAAGAAAGCGTGGAACAAATTGACTAATTTAGATCATGTTCAGATAGAAGACACTATTTCCCGGCAAGCAATTGAAGCTAAAAGCAGTGTTCCTCAACTCTTTCCCACCAAAGAGCAAACTATCAAAGCCGGCTGGCCTTTATGAGCTTCATTTTGGGTGACTGTGTACACCTTGGGAAGACTGACCTTGGAGCAGTGAGCATACTAACCTTATTCATTCTCTGAAATTAGTTGTTATAACAGCTGAGTGTCACTTGCCAATCTCGCTGTCAGTTTGCTCTGATAGACTTTCCTGTTACCTTGCCTATTAGCTATTACTTACCTAGGTTTCTTAATGCAGCTAAGCAACATATTTGGCTCAAGGCTATGAAAATTCAAGAGAAAAAAAACATTTTTTAATCCTTCAATTTAGTTTCTATTCACAAGTAGTCAGAAGACCCTCTTTCAGGCATGAGGTATTTTAGTTAAATCCTCCAGACAGCTCTAAAAATGTTATAGCTACAAAATAGTTCTTACTTGTGGGAAAAGGAAAACAATGTTACGTCCAACAGTAGAGTAAGCAAAACATACTTCATTTTAGAGTACCATAACATAAAATTCTAAAAATTACTGCATCAAAATCTCAAGGTATTCACTAGAACGTACACCTTCTAATAAAAATGGGTTGTTTGTTTTTCCCCTGTATATATAGAGGGAGGACACTTTTTTTTCCCAAGATCATCCTACTGGGTTATCCTTTAATGAGGAAGAAAAGAGGGAATGCTTTAATATTAGTGGTTATTATTATTATTTTGTTATGGCTAGATATTTGACTTGTATTTGGTTGCATTATTTCCTGTGATTTTAAGTTTAGAGCATAAATCTTTTTTGTACAGGATCTGAGTCTTCTTTCAGAGGAATTTGGCGGCAATTTAAAAATACTAATATTAAGAATAGTAAGGGTACCTTGAAATAAACACAGTGAAGTGCAAGATAGCTCTTCATCTGCTTTTAATTCCACTTAAAGGTCTAGGAGAAACTCTCTTAGAGGGAAACATAACCTCTAGCAAGCTATTTTAATACTGTCAGGGCAAACAAACTCTCAGGCAAAACTAAACAGAGCTCACTGTAAATTACAGGTTTTCCCAGAGTATAAAAGGATATAAGGAGACTAAACCGGCTCTCTGCACTCAACAAATGAGGAAAAGCACGTGGCAGAGAAAGAAGTCGCTTGCCTAATCCTGGAATAACTCCCCAAGGTAACATAGCTATGATCACAGGTTTGGATACTCATAGCTCAGTGCTACTTCTGAGCTTTATGCATTAGTCTGCACAAATGTGCAGGAAAAGAGGACAGAAGCTCCCTGATGAAAAGATCTGACATAAACATCTCGCTGTGGTGGATTTTGAAGGAGAAAGGCCTTAACTACACGGAGCCTGAAAGATTGCCTGTTGAAAGCCAAATCCGCTAGTTAAACTTGTTGCAGCCTGGATGCACTCTGAAAATCTTTCCCATTTGGTGTTCACATGCAAGGCAGTTAAAAACTGAAATCACTTGTAGTTCATTAATAGAAGCCATTACTAAAATGAAACTGACTTCCTGGATTCTTTTAAATAAAGCTTCCAGAAATAGTGTCAGACCATGGCCAAAAATTTGATGCGGTCCAGATTCCCATGGAAAGCACCAGTGTATGGTATTTTCTTCAGCTAGTACATAATTACCACCCAAACAAAATGCCAAGGATCTTACCTGGAGCCCAGGAACCTCTTCCCTGACCTATAAAAAGGAGGCTTTGAATGTATAGAGTAACACTATTCCTTCCTTCATATGACTGTTGAAGGGAGGGTGCTTATAATTATGAGACACTTGTGGCAATCTCATACTAGTAGATGCCCCCCAAACTCATGTCCCCCAAAAAGTATGGCCATGGCTCTATGTCAGGATTAATAAGTGGAGCAGGAGTATTTGTAGAAAGATGAGTCTGATGGCCAAATTTTACAGGATGATAAGGGCTCTTGTCTTGCTTACAGTGGTAAGTTTTGCTCTGTCTATACAACCAGTACCAGTGAGAAAGTATAGATTCTCCTTAACCTTTCTGTAGCGGGGGGAAAAAAAGTCATACTTTCTCTTAAGTGACTTGATTTATAGTTACAGGGAGCAGAACTATGGAAGTCTTTAAGCGCCTGATGGCATTATGCATCTAACTGTGAAAATCTCTTTCCATCTGATCCTCAGTATGACATTTTGGGGTCCTCTGTATGAACCCAAATGGTTCTTGGGAACTGTGTTAAAAATCAGAACTTAAACATTAAATTTGTATGTTCTAACATCTTTTGTTAGAACAGTTGGTTAGTGTGATGGGCTCTACTGTTGTTAGGCTTTCACCTCAGTACTTTTTATGAATTTGTGTGGGACCAACCTCTGTTCTGTGCTTTCCCTTGAAATAGAATGGAATCAGTATTGTTTTAATTCTGGCTTGATATTTTCCCTGTGTCAGGCTGTAAGAAGTTCTCAAACTTAAAAGCACTCCAGTGCAACACTACATTTTTCATTGTGACAGGAAGCAGGAAACACTATGGAAACAGAGGAAGGCTGAAATAAAAAAAATGCTAATTGTATAGTGGGAAATTAGCAGGAGCAATGCTCTTCAATCTTTCTCTTTGGAAGTCTCTAAAAATTGCCAGTGGGTGCAAGGTGCTTCCTAGCAAGCAACCTTCTCGATAATGTATTTGAGCTACCTTTCACAAACCCTTTAGAAAAGTAACTGCTATCATTGGTATGGATGTTCCTTTTTAAGAATAAGAGAAATGCCGCACTTCTTTATGATGTCTCATTGCTCAGTTATTAGGATTTAACCACTCAAAAGTTACTACTTTGAGCTCAAGCACCATGCTTTTGGGGGCTATTATTCTACTATTATACCTCTACTACTATGCACACTTTTTGGTGTCTTCTGGCAGTTATTTGCATTTTGGTTGGATAATTGCTATTCATTTATAATTGTATTTAATATAGTATCTTCGGTGATCATAGACTGAGACAATATGTTTCAAAGAATGATTCTTGAGGCTCAGTATTAATTAGCATTTTACATAGCTATGGCCTGGCTGAATAGGGTATAGTTTCACTCTTCTTATGAAACAAATCATGTCTTTGAATATTTATTTATTCTTTTTTTTAATATGAGGAAAAAATATTGTCCACCAGTGAAGGTCCTATCTATGTTTGATCCCTCTGAACATCTGAAAACAAAGAAAACAAAGTCTGCTCTGAGATATGTGATACAGATGATAGTCAAAGCATCACCTATGAATAATCATTCCATACTTCAGAAGAAGCTTTGATCAGTGTGCATCTTTTCTCCTTTTTACTTAGAGGACTAGATCTTCTGGAGCATTATCTCACATATGGGGAGAATTCTAGGTTCTAATATCACTTCTTACTTAAATGCAATAAAAATCCAGAAGTATCTCCACTGGAGGTGTTTTTCTTTAGTAAAAATTCAGTAAAGATTTAATTCCTGTATACACATGCCCTGTCCCTGTGAACTTTGAGAAACTGTGATTCTTTCCCAGGGTGAATCATAGAAAGATTTTTATTAGATTGAATTTCAACAGAAGAGCCTCTTGCCTTCAGCATTAGCAATCAAGCTTAGTTTCAGAAATACTTGGTTATTTTTGGTTAATGAGAACTTTTGAAATTACAACTGAACAGTTGCTTTCTCTTTTCTCTGTGTCTTCATGTTCCTAGCATTTTTTTTCATTAGGAATGGTTTCAACATTTCTTTGTGACATGGAAAAAAAAAACAATTTGGAAGGATTTTAATATATCATGACTGTTGTATAAAGATAGATCTTTGTTTGGCTCATCAAAAAAAAAAATGCTTTGAATAAGAGATACATGAATAATTTCTGATAGTCCAAAATTTGTATTTATTATGCAGCCTTTTGGACTTTTTGGGGAAATGGAATTTGGTTATTCACTGTCATTTTCAAAAAAAAAAAAAGAAAATTTTAATCTCTTTTCAAGATTCTTTGGAAAATCTTAAAATTTGAAACATTGACCTAAACAAAGAGAGGAAATAAAATATAATCACAACTTTTGAATTTGAAAGGAAATGTTACTGCATAAAAATATTTTATGCTTAATAACATAGCCCCAGGCTTAAAAATGGACCACATAGACTGTGCATCTTTGTATTGAGCTGTCATAGAAATTGTCCCAGAAAGTTTTCGTAGAACTTGAGCTCTCTTCAGGGCTGAATGAGAAGAACCCAGTCATTTTCTGGTTTTGAGCAGATACTTAAGCATGCACTTTTTAGCCTTAAGTTTATTTATGAAAGATATATTTTTAGTTACAGTGAAGGTGGAGTTTGGTTTTCTGGTATAATTTCTGTGGGATGATAATGTGCAATAGACAGCTCCCAGGTAAAAAGGCTATAGCATTTCTTGCCAGGCCACATTTCTTGTGAGGGAACACTGTGAGATGATGAATTTTATTCTGATGAGGAAATGGTGAAGGCCTCTCTTGGTTCATTGCACAGAGGCGTCAGTGTCCCTTGGAGAGGACTTGGAATATGAACTGACTAGATAGGTGCAAAATGAAGAGTTACGAGATCTTTCTTCATGTGGAAATGGCCTCCTTTAAAGAAATGTCTGCAGACAAAACAAATTTAAATATCAACTTCTCTAGACAATAGAGAACCTAAAAGCCAACTAAACAATAAATTAGTTGATGAACTTAAGTCATCTGAAGACGTGAGGTCATCAAAAAGGTAGTTTCTCGGAGGAAGATTAGAGAGATTGCACCTTTTAAGAGATAAATTGTATTCAAGGAAGTTGGTGAGTGACTTAGCCACTGGTTCTTTATTCACTGGACGCCCTGATGTCAGAGGACTGAATCTAAATTTGTGAATCTCTGTAAGGAACTGCTGTTTAATATAGATTTATGTATTTCTTGATCCATAAAAACGAAGAGTAACTACAGATTTTATATATGTTGTATGAGTTAGCTATTACTAACTATGAGAGAGAAAGCAGTAAACTGAAGCATTTTCCTTACCAAAATCTTAGACAGCTTAAACTACAGACCTGAAATGTTAGAATGGCCCTTGAGATATAGGGCACCAAGACCTCAAAGCCCTGCTAACTAGACTGAGAGCTTAGGGCATCCAGGAATTGTGCTGGGACCCACATATTCCACAGGCAACCCAGACCATCATGGCTTCATGCCCTTGCAGTCTCAGACTGTAAATGCTTTGGGGCAGAGATTGCCTCACGATTTCTGGGCAGCACAGTCAGACCCTCATCTCAGCTGGAGCCTTCGAACACCACAATAAAACAAATAGTGGCAGCCATCCCACAGAAAGCTACTGAACCTCTGACTCTCGCTCAAGGAAGGCAGAAGGATTATTAGCTCCTTGCTGTGCAACAAGTATAAAGTCTCCTCATTTCGCCCTCTGTTTTTCTTTTTTAAAAATATCTGTTTTCAGTTAAATGAAATAAGTTGTATTTTAATGGATACATTTTGTGCAGGCAAGTATACAGAATGGAAGTTATTAAGAGTAAATTATATATAATATACCTGAAGGAGAAGCTATAAATAATATAACCTTGCACAGGCTGTCTCTAGGACAAACACAATTGAGGGTCTAGTTGTACATGTCTGAAAGAGGTCTGAAACTGAGCACACTAGTCCTTATTAACATGTTTAAGTTATGTGAACCAAAGTGGAATTATAGGCTTAAATCTCACCAAAGGTTGCCACAGATGTTCATATTTGCTCTTTAACAATGAGCAAAACACTTGAAAATTAATCTATAGAGAGTTTTCTAACATGGTCATTTAAAACAAAAACATTTCTATAAGATATGCAGCTACTGACTGTAAACACTAAAAAGATCAAACGAATTCACTTCTGCAAATAAGGCTACTTATTTAAGTGCCACAAATGAATTTAAGCATATGAATGTAGACATGTATTTGAAAATCTTAAGTCATATGGGCCTTGCAGATATAGACCAAATTGTGGTTATGTAGCCATATTCCTCAATTCCCTTCAGGAAAGGCCACAGCAGTACACTTGACAATGAAGGATCAAATGGTCCAATGAATACATCAGGCGTGATGGTATCATACTGTATAGGAAGGACTTCATGCCATGCATAATAATCTTATTCTCTAGGTCTGACTTGGTCATAAAGCTGCAAAGAGTTCAGCACCTGGGGAAGACTATTCTTTTGACTACCTAAAGGGTCGTTATGGCTGATAGAAATACGGCTCAAAGTCTTCCAATGGGCACCAAGCAATGAACAACAAGACCTCACAGGGGATTTACCTGTAGTTCAGTATGCCACAATATCTTTTAATCCTATTTTGTGTGCTTACTAGTTTTCTTGTATATCTATGAAACCTGTCTTCCTCAAAATTACTTTTAAGAGGACTAAAAGTAACTGGTTTTACCTAATCACAAGACAGACTGATAAATAATTATCAGATTTTTTTCACTTCTTACCAGTCCATCAGCTCATCTGTGGTGATTCTGGGTGGACCCTTCACCTGGCTTCTTTTTTTGACGTGTGGCACTGGCTCCTTTTTGTCAGAGACCCATCCTTGGCTTGAGGTCAAGGCTCCCTCACAGTCCCAAGGAGGCACTCTAAAAGAGTCATGCAGTATCAGGTAGAATAGGAGACATTTAGCCCATTTGTCTGAAACCATAAGAGGTTTGCAGTTTTATTTTGTTATGTTTTGGTGATATCCATCATTGCTTAGAACTTGACAGAGAATGAGAACTCCAGAAGTCAGTGGTCTTAAATGCAGAGAGTGCAGAGACATCTTTTCTCAGATTATAGAAGACAGAGATAGAAATAGCTGTCAGGCTGCTTGGTTCATCACATGGACAGTTTCCAGTTGTTGGAATATTTTCTATTTTTTTCTCTGAGGAAATACTGTTCACTAAAATACAAACACAACGCTTTTCTGAACTAATTCAAAATTTTCATTTTTTTCTAATGGGTGGGGAATTGAAAATGACATTTGGAAAGTGAAACAAATGTCTCTATTTTTCATCCTCTAAAAGAGAGAATACTGCTTTTTGAAGCGTACAAAATAGTAACATATGGTGACATTTTAGCAACATGTCATTTCTATTACTGGTCACGCAGCGTTATTTTACCCAGTTTGCTTTTGAGGCACTTGATTTAGGCACTGACAGCTCAGGATGAGTGTGAACTCAGTGTCATATTTTACAGCAAGCAAGTATCCTCAGAGAAGAGAAACACAAAATTGTCTCCATTTTGTGGGGCTGCTGGGCTGGTTAGCTTGCAGATCCTTAAAAAAGACAGAGAGTACTAATTTCTGTTAATAGAACTACAGCTTTCAAAATACGTATTGTTGCTAAATTCATGTAAGGATGCAGAGGACTAGTCTGTGGAAACCTAAACGTGCAGCTAGCATTTCCACAGCCCCTCAGTGAAATTAGGAAAGGCTGCTGGCTGAAATACATGGCCTGTACAATTTCTCACTGTAACAGCTATATAAGTAGATCATTCCTGTCACAGAAGCTGGAATCAGGAGAAAAGTACAAACATACGAGCCTTTGATGTTCTGACATCCTCAGTAGACCAAGTTGTTTTCTCACACAATAAAACATCTATAATTAATCATAAGGATGTTAACAGCCTGTTTTGTACCTCTTACAGCTTTTACTGCTCACATTCTTATAATAAAAGTTTCTGACAGCACATTTTTAAAGGTGCTTCTGTGACTCCCTACCACTACTTAGAACAAGGTGTCATGATTAATCTTTCTACTGAATTCTGGAAGAGAAAAAGGCAAATAATTTTAAGTGCATCTTCTGGTCAGTAAAGAAAAGTAGTAAATGCACAACGAGTGTGAATAAATTACCTTTTTACAACTTCCTTGCTACATTTCTCTTTTCCTTTCAACTTAGCTCTCCAAAGTGTGGGCACACAACACCCTGAATTTTGCAAACATACGCTTGTGGTCAGAGCACATGAGTTCAAAACATGCAGAAATAATGCGTGTCCTCTTACCACAGATTAAAATCTGGCCTTTGCTCTGCCTGCTCTCTGTCTCCACTGACATTTTTCTTTTTTTTTTCTTTCTGTATTTTATCACCTGTCTCCTTTATGTGCACTGTTTTCCGCTCCTTTCCTTTCTCACCAAGGTATTGATGGGCTCCAAGGGACTCTGGGCGTTGATGGCCCTGAGGTGAGTTCTCTTCTAAGGACAGGAAAAGATGAATTGCAGAGCACAGCACAGCCACGCAATGTGACAGCTAGGTATAAGCTGCCAGCTCATAAGGCATCTTCTCTATGATCAATCAGCATGCAACATCCTGGGAACTGTGCCCCAAGCCCTTGCGACAGCCCTGCGCCTGCAACAGCACTGCTACATGCTCATGCACATCTTGAAAGGAGTTTTCTAATGTTTGGGTCTCCGCTGCACAGGAATATTAAGTGCAGTTTTGTAATGGATAGCAACAAACACGCTTCCTGATAAACGCTGAAGTGCACATATTGAAATGCAAATGCAAAGGGTTTTATTCCAAAGCAGCTAAAGAAGCGATATCGTATTTAAACATTCACATGCAGCAGTGAAGCTAGAATCCATGAAAGCAACTCCATTCCTCCTGGCTCCCACCTCCAGCAGCATGCTGTGTGTCATGGCACCTAAGTCCTAAATATTTCTTTCAGCAGAGCAGGCTGAACTGCTGAGATTGAAGAGTTTCCTGGAAGATGAAAAAGCCTCTTGCATTAGAATTCCAGCTAACCAGAGAGACTTTTGCATTTAAATCATGTTAAGGAAATCCAGATATGTGAAGTCTATAATCCTCCAGGATCTGAGGATCTAAGTCCAGCAACTGATTCAGAGACAATCCTGAAGATTTTTCAGGGTAGTGTTAAAATGTGCATGTGTTTATGTGATAAGCACTTCCTAAGGGACTGTGTTATGACAACTATCTTGGCCAGTCCAGTAATCTGTTCAAAGATCCCCAGATAATGGGACATCAGGAGGCATTTGAGGACAGACATCACCCTGACCTTCAACTAATTTAGCCCATTCCAGCAACATAAAGCAGTGGCAAAAGTTTTTATAATCTATTTTCAATGTTTTGCAAAATATATCCTGTCAAAATGGAAGATTATGAATTTTTTATTGTCTTATTCACTCCAGGAAAGCACGTCTCATCTAGAACAATCACATTAATATAAGAAGGACTTTTATATAGATTAAACAACCCTGCCTTCTCACATGCTTATATCTACGGATTACTTCATGCTTTTAAAGGAAAACTAACCTTCTTCTGACTTTAATGCAAGTGCCATAAGAATAGGTTTTTGCATTTATTTCAGTGCAAATTTTAATCAAATCATTGTGATTAAGATGGACATTTCCTGATTCTTCTCCTCTTCTCTTAGCAGCATCTGGTCCATTACAGAAGAGTGGAGCTGTAGCCAATATTATCTAACAATAGAACTGGGACAAGGCACCACACGCTGCGTAGCAGCCGTGTACTGTAAGAACACTGTGATCTCATATAAATGATAAATTCCTTTCACTGAGCATTATGCCTTCTTGTGCATTAAGTTGTCATAAACAGAATTTGGGAGGAGAAGAGGGAGGTTTCTTCTAGATTATTATATATTTCAGGATATGAATATAATTATTACCTTTATTTTCTGTTAGAGATAATTCATAGAGTGAGAAACAAATTGAGAAGAGAGATGCATTAAGCCTGAAATATCTCTTGCTATGCCACAAAGACATACATGGTTTGTCAGAAAATAAAACACTTAAATTAGGCTTCAACTCTCATTTTGATAGAGCTATTTCAGAGTTCAATGAAAGTACTATATTACTATCATGACCAAGCTCCCATATCTAAGCAGCACATCACAGGGTAAGTAACTATAGTGCCAGTTTCTGAATACAGTCCTGCTGATGCAATCCTCACCTGCCCTGGAAATCTCCTGACCTCTCGCTTCGAAAGATGATCTCTTTTGGTGATCAGACTGTATAATGTAGAGATGTGGATATGTAACATAACCTGTCAAATGTATAATGTTGGGATGTGGATATGTAGTCCTTAAGAAATGGAAGAAGATGTAAATTCAGAAAATAGATTGTATTTCCTTTGTTACTGCTGTGATCAGTGCCAGCAGCTAAAAAGCAACCTGGAAACTGTCCTAACCCTTAAGCTATTGTGTGAAAAAATGATCAATACTTTTGATTGAATATTCAGAATGGTCACTCATTACTGACTTTTGTCGAATGTTGATTAAGTTGACTCACTGAGTAAAAACTCAGTAAACTGAGTAAAA
This sequence comes from Nothoprocta perdicaria, assembly GCF_003342845.1. Taxonomy (NCBI): domain Eukaryota; kingdom Metazoa; phylum Chordata; class Aves; order Tinamiformes; family Tinamidae; genus Nothoprocta; species Nothoprocta perdicaria. Next base: position 9,183,091 of record NW_020454093.1, on the reverse strand, counting down.
CTACAAAAGAAGAAAAAAATAATTCAAATGTACAAGTGGAATGGTTTTATTTTTTTTTTAATACCAAGCATTAGAGTGCCTTTCCCTTTATGTTTCTTGAATATGTCATTAAATATTAGAGAGGCTTTAAATTACAAATTAAGAGAAATCAAAAGAAAAATTCTACTTCGTATCAGTAATCTTTTTCTTTTAGAAGAATATGATACAAGAGATATGTCTTGAACTTGATTTTTCTAATTAGGAAGTCTTAGATGATTCATATGAGTAAAGGGTATATTATGAAGCCCTTTGGTCATTTCTTATATATAGTGAAGTAAGTCTATCATATTTAGACCCATTCTCACATGCTTTTAATGTATCTTTTGCCTTCATTTTATACTTTTGGAAGAGAGAAGGACAAGTGCTTGTATAGATCATATGATCTACTTAGATCATACAAAGATCTAAGTAGATTTAACAGCTGGCTTAGTTTTTATGTAGTGTAAACCCTGAGTGTGCATACCTTTAAATCAATTTAATCCTTGCTGAAATCAGTTCAGCTTGTCCATACAAGATATATTTCCTTCACACAAGATATTAATCGGTCTAAGCGACTCTCATATATATTCCCTTCCATATCTTTGAATTTTGATCCCCAGAATGGCATTGTTAGAACCTTTCTTAAGCAAAAGGTTATAAAAAGAAGTGAATGCATTGTAACTGAAAGGATAATTTAATTTGCATGGTTATTCTGCATTTACAGAATATACTGTTTGTGTATTGTGTTTGCAGCCCTGTCTCAGCTGTTAATTGCTTGCCAAGTTTCACTGCTGGCAGTTTTGCATACTGCTAAGGTTTGAAATCAGTATGTGGTTGGCAGTAATTACAAAAATAAGTTAAAACATCCCAGTGTGTTATTTGTTTTTTAAAGTGTCTGAGTTTTCTTTCTCCAGTCAGTAGCACAAATCCCCTTTTTGTGTGTTGGGATGGGTTTCTTTCAATTGCTGGTTTCACAACACCAGTTTCACAACACTGAAGCAACACACAAACGAGTCTGCTTTGGCGACAGTCATTGCTATCAGTTTACATTTCCTTTTAAACATTTCTGTAAAACTAGGGAGGAGAGGGGTTGCCGTAAGAACAGTTTTAGTAGCAGTTTACTGAGTTTGGTAGATAATGTTATAGAAATAATTATTACCTCTGACAACCTGTTTTATTAATAGCAAGATTTTGAGAGGCGGCATAGTGAATAAATTCTGATGCTACTTGAAACTTCTCAATCTTTTTCCCATGAAGTAGATGAGATTCCTGGGGTTTTACCACCCATCCAGAGGCAGACAGGATAGCTTAGTTCATGAAAATGGGGTTTGATGACTGGGGCTGTATCATCAAGCTGAAAGTGAAGAGAAGGGTGTGTTTATAAAACACTCAAATGTTTATAACAAAGACCTGTCCATTCTTTGCTTGCCCTCCATGGTGAGTTTGAGCTGTCCTTTATATTTCTGCTGCTTCCATGGCCAGAGCATTTCCTGTCTCTCCAAAGCATGCAGATAGGTGATATATCTGTCTACAGACATTAAACTGAATTGTTTTTACTTACTAACTGCAGTCACAAATATGAACAGTGTTGTGACAGTCATCTTTATTGCCTTCTGCAAGGTCTTTGATGTCCTAAACTCAGGAAAATTAACTTTTTTTCCTATCAAGCCAATAAGACCTTGAACTACATTTAAATGCACATAGAATTTCTTACGTAGTTCAGATGGCAGTGAAGAAATGACCTAACTGATTTTGAAGGGTCTGCCATCAAAGTGATTATTCAAACAATGCACAGGTGATTTTTATGCTACTTGTATAAACAAAGGTCATAAAATGCAAGTAGATCTCTGCTTCCTACCTCTGTTGGTTATAGTAGCAAGCTATACTACCAAGGAAGCTTAGAAGTTGCTTGGACAGAAGTGAGGGCAATTTGTTGGGTGCCACGGCCCGACTGCTCTTGCAGGGTAAGATGGGATGTGTCTGGGCCTCTCGCCAGCCAGAGCTGGCTCACTTTGCTCTGCAAGAGCTCCAGGTAAATCCCGGGTCTCCCAGGCTCACTTAGATAGTGAGTGCGGTACTGGACTCTGCTGGGACCCCCAAGTGCAGGGACAGCCATGATGAGCACTCGAAGGTTACAGCAGAGCTGGAGCACACACGCACTGCTGCCCGCGCTGCTCCGGGGACTGCTCCACGAGCACCTCGGCCTCACACACAGCGACAGCTTCCCGAGCCGATCGCCCAACCCAGAGCCTAACTCTGCTCAGGAGTCACGGCTCTCGTGGAGTTTGGTCACATCTTAAGCAGGGTCATTTTCCAGCTCTGGTTTAGACCGGCCGTGTAAAAAGCTGAACAGGCACAACGGGGCGGAAGGCAATCTGTGGGATGCCGAGACCAAGCTGCTGAGCTCAGAAGCTTGGTAGTATCTTGTAGAGATCTGTTCCCAGTAGATTAGGTGTGTGTAATGGAAATCCAGGTTGGATGCAGAGATAACTCTGATCAGAGCGAAGATCTAAAGGTGAGACAGCTTGTGAGTCAGAAATCAGTGTCAGTGCCAGTGTTTGGAGGTTCATGTGGATAAAAAATCACTACATATGCATAGATATATATGTGTGTGTGTGTGTGTGTGTGTGTTTCTAAATATATACATAAATATAAAAACTAAAGTGAAAGAAACCAATAAGAAACAGTTTTCTTTAATCTGAAATTAAACAACAAAAGAGCTTTCTTCACACACCAACCCTTTAGGAAATACTAACTGTGAACATCTAGAAATCCATGGGCCACTCCTGCAAATATTTGTTTGCAAAAATATTCATATTTATTATTATTTATGTATACATAATTGTATTTATGTTTATTTACATGCAAATATTTATTTGCAGAAAGGTCCTTCTGATGCATATCTTCATTTCCTATGCTGTATTCTTCTTTAAATATTTATTAATGTCACAAAACCTCCATGTCCTTTTCCCTTGTTGAAGTACTTTAAGGGATCTTTCTGAATTTCCAACAAAATGCAGTTATTTAACTTGGTACTTAATTTCATTAGATATCCGATTTTCTTCTCTTGATGGTCAAATACATGAAAGGTCAGTTTGTCAAGAGTTTTAAGCAGTTGCATAAAAGGAGTTACTACTATATACGTAGCAACAATATCAGTAGGAACTTGACTTATAGTCTTGAAAAATTCCTATTCTGCATTTACTGCTATATACATCATATCATTCAGACCCAACTTCTTTTTTGTATCTTGCTACTTTTCTATATCTAAAGCAATGATTTCAGAGTTGTAAAATAACCATGACAAATCCAAGTTTAACCAGAAGAACTCCAGTATGCTAGTGTTGATACAGCCTGCTTCTGACTTGATGCATACATATTTTTATGTTCTATGAATGAGCTTATCAGGAAACACTAAAAAAGACCATTATCTTTTACTCTAAGCAAAATAACTTTGATAGCTTTGATAAATGTTGATCTTATTTCTGCTTTATTTTCACTCCAGCAACTGTTCATCATGCTGACTAATTGCTATGGGAAAACTGAGCAACATCCAAAAATTGTTTGCAGTTGTACAGAGATATATGGAAATTTTTGAAAGCAAATAAAATTAAGGAGTCCCTAAAGAAAGGCCTTGTAATTGAACACTACTCTCTTTGCTAAAAAAAATAATTTTACCCAAAGTTTACAACTGCAGCCAGAGTAAGAACCTAAATGAAGTGAGATTTCATTTTTCTGTAAGAGCTCTCCAGAATCTTGTGACTGTGCCTAGTAACAGACTTGAGCACAGGAACTCTGCCTGTGCAAGAACTTTTCTTTTCAAAATCTGACTTTGCTTTGAATTTGAAACTTATTTAACATTTCAAGTGAAAAATGTAAGGAAAAAAAAAAAAATTGAAGCCAACACAAGCATTTTTCTCCAGTCATTTCAGTTCTGACTGCTCCCCATGTGATTACTTTAGATAGTATAGTATCTTAAAACGGAAAACACAATTTGGAAAACATTGGAACTGGACATTTAGAAGTCACCAGAACTCTACAAGGGCTTCTTTACCTAATAAAATTTAGCCAAAGAATTAACAAAAGACTATGTCAAACAGTGTTTTAGGTGTGGTCATACTTCTGAGTGGATAATTGTTCCCTTAATTCTTTCTGTCTGGCTTCAATTAGCAGTAATGCATAATATATACTGCTTTGGAAAAGTGGTAGCTTCATATTAGCTATGCTCTACATAGCATATGATGCGGATGTTTGTACTTTTCTTGCTTCCACTTCTTCCTGGTGACAGTAAAGGTGTCTTCCCAGGTATTGTTGTCCTTAACAACCAAAGGAGACTGCAAGGGTACCCGTGACAATGCCTGTGCTGATCTGCAATGTTCTGGCAAAGTGAGGGGGAGAAGAATGTTAGATCAGGACTAGGAAAGGGCAAAGTATCATTTGTAACAGGAACTCACCCTCTTGTTCATTTTTAAAGTGTGTTAATGACTGTGACCTATTTGTAAAGTGTTTTGGCATCTCCTTATATACAGTAAGACAGTTAACTTTTACTTACTTTTACTTATATAAAAAATAGATGACTTTCTCTCCTACCATAGCAGAAAGCATACCATTAAAAATTAAATGTTTCTGAGATGAAGAATTTTACTGTTCTGGCCAATTCTGCAACATCTTAACCACTCTCATGCTTTCTCAAACACTACCAGTGAATCTTGGTGTAAGATCTATTGCATTCACACCAAGTTTAAAACCACAAGACTTGCAGAAATGTGGTTTAAAAGGGATTTCTTGAGGTTATCTAGTGCGACCTCCTGCTCAAAGCAGGACTGTTGCCAGAATTAAACCAGGGTAGCCGTGGTCACTGTCAGGCTGAGACCTGGAAACCTCCAAAGACGGATATAACAGTACATCCCTTGGTATCCTCTTCCAGTGACAGAGGAAGAACATTTAATTGAAAGGAAAAATACCCATTGGCAGCCCATTAGCTCAGTCTTAGAACTGCCTCACCGAAAAGAGAAGTTAAGCTTATCTCTAAATTCTGAAGGCTGGATGGAAAAAGGATTGCTGTTTCAATACAACCACTATTATTGCTTCTAGCTCCTTGTTAAATTTATTATACTTGGGCTGATTTATTTCCTGCTATAGTACTGTTTTTTGGTTTTTAGATTATTTTTATCAGCTGAACATATCTTTGAGGCACACTTTGTATGGCTTCACTTTGATGGGGGTGGAGAGTTTCTAAATATTTTACAGATGTTTCCAATTTTTTTTGCCTTGTAAGTAAGTTATAAGAGATGGAAGCTCTATTAGGAACTATCAGTGTATAAAAACACTTTAAGGAACAAAAAATAAGGCATATTAATTCGTAATTTTTAAAGTAATATTTTAAGAATTGTGATTAGTGCAAAATCACTGGTACCTCATTATAAGGTTAGGAGAAATGTGATCCTCAAAACACAGTCATGGCAGGGAAACATGGAAACCTTGGGTGTCTTTGTGGCTAAAACAATGAATTGGAGAGACATAGGTTTTTATTCCCGGCTTTCTATTTGCTCGCAGTAGTCAAATCATTTCATTTGTTTCTCTTCTACAAGACAAGGTAAATGGCAGTGACATGCATTATAAAGTGTTTTGAGATCTAATACTAAGAGAGAGACTTTGTTGATATTGAGTGCAAGGTCATACCTCTTGGAATTACTCAGAAGTGCTCTGAGTGTTCGTGCATGGCGAATTGCTCTGGTTTAGATATGTTCCATTAGAAAATGATTTAGTTAAATCAATACAGCTTCTGCGTATAGACTATCAAGGAAAAAGCCTGAAGCAATTACAGAGGGGAAAGGGAATATATTTGTAGGTCAAGCAGGGTGGAGAAAAATTCTCTGGACCAGCACTTTGGTCACGGCCAATTCCCACTGGCTTTGACCTCCTCCTTTTTAACTTGGCTTCACTCTGTGAAGATGGATGTAACAGCAAGTGACACCCTGTCTACCTACCTGAACTTCAACCACACACTACTCTTTGCTGCAATATAAACCATACTTGCAATTTTCAATAGATTGTGCAGCTATGGAGGAAAACTACAAAGAACTAAGGAATAATCTGTGCCAGACACGGACTTCCTAGCACATTTTAAAGTAGGGATGATTCATTTTGGCAGTAGTCCAAAGCCTAGGGGGGACTCAGTCTGAAGGATAGATGGTGTTGTCACTGTCATCCTTCCTCATAGTTTTGTCTGGAACAGCTTAAGAGCCTTTTCAGCAGTGCATGCTGAATCAACTCATTCTTGGCCAGCTCTGTTCGCTTTTTGCTGAGTCCAGTGCCGGCAAAGAGGAAGGCGTGAGCACAGCAGCCTCTTTTTTCCACAGACTTCCTAGCCCTTTTGTCATGATTACTACTACCTGGACCCAAAGAAAATTGAGCTACGTCTGTTTTCAATGCGTATTGGAACTGCAGTTGTAATTTTGATGCTTGTTCCTGAAATGTAAAAAAGCTGTGCTATTTACTATGACATTTTGTGACAAACCCAATTACGTAATTCATGCTATCTAAAAATTATTAGAGCTTAAAAATATAAATGTGATTTTATGACTACAGTAAGAACAGAAGTAAGCATACTAGGTCATTCTAGGTCAATTGATGACCTAGAAGAATTAATTTTATCCTGAAAGACTTTCTATAAATTTTGGAGGGAAGTGCATGTGTTTGCAGCAAGTAGAGTTAAACATATTCTGTGTTAGGTAAGTCTCTAAGGATTCCAGCCAGACTGTTGTAATCCTTGAAGAAGAAACGTTATCTAGTCAGCCTGCTACGTTACTGCAATTCTGACCAAGAAGCACAGAGCAAAGCACTAAATATCTGTCTTCAAATCACTCACTGCTGAGGCAGAGAGGCAGCCCAAGTCAAGACATGGAAGCCCTGTAACTCCTTCCTCTCCCTGCAAGGAAATGTAACTGCCTGGTGGCCTGAGCAGATGGTCTGGTCTGATCTCATTTCCAGCTTAGACCATGAGTTTTCTGCGTAATGTTAAAGCAAGCCCTTTAGCTTGGTGTGCTTTCAGCATTGGTGTTGTACAAATGAATCTGGAAAATCAGAAAATGATATGCTAAATTTGTGAAGTAACCTTAATCCTCTTCCTATATAATGCATGTTTTGTGATATTGCTTAAGTAGCTCTCTATATCAGTATTAGTACATACAATATGCCACACACTTATCACTGAACACATAGAAAGACACACAGTATTTCAACTTATTTCTATATCATATGGAAAAATATCTTCCAGTTTTGAGAATTTTCTTCTGGGCTGGAACTTCACACAGCCACAAGATCCAGAACTCCTAAAGTTGGGCACTAGGTGGGTGTTGTCTTTGCAGGGTCCAAAGGCCTTTTCAGCAGAAGTAACAGCATCCTTTCCTGGACAGTGGAAAAGGAGAACAGAAATGGGCAAATTGCATCTCTTCTCTATATTTTTATAGAAATCAACAGAAATGGGCAAATTGTATGTCTTCTTTGTTTTTAGAGTCTTGTATCCTCTTCAGGGCCAAAGAATGCAAAAAAAAAAAAAACAGTAAATCATATAGTAAACTTCAGCATATTAGCAAAATTTTCATTCACACTTTCCCATCTCATGTAGCAAGACTAGAATGTAAGACATTGGAGGAATTCAGACCTATGACTTTCTGAATACTCACAATGAACCCGCTCTGAAAGCATCATGCACTTCAGTCTCAGGAAAGCTTTTGTTGTCTTTGGTGTGGTACAATTACTAAAATAAGATAGTTGGAATGCCTTTCCATGTACCAACACAGGCTAGGGGCACACTCACATAGCTCTGTAACATGCGTCTGATATCTTTGGGTTAAGGTTTCAGGCAAATTTATTCACGAGTTTATAAACCTACTCTAATTCACATATATGAATCCTTGTTATTTCAAATAGTAGGGTTTTTTTGTTATTTTTTTTTTAATCACATGCTTTGTTGTGGGAGGAGAAAGACAGAAACATTTTCTTCTCGTAGCTACAATTTTGGCTTTCATGACATCATCAAAATGCATTGGCATTTGGCTTCTCTTCTTTCAGTACTTCAAAAAAAATGTGAGGAGAAGGAAGGTGACATGAGCTTAGGCTACATAGCTTTCTAATATGCTGATATTAGGGAGATTTTTAGAATTAAGACCCAAGGAAAAAAATTTAAGAAATAGAAATAATAATTTACAAATAATTTTATCTTTATTAAGTTGTTTCTAATTAATTAATGTTAATTAACTATCCTTAATTAATACACAGGCTCACATGAGGTAAATAATGCTGTTTTATTTAGATGTGAAAAGGTAAGTGGTTTTCTTTATACCACTCATATTAGGGGAAATGCTGGGTTTACAAAACAGGATATTTTTCTCCATTCCTGCAGTCATTGCCAGTTGGTTACATTCTTCCTATATAATTTTATGAAGTGATTTTTTTCAAATGCTTTGTAATTTACTTCAAATATTGGATAGTACAGGATGGTGAAAAGACGAGTTGTGGTAAACTTTGATATTTAGATTCTCATGTAGTAGTGTATTTGGGGTTATATTACCCCAAATTTTAGTGAACAAGCATAGGGCACTATAGAAGTGCATACGTGATCATTATGATGAGACTGGAGGTTCACAGAAAGAAAGCCTAGTGTGGAAATTCTAGGATGATCTGTGGAAACACAGAAAAGAATAGCCAGGAGAGGAGAGTGAGAGGAGAGAATGTCTTTTTATTAGAAAGTCAGATCTCAAGATCAGTAATTCCTATGTTTTGGAAAGACATTATTTTTGTTGGTGGTGTATTTCTTATGGACGTAGCTATTCATGCCGTGTAAAGGTAAGATATTTGGCTTTAATATCCATCAACTAGTAAGACTGAAAAGTTGCTTTTTCATAAAATTCTCTGGTGTAGTATTTGTTATTTCAGAAACACTGCCTGGGAATTTTTTTCATTACTACTGCCTCTTTTTCCATGTAATTATGCATGCACAGGAGAGAAAACCGCTAAAGTAATACAGCATTGAAAGCATTTGTCCTAGGACAGGTAAATAATTATTATTCCTGTCCAGGCCATGTTTGGAGTTAGGGAATGGGCAATTTAGATGGTAGCTTGAGACACTGTGATCTGGAGACATGGACTCACATGGACTGACAGTGGAATGTAAGCAATAAAGCAGTGTTGGACATAACAGAATTGCTGGAGGGCATAAGGTGGTTTAAGAGTCTAGGAGAAAAATGAAGAAACCATTTCTAAACAGGAGGGTATATTAAAGATCTGCTGTTTGGACACCAAGGATGAGAAAATTCCTAAAAGTTAAGTCTATACAGCTACTTTAAAGGGCTATGGACTCTGTGCCATCATTACAAGACAAAAAAAGCTATTTGATTTGCTCCTGCCATGGTGCCAGAGAATTGACAGGCTTGGCATGAAGGGATTACATGACGAGGTAGGCACTAACATCGCTGCTGGGTTTTCTTATTCTTTCTGACAGTTGTGAGGGCCTTGGCAGAGTATGCGTGGTGGATTTAGGAAGAACAGCACTGCCACCATCGCTAGCCATTGTGAATGAAAGCATACGGACAATACTACCAGGGAGGCAGGCTGGGATGAACAGAAATAAAAAGGGGCCGTGTCAGGCAGGATGCCACCATCACTGCACCAGAAATGATTATTCAGATATGCCCTGGCACTGGACATAGCAAGCTGGGTACTCTGTGGAGTACTTGGCACTTCTTTGCCTGTCTGGTAATTATCTAGCGAGGCAATTGTCCAGAGACGGAGTTGTCAAACTGTGTCCTTCCAAAGCGGAGTCTTCTCCCGGCTCCTCATGCAGCCTGTGTGGAACATGCTGAATATACCCACCACACCAGACTGTGGGTTCCCAGCCCACAGCCACGCTGTGATACACCAACAAGATGTGGACGGGCTCTGGTGGTTGCTGATGGCTGGGTGTCCATGCTGTTGTCACACTACCATCCTCTAGTAACTGCAGTTTATTGTTGGTGTTGCGTGATCTTGCTGTTGGTATGGGGAGGATGACATAGCAGGAGACAGAGGGAAAGAGAAGCAGGGGGTCCTCTTTGGCAGGAAGGCAGAAATGGTCCTTCTTCCATCCTGATTCTTCATGCTGTCACTTTCTGTAGTTTGCCATATTCCCCTTAGAGACCAAAATTAGAGTGAAACTCTTGCATCTGTTCCCCTGTGACTTGGAAATCTATAGCTCTCAGTGCACATAGCCCTCCCAGTGTGTTCATGGCTGTGCTTATTCCCTATGTCATTGTCTTATCGGACAGAGCAATAAGCACTTGGACTGAGAGAGACATAAGGATCTCACAGCAGGGATGTGAGAAGCAGCAGGTAAAGGACAGCTCAGCCTTGACTTGTTTCCTGAGCCTGCGATGGTGCTGTTGCTCTGCCTCGTGAGGGCACTGCCAGCAGTGCTGCCAATAGATGTAACTCTGCTGATCGGCATGGGAGCTGTGTTGTCAATTTAATAGCCTGGAAGAATATCTGGAAAAGAGCTGATGGCTGCAATAGTTCTGGTAGCTCTTCCCAAGTGATGTACATGAGTAAGTTTAATGGGTTTTGCCCTCCCTTTAAGCAAAATATCACTTGGAAACTTAACAGTACTAAATGTCTCAGTCTTCTAACAGGCCTGTAGTAGGTAAATATTTTTGTTACTCCACTACATTTGGGAAAATTGAACCACAAAAGGATAGTGACTTTTCAAAGGTCAGAAAAAATCCTCTGTAGGAAAGCCAGGAAAAAATATCTACAAATTAGCGACATTTTAAAAATCTGAGATCACAGAATAAACTGATTCTAGTAATCAATGCAAGTTGTACAAACTGAACAAAAATGTCTCATGGAGTAGATAGTCTTCTGTTGCACATAGACTGAAGGAGCTTGCTGATGGCTCCACTTCTTGTCTGTCCCTCAAATTTCTACTGCAAATCCCTTGGGAACCTCTTTACCCTCAATCGTATGGTGCATAGAGCAAAAGATTTTGCAGTTCATGACTAGACACTACAGGAAGAAAATTAATAACTAGGACTAGTTATGTGCCAACAGTACAGGGCTGTTAGAAGGAGTATCAGTGTTGTCAATACTTAAAGAGAAACAGAGAACTATGTACTTTGGCAGGAAAAAAAAAAGAGGTTTTATTTGCAGCTATTTTCCTATATAATGTGTCTGACACCTAGGTCAAGATGTGATCTTAAGTTTTGTTGATCGAGAGTACATTTTTAACGGGATTTCAGTTCTGTGTGAGGTGAAATGTGAGGGAAGATACCTTTAAACACATTTTCCTTGGAAATCAATGCAAAATTAACAGACACAGACAACAAGAAAAATACTTACTTTAAAAGACAGCCAGGCTAGACATTCCTTGTCTGTGTCAATGTCTGAACTAAATACAGAGACACCCTGTAACAGATTCTCTTCTACCTGGCTTTCTCTCTCTTGAAAAGTTATACAGTAACCTGGTTTCTCAGGTGGAACCGCTTCTAAAAGGCACACCTCCCTGTCATGCTATGAAGCAAGAGCCCAGAATATTTTTTAAAAGGCAAAACCATTTTTTAAAGAAACAGAAAGGTCAGCAGAGACTCTGCATGTTCTTTCAAACAGGGCCCAAAAGGACCTCAGTCTCTAGGTCCTCATTTTGTTGCTTGAGTTCTCCCTTTTATAGAGATTTGAACAGAAAAGCAGGGTGGCTTAGAACAGATCTGCTTTCCCTTGCTCATAGGGGAAAGAATGATTGGAAGATCAAGGAGGGGATATCTCTTTCTCCATAAAAAAAGTTGGAAGGGAGTTTGTATAGTTTGTATACAACATTAAAGCGTCTTTTGCATGTTTAGTGAAGACCAGGAGTTATGAACTGTGTTATCCCTCATATTTATTCTGTTTATGGATGACGATGATGCCTACTTTACGTATGCAGAGGCATGGCAGATTCCTATCTCCAGCATGTTGAAAACTGTTGGTTATTCATGACACTGTTACAGGTTTTGTGCAATAAGGAAACTCCTTGGCTTGCAAAAACTTGAGAGTGTTCCCAAACAAAACTTTCTTTGTCTACAACAGTTGATGTTCCAAATGTTGCACGACGCTAATTTGAGGCTAAAGGCTTCTGTTTCATAACAAACCCTGGGTGCCGCTACTTATGACTTAGGGGACACAGGCCCATTGGAAAGGACTCTAAGTTTCATATTTCCCTCCTGAAATGTATTTTAGTCTATTGGAATTTAGCAGCTTGACACACTAGGAAAGAATATGTGCAAGAGGTGACTCTGTATCTTTTTTTTTTTCTCAGTGCTTCAGTAGCTTTATGCTTTTTTCTGTTAGGCCACTCATATTAACTAACTGCAAGAGGATTTTTAAGAGTAGACCACAAGAAAACATTCAAGTCAGAATATTCAATTAATGTTCTCAGAATTTTGTACTTCCAGCAACACCTACTCTCTACAAATACATGCTGTGTAGAGACACTGCATTATCTAGCACTCTGGAGCGAAGCACGGCAGGTTATTTTCTCATGTGCCACTGTGTTCCTCTGGTCGAGGCAGAGTGGAGAAAAAAGGTGAAACAATAGGATGAATATAATTTATTAGAACTGGATTTCAGCCACTAACTGGGGGATAAAGTGCTGTTATAGGCATGCCATAGATTATTTGATGACTAACTAGTGAGGTCTTTCCATTTTCCATGTTATCAGACTGTTGTAAAGGCTTATAGATATTTTTCTGTGAATTGGAGTTAGAGTAGAGAAGAATATCTTGAAAGATGGGATTATGCACTTTTCTTTCCCATCAAAGACTAAAGGGTCCTGTGTACATGCAGGTTACACTGCCAAAAAGCAATAATAATTTGAGGTCATTTCAATCATCCGCTTCAGAATTGCATGTGGTTAATGCCCTCTCACTTCTGCAAACACTTCTCCCTGCTCCTGCACTCAGGCTGAGCTTGGGAACCTGCCAGAAAACTGTCTCTGAGTTTGTATGGTTGTAATTTTAAATAATATATCTAATAATATATTTATGAAATTTAGGATGAATTTCTCTCTAAAGGCATACGCCTGTGTACAAGAGGATATTTAGGTGACCTGTGTATCCCCAAGGTACCCTACTTGCAACACGACAGTGAATGAAGCTGACTTGCTCACAGCATCCTTCACTGGAAAAGCCTCCTAATGATAGTGTGGCATCTTGACAGCCCATCTAAATGATTTACTTCGTGTGACCTTGAGGCCTTGTGCATACCGATACCACTCTGCAGTTATATGGAGCACCATTTGATGGTCATCGCGGCGGCCCTTCGCTCTCGTAGGTCTAGAGGGAAAGAACCCTCCTCAACATGCTCCTCACATCCTTCAGCAAAGATACCCTGCATCTGGGTCAGCGGCTGATGAAATATGCAAGGCAAGAAAGAATCTGCTGCCGTTGGGAGGTGCTTTGCACGCTACTGGGGCTTCAGACCAAGGCAGCAAAGCCAGCATGCTGCCACATTAAACACCAGTGACAAACTGGTTAGCTGATACTACTCTTGGGGGACACTGCAACTGAGAAATAAATCTAAACAAATCGAAAAAAAAAAAGGAAAAAAAATGGTGACTTTTAGATGTCTGAACTCACAGCAAAGTGGGAATGACCTGGTACACCCAGTGACATTTAGCTTTCCTCTTTTAGTCACAGACTAAATTATCACTCAAACAGATGGATTCAAAGCCTGTTGCGTGGTGGCAAGAAGGCAGCTTGCTGACCGCAGCACGTGCCCTCGTGCTCTCAGGAAGCCTCTTCGCAAGAGCTCAGAGGGCGACGGCAAAACCACCCCCGGGCGGTCGGGTGAAACCGGGACCGGGGGCGCCTCTCCCGCTCCGCCGGGCCGCGGCCGGCCACGCGGTGCCTCCCGCCGCCGCTCGGCGCCCGGCCGCGCCGCACGTACCGCGGCGGGTCCCGCGCCGGCCGCGGGAGCAGCGCGGCGCGTTAGCGCGCCCGAGTAGCTGCGGAGCGGGAAGGGCCTCAGGACATGGGAGAAGCGGCAGGCGCCCGGTGAGGGCACCGGGCGAGGCCCCGCGGGGTGCGCGCGCCCCAGTGCCCGTGTGAAGCGCCCGCGTGCAGCAGGTAGGCTGGGCGCCGCCGTGCCGCTGAGGGGCGCCGCGCGGCCGATGGCGGTGCGGGCTTCCCCGCCGCTCCCGCAGGGGACGGAGCGGGGATGCGGGGGCCACTGTAGCCACTGGGCACCCGCCGCGGGACTCCGGGCCTCGCCCCTGCCCCGCCGGGTGCCTGCTGTTCTGCCACGCGTGGGAAGAGGCGCCCGGGGGCGGCGGCAGCCGCGCGTCCCGTCGCGTCCCGTCCCGCCGGCGGCTCCCGCGCCTGCCCCGGCCGTTGGGGCGTGGGCGGGG